>NC_138049.1:63530603-64130603 GCF_964194185.1 Rhinolophus hipposideros | reverse complement strand
TGGGGGGAAAAACCTAGAACTTTCTCAGATGCTTAAAAGAGTTTTCTTCAAATTTTAAATACCAATTACAGCAATAAGACTAAGATGGCTCTGTGACTGAGCTGTGTAGTCTTAGGCTGGTCTCTGATGCTGTCTGAATCTTGAATCTGTAGAATAAAATGACAATAGTTCCCTCTCTTGTGAGGCTGTTATAAGGAAGAGCCATTTGTTATTATTGGTGTAATAACTGTAAACTCTACTCTTCCAGATGTTAATTATATATCTCTAATGGAAACTTTCTTAGTAAGGTTGTTATAATATCTAAAGAACTGCTAAATCGCTTTCCTGGATCAAAGCTGGTTTAAAAGCCCCAGTCTATCATAACAACTGGTCTGACAACACCCTAATTCCAGACTAAGCCAACCTGCTCTTCTCACCTGCTCCTGAGCTATACTGAACAATTTCTAACGAAAGTCACTTAGCTTGGCAGATTGTTTTTACTTTATATTCATGATTGTAACAGTCAGGTGAGCATTCATACTTGTCAGTTATGAACTGAAAATTTCTATTAAGCATACTTTTCTGCTCTCCTAGAAGACTACTTCCTATTATTTTCTCTCCAAGATTACCCACAGTTCTACTCCTGAGCATGATGAAATAGCAAGGACTGGACTTAACTGCCTGCCACAAACAACTAGAAAAGTGGACAAAATATAGTATAAAACAACTATTTCCAGAAATTGGGAAAATAGCACAGGACTGAAATAAAGGTCAATGACAGAAAAGGCTGATTGCTCCAATTTTCTGCCTGGAGGCAATTTCCAGGTAACAGGAAAGTAAACCCAAATAGAGTTCAGAGACCTAGCCTAGTTGAGGAGACAGAGATTACCATTCCCAGAGGCTGAGGGAGCTGGAATTTGAAGGGCAGTGTTTTGGAAAGCAGAGAGCAATGCAGAAAAAGATTCCCATAAATCTGAGTCTTCGCTAAGTACTTGGCTGTGCATGCGTAGACTGAAATTACACACAAACCAGCAAAGAACCAGCAGGGAGTTATATGCTAAACAATTCCCAGAACTCACAGAGATGGGCAGACACTTGAGCTCTGACCAGCCAGAATGGCTTCCACTGGTTTTCCAGTGAAAAGCTCTGAGCAATCATTAGTTAGTGTAGGGCCAAATTATCCCTGGAGTGAAGACTACTCTAGACTCATCTTAGTAAAGTTTAAAAACAGCCCTCAATGGAATAATTTAAGTGCCTGAAAAAAACCCAAAATTCAACACTCATTAAAGGGAGACAAAGAATTTATTCACTCAACAAGAATAACATTCACACTGCCCAACATTCAACAAAAAATTGTAAACATGTTAAAATGCTCAACTCATTTGTTCTTAAGACATCAGGGAATAGAAACATATGTACCCCCCCCCCCTTTAGAAATGTGATAGTCCCTGACATCTTTAAGTCGCTTAGTCATAGAAATTAAGTCTACAACATTCTTGAAGATAATCCTTTAGCTTTTAGATGAAAACATTCAATAAAATGGTGCTTATGTCCTCTAGTATGACTTCTATCACAATTGGTCAGCTCTATTTATTTATTTTATGTTAAGTTTAACCCATTACTGTATGTAGATTTATAATCTGGTGTTCTGAAGCAATATAAAGTTTGCTTTCTAACAAAACTGAGAATAATTCTCTCATGCTGCCTTTTCTCAAGGTCAGCATACCCAATTCCTTCCCCGCCTTTTTTTTTTTCTGACGAGGTTGTTCTAATCATTCTCTGGAGATACTTTAGTTTCTACATGTTTCTTTTTAAATTTCTGCCATGTTACAACAAGGAAAATTAGTTCTACAAAGACTGGAAGTTCAATTAAGTCATGTGAATATGAAATATATTTTCATACTTGATTTTGTCAATAATAGTAATAAAGGTAATAATAATATACAAAATTTATCAATCCCTGTAACTATGCCAGACAGTACGCTAAGTGCTTTATAAGTATTACCTCATTTTATTCTTATAACTCTATTAGATGCTTTTATCTCTTTTACAAATGAGAAATTTGGACCATTGAAAGGTTTACAGATGAACTAGAACCATAATAATAGTGTATAATAAGCTACCCCAAAACTCAGTGGTTTAAACAATGTTCATTTATTACCACACATCTAGAGGTTGTCTGGAGGTAGGCTGATGGAGGTCAGGCCCAGTTGGACAGCTCTGCATCTCACTAAAAAATTGGTTCAGGCAATTCTGCTCTATTTGACTTTCATTCTTCTCCCGGGACCAAAGACCTAGTCAGGTGTGTACTTCTCATGCCAATGACACATCCTCAAGAGGGGAAGCACAAATGTGGTGGGGTCTCTTAACACCTTAGCTCTGAACTTGGCATAATGTCACTTCCACATATCCCATTGGCCAAAGCAAGTTATATAGATAAATTCAAAGTCAAAGGATGAGGAAGGATACTCAACATAAGTCCATGGCAAGGGAATGTATGCAAGGGAAGAATTAGGGCCAATAATTCAGTGTAGCACAAAAGGCTAAATAATATTTCCAAAGTCATACCTATTGTAATTAGCAGTTAGGGATTGAATTTGGCTGAATGTAGCAGAAAACCTAAATAATAATGGCTTAATAAGATAGAGATTTATTTTCTCTGATGTTAGGGGAAATTCGGAAGTAACCAGTCAAGAAGACTGATATGGTTGCTCTGTGATATCATCAGGAACTGAGGCTCCTTTTTAGATATTTGTTCTCCCATCCTTATCTTCATGTTCACAATAAGGCTGCTGGGACTTCGGGCAGTACATTTTTATTTTAAGTACACAGAAAAGGGAAGGAGATATAAAATGAAAGGGATCTTTTTCTGACACCCCATCCAGTGATTCCACTTACATCTCATTGGTTGGTACCATGTCATAGGCCATCCCTAGCTGAAAGAGGAGTTGAGATACCTTTTCTTTTTCTTTTTCCCCCAGCAGATAATTTTGTCATTCACAACATAATCAGGATTAGTGAGGAAGAAGAGAATTAATTTTAGGTATGAAATTAGTATCAGACACACCCAGGAAGTATTTGTGCCAGGATTTGCCCATTAGTTAAAATTATACTTAACAGGATGGCATTACTCTTACCATCTTAAAAATATTTGATATTCTAATTTATAAGTAATATACACCCATGAAAGAATTTTGCTAGATATTTTAAAGCATAAATAAGAAAACAGCCATGAACTCATTGCCCAGATATAACCATTGTTAAAATTTTGCTATATCACTTTCTTTTTGGTTATTTGGTCTTGTATATTTACATTTTCCAAATTGGGCTCATTCTCTACGTGTAGCTAGCCCTCTCTCTCCATTATTTTTTCTTTATTTTGTTTTATAGATAAGACAGTATATACTCATTATAGAAAATACCAGAAAAGCATAAAAATTCATAACTTAACCACAGTCAAATATGTAATAAACAAATAAACAAAATAAATAACTTACCCTTACTTAGATCCCAACACTACAAATGATATTGATAAATTGACTTATGCACTTTTAATATATATGTGTGTATATGAATATGGTTGAGGTCATACTGTCTATAAAATTTGCATTTGGCTTTTTAAAAATACAAGACAAAAATTTAAGATTTTTGTTCACATTATTTGTAATGCCTGCCTAATATCTCAGTTTAATCAACATTCTTTATATATCAGGTGTGTAGAATTCTAATGTTTTACTATTACATATCTTGCTACTCTAAAAATCTATTTTTGCACAAGCTTCATCCACATTCCAGGAAAATTTTCTAGAAGGGGAAAATAAATAAAATCATTTTATACTATGACTTGCGTATTTTTGTGTAAATTTATTTTCTAGTAATCTGGGAATATCCTGAAGCAAAGTATATTCAGTATATTTTTTGCAATTTGAGAAAAGTTACTGGCAGTGGCCTGTTTAAAAATAAAACTTTGTTTGATGCTCTGCTTCTAATATCAGTTTAATCCTATTATATACTTTCATGTCAGTCGCGGGCCTAACGAACATTAATGCTAAAGTACAAAACCTCAATATGCCAACACCTGACTAGTATGTGTCATTATCATGTGCTCCTTGAGTCTTCTCTTCTGGCATCTTGGACCATCCAGTTACGGACTTCCTTTGACAACAGCACATAAAATTAAACTGCGGTCCTTTTCACTTTTGTTTTTAAATACTAGACACTTTCATATGAACTCCATTTCTCAACGATACAACCTCTCCGAACTGGCTCCTGCCTCTCCAAGACCCTCCTTTTTTCAAACGCCTATAGGTTCCCACGCTAGCAAGCTAATACTCTTGTTTAAGAAATCTTGTGTTTGTCACTCTTAACCTTGAGGTGTAGTGAACCTGTTCTTCTCTGCCTGGGGGTTAGGCCTTTGTGTTTTTGTTTGGTTTTTAAAGTTCTTCCCGCGCATCCTTCGGGGAGAAACTCACAAGGTTGGCCCCGCCCACACCGTGGCCCCACCCCCTTCGGTCTCTAGCGTTCGATCTCTATGGTTACGCGTCCGCCGCGGACATCGCCCAGCTGCCCGGAAGGCCGGAGCAAAGACCCCGGAGTAGGTCGGAGAAACACAACTCTTCTTCTCCATTCCGGCCAATGTCAGCCCATCCGGGGCTCCACGCCCTTGAACCGGAGGTGCACCCCACGAAAAGTCGAGCGTGGGGCGCTCCGGTCTAGCCTGGTCGAGTCTTAACTGTCAGTCAGGACTCCTCCCGCCGCGCGGCCGCCGAGCCGGAACACGTGTCACTTGGGTTTGGAGGCGCCCATCTTCGCAGGTCAGACCTCTAGTTCGCCTTCCTGACACTGCTCCGCGGCGCTCGCACCCCCTCGGGCCAGAATTCCGGAGATTTAGTGCTTCAGAGAGTGGGGAAGGGAAGGTGCTGAGGGGCGTCCGTAACCACCCGGTGCGAGGAGCCGGACAGCGCTTGCGCACGCGCGCACAAAGGCACGGACATGCGCACAAACGCGCGGCCAACAGTACTTGTCACAAGCTGCTATTTTAAGAACTGTCTTTATGCCGTGTAGTATTTTAACCACTAAATATAAAACTCAGTCCTCGCAACGACTCAGAGAAGGGAGTAGTAATCGTATCTGTGTTTTCAGATGAGGAAACCGCCTCACAGAGAAGCGAAGCACAGGCCCAAGGTCGCAGCTAGAAAATGGTGGGGTCACAATGGGTGCCAGGCAGTCTGGTTCCGATGGACAAAATGGCAAGTGCTTACCTTGCCTGAACCCTGGTAATGCTGAGAGTTAGCGTTATCTACCTGGAATTGCCTTTGTTGTTCTCTACACGCTACGTTCCCCTGTGCTCAGCTACTGAGACTCAGGAAAATCAGGCAACTCCATAAGCATTACAACCTGTCACCTTATCTTGGTTTATAGTTAAATGGAATTAATAACCAGGAGTTCGTGGTGTTTTTTTTCCATGACGCATAACTCTCATAATATGTTTTTGTTTTTGTTATGTTTTTAATGAAGAGCCCAAACTCCAACTTGGATATGCAGGAAAGAGCATTTAGATGATCTGAGCAAGAATTCTTTTCCAAGACTCGTATAATAGGAAAGGTCATTTAGTAAATGTGGAATAGCATTTCCTCTTTCAAGCTGTTCTCTGCCACCTATGCAGATGGGGTCGGGTTTCTTGTTAATTCTATTACCACACCCCGCCCCATCCCGGTTAGCCTTTTTTTTTAATTAAACAAAATATCATGATTTAATGTACTTTTGGTAATCGCCATTATTTAAATAAAGAGGAAATGTTTCAATCATTTGTAGTCCCACTTGCTGTCTCTACATCAATAAAGTCCTTAATATTGATAAATATAAAACTAACCAATGAAAACCTGAGGGGCCTCAATGCTAAGTACTAAAGTTAGTAAATGATATTACGACTTTACAAATGAAATAGTGGAGAAATCTAAAGAAGAAAAAATAATATGTAAATACAGTTTGAAAAAAACAATCATTGTTTTATTTTGTTAGAATGCCTCCCACTCAGGCAGAAAGTGTTATAAAGAATATCATTCGAGAAATAGGACAAGAATGTGCAGCCCATGGACAAATTGTTTCTGAAACTCTGGTTGCTTTTATGGTAAGAATGAATATTTTTGTGAATTACTGCTTTATTAAAATATGTTAAGCGGTGCCCATTTTCCTCTTAAAATTCTTTAATGCTTTCATAAATGTTATTCAGTTGAAAACATTGATATCTTTGGACCAGTTAGCAAAAAAAATATTTTTAAAAAGTCTATAAAGCATGTCAGTTCTAGATTTATAGAGGGTGATTTACAAGATCTTGATGAGTTTTAGAAACATCAGTAATGTCCTGTATTGGAGTTTTTACATCTATTTTAACATCTATGTTAAAATAGATGTTTTACATCTATTTTTACAACTATGTTAAACATCTGTTTTGTTTACTGTTGTAAAAATTACTCATTGCCTTGGTATCTCGATTTTGGCTTTTGATTTAACAATACACAATAATATTAAAATAGTTTACCAATCTAAAATCTAGCCATTGCTTTCAACATATTTTTCCATATAATTTTTCTAGCACATATTCAAATTTGATGTTTACTGCTTCCTTTCTTCAACCTCTAATGAAGGTGCTGATGAGCTGGGTAATAAGAAAGTCAGCTGAATCGTCAACCCCTGAGTAATCAAGAGACAGTTACTTAAAAAATGAAAACATATTAAACTAATTTCATAATAATATGAAATAAAATTATTTAATGGACTCTTTCCTACTCTCAGGTGAAAGCTGTTGTACTGGATCCAAGTAATGGCTTTAACATGGATAGAACCCTTGTAAAAAGTGATGTGCAGAAACTTGTTAAGGTGATTATCCAACAATTCTCAAATTTTGAAACACTTATTTGCAATTCTAAATACAGCATGTGTGTTAGCCATTATTCCCTTCAGCTCCATGAAACAAAAACCCACCAAATGGTGGTGCAAACAAATAAGGGATTGATTTTTTTCTCATAAAACAAAGTCCAGAGGTACATAGGCTGTTTCCCCTGTCTTCCTGGGTTGCATATGGATTTCATCCTATGGTAGCATGATAGCATTTCACCTTGAGGCAGGTATGGGGAGGGAGATCAGCTGGGTCTCTCACTTTCTATCCCTCCCATCTGCTTACGTTTAGTGACCAGAATGATATTGCAAGTGAGCCTGGGACATTGATTTTTTTTTCTTCTTTTTTTAATTGAACACACTTTTGCCCTAATCCAAAATGGGGCTTTGCTAGTAAGGAAGAAGGGGTGTGATACTGGCTGGTAGCAGTGTTGGCCACAGTATTTTAGAGACATCTTGTTATTAAACTAATGTTACATTGTGAACATTTTTAACTGACTTGTCATATACTCTAAAGTTACATAGTACTACATTAAAATTCATATAATTATTGCTTCAGGGTAATTTCTACTTTTCAATTCTAAAGGAAAAATTGAAGCCGAAGTAAAATAATTCATAGTTAGAAATCAAGTAGATGTGCCTGAAAACCAGTTTGAAGAACTAGAGAAGGCAGGGCAGGAACTTTAGACATCATTAATTTTTTCATATGCTTTAAGTTTGACTCATGGGATTAAGGTGCTTAAATATTTGTTTTCTAAATATTCCTAAATATATATCCTAAAAATTCAACATTATTTTTATTTCTCCCTAGCTTAATGATTTTAATTCCCTCCTTTACACAAAAGACATGAAGCAAGTTTCCCCAAACTTGTAAATGGTTATTTTCTGGGCTCAAATAAATGGTAGAGAAAATTTTTACCATCCCCATCTTCTGTCATAGTCAACAATTCGCATGGCGAAGCACAGGTCTATTTGCAGATGCTAGAGGGGTCAGAAAGAGCTCTGGAAGCCTGAGCTGGGGAATATGTTAGGATGACTGTGCCATAGAGACTCTAGGATTCTCCAGGGCAGCCTAGAGCTGGGTCTCTGTGCTGATTTTAAATGTGGTATGAAACCCCTTTTTAGCAGTAGGGGAAATGACTGTCAGTCAGCAATTTTATTGGAAAGCCATGGAAGAGAATCAACGAGGAATAGAAAAGCAGCTTTTCTCCTTTTCAGGGGTCGAGAAGAGTTTTTCTTTTTTCCTCTAATTTAACAAGGTTGGGACAACAAGATCAATCTACTTTTAATATGACAGGAATACTAACTATCATTGTATATCATCATTCAAATGACAAAGTTTGTTTCATTTTTTTATCAATTAAAAATCACGTGGATGAACTAATCTTTGTACAGTCTGTCTTTAGCACGGTACTTCTCCACCTGGAAGGATCCAGGCGCACAGGTTCCATAAGACGAAGTGTCTAGTTCTCACTCTTGAATTCTCCCCTCCATCTTCCCAGGAAGGCAGGGTTGGTGTTGAGGAAGTGGGGTGAGGGTATATAAAAATATAAAACCTAAGGGGTGAGACAGGGAGGAGTGGGGTTGAGGGGTGGAGAGGAGAGGAGAGAAGAAAACTTCAGGTTGATCATCTAATCTAAAGGGGCAGAGCAAACTTCTGATCATTTTGGAACCTATAACTAGAAACATTCATGGGGTATTCTTTTCCAGCTTTGTGTGAGTCGGCTATTGGAGAGTAAAAATCCATCCTTGGACACCATTAAGATGCAAGTCTACTTTGATATGAATTATACAAGTCGAGGTAACGTCTATCTACCTATTTTGATACACATTTTAAAAAGATTCATGTTGTACTTAAGGTTGCAAAGGTTTCATTTGATTGACAATGAACAATTTCAGTTTTTGGTCTATCTTTTGAAATTTTTTCCAATTTTAAAGAATATAATAATGTTGGAAAGGCTAAATGAGAAAAACACCAATTCTAATTATGCCCATAATAATTATGTTTCCAAGTCTATTGTGTTTTAACTGTCATACCTCTAATACATAATAATTAGAAATTGAAACCACCAGTCCATTGAAGTTAACATTTTTTAATTTGCTGATTTTTTTTTGGTTCTTGTTTATATTATTAACTAATAAAGCTTACATAGATTATGTAACTACCCAAAAGTGGAATGAATAATGGTAAATTTAAGAACATATTTACTTATGTAAATAGTTTTTTGCATACATCAGAGAAAAACTGGAAGACAAGAGAAAAAGGAAAATGAGTTCCTCTACATACTACATTGCCTCCACCCTGCTGTAATGTAACCATTGTTAACCATTTGGTAATTTTCATTGTCTGTTTTACCTTGTATGTATTGAACTTTCAGTTATGCTACATATATAAAATTATGTATCTTGCTTTTTCGCTTAATAATAATGAAATTTTAAAGCAGAACTAATCATGGAATTGATGACATTATAATTTAGATTTTTTTTTTTGATTGAAAAATGTTCTGCTGTTTTTGTGGTAAGATTATAGGTATGAACTGTGCATGCTTGGTATGTTAATTATCATAATAGTAAAATGAGGTGTTTTGTTGAGTTAATTGCAAGCATTATACTGCGGGTAAATTGCGGGTTCCACCACAATTAAGCCTAGATTTCATTGAAAGAAGAGAGAGGGATACAATTCTTGATGAAACATCATATTATCAGTAATGCTATTCAGAGGAAATTTATCTAAAACTAAAATAGAAATACACATAATTGAACAGGAATATTTTCACTACATTTATGTGTATATTATATGTTCTTACATATAGCATACATATGTTGTACATATATTTATATGAGTACTGTACATGTTTATAATATATTATGATTGTATGCTTTCTGTTTAATTGGGAGGTTTTAGCCCTCTGATATTAGTGTTTGGATTGTCTATTTAAAGTCTTATGTGGTTTGACAAATATGGCATTTAAATTGCTATAATAAATCTTTCCCACTAAATATTTGTCTTGAGTTTACCTGCTGGCCACTGTTAATTATGACATCTTAAGAAAATACTTGGTTTCATGCAGTAGAATTGCAATACCCAAGCCATTTTTTCTTCTGGTTCTACTTTCTTGTGTGATAATTCTAAGTATCAAACATATGGAACATCGTCTTTTGTCAATTTTAGAGGAATTTCTTGAAGAACATCACCGGGTCCTGGAGTCTAGATTAGGCTCTGTTCTCAGAGAAATTACAGACAACAGAGCATGTGCTCGAGAAGAATTAGAAAGCCTCTACCGAAAGGTTGTCAGCTATATGTTACTGCGATCTGGGCTTGGATCCCCTACAGATATCAAGATTGTCAGAGAGGCAACAGGTAAAAAGGACACACAATTTCCATTCCATAAGTGAAAATATATGAGCATTGTATCTTACAAAATGTGTTACATTACAAGTCTTGAAGATTGAAGTTTCCTTTTCTGAACTGAAAAAAAAATCATTTTGTGCTGAAAAATAGAATCAGCACAAATAAGAAGTTAAAACTTACCCTGACTCCTTTTACAATGTGTATCAACTCTAAAACTCACGTAGGACCTCTGGAAAGTGAATATTGTTATATTTCTTAGAGCTGTACATATCCAGGGGCATATTACACCTCATTAGAGAAACACTGGCAGTATGATTAAGGGTACCAGGCTGATTGGGTAATTGGAATGAACGGAAAGGGAGGTTTTGTATTGATGAAAGAATTGAGTCTCACCTGAAGCGGATGATGGAAAAGGACAGTTTTAACCTCAGGAAATACTTGCCTACTTTCGTACTCTAAGACAAGAAATAGGCAAGACCTCTAACCTTCCTATGGCTTTCTTCCATAATAATTTTAAAGCATCATTTTTTTTCCTACTCAGAGTAATTAGAAACCTTGTTTTAATTCCCATTGCCAAAAATTATGGGTGGAGGCTTAATTACTAAAAATAGACACAAGGCGATGGCATTATTTCAGTAGCCCAGCTTTGATATGATAAATTGTGCTGTGTATTCTGTAATCAGGTATCAGAAACTTAAAGTCATATAAGTAAAAGACAGACCTTTTAACTTTTTGCTGAAAGAAACATGTGATTTAAGTTCTGATATTTTTATTCTATCATTTTGTTGTCCTTTTTGTGATTTGGTTTAGCTGCCCTACAGAGTGTTTTTCCTCAGGCTGAGCTTGGGACATTTCTAACTCTTTCTAAGAAGGACAAAGAACGCCA
Organism: Rhinolophus hipposideros; assembly: GCF_964194185.1. NCBI lineage: Eukaryota > Metazoa > Chordata > Mammalia > Chiroptera > Rhinolophidae > Rhinolophus > Rhinolophus hipposideros. The sequence continues at coordinate 64,119,489 of NC_138049.1, read as the reverse complement.
GCTGAAAGATCTCTCCATGCTTGTTACTGGAATTCGTTTATTTAACCGAGACTGTGGAAAGGGAGGAGAAGGCATTGATGACTGTAGGTATTTCATTAGGTTAATTCTGTAAGTTATGCAGGTTTAAAATTTAACTTGCACAGTGAGGAAAATAATACCCAGCACACTACTAGCATTCTTAGATTTAAGATTTCAGTTTTGACTGTACCTTAGTTACAACTATAATGTATAGTAATTTTCATTTTGCTGGGGCAAGACTTTAAATTTTATGTGAAAGGAATGAGGGAGCCTTCCCAGAAGCCAGCCCCTGCCCCATTCATTGAGCTTCCTATATTTTCCTCCAAATAATGGAAAGGGAGTAAAACTCAGTGATCTAAAAAATAAAAAATTACCCTGAAAAGAAAAGAGTTGCTGATGTAATTAATGCAATGAAAAGGTCCAAGAGGAGCTATCTGCTAATCTGTAAATTCTGGAGCATTTACTATGCTGTAATGGACTTAATACGTTCATTATCTGTAAGTTTGGAAGTACTCATGAAATATTTAATCAAGGACCTATGAGTAGAAGTAACTTCCTTATGAATTTGGTGAACATATAGGCCCACTGATAAGGGCTTAGTGTCTTTTATGAGATCGCAGATATAGTACAGTAGGGTAACTTACTGCATTTTAAGAACTGTTCTAAAAGTTCAAATTCCCATTCTTCATAATGTTCACTGTCTTGCTAGACTATTCTGTTATTTTTTCACTATCCTGATGAGTTTCTCAAGTTGCCCCCTTCTCTTCTTCCCCTTCTCCTTCTCTTTCCCCTTCCCTTTTCTCTTCCTCTTTCCCTTCCCTTCCCCCCTTCTCCTTCTTACAAATAGAAAAGAAGATTAAACAGAAGGAGAAATAGAGTGGCTTTTCCAGAGGCTCCTGGTTAATAGCACATAATACCAAAGACTATCAATTCTTTAGGTACTTTTGGTGGCAAAAGCTGATATGCTCTACTTTTTCATTATCATTCTGGCAATACCTTTGGTTTAGACCGTATTTTTCCTTTTTTTTTTTTTTTTGGATTCTTTTCTCATGGTGTGGGACCCATGAAATATATACCTCATTATTATTAAAATTTGGTTGAGAAAAAGAACTAAATGCTCAAACATGTTCACTTTCTGGGCTTTTTCTTAATTCTTTGTAGCTTTTTTCATGTCTCTCTTCATATGCCTTTAAAAACAGTGCCAGCTATTCTACAAGAAGCAATCCCAGCCACCACTCAGCATATTGACTCCCAGCTTCAGATTGCCCAGGACTTGGCATACAGCTACACGGCCATCCTTGAGAAAGTAACAAAGAACCCACTCATGAGTAAGGAACTGCAGCCATATATGTTAAAAGAAACACTATATAACGTGCGACAGTATGAGATCTTCCTTCAGATCATTTTGGTAAGTTAATGTCTTAAGATCTGGCCTTTTGCATAGAATGCAACCTCTTTAGATATTATGGTGCTGAAACAAAAGGTAGAACCAGGTCATTGGTAAAGGAGGCAACCTTAATAACGGTTTGGTTTATGTCGCATCTATTGGACCAGGAGCTAAAATAGAAATGGTTTGGTTTATGTCGCATCTGTTGGACCAGGAGCTAAAATAGAAATGGGGTCGTTGGATTTTGACTTTAATGGAAATATATTGGTAGGAATTGATTTTATACGTGTTGATTCTCTTTGGTACACGGTAATATGATTGTTAGTATGCTGCAGTTAAGCAGTACTATGTGTGTGCATGTATGTAAGTAGCACTACAGTAATAATTTACGCTCAGAGCAAGTGTCTAATATATTGTTTGGCAGGTAGTTGACACTCAAATCATTTATATATAATTATGTGTTAATATTGTAAAAATTGGTAGACAAGATTGTTATTTCTGATGATTTTAGATCTTAGGATCAAGCCAAGCAATATCTCCAAAGAGTTAGAAAATATGGTAAAGTGGTGATTTTGAACTTTTTAAAAGTAGCAGAGACCTTTCTTTCAGACAGAAACTTACTCAGAATCCTGAAAATATAAAACAGGTATTTAGATGAAAGGATTGGAGGGCCTTTTCACCAAGAATATCCCCATTCCCGTTCCCCTCCCCCCTTCCCTCTGCCCCCCCCCCCATCACCCCAGGGTCCCAGAGCGCACAGTTAGCAGTGTCATGACAGCAAGCTAGATTCCCACCAGTCACTGTTTTTGTCTTTTGGGTGTTTTCAGCTTTATTGAGGTATAATTGGCAAAATTGTAAGATACTCAAAATGTACCATGTGGTGATTTTACATATGCATACACTGTGACAGGATTCCCCCCATCCGGTTAATTACCACATCCCACCCACTGGTCACTGTTTACCTTCACAGCTCCTACTTTCCAGTAACCGCTAGGCGGAGAGTCAGTGAGACCACCTTTTGTACCAGTGAACACTAATATCTTGAGGGATAGAACAGGATGTGTTCTGGTCCTTTCTTCTTTTTTCCTGGTATGCTAATGACTTGATACTACTTTTTGATGCACTTCATCTGTCTTCTTTCTTTACTGCCACTGTAGATAATAGAAAGTTAAATATCCAGATGACATGACTTCATTGCCACAAACTAGGAGTGGTCCTCACAACTGACCTACCATCTAATTGCCTTCAGAATGGAGGATTCTAAATCAACTGTTCAAAACCAAATCATCCTTTAGGGTAGATGTTCTCCTAACATTGACTTGTGTAACTAATCACATACTAAAAGGATTTTAAAAGCAATTTATCTTGAAGATACGGGTCCACAGGAGTAGACTTCACGTTTCCTTTCATCATTGACATTTAGAAGGGATATCATAAGAAGTACTTTGGCAAACTGTCACACCTGCTGTAAGGATATTGTAGAGAATGTTGTTCATTATACAGTATCTTCTCACAGCTTTCAATCATGAATGATATTATCAACTAGCTTCCAGTCTTACATTCTCATTGGGGTTCTCACCCTCAGAACTAGAGGAACAATGTATAAATGATGAGTATAGGTTCTGCAATCAGACTGCATGGACTCTAATCCTGACTGTCCCACTTACTAAATCTGTGTTCTTGAGGAAGCTGCTTAACTTCTCTGTGCCTTGGTTTCCACATCTGTAAAATGGGGTTACTAGTAGTCTCCAATAAGGTAGAACAGTGTCTGGCCCCGAGTAAGAGCTTAATAAGTTGATGATGATGATGGCAGTGCCGCTGATGATGGTCATCAGTACCCTCGTCATTATCGTTAGGCCTTTAGCAGAATAGCTCTGATTTCATTTCAGGTAGCAGCACAAGCTGAACAGCTCTTATTTTTCTAGACAATATTTGCTGCTCATATTATTGAGAAAGTTAATTTTCTGACCTTAACACTTCATGACTATTTCGTACTAACATCCGTGAGGGTGAAGATGAGCTCTCCTAACCTCTGACTCTGTGCTGCTTAATCAGTGTTTCTTTTTGTTGTTTTGTTTCTTAACTATCCAATCTTCCCCCATCAATCTGCCTTAGTTACAGTTAAGGTTGCTTATTACAGAATGGATGTTTAATGGGTTTAATCAGTATTATCTCTAGGTTATAAAATATATGAATTTATGTTTAGCTGAGACTTTTGCCTATCTATGAAACCTATGAATATTCTTTCTTTAAAAGACACCTTATTTGAATAGATATTAATATAATTTTTGAAGTATTGATTTTGATTTAAGAAAATTTTCTTTTGCCGAAGCAACATTCAGTTTATGTAAAAATCCAGTTATAGCTTGGATAAAATAGTGAGTTATTTTCTTTTCTTTTGATTAGGACTTTATTAGCTGCAGTGAACAAATTCAAATATTCTGGAAGAAAAAAGGGAGGGCGATCATAGTCTTGTTGACACACTCGTAGTGAAGAGAACAGAATTTTATCCTCTGTGGGCTTTTAAAGTGAGTGCAAGGCAATAACCAAGGAGAGAAAGGCACTTACTGTATTGTGCAAGTAAAAGTTGCATTTCACACAGAACATTTCTTAGAATGTATAAGATAAGACTTTTGTAGATTTCCTCCTCCCATGCTGTGTTTGCAGGGCCTAATCACAGAATACACAACGCAGGACTTCATTTTTCCTGATAATGCAAGAAAAAAATCAGTTTGGTGGAATTTGTGCTCATGTATGAGGAACTTATAAATTAACAAGGGGGGATGGGAGAGGCATGCTGAGATCACATGCTTTCTTCTAGCATTTTTTTGTCTGTATTATGAAAAATAATTTTTTAAGAGAAAGTATTCTTAGAGGACTAATGGTATTAGGTTTTTGTTTGTTTTCATTTTTTTTCCCGACAGTCTCATTAGATTTAAGTGTTAGGATGCTGTCAAGTTCATGGTGGCAGACGCAAGTGTTTCAAAATGAGAATTTTATCACTGGCAACAAAATATATTGTTTTTCTGAAGTGACAGACTCATTTCAATCACTTTCAAGAAAATATCTGCCAAACAGATAAGGCTTAAAAATCAGTTTCTTCTTTTAAGTGAAAATGATGTTCTACTGAGTGGGGGAGGCTAGTTCAGCTCATAATTCAATCATGTAAGTGTTTTCCTCAAGAGAACTATACATTTTAATGTGCCGTAGAAGTGTTTTATATGTACTTTCCATTTCATCACTCTGATTATTAAAAAGCTGTGTCCTTAAGGATCAGGATTTAATAAAATTAATACTTTTGTTGTATCATCAAAGATATTCTTAAGTGAAACAGGCTTTTTAAAAATTCAGACATACTTGACATATAATATCATAGTAGTTTCAGCTGTATAGCATGATTCGATATTTGTATATGTTGCAAAATGATCACCACAGCAAGTCTAGTCAATATCCTTTTACCACACATAGTTACAATTTTTCTCTTGTGATGAAAACTTTAAAGATCTACTCTCAGCAACTTTCGAATATACAATACAGTATTGTTAGCTATAGTCACCACGCTGTTACATTACATCCCCAGGACTTATTTATCTTATAACCGGAAGTGTGTACCCTTTACCCTGTTCACCCATTTCTCCCAGCCTCCAACCCCCATCTGTGGAAACTACCAATCATTTCTCAGTATCTCTGAGCTCCTTTTTGCGGGGTTGGCGGGTGGCAGAGTTCTACCTGTAAGTGAAGTCATACAATATTTGTTTTTCTCTGTCTGACTTATTTCACTTAGCATAATGCCCTCCATGCATAAAGGTCCATCCATGTATAAAGGTCCATCCATGTTATCACAAATGGCAGGATTTCCTTCCTTTTTATGGCTAAATAATTTTCCACTGTATATGTGTATATACTTGTAGCACATTTTCCACTGTATATGTGTACATACTTGTAGCACATTTTCTTTACCCATTCATCCATCAATGGACACTCAAGTTGCTCCCATGTCTTGGCTATTGTCAATAATGCTGTAGTGAACATGGGGGCACATATATCTTTTCTAGTTAGTGTTTTCATTTTCTTTGGATAAATACCCAGAAATGGAATTGCTGGATCACATGGTAGTTCCATTTTTAATTTTTTGAGGAACCTCCATTTTGTTTTCCATAGTGGCTGCACCAATTTATAGCCCCATAAATAATGCACAAGGGTTCCCTTTTCTCCACATTCTCAACACTAACTCTTGTCTTTCAGATAATAGCCATTCTAACACTTCTAACAGGTATGAGTGAGATCTCATTGTGGTTTTGAATTTCATTTTCTTGATGATTAGTGATGTGGAGCACTTTTTCATGTACCTGTTGGCCATCTGTATGTCTTCTTTGGAAAAGTGTCTATTCAGATCCCCTGCTCATTTTTTAATCGGATTGTTTGTTTTTTTTTGCTATTAATTTATATGAGTTCTTTATGTATTTTGGATAATAACCCTTATCAGATATACAATTTACAAATATTTTCTCCCTTTGGTAGGTTGCCTTTTCATTTTGTTGTTGATTTTCTTTGCTGTGCAGAAGCTTGTTAGTTTGATGTAGTCCCACTTGTTTATTTTTGCTTTTGTTGTCTTTGCTTTTGGTGTCAAAGCCAAAAAACAATCATTGCTAACACCAACGTCAAGGAGCTTACTACTTACATTTTCTTAAAGTTTTATGGTTTCAAGTGTATGTTCAAATATTTAATCAATTTTGAATTGATTTTTATATATGACATAAGATAGTAAAGTTGCATTCTTTTGCACATGGCTGTCCAGTTTTCCCAACATCATTTGTTGAAGAGACTGCCCTTTCCCCATTATATATTCTTGCCTCCTTTGTTGTAAATTAACCAACCATATATACATGGGTTTATTACTGGGTTCTGTATTTTGTTCCATTGATCTATGTGTCTGTTTTTATGCCATTACTTGGCTGTTTTGATTATTATAGCTTTGTAATATAGTTTGAAATCAGGAAGCATGATACCTCTACCTGTGTTCTGTCTCAAGATTGCTTTTTTGGGGTCTTTTGTGGTTCCATACAAATTTTGGGATTATTTGTTCTACGTTTATGAAAAATGCCATTGGAATTTTGATAGAGATGGCCTTGAACCTGTGGATTGCTTTGGGAAGTATGGGCATTTTCACATATTAATTCTTTCAATTCATAAGCACAGAATATCTTTCCAGTTATTTGTGAGGAATAACTTTACAACTACAACCTCAATATGGTTGTGAACAAGTTCTTTTTGTAAAATGTAACAGAGTGATTGTTTTAGGACATTATCAGGAAAAATCAAGAAGTTCTGCCTACCTACTTGGTGAATAGCACACAGTAAGAATAAATGTTAGCAATTATTTCAGATTCAGCATTTAGTGAATCGACTAAATGGTCTGTGAATGGACTCTACAAATATAGCTTGGTAGAGAAGGTCTAAAGTATTTTCAATTCTAGGTGTTAAGAAATATTATGTATTGACTGTAACTTTACTTTGGAGGACATATGCAGATTTGTTTGTGTTTCTTGTTGCTGTTGCACAAATCTAAAAAGACTTTAAGGACTGCATTTTCATATTTGATTCCTAAAACAAAACAAACATGGGGGTAAAATACGTTGTGGGTAGACAAGAAACCCATTAGATAGGCTACTAATATTATACAAGAGAATGAGGAGGGGAGATGCTTAAAGAGTAATATGGGTAAAATTTTAAAAAAGGATGCATGTTACATTTGTGAATAGAAAATTTCCTTAGTTAAAATACAATAATAATATTTGATATTGCTTATGAAGTAATTATTCTTGTTATTTAAAAATAGTCTAGTAAAGCATATAGTTAGGCTTACAGATATCTGAATACACAAATGCACTTTTTCTCTTGAGTAAATGTCACTCTTTTACACTGTACTGGTAAACCCATACCAGGACTATTTCTGATCCCCTCTTAGTCAGTGCAGTAAAATGGGTATACAAGCTGGGCTCTGGGCTCAGATGGTCTGGCCATCTGATTCTATCCCTGATTGGCATACATCCTTGAGCAATTCACTTACCTTTCTATACCTTGGTTTTCTTATTTGTACTTACCCCTCTTTGTTCTTATACGTATTTAATATGGTGCTTAGCACATAGTAAATGTTATCAATTATTTCAGATTCAGCATTTAACACCTTATTTTCAGATTACGACTGTATCAGAAATATATTGTTTTTCTTTCAATACTGTGATATTTAAGATTTTCTACATTCTTGAATGTAATTTTTAAAAATCTTGGTATCAAAATAATTTTCAGAGGAACACCTCATTAATTTTATCATTGATGAATGGGAAAATAACAGCTATGCAAAGCTGTGTCATAGAATCCACTTCTCAGGAATGCAATTACACTGAATATCAAAGAATAATTGTGTACATTTGAGAAAAGGTATAGCCATTGTATTTCAAAAGACTCTTTCATCCAACAATTATTTCTGGAGCACTATTCATATGTCAGCACTGTTCTTGGTGTTAGGGATACGACAGAGAAGAGAACCCCTGCTCTCAATGAGCTTACCTTCAAAAGATATGGGGAACAGGTAGGGATTAAAACACATCTGATTTTTGTAGTGAAATTATAAAAATATTGATGCAAATTATGTTGTCTTCATAGTCAGATATAATTACTTGTGCTCAAGAAGTGGAAATGATGATAAAGCAGTTAGGAGCCCAACTGGAACAACTGAAAATGACTGTAAAATCAAAGACAGCTGTCCCAACATCACAAGTCTTTGTAAGTATTTGTCATCAACTTTGACCAAGTATATTCATGAAATACTTTTGAGTCCTATAAAATTGAATCAGAGTAGTTATAATTATATTTAATTACTAAAAATGTAATATTAGTTTTATACAAGTTGATAGTTTTTTTCATGGTGATTTTGTAGTCATAGCATAGAGAGGATTCCCTTGGTAGGCATTTGCTACTAAAGGAAATGCAGGTACACACACACACACACACACACACACACATCATATTATTACTATTGGCTGTGGCAACGGAAATAATCCATAGTACAGTGTTGAAAATGTGTTCACAGTAGCTGTTAGAAATTGCCTTTGGCAGACAGGTGAGATAACTTGTGAGTTTCCTGAGAAGACAGATAATAATCCCTATGACTAATAGGCCTGTACTTATGCTGACTTTTCTGATTATCTACACCATCTTATGGGCAAATCTGATAGCCCCAAGGAGGTATAAAATGCATATACTGTATTTTATAGAAACTTTTGAGGCTCTGATAATTTTCTGTAATTGTTCCTAGTATTTGGTTTGAAAAACCAAGAACCCAAAGACTAAGTTGTTTCACTTGAAGTAGGGCCTGATTATTTTTTATCTCACTGACCTAAAATCTTTAACTTGCAGCTCATAAGACCTGCCCCAGGCTATCTTGCTAGACTTTCCATGTTCCTTTGAATCATGTTTGAGCCAGATAGGTCTATAATGAGTCATATTTAGCTCTTTTTAAAAAAGAAGATATTTTCCCTTTTGAAGAAGACTGACCTTTTGAAGTGAAGCACCCATAAATCCTTCTGCTTTCAGGCATGTCAGGAAAAAGAGGGAAGTTTTATTTTCTCCAAAGTATTCCTTTACTTCTAGTTGGAGCCACAAGGTCAATTTTGGTGGTGTCTGCTGTTTGGAAATAGAGTCAGCTGATCAAATGCATTTTTTTTCTTTTGAGTAAATTAGCTTTATAACAATCATACCAAAATAAAACGCTTTGAAATAAAATACAAATTTATTTTCTCCTAATTTATGAGTCAAATTTCTATCTAGTTTCTATTGTCTAACTTCATGAGACTTTTATGTGTCTTAGAAAATAATTTCTTTACAAATAGTATTTCTTTTCAAGATTACAGTGATTTATAATTTTATTAAAGTTATATTGTGAACATTTTTTTTTTCTTCCTCAGCCCATCTTTATTGCTCTTTCCAGTCTGTGGACTAGCTTTCAGGATGAAACTGTTTTGGTTAGTGTCCTCAGTAATTTAACTGCTCACCTTCAGCAATTTTTGGGCGCTCATGAACTACTGTTTCCTGAAAAAGTAATGCAAGATCTTCTTAATGAAGTGACTGTGAAAACTGATATGTATAGAATGAAAGAACACATGGGTAATAGAAATCATCCATTATTTCTTCTTCCTCTTAAAATTACTTCTAGAATAAAGTCACTTTTTGATTTAAAAATTTCATATTATATCTGTTTGATAAAGTATTAAACATCTTTCTTGATTCTAAGATAATGTTCATTATTGAAAATGTGGAAAACAAAAAATATAAACTGAATATCTTACTGTCCAGCAATATATTACTGTCCAGCAATTACCATTCCTAATGTTATGGTTAACAATGATTTTCTGTGCTTACGTGTTTCTGCTGTAGTCTTAGTGATTTTTATTATTGACTTGTAGTAGAAATGGATATTAATCCTTGCTACATTTGTTATAAATAAAGCTCAATTTCTTTGGACCTCCGTTTCAACCTCAGATTCAGGTTGAAATTTATAAATCAATAAATTTTATCCTTGTAAAATTAATTGAGCTTATTTTAGACCCTTTAAGAGATGCATTGATTCTTGAAAGGCTGTCTTTATCAATAAACTTTTTTTTTTTTTTTTTTTTTTTTTTTACTGTTTTGATTTATCTTAAAGACAATTTAAAATTAATGAGAAATGCCAAACTAGAGCCTGGAATTTGAGTTGTTGCCTAAGTTGTTGCCTAAAAAGAAAGTTTTTTTAGAAAACGAAATTAGATGATTTACTCTCTAAATTTACTTTTCTAATTATATTTTTTTAAAATGAAAAATAAAAATGTAGCAGCAGATTCCATTCTTAATCAATTAGAATACATAAAATCTGAAAACGAAATCCAAGCAAGTCAAATGCATGCTTCAAGTTAAAGTTTTTCCTATTGAGTACACTTTATTAAAACAACAAATCTAGCAAATTACTAAATCAAATTGAAAAGTTAAAGTCACTTCAGCACTTCAGTAAATAATAAACTCAACCATATTGGTAAGACAGTTTACTTGCAACTTAGATTTAGACATGTTTCCCACCATACATCAAAACTTTGTATTTACTAGAAAACTATTTATCAAGATACTGTCCCAGTGAATTGGGAGACCCAATGTTCTTCTGAAAGAACTTAATTTACACTTGTCACATGTCATAACTGTTCAAGACTTTCAAGCATATCAGGAAAAAAGAGGGAAGGTTTCTTTTCTCCAATGTATGCATTTACTTTTAGTTGTAGCCACCAGGTCATTTGTGGTGTCTGCTGTTTGGATATTGAGCCACACAGAAGTGTAGTAGGATTGTGTAAGCTAAAAATCTCGGAGATCAATGTTTTATATATGCATGTGTTTATTTATGTGAAAAAATTTAGTCAATTTACTTATCAAATGTAAGTAGGTAAGCAAACCAACACCAGGAAGAATTTTTTAAAGTATAGAGAACAAAAACTGTATACCTTGTTATCAAAATTAAGTTACTAAGAGATATTCCTTCCCTTTCTGCTCAGAACATTCTCAACTGTTTCAAGAAGCAATAGTCCTCTTAAAAGCATTTTGCCACCTAGTATAAAAAACTACACTATCTTGAATGAAGTTGATCTATGTCTATTTTAGTCACATCACAGCTAGTCTCTTCTCATTTCCTTGGGTTGTTTATTCTTCTCATAGAATAAAGTTTTTCTTGTCCTCCTCTTTCATTTTAGAAGATAGAGTGCATCCGGTGGATTTCAGAAAACAAGAATGGCTTTTCCCAGAAACAACAGCAAATTTTGATAAACTGTTAATTCAATATCGGGGATTTTGTGCTTACACGTTTGCTACAACAGATGGTCTTCTCCTTCCAGGTATATCATTGGAAATAATATGTTCCTCCTCCCCCAATCTTTCTGTAAATGAAGTGCTGTCATTGTCACTTACTTATTTACTTTTTAAACCTGTATGGGATCTGACGGTCAACTAGAAAAGGAGCTACAAAGGTGACGCAGACAAAGTTTTCGTCTTTGAAGTACTCACAGTATAATCTGGTAGACTGACATCAACAGGAAATTATCACACAAGTGGTCAGTGATGGAATGTGTATATAATGAAATATGGATCTTACAGTATCAGAAATCGGGGGCTGATTCACATGCCCATTGAAGGAGTCTAGAAATGTTACATGACAGTACTAAAATGTATCATCTTTCAAAGTAATTACCATAAAGAGCATCACTAATTTGACTGATATGTTTATTTAAAAATATTTTTTGTCCCTTTGTGGTTCTATTTCACTAACCTAGATCAGGATTTCTGTATTAGGCAGATAACATTAAGGAGATGCCAATTTCTTATCAAGTAAAATTTCTCTTGATATTACTAGAGCTTCTCCAAAACAAATAGTAAATAAGAAATTTGTGACAACATGGATGGATCTTGAGATTATCATGCTAAGCAAAATATTTCAGACACAGAAAGTTGAGCACTATGTGATTTCACTTTTATGTGAAAGCAACAACCAACCAACCAAACATCATAGACACAGACAACAGTTTAGTGGTTACCAGAGGGTAAGGGGGAGAGGGGTGGTCAAATACATGGTGATAGAAGGAGAACTGACTCTGGGTAGTGAGCACACAATGCAATATGTAGATGATGTATTACAGAATTGTGTACTTGAAACCACATAATTTTACTAACCAATGTCGCCCCAATAAATTTAATACAAATTTTAGAAAAAGAAAGAAATTGAGATGAAATAAGTTATTTATCCAAAAAGTCCTGTTTGAATTGGGAATAAAAAGAAGTTGGCTTAGGGCTAGAATGAAAACAGTTTGACACGATTGTTTCTTATTTACCTTACACCATCAATCTCCTCTTGCTTTTCTTCTTGCTTTTCTGTATTTCTTTAGTCGTTATTTCACTGTTGAGTATTACTTTTTTCATTACAAATCATTATTGGGATTGTGTATATACATACAAATGAACTCATTTTTTATGGTATTGGATTTTTCATAATGGGAGTAACAAAAGGTTTATTTTACCATGAGGAACCGAGAAAATAGTATTCTGACGCCCCTGTAAGGGTCATTGATAGTGGGGAGAAAACAAACAAGAGCCATGAAGAAGTAAAAAGCAATGGAATGTAGATGGTTTCTTTCTTCCACTTCCCTTCCTTTCTTCCCTTCCTCCCTCCCTCCCTCTCTCTTCTCCTTCCCTCCGTCTGTCCCTCCCTCCCTCCTTTCTTCACAAATAAGAATGGAAGGGAGTCTTGAGAGACAGAGAATCATGGATGTGTGGTGATGACAGGGGTAACATGATGTGGCTGAAAAAGCTATGGGCTAGGATTTGGGAAAGCCCAGTTTCTAGACCCAATTGTAGCATTAGTGAACCTTCAGCAAATTTCATGCCTTCTGTGGACCTCAGTTTTCATGTCAGGAACAGGAGAAGGGCCAACTAGAAGGTCTGTTTGGTCCGTTCCATCTTCCACCTACTCTGATTCTAAGAACTAGGGAGAAATAGAAAAAAATAAGGGCTTGTGGGCCTTGGGTTTCAGAATCCTCTCTGAGTAAGCCAGTTCTGACTACTTTATTTCTATTTACTACATTATTTTTACTTACTACATTCTTTTCTGGGCAGCAGCAACCTGCACCACCTCACAGGAATCATGTAGTACTTCCCTCCTTCCATTCAGGACTGCAGACCACATGGCTTAAATCCTAAGGTGATACTGTGGCTTCCTAGTCATGATTCTTTTCAGATGACTTCACAGACTATTGCTTACCCCTCTTTACTTGTTCACTATTCCAGCCCCACTGGCCTTCTAGCTATTATTGAACATTTCAAACCCATTTTCACCTCAGAGCCTTTGTATTTCCTGTTTCCTCTACTTGGAAAGCTCTGTCCCCTAGATAGCTACATATCTTACTCTTCATTTTATTCAGCCTTCCTTGATCACCCAATTTACAACATTCACTTCATCCTTCTTCTCTTTACTATGAGTTTAACCTGCTTTATTTATTTAGTTTTCTGTAGTACTGATCACCCTCTTGCCTATGGTATATGTGTTGATTTGTGAGAGCAGGGACTTTGTTTTCTTCTGTATCCTCAGCCCCAAGAACAGGGTCAATTCATATTTGTTGAATAAATGAAAGAACAAATAAGTAAGACTGTATTACTGTTTTCTATATAATTCCCATACACTATGTAGATATTTAATAATCCATTATTTTCCAGTATCTTTCCACAGTGGGAAATACTTTCTGACATGCAAATTGACATTTTGGAAGAGATGTCCCATTTTTGTAGTTCTTACAGAATTATTTTTAAAACAATGCTTATATAGTAGTTAGTTTAGTTTAAGGAGATTTGGAAAACTTGCCAGATGACTAAATGGCTTCTCATAACAGATTTTTAAACATCTTATATCTGGTTAGTGAAATATTTTTATGTGAAATCATGCTTTAAATATATAAATATATAAAATATATAAAAGTAGTTAATTTAATATGAATTTCACATAAAATATAATTTAACAAAATGTATAATTTAACATTGCTAATTGTAACATTTTAGCAAAATAAAAACATAAGTGATAAGTTAAAAATGGAGTATATAAGAAATGGTTCTATGGATATATTACAAACAAAGAAATCACTGAATATTTATAACACATTCAATTCCTTTTTTTAATTTTCAGGAAATCCAGCAATCGGAATTTTGAAACATAAAGAAAAGTATTACACTTTCAGTACCAGAAGTGCTGCATGTTCATTTGCAGAAAACCCTGAAATTTACATTGATTTAATTAGAGAAAAGGCCAAAAAAAATGCAGAATTAATTCAGCTACTGGAACTTCATCAACATTTTGAAACACTCATTCCGTATTCTCAGGTAAGGAAGGTGTTTTAAGAATTTATGACATTTAAAAGTATATTTAATTAAAAAGTTATATTTTGTTGTACATGGTTCCCAAGTCCATGCAGAGATAGGGTCAGATGAGGACCTTTCCAGATTATCTGAAAGGGATTCACATCTGCAGATGGAAACTAAAGAAATCCACAGAGAATGGTGGAAATGATAAGGAGTCAAATTGATGAATTCGACGGGGAAAACATGAAAGAGAAAGACTACATTTAGAGAAATAATTGAAACTACCGTATCTTCCTACCTAAAATTGAAGGAATTCAGCACAGATAACATAGGTGATAACATAAAGTTGTAAAATAATTTAACATGTTTAAATCGCAAGTCTGAAAGGCCACAAAATGCATCTGAAGGTGTGTTTCTTTGTATGTCGATGCCTATTCATCAATTCATTCAATAGCTACTTACTGTGTGCCAGGCACTGTTCGTGGCAGAGGGGATTTAGCAGTGAACAAAACAGATGTAGATCCCTACCTGCTCACATTCTCCTGCTCATTTTCTTCCTCTTGCTCTCTCATTTTTATTGTTCACATTTTACTCTGTCTTCTCTCTCTCTCTCTCTCTCTCTCTCTCTCTCTCTCTCTCTCACACACACACACACACACACACACACACACACATACACACACACACATTCAGTTCCTTTATTTTAAGTTCACTAAAATGAAAAAAAAAAACAACTTGAAATACATAGTTTAAAATGTTGTTTGTTACTTTTATCAACGTTTGACTATGAAACAGATGGGTTTGGGTACCACTAACCAGGTCAGCAGGGACCCAAGCAGTAACTGGTAAGTAAGGACAAAGTGGTTGGGGAGTGGGACAGCTGTGGCAGAGAACCCTGGACAGTTCAGTTGGTACTCTTGTTCTGACAAAGTGCTACCAGCCTACTGATGTGACACTCCTTTTGGATGAGGCAATTCTCCAGAGTGCTCTAGGTTCCTTCTGTTGTGGAGAGAGAGTGGTATATTTAGTATCCTGTATGTGGCCAAATGGTAAGCCTATAATTTTTGGCTCAACTGAGAGGTTACTCTCAAAATTTTGGATCAATTTAACTCCAGTCTGTGAGGCTTGTCGCTTACCCATAATCCTGGTAGCACTTGCTGTTACCTGGGTTTATAATTTTTGCCAATGTGATGAATTTAAAATGGTATCTCATATTGTTTAATTGTACTTTTTCTGATAGCGAAGTTCAGCATATCTTCTTAGATCTATAACTCAGATTTCCCATTCCATACGACTATTCATAACTTTTGCCAGTTTTTTCTTTTCTATACTGTTCTTTCTGTCTTTAACTTGTTGCTTGGCAGGAATTCCTTGTCTACTGTAAGTACTAATTCTTTATCAGTTATAATTTTCCAAATGTCTTTGCCCAGTCTGCCATCTCTTAGCTTTGTCGGTTGAGTCCTTCATTGAAGACACACCTTTAATTTTAATGTAGTCATAGCTACTAATTTTTCTCTTTAAACATTGTGATTTTTGAAGTCTTGTTTTAGAAATCCTTCATTGTCTTAGGTTATCCATTTACGTTTTCTTCTGTTTTAATTTATTATTCACATTTAGGTATGTTATCCATTTAGAGATGAAGAATTCTAATTTTATTTTTCTTCATGCTGTGAGCCAGCTTTCCTAACATCATTTAATGTATACTAATAATGTATAGTTTTCCCACTAAATATGATGCCACTTCCATTGTACTAACAATTTGCATACCAAATGGGTTAGTTTCTAGGTTCTTGATTCTGTTCCATTGGCCTATTTTTCTATCTCTGTGCTGAGACCATACTGTTTTAATTACTATTGCTCTATAATATATTTTATTATCTGATAGGTCAAACCCTTCCCTTTGCCTTTTATTTTTTCAAAATTGTCTTAGACATGCATGAATCTTCATATGTCCATGTAAATTTCTTAATGAATTTTTCAACTTTCCTTCAAAATCTTCTTGGATTTTACCTGAAATTACATTAAAATAGTAAAATAATTAGTGGGGGAATTTGTGTGTTTATTAGATTAGGTTGTCCCATCCATAAAAAGTACGATTTGCTTAGTTTTATTTTTAAACATCAATAGTTTCACTAATTATGCCTTAATAAAACTCAATGGTTTATATTTTTATTTTATACTCTACTTACTTCTAAAACATAAGTGAGATCATTTTTTTGAAAAAAGCACTTATATATCAATTTTGATAAAATAAAACAAAAAGGCTAAAAAGAAAACACTACATTCGGGAAATATGTCTCACTCATTTTAAATAAATAATTTTAACTTTTAACTGTGTAATACAGAGGGTGCCAAAAAAAAGTATACACATTTTAAGAAAAGAAAACTGTATTAAAATTGTAATACTCCATATATACCAATAACAAAAGATGAATACAAGTCACGTTTGACTTCTGCAATTACAAGAGGTGCTCAAAGTGCTTACCATCAGCGTCCAGGCACTTCTGATTACGGCGAACTACTACTTGAGCAATGTTGACCAAAGTGTCCACTTGTATACATATTTTTGGCACCGCTGGTATTTATATAAACCAAAGGGTATGTAAAATGCATCACTGTATAAAAACAATGGAAAACAAACACCTGTGTGTCCATCACTTATAACAAATTTCTCAGAGCCACCTATGTATGCCTATGTACGCCTTTCCAATCTCATTCTTTTCTCTTCTGCTCAGTAACTACTTTCTGAATTTGGTGTTATTCATTCCTTGTTTTTTTAATTTTGGCCATTTATGTATGTATTCCTAAACAATATATCTGTGAAATGACTTGTCTTTTGTCCAGTTTTCTATTGGTTTTATGTCATTTTTTAGTGATTTGTAGGAGATGCTTTTTTTTAAATATATTTTTAATACTAATTCTTTATTAGATATATGTTGTGCAGATATGTTCTCCCAGTGTATTGCTTATCTTTTCATTCTCTTTGTGGTGCCTTTTGATAAACAAAGTTTGTGGTGTCTTTTGATAAACAAAGTTTTTCATTTTATTGTGTAATTTATCTTTGGCATTAGGTGGCATTAAGAGCACTGCCCTCTAACAGCCTGAGCCACTGGGCCGGCCCTTTCTTTTTTCTTCATGTCTTGAACTTTTATGTCTTGTTTAAGAAAACCTCACATATCGTTTAGATCACAAAAATATTCTTCTAAATTGATTTTTAAAGATATAAATTTGCCTTTCCCACTAGAGTCTTTAATCACTTGGATTTGATTTTTGTGTCTGGTGGGAGGTGAAGATCCAATTTTAATTTTCTTTCCATTTGAATAGCAAATTGTCCCAGATTAAATGTTCAATATGCTCTCCTTTCCCCATTGTGTCTTATATACACAGGCTTATTTTTTAGGCTTTCTATTCTGTTCAATTATTCAATTGTTCAAAAATTTCTGTGCCTATATGTTTTTATAGCTTTATAGCAAATCTTAATATATGGTAGAGTAAGTTCTCCCACTCTTTTTTTCTCTAAAGACTCTTGGGTATACTTGATTCTTGATTTTTCATATAAATTTGATAATTACACTGTCAAATTCTATAGAAAACCTTTAAAGAGTTATGAATTTGCATGTCTGTAGACAAGAAATTTTTGGTCTTGCTATCATTTATTTATAATTTACAGAGTTGTAAGATAGCTCAAAGACAATGAAAGTCTAGAATCAGAAAACCAGAAAGGTGTGCTGTATGTAGACAATGCATTGTTTTCCATTAAAGAACAATTTTCCCCCTACATAACTGGTCTTGTTTTTCCTTCCTGTCCCCTTCCTTCCTTCCTCCCTCCCTCCTTCCCTCCCTCCCTCCCTCCCTCCCTTCCTTCCTATTTAATCCTCAGCTGTTCTTCAGTAACCTTCAGTACCCACTGAAGTGGGTTTTCTCTCTCCATATTTCAATGCTATAATACTTCTTATTATTTACTTGTCATTTACTTGTATAATGTTGTTAATTATCTTTTCAGCATGTTTTTTTTGGTCTACCTAATTGTATCATAAGATCATTTTGAAGGTAAAAATTATATCTTATGTTAAATTACTGAATTACTGAATACTTAATATTTGAATAGTGAGCTTCTGGGTATCCCAGAAGAAAACCAACATACTCATTAAAAAAAAAAAATAACAAAAAAACTTCTTGGATAATAATCTGGCTATGTATGCCTCGTTTGAGTTTAAGGTGTATTGTAAAGATGTTCTGATACTTTAAACACACATGATTTATACCCAATATTTAATAGCTATGCTAAACTTCTATCCATTTCCAACAAGGTATTCGCTTAGGCTACCAATTGTGAACGTTGGAGAGATAATGAGTGATGTTAGCTTCTCCCCTTCTGAAATCTGCCTCCTACATTAAATTGACAAAATCAGGCACAAAGCCACGATGCCCAGGAAAACAAATTGCATTTAGCTTACTAATTATGAGCTTATTTTCTCTGCTGGTATTACAAGTATATCCCATGTTTAAGAATTCTTGTTTTTCTAATCTTTTGTCAGTTTTAGCTAAATAGTTATGTGTAAATAATGCTTGTTTTTTTTACAAATAATTACAAAATTCCATTTCTTTAGGTGAAAGATGTTGACAAACATATAAAACCAATTACAAAGAATGAAACTAGCACACAGACGGATACACACATATTGCCACCAACAATTGTGACATCATATGAGTGGAATGAATGGGAATTAAGAAGAAAAGCTATAAAATTGGTTTGTAACAATATTTTCTAAAATTACTTATAGGTTGGGAAATTTTAATATGTTGTTACTCATAGAGTTGATAAGTTAAACTATTTTTATAAAATAGTAGTTGTACAGAGTTCTTTGCTAACATAAAAATAAGCATAATTTATATTTGCCAACTTTACATTGTAAGATTGTCTTCCAATTTTAAGCATATATTGAAATTCAGCAGCATGAAACAACTCTCAAATTATACCAGCCAGAAACTAGAACAATGATAGTTGCTATCTCTGATCTCTATCTCTATCTCTATATCTCATCCCTCTAGTAATCTATATAATAGTTTTAATTTATTGTGCTAGTCTATGAGGTGCTAGTATTTAAAGCACTCCCAACTTCCTCTAATCATTTGAAGTATACCCTTCTCTTTTTGGGACTTTTGCTGAGGAACAGAATGTTACATCTGTTAAGTATATCACAGATATTGTCCCGTTATAGTCAACATGTCCTTTCCAGACTCCGGGCTCTCTAGTTCTTCTGATTCTCGGTCATCTTAATCTCAGTAGGTGCCTACCTTTAAAGTCTGTCTTTGAAACTCATCCCTATTCACTCAATGGAATTCCATCCACCTACCATATTTATAGTCTCTTGTCATTTTAAATAATTATTTATAGTATTAAGGAAACAAACACTTTTTATAACTGTAGCTTTTTCTTAGTGTATTTTACTTATCTCTTTAATTGAAATAAGGTGTGGAAATAAATGAAGACTACCCGAATGAGAACAGAGGCTATTTATTCAGGGCTTGCTATAGTTAAGGGAGTCAGCCACCATCGCTTCCCTTTGGCAGAGACTCTAGGGCAGGGAGAGGAGTGGGAAAACTGTATATGAAAACAGGGAGAGTTTCAGGTATTCTCTGATTGGAGGTAGTTGACATGGGAAACTGGAGGCAGGCATCTTACGTGATTGGTTTGGTGAGCATATTTGGCTCTCTCTGTTGGTCCTGAGTTAGAGGGCGGGCTGGCACCTAGATAAGGAAGCTGGCCAAGTCCTGACTGTTCTGGGCATGACTGCTACAGCTACAGAGGTTGTGGTTTGGCTTCCTGGACTGGCTGCTGCAGACTGTGGGTCAGAGTTCTATTGTCACATAAGCTCTTTAGCCTTTGTTTGTATATTCAGTTTCTCACAGGCTTTTCACTCACCACATCATTTCCCTCGCCACCCTCTCTGGTGGCAGCTTTTCACAAAGTGCCTTGATTTCCTGGAATGAGGACGGTTCAGCTTCCTGGTATACCTTCCAGATCACTGTTCCATTAGCATTCCTATCAATTTTCCTCCTGCAGTCCTTGAAGCTCCCATCTTCCCACACTCTTTTCTATTATCTGCTAAACTCACTTGAACTCATCAGACATATACTGGCTAACACATATATTCCACTACCTACTTCTTCAGGAGCTAAGTCTGTCAAGTAGCATTGATACACTAAAAATATTTAAGTACCTCTTGCTAAGAGGTACTTAAGAGAAGGTTATAAGAGAAGTAAAATGAAAATTATACTCAATTGACTTAGGTGACATATTAAGTTGGTTTTGAGATGGAAATAGGTGGCGGAGAAGGGGGCAGTGATAGTTGGATAGGAGAGTAAGAGGTGACAGCACAGGTCTGGACTAGAAATGTTAAGAGAATGGGGTGTTCACTGGGGCTGAATTCCATTCTGACTGACGCCTCTCTTCTCATTTCTCAACCTCCACTTCATTCTGATTCCCGTCTTAGACCTACTTATCCCCTAGAATTGCATGATGTTGAATGCCAACTCCCCAAGTATCACCAATAGACAAAACTGAATATATTAGCTTAAAGCTGTGAGGGAAATCACCACCTCAGCAGTGTCTCAGAGGAGGAACAGCAAGGTCAGAATGTATTGAGAATTTAAAGTTTGGTTGAAGGCAGGTCTTTCAATGCCAGGGGTAGGTCAGGGGATAGGATGGGGGCTTGAATTGGATTGGGTAAAGATCATGAAAAAACAGTCCAGCGTTGATGGGAATAGCAAGGTAATTTTTGAGACAAGGGATGTAAAGACTCCCAGGGCTTAATCTATGTGTTAATGCTTACTACTGAAAAAGTGATGCATTTTTCAGGATGTTCTGTAATCAACAGTCAAGTTATTTGCTTTCACAAGAGCCTCTTGGAATAATAAAATTATGCTAACGAAGACAGTAGAATAGTAACATTATATTAATGTAGAAAATAAGCTGTGTAATCTAATTCCCCTAATTCCAACTCTCTCTTTCTTAATTCATATGCTCTGATGCCTTCTGAGTTTTTTCCCCTGGACGTCACCATAACCTCAGTAGCTCCTATTCTTCGTATAAGCTACTCCTTGCTTTTCAGCCTGAGTAATCTGTTTAACTTCATGTTTCCTAGTAATCCATAAAAGCAGCAAACAAAATGTAGAATAATGAAAAATATATTCTGAAAACATCAGAGTTTTTTATATTAAAAGTCTTGGGTAAAGCCAATTTAAATAAGACAATGGAAATCTTAAATTTTTGTCTTCATAAAAATAAACCAAGAATGATGGAAAAATCGAAGTTGTCCAAATCTGAAAGTATAGTAATGAAGGAATTAGATTACATTAACAAATAATTGAACTCATTGTAAATTTGAACCTGTATGTTATTTCTTTGGCTCAATTTTCATTATTTATTTTCCGACTTCTTGGCAAAAGATATTTATTTTCTGTTACACACTAGATTTTTCTAATATTCTAATGTTTTGTAGAAAAATGCAATGTTGCATAACTAATTTCTTTGTGGCTTGGGAAAAAAATAGGTACTATGAACTGGTACCTGGTAATATTTTATATTATTTGTTCTTTAGAGAAATGTTAATTTTCCTATGTATTCTCTTTCTACTTAGGCCAATTTGCGTCAAAAGATTACTCACTCGGTACAAACTGATCTTAGTCACATGAGAAGAGAAAATTGTTCGCAGGTGTACCCTTCAAAGGACGCTAGCACGCAATCTATGAGGGAAGGCAGCACTGGCGTGCCCAGGCCCCAGATTTATATAGCTGGTCTCCGAGGGGGCCAGACTAAAACCACCTATGGCATCAGGGTGAATTTAACAAGAGCTGTTGATGAAACCTAATTAGAGGCCATGTTTTCAAAGTAGGTATCTCCAAATTATGAATAAATGGTTAAAAGCATCCATGAAATGTAGCTAATTTTGTGGTACTGTCACATTCATTGGTTGTGTGAATTTTTTTGGATTCTCATATTCACTGTCAAACTGCTACAAGAAACTAAAATTTGTTTTCTGTGACACATTGTTCATTCTATTAAAATTGAAAAGTTAAACTCTGTCCATTCATCTTTTATTTGTTAGAAAAAGTTTGGCAGCATTAAGACTGAAATTATGATGCCACTTAGATATTAATGTAAGATTATTATGACTGGGATAGTTTATTTCTAAAACCATATTTAGTGTTAAATATTAAAAATGTAAAACCTAGACAATAGTTTCAGCTTCATTAGCTATTAATACATGTCACCATAGATTAAATTGATAATACAGCAATCCCCCTTAGCCGTGGTTTTGCTTTCCACCCTTTCAGTGACCCGCAGTCAACTGTGGTCCAAAAATATTGAATGGACAATTCCAGAAATAAACAATTCATACGTTTTGAATTGCATGCCATTCTGAGTAGCATGATGAAATCTTATGCCATCTTGCTCTATCATGCCCAGGACGTGAATCATCATCCCTTTGTTCAGTGTATTTACATTGTACGTATAATCCAATAAGATATTTTGAGAGAGAGACCACATTCACATAACTTTTATTATAGTACAGAGGGTGCCAAAAAGATGTATACATATTTTAAGAAAAAAAACTATTAAAATTGTAATACTCAACATATACTAATAACAAAAGATGAATACAGGTCACGTTTGACTTCTGCAATTACAAGAGGTGCTCAAAGTCGTTACCATCTGTGTCCAGACACTTCTGATTACGGCGAACTACTGCTTGGGCAACGTTGACCAAAGTGTCCACTTGTATACAGTTTTTGGCACCCCCGGTGTATATGCCACATCTTCTTTATCCATCATCTATGGATGGACATCTAGGTTGCTTCCATATCTTGGTTATTACTAGTAATGCTTCAGTGAACATGGGGGTACATGTATCTTTTCAAATTAGTTTTTGTTTTCTTTGGATAAATACCCAGAAGTAGAATTGCTGGATCATATAGCAGCTCTATTTTTAAGTTTTTAAGGAATTTCCATACTGTTTTCCATAGTGGCTGCACTAATTTACAATCCCACCAACAATATATAAGGATTCCCTTTTCTCCACATTCTCACCAGCACTTGTTATTTATTTATTGATGATAGCCATTCTGACAGATTTGAGGTGATATCTCACTGTGCTTTTAATTTGCATTTCTCTGATGATAAATGAAGTTGAGCATCTTTTCATATGTCTGTAGGCTATCTGTATGTCTTTTTGATAGAAATGTCTATTCAGGTCTTCTGCACATTTTTTAAAAGTTGGATTTAATTATTCTTGGTGTTAAGTTGTATGAGTTTTTTAAAAATATATTTTGGATATTAACCTTTATCAGATGTATTATTTGTGACTATCTTCTCCCATTCAGTAAGTTGTCTTTTCATTTTGTTGATGGTTTCTTTCTCTGTACAAAAACTTTTTAGTTTGATGTAGTCCCATTTGTTTATTTTTCTTTTGTTTCATTTGCTTGAGGAGATATATCCAATATTTATACTCTTATTATAGCACTTAAATAGGTATAGATGTGTTTGTCTGTATTCTCCCTGTTAGATTGCAATTTTCTTGAGATTTGAAACTGAGTTTTAGTCATTTTTACACCTCTGGCATTTGTATAGATTTTTGTTGGATGAATGAATGAAAGGGACAAACTGGAAGCAGGGTTTGGTTGTTTGGTTGAATGATTATTTTAATAGGCAAGGTGGGAATTGACAAGAAGTTCAGTAGCAAAATAGTTATTGGAAAGGAAGAGAGAGGAAACAGAGAGGAAAAGGGAGAATATTTTTTGGGAGGTAGTGGGAAATAAAGTTAGATAAGTAGGGTTGGCATAGCTTTTGGAGGACTTTGAAAGCCAGGAAGAGAAATATGTTGCCTTCCTGTAGTAGGACATTAGAAAAACAACACAGATTCTTGAAGATTGATTGTGGCAGAGCAGTTCTGGAGTTAGGGGTATGGCTAGGAAGCTGTTGCAAGAACTAGGGCATGTGATAATGATGATGTGAAGGATGAGATTTAATGAGTGTGATATAACATGTCAGGAAAGGGTAGGAAAAAATCAAAGTATGACCTCAGGGTTTCCTCCCTAGGACACCAAGGATAATTGGGAAGAAGAACTGGATAATCAAAAAAGGTAACACATTCAGACTAGAAAATTTAAGTTTAAGGGATGACAAAAATAGTTAAGATGGAGTTGACTGGAATTTGAGCTGGAAAAAGATAATTTGGAAGGTCAACCCCAAAGAAATAGGGATGGAATGAGGAGAAAGAGACAAATAAGGAAAAGAAGCAGTCAGGAGAGTGAAAAAAGACATAAAGGAATCTCTGTGGTCATGCTAGGTTTACTATTTACCAGCTGTGTTACTTAATATCTCTTAGCTGCAGTTTCTTCATCAGAAAAATTGGGATAACAGTGGTTCCCAGCTAATTGGGTTGTCAAGGAGACTGAAAGAGTTAACAAGTGTAGAGCACGGACATGGTAAGGGCTTTGTCACTGACAAGAGGGGACAGAGACTCTCCATTGCCTTATTCTCTGGCACTCCTAACCACGTTGTTCTCACTTTCTAGTTTCTAGCTCAGTCAGTAGAATAATTCTTGGCACAGTATCGCTTTCAGTAAATGTCTGATGACTAAACAAAAAAAGGATGAGAAATGAGAAAAGGTCAGTGGAGCAGGCAACTGTCGAGCTCTTGTCTGATAGAATTGGCTTGAGTGGAAATAAGATTGTAGCAAGTTAAGCAGAAAATGGTAGAAATAAGTACAGATTAGACATATCAGTGACTGGCAGGAAAAGAAAAACAAGATATGGTAACTAAAAAAGGAAGCAGAAGCAAGGGAGAGTTAAGCTCAAATAAGAAATGTTTAGATAATCACGATTATTACTCATGTTTAACTCCTAGTGCAGACATGGAATTTTACGTTGTCTCCTTGTATTTTATTATTCTCTCAATTGTAAAATGCAACAGTTCTTCTGGCTTGTCTTTAGCAATATTATACCACAGGAAAGGATTATTCTAAAATAACAACCACCTAGAAAATGGATTTTGGATGTTTTTCTCAATAGCAGGATGAAAGTAATATGTTTAAACTGTCATGGAAACAATTATGTTGAGATATCTGCTTTTGTCTACATGTTCTTGATGGTTATAGTTTACTGTATTTTAAATCTTAGCACTTTAATAATCTATTATAGAGCTAACATATTTGAATTTAACCACAATCTCCTTCAGCCTTTGCTATTTGCTTACTGCACAGCCTGTCTAAGTTCATACTTTTACTTTATTACCAATGGGTATGGTACCGGGTGTCCTTTTATATTACCATAAGACAATTCACTTAGACTAGGGTAGCTCTTATGTCTTAGCAGAGATGGAATAAGCAGGGTATCAAGGAAAACACTGCAGCATGATAGTGACAATCTGGAATATCATTAGGGTCTCAAATGGCAGTAGAAATAGCTGTGTGAGGCACTGTAAGCTTAGTGCATTATGCGGCAAATTACCTGGTGGTTCACACGTTGAAGACTGATGATGCTTCTTGCACTAACCACGGTTGTACAGAAAGCTAGGCATACATAAAAGAAACACATGAAGCCAATATTTTCTCCTCTAAGACTTTGGATAATTCAGAATAGGAAAGGAAAAATTAGTTCAAACTAAGAATGTAAATATTTGCTTGGCTGGGATAACAAACAGAAAAGCCAGCTGCAAAGTTAACAGGAAATACTATTACTACCAAGAATATGCTGTAAAGTGTTAATAACAACCCCTTCTTTTGAGTGTCTCCTTTCTAACTCACTGAAAAATGATGTTCTCTATAATCATACACTATTAGGAACCTCGCTGTTGAAATTATATCAGGAAGAATATCAGGAAGCACTGATCTTGCTTGGAGGATTTAAAGCACTTTGACACAAAAAAGCAGCCTCACTTTCTAACCTTGGTGCAAAGCCTTCATTTAAGGGGCTCCTGAATACAACAGTCCATATATGTAGTAATTTTGTAGTTTCCAAGAAACAAGATCCCGAGACTATTCTGCAGTCCAGATCTGATGTTGACCTCATACATACAGCCCTGCGCTGAATTTCTCAAAATACTACTTCTTTTCGTCCACTCTTCCTCTGGATCCAATAACTCTTATCTTTTCCTTCGTTCTCTGAAACATCCCGCAGTTCCTCTTGCATGCAGTTTCCCTCACTGGAATGGATCAATAATCCTGACTCTATCTGACTATATAGGTGTTGTCCCTGTTGGTCTCGGGCAGATCAGGTTAGGACAGAAGGCATCAAAATGTAGTTGAGGTTCATGGCCAATGAATAGAAAGTCTCTGTGGACAATGAACATTTATAACAAAAGTAGGAACCAGCAGCATGATATGTTAATTGAACCAGAAATGCCATAAGAAATGGCCTGGCAGCATTTTACCCACCACTCTAACTGTGATCTGTGTGTGGAATACTATTCTCCACCAGAAAGGAACCATAGTTCTTTGCAGTGTAGTGGATTGCAGGATCTAGGACACTGGAACCTCTTGTCACCAGAAATAAAAAGTGCTTCAAAAATCTTGTGCAGACTTAAAGAAAGGAGCAGGCTTACAGGGCCATATTGGGGTACTTTGAGCGTCAAAGGAGAATAATTATAGTCAATTAAACTAAATTGAGACTATAATGATACTGCAAAATGGAAAGAGAGAAACTGTACAAAGCAGTATTTGTAAAAGAAGAAAAGAAATGTACGATAGAATTATTTTTAAAATTAATTTCAAGTATACATGAGTTTTTTTGTTTAAGTGTATGTACAAGAACATACACAGTAGGGAATTGAGTAATTCCACAAGTGGGAACTGTACCAATAACAGGAAGCGGTGATTAGTACGCATAAAACCAGGTGGAAGGTCCAGCATTGTTCCAAAATGAGAGTCAACTGTGGTTTCCAGAGAGCCTCTCCTAATATTAATGTGATGCTAATAAGGCATGCAAAACTTTCCAATGATGTTAACAGACCAGATAAATCTGTATGTATATCTAATGATAAGACAATGGGATATAGCATTAACCACTGAACCCTCTAAAAAGCTATTTTGGGGAAAGATCATTCTACAGAAGGTATAGGGTGCTGGCATCTCAAAATCTTGTACCCCTGTTTCTGTGAGGGCTCAGGTGCCTTTATAGTATTTTAAACCAATCCACGTATCTTGAAAGCCATTCATTTTGCCAATGAACTATTTCTAACATTGTTAAATGCTAATTAACATTTTCTAGTGAAAGTGGAGATTATAGCAGTAGAAGTAAATGCCTGTTGACACGTCTAATATTTTTGAAGCCCTTTTGTTATGCAAAGATTATGTAGTTAGAATGTCTGGCTAGGCAAATATAATCGATGTTAATCATGACAATACGGACAGAGGCACAGGCACAAGTATATAATTATACTAAGTTTAAATAAGAGGTAACAATGGAAGGGAATAATCGAGCTGGAAGTTACGACGTTACCCAAAGTGGTTTCTGTTACTTTACAACTTCTACAATAGCTTTTACAGGAAAGAATCACTAAGTCTAACCCCAATTCCTTACTTGCCTGTAAATCACATTGGTGAAGACTACGATTCCCAGGAGGCAACGCTCCGCTCCGCTCCCTGACTCCGCTTCCTTCGCCGGCCGGGAGTTGTAGCTTACCGAACGATGCCTTCAAAATAGAGTTTTACGCACTTGTTAGCAAGGACTCGGCCGTCAAGGCCTCTCCTCCATTTGGTTCGTTCCATTTTCGGGCTTAGCTCGGATTCCCGAGTCTAATCTTAGTGTTTGGCTGGTCCGGAGACCGGCTGTTGGTGGGCGGGCAAGGCGCTCTAGGCTGGGCGGTTTCACCTCTATGACCATAGGAGGCGGTGCCCCGTGTCCAACGCTGGGAGCGCGGAGGGGGCGGGCGTCATTTTCCGCGCGGGGTTGTGGGGGAACCATGGCTGCCGCCAGAGGTGAGACTCGGGGCCGTGGGGACAGGGGCGCCCGCGGTGGGTGGTGGCGGGCGAATGTCAGCGCTTTCCCGCACCTGTTGGCAGCTGAGCACCCTCGGCGCTCGTCGTGCGCCGGAGCCAGGCTGGGGCGTCGGGCATCAGGAGTTGGTGTTGAGCCGCTCCCGGCTGAGTCCGCACCGGCGCTTGTCAGGGCAGCGCGGAGCAGCCAGCCTGCCCCTGCGGCTGCCTTCCCCGCGGCGGACTCTGCGCGGGGCGGTTCGGCGGCTTCAGACCGCGCCTTCCTCGACGAGCTGGTCGTGGGTACGAACCGAATTCAGACCGGACCGGGAGAGGGGCCGGGTGCAGGTCCAGGCTGCAGCCTCACCCCCCGGCGGGACGCAGACTGTTGTCCGACCCGGCCGGGGTCACCGCGGCTGCGGTCTCTTCTGCGCCTCCTGCCCTACGATAGATGCTCAGAGGCGTACGGGCGTGCTCCGGGTGCAGAGCCTGAGAAGCGTCTGGGGACAGCAGTCGTTAACAGAGTTCCTCCCACGGAGAACGTTCCGTGTGGTTAGAGGGAACATTTTGATACTTTGGGTGGAAGGGCAGATACTCCCTCTTCGCAGGGATGGCACGATAGAGTAGCCCTGTTTGATGACTAATTGCCATTTCATGAGGGTGAGTCTGATGAACTCCGCAGCCCTTTTGTGGTGCTGAGTGGGGAAAGTAAGTTAGGACGAGAGGCTGAATTTCTGGAAGATGGAACAGTAGCCAGTAGGAGAGGCTGGGCGACACCCTATTCTTTCTTCCCCCTTTCCCTTATGGAGCACTTGGCTTCACCTCTCAATAAATGTTGAGCAAATATTTAAAGAATATCTTTTGCATGGGTGCCAAATTATTTTCCTGGTTGGAGAGTCTGCATTTATCATTTAAGCCCTGCCCAGGGGCATTGCCTGTAATATCCTAGGCTTCTCTTACGCATTCTCTCATTTCAAATAAGTCCAACTTTAAGGGCTTTTTTTTTTTTTTTTTGGTAGCAACACAGAAGTAAAGGAAAAAAACAGAGTTGTTTTGATAACTAACAGAATCGGGACAGCAAAATAAATGATGAGCGAAATTTACACATTGAAAGAATTAAGTCATAATCTGAAATAGTTGTAACAATGTATGGGCTTAGGCTGTTGCTAATACATATTTGTTGTGCCTTAGTCATATTAGAACTCTTATATGCCCATTAGAAATGTATACTCTTAACAAAAATGCAGTTACCATAGCTTCCTGGTATTCACAAAGGATTTATCTGGAACTTACTGAATTTCCAAGTTTTCAGGTATTATAAATATCGTCTCCTCCAAAATATAGTAAAATATAGCTGAAACAAAATAAATAACTTCAGACTATAAATTTCTTTTGGGGGGCATTTTCCACACAGAAACAAATAATGAGTGGGAGTTAATGGGAACTTTGTGACAGCAGAAGTTAAGGTGCAGAGTTAAGGTGCCCGTGTGCCACCTCAACAATGCATTTGAGTTATGGGCTAGCTTTATAGGTACTGGCCTTGGGCACCATGTGAAGCAAAATTTGCAGTGAATACATGATACGGATTTTTGATAATACACTGAGAAAATTGAGATTTTTAATAGTTGAAATTTCATACTGGAGGATTTGTGAATGGAATGAACAATTTTGATCTAATGTTAAGCTGAATTTAGAGAAAATAATGCTTAAAATCATTAAGCATTTTTAAAGGTTTTTAAAATAGTATTTCACACTATTCACACCAAAAGAAATTTATAGTCTGAAGTTATTTTGTTTCAGTCATATTTTACTATATTTTAGAGGGGACAATATTTGTTTTTTTAAATAGTGTTTTACAGATATCTAAACTTACTTGATTGCTCTTCCATTTAGATCAGCAGCTATTTTCAGTAATATAAAATCCTATATAATCACTGCAAGTAGATATGCTTTCAAAGTTGATGACAATAATGATTATAAGCAAGACTATATTTATAGGCTATACATATTTGGTTTAGTGTTTAAACATTCACTATTGTTTTGGGGATCAGGAACCTATTTAATAGTTAAAACAGTTTTTAGTTTAGCAGTCCCGACTCTCTTATTTATGAAAGTGCCAAGAATCTAGGACATGGGTTGGCAATTTTTTTCTGTGAAGGGCTGGATGTCATTTTACCATTGAAGGGCAAAAAGGTAGCCAAAAACAATTTGGAATCAAGAGAGCATGGTTGTGTTCCAATAATGAATTATTCATAGACACTGAAATTTGAATTTCATATAATTTTTATGTGTCACAAAAGGTTATTTAAAAAGTATTTTTTCCAACTGTTTAAAAATGTAAAACTATTTTGAGCTTGTAGGCTGTGTAAAAATGAGAGATGAGATGTAGTTTGCTTACCCCTGATCTAGAAGATGGGAAGTGCTTTCTCCTTTATTGAGTAATAAATGGTTATTGCTGTTACCTTTTGAAGTCATACATGTTTTTCCTTATGTAGGAAAGTTTCAGAACAAAGGAAGTATTGTAGTGATCTTCACTTCCTTGTACATAAACATTGCTTTTTGGCTCCTCAGATATTTTGGAAAGAAAGTTTAGGCATATATAAGCTCTGTTTCTTCTGTTCTACCATATTACTTTTTAGTCAAGACCTGATGTAATTAAAAAACTTGCCTACAATTTACAGATAATTCTTAATTCTCCCTGGAACATACTTACATTGAAGAACCTGTAACCTTGTAAGTTCCTGCCTTACATACCTAAAGATATTTTGTTTGAAACTCCTGTTTTATTTCCCTGTGAAAGTCATCTTTGAATTGTGGTTAGGCTCCCAAAGCTGTGAACAAAAGTGTATTTGGTGCATATTATAGTTACAGTCGCAGCCCAGTCACCCTGTGTCCCTCTGAGTCTTAACCTGGATTGTCAAAGTATGGCCCAGTGGCCAAATCTAGCCTGTCACTTGTTCGTGTATGGCCCATGAGCTAAGCGTGGGTTTTACAGATGAACATTGCAATTAATTTGATGGAACACTAACTCTGAAGACCAACGAAGTAAAATATTACCCCCCAAAATAATTCCATTGTTCTCAGTAGTAGACTTATATTGTAAAGCATTGTACTTAATTATATTTTTTTGTCCAAAAATTTGTTTTCTATATTGTTACCTAAGTACCTACTGATATTCTTGATTTTGCTGTATGGCCTGTAAAGCCTAAAATATTTACTGTTTGCCCTTTACAGAAAAATTTTGCTGATCCTTGTGTAACCTGAGCCTGAGGATCTGAAACATTAAGGATGAGCGGTGGGAGATGGGTAAAGAAAGTAGAAATAGTTTGAGCTTTGGGTGATGACAGTAACAGAGCAGGGTTTGGAGTGAGGAAGTTTGAGGGAGACCTGGTACCCCAGTACCTGCGGTTTTATTGAAACTGCCCTGATGCCTGAGGGATGGCTGCTGCTCATATATTTGCAAGCAGTTCTTCATTGAATGTTTACAACTGTATGCGTGTCTTGCATTTCAAGTTTTATAGTTTTGTTCTTAATACCCTTTTTTGTGTTATGAAAAGATTTTCTGTATTATAAAGTTTTGCATTAAGCTCCACTTTTATCACTCAATTATTCCTTTTCTTTCTGCTTTCTTTAAATTTAGAATATACATTGATGTAATTGTTTTCATCTTTTATGCTTTGCTTTCATAAGTTTGAGTTATAAAGATACATAAAATATGTAATTTCTAACATCCAAAACTAGAGTCAGTATGCCACATTATCTGGTAATTGAGGCATTTTCCAGGAACAAAATGAATGCCTAACCAGTTGATACTCAAAGTCAGCTGTGTATTGTGTACACGTTTGTTTATGTTCATGTCATTAGAAAGTATTGCTTTGAAAAAGAATTTAAATATCATGGGTTTTAAAAAGTATTTTGTACTTGAAGTTGAAAAGCATTTTGAGGTATAATGTTGATTAACTTTTATATGCATTGATATTGTCTACTAAATAATATCTTTTGCACATATTTTCCAGAAAATGTCAGTTTAATATTCAAGTTATATTGCTTGACAGTGATGACCCTGGTGGCTGCAGCTTATACCATAGCTTTAAGATACACAAGGACATCAGATAAAGAACTCTACTTTTCAACCACAGCCGTGTGTATCACAGAAGTTATAAAGTTATTGCTAAGTGTGGGAATTTTAGCTAAGTGAGTATACTTTTTAGTATGTTAATTTATTTTTCCACTTAAGGTATTGTCTTTATTAGAAAATTCAAGCTACATATTTATATGTTTGATTGCTCTAGAGCGTGTTTCTCAATTCAGGGTGCTTTTGCCCCCCCGGAGATATTTTTGGTTGTCCCAACTTGGGGGATGCTACTGGCATCTGGTGGGTAGGGACCCAGGATGCTGCTAAACATCCTACACTGCAGAGGACAGCCCCCCACGACAATTATCCAGACCCAAATTTCTTCACTGAGTGTGAAGAACCTGCTCTAAAGCAGGGTTGGCAAACTGTGGCCAGTGGACCAGATTCAGTTTGCTACTTGTTTTTGTTGCAACAGAAACTGTATGGCTCACAAAGCCTAAACCATTTACCATTTGGCCCTTACAGAAAAAATTTGCTGATATCTGCTTTAAAGGAATATAATGATGATAATAGTTAACATCTCTTAAATGTTTTCTGTGTTAAGTGCTAGGCATTGTGCTATGTGCTGTTCGTTAATTATCTCATTTAATCTTTATTCATTCTTAAGGTAAGTGCTATAATTACCCCTATTTTACCTGTACAGCCCCTGAGATTCCTCAGTGTTACACTGTTAATATGTGGTAGCACTGGGCTTTGAATCTGCAACATCATATGAGAATGTTTTAGCTAAGGGTGCAGTGTAAGAGAGGGTCAAGAATAAGGCTGTGGAGTGAGACAGACCTAACTTTAATCCTAGACTCACGGGGATTATGACTTTTACATACATTTCTTAACCTCTCTAAGCTTTAGTTTCATAATTTTTTAATGGGAGAAAATAATATAGGGTTGTTAGAATTAAATAAAATCCTGTAGGAAGTTACTTAGGGAAAGATTTCTGAGACGAGGACCCGTCTGGATCATGTGGGCGGGTGAGACTTCATACAGGTTTCAGATGTGAGCTGGTCAAAGTGGGGAACCACTGAGTTACCGCATGTGTGTAGGCTTTTAGGTAGAAACAGATGACATTTATAGAAACAGATTACATTTAAACACTTTTAAATTTCATTTAACAAATATTTATTAAGTGATTTCTATGTGACAGGTTTATAGGAGGTGCTGAATATACAGCTATGAATGAAGTAGATATGGTTTCTGTTTGCTTGGAACTTAGGTTTAGTGGAAGAGACAGAAAATAAACCAGTAAACACAAACACATGATGTGGGGGGAAAATATTGTAAAAATGACTTGAGGAGGGAGAAAAGAACAGAAAAATAACTCGAGACCAGAAGATGGAAAGCTTTAATACATTTGGTTAAAATTTATCTTGTAGGCAGAAATACTGTGGTAGCCAACTTGTTCTCTTGGTGAAATCTAAGACCTTTCAGTTTCGTATTTAACAAGATTTATTTTTATGGATATTTGGTTTTCATAAGGGGTTTTTTCATTCTGGATAATGTCAGATAAATGAGAGGCCTTATTGTACTTTTAAAAGATGGTGTTCCAAAGGCAAAAGTCTCGGATGTTTAAAACTCCAGAACACCTTCCATATGACAACTTAAGAGTTAATAAGTTAATCAAATCTTAAGGTCTAACTTATTTTAAGACAAATTAGGGTTGTTGGAAAATGAGGGATAGGGGAACACATTTCTTCTCCTTATTCCCTAACTTCCATAGGGAGAAAAAAAGTGTGACTCAGGATTGAAACAGGATTGTCAAGCATGAAATCACCTATTTTAAATTGTAAGATCAAATCGTGGTTCAGTTGTTTTGTGAACTGCTAAGAATTTTTAAAAAACAGTGTGCAAAAGAGCATTGAGTACTTTGGTGTAACTTAGCAGTTCGGCTAGTCTTTTGCCAACCTACCTGTATAAATTTTTTTGTTCTATTTTGATGTTTTTCCACCTTTGCATTATTTGGTGTATAGTATTTCTTATTCATCAGTTGTTCAATGTTTGTAAATGTAGTCAATTGTAGTTTGTTTTGTGGAAACTTTTTTCAAATCATATCAAAATAAAAGCACAAAAATTTCTAAACATTCACTAGACAAGTCAAATAATGGTGTTGAAATAACAACAGAGTGGAAAAGCAATTACTGTACCTCATCAACCGCATCCTCATCATCAATAATTAGTTTCTGTGTCTGTCACCAGCATAATGTAAAAACTCACAGAAGAGGCTCTTCTATGAATATGTACCTCCAAAGTACACAAAAACCAGGGACAATCAGGAAAAAGTGAAGAAATATAACATAGAGTTTTGGTAGTTGGCATTTCACATTATGTGGCTAACAGGAATTTGCCATAAAGAAGAATCATTTAAAACATTGAAAATACAGGGAGTTTCTAAGTGGAAAAAGCACTGGAAAAAAGGTTATGGAACATGTAATACATTTGAAAATACTGGATTTTATAGTGAGTATGATTTTTATGGAGAAATATGTTGGCAAATTATGTACTTATTCAAAACACATTGGTACAAACTGAATACCTGTTATTCATAACAAAAAAAATATTTTATTTCTTAGAACAAATAGTTTACTTTTAAGAGGGTGTCTGAAAATGTTAATTTCTTGGAATGATAAAAGTGAAAGATAGAGAAGGATTATTTCAACCTATGAAGTCACAGATTGATAGCTATACGATGAAATGGAAGAACATTGTAATTGCTTCTTCAGCTTCTTCAGCAATATGTGATGACATAATTGATTTAATGAAAGTAAAGCACAGCTATCATTTTGGGAAAGATACCCAGTGAAAACGTTGAAAGTTGGTTCTAGATCTTGAGAGGACAGTTGGCTTATAATAATTCACCTGAAGCAGTTTGAAATAGGGAAAAGATGAGTGAAATACATGGCCAGACTATGACGGAGCCAACAAGAGTGACTTGAACAGTTAAGAGTCGCAGCAAATGAAATAGTCTAGAACTTTACGTGCATCTTTTCTATTTGGTGATGTGAAGTTTGCCAGCAAAGTAAGATTTTCCAGATATTCTCCAAGCTGTCATTTCTTTGTACACATATTAAAACTGGTAATTTTACAAAGTAAGTGGATCAAGGGCAAATAGGATATTATATAGTTTGTCAAAAAACACAGGTTGGATGTCAGTGCTTTATTTGCTGTGATGGAGAAACTTCTAAATGTCAGAAAATATTTATGAGTTGAAAATGTCATGAGTTGATTTGTTATACACAGAGGAAACTAGAATTGATTTCATATTTTTGAATTTATATGTGTTTGAAAATTCTTTACTGCATAATGTTAAACTAATTCTATAAAGCTAAAAACATGAGATTTGCGTTTTTTTCTTTATTTTCATAGTAGAAGCAATACTTTTATCATCTGAGAGAGGATGACAATTCAGGATATTGTGGGAGAATGAAAGAATTATATTAGAAATAACTAAAGGTTTAGAGCTTGAAGAACCATCTCTTCAGAGAAAAAAAAGTAAGAAAAACTTAGATCTTGATGATTAACATAATGCATTTCCCCATATTCCTAGGAAAATAAAGTTAATGTAAAAATTAGATAACATTACTAAATTTTAGTTTGAAATTTTTGGAGAATGACGGAAAAAGGAAAAAAGCGAACTATTTAAATAGAAAAACTATTAAAGATAGTAAAAGCTGCTTCTTTCTACTCTTTGCCTTATGATAATTACTTTATAGAGTTGATACAAATATTATTCCAGAACTTTTAATTTTATCTGAATTATGCAGAGCTTAACATCATTATAGATCACCCAATTCAGCAGTTTGTTTATTTAGTATGGTCTCTATGGTAATGCTCTTTGCTCAGTAATATGTTTAACCTTGGCTAATTGTTAAAGTAAGTACACATCATTTTATACTATGTGGAAATAGGGGCAGAGACGCTGGAAATTTTTTCAAATTCTTAGTGTCTTGCTTATAATTAATGTTTGCTTACAGAGAAACATATCACTGCCACATGCAGATAATCTGTGTTTCCCTCCCTCTAAACATTTTTAGCATATACTCATGT
Organism: Rhinolophus hipposideros; assembly: GCF_964194185.1. Taxonomy (NCBI): domain Eukaryota; kingdom Metazoa; phylum Chordata; class Mammalia; order Chiroptera; family Rhinolophidae; genus Rhinolophus; species Rhinolophus hipposideros. The sequence goes on along the minus strand of NC_138049.1, from coordinate 64,083,017 downwards.
GATGTCTATTTCAGTATATTGTTAAAAAGATATAATGGGATAGGTTCGTTCGTTCGTTCATTCATTCATTCACTCATTCATTCATTCATCAAGCAAGCCCCAGTTATGTGCTCAACAGTGTTCCAGATGTAAGAAATATAGTTACAGACTAAATAGGAATGGTTCTGTCCTCATGGAATTTATAGTCTAGTGGAGAACCAGATATTAAGCAAATAAATAATAAATTGGTGGTTTTAAGGATAGGTAGAGGATTCTGTAAATAAGTACAGTAGAGGGCCTCCATTTGGATCGGAGTCCCTAAGCCCCTGATTTAAACCATTCAGTGATTTCCTAATGCACTTGAGATAAATTCAAACTCCTCCTCAGGCCCACAAGGCCCACAGGATTCCTCTTGATACCCTGCTGAACTCTCCTCCTTCATCTTGGGACCTCTCCCCTCACAACCCTCAGACACACTAATTGGTGGTGGTTCTGTAAAAATCCAGGACGTTTCTGCCTTAGGGACTTCAAACACACTCTTCGCCTTGTGCTCTGCTCTTCTTGCCTAACTTCTATTCAATCTTCAGGTCTAGCTTTAAATACAACTTCCTCAGAGAGAAAGCCCTCCAATCCAAATGGAGGCGCTCTACTGTACTTATTTACAGCATTGGCAGTGATAGGATAGGATTAGAAGACAAGGTCCTTGAGTTCTAATTTTTAAATTACAAATCTTTCAGAACAATGGAATGATTAAGCAATTTTTTGATTAGCTAGGACAAAAATAAGCACTTAGTAGCACTGTTAGCTCAGTGAAATTTTGTAATTTATATTTTCTCTTATTTAAAATTTTTATTTCCAAATGTTAATATTTTACCATATCGTATTCCATCAATGTATGTATTTGTATGTGTGTGTGTATAATGTTTTCCTGAACTGTTTGAGAGTAAGTTTTATATAAGATGCCCCTTTGTCCCTAAATTCTTTAGTGCATATCTCCTAAAAACAGGACATTCTCATATATAATCACAAAATGTCAACATTGAAACATCAGTATTGGTATATTACTATTATCTAATTCACAGACCTTAGATAACTTTGTCAATTGCCTACTAATGTCCTTTAATAGTAAAATAATCACACTTTACATCTATTTGTCATAGCTGTAGCTTCCTTTAATTTGGAAAGTTCCTCCTTTTTTTCATGTCTTTAATATTGTTGCAGAGCATAGTTCATTTATTTTGTATGATGTCCCCCAATTTATGTTTATGGACTATCATAGAAATGATGTCTCTTAGTGTAGCATATCATGAGATACATATTATCTATTTGCCCCATTACTGCTGATTTAACTTTGATTTCTTGATTAAGGTAGTGCCTGCTAGGTTTCTCCATATAAAGTTACCAATTTTCTCTTGTAATTAATGAGTATCTTGTGGAGAGACACTTTAAGACTAGGTAAATGTCCTGTTTCTCATCACACTTTCACTCACTGGTTTTATTGTCCATTGATGTTTCCAAATGGTAATTTCCTAATTCCATCTTTCCTTATACATTTATTAGTTGGCATTCTACTCTAAGAAGCCCTCCCCCAGCATAGATTCATAGATTATTTTCTTGTAAGGGCCTGAGTCCATTATCATTCTTTATTTTGATGCTCCAGTTGCCCCAGATTTAGACAGTGGTGTCGTCTTCAGACTTCCTCCTGCTTCTTTTTCTTTTTGTCTTTCTTTCTGTACATACTGGGGATACCAAAAAAATGTATATACATTTTAAGATACCATCTTTTTAAGATGATATATGTGTATACATTTTTTTTGGCACCCTCTGTGTATGTTTTCATCAATCTTTGAGCAGTTTCTTTTTAGCAGAGGAAGATGTTCAAGGCTTATCTTGTGCTTTTCCTGCCCCAACCCCAAAATTATACATTTCTTCAGGAAGCTTTGTTCTTCTTTCAATCAGAATGGTATTTAGAAACCAGAATCTAGACACTAGGTGTGCCCATTGCTACTGGGGTGCCATTGCTTCTAGGCCCTTTCAGCAGACAGCTCTAGGAAATATATGTATGTGTATGTACAGAGGATGCCAAAAAACAAATGTATACACATTTTAAGAAAGGAAAAAACTATTAAAATTGTAATAATATATACCGATAACAAAAGATGAATACAAGTCATGTTTGATTTCTGCAATTCCAAGAGGTGCTCAAAGTGGTTACCGTCAGTGTCCACACTTCTGATTATAGAGAACTACTGCTTGAGCAACACTGACCAAAGTGTCCACTTGTATGCGTTTTTTTGGCACCCCTGGTATAGACACCTATCTATTTCTGTAGTTATGTATGTCTCTTTGTAACTCTGAGTTACATATATTTTGATACCTATAATTCTGATCCAGCACCACAGAGTTGATTATAACCTTCCCCTTTTCTGTATTTGTTTCCTTCTTCAGTGGTGATAAGTCTGGCTCCCATTATCCTCAAGATATAATACATAGTGGATTTAGAATTTCTAGCATACAGCTGTGAAAAAGCAAACCTATTAACTATAAAGTCCAGTATTTATTAGGTTTTCTTTCTTTTTTACTTTTAGAGCATATAGTAAAAAGACTATGTTTTAGAATACTTGGTTTAATTTTCTGTTTCAGTGTAGTTTTGTAATATAAAAAACTGACAGGTTTTTTGGTTTGTTTATAATTTGGGTTTTCCTATGCTTGTTGATTTTTACTTGTAATTTTTAGTAATTTTTGGAGTGCAAAATTATACACATTTTAATCAAGTTAGAACTGCAAGAAAAAAGGGAGTGTGGGGAAGAATTAATGGATGGCTACTTTGTGTCATATACGCATATACTAGTCTATAGATGGGCATTTGGCTTGTTTCTAGTCTTTTGCTACTGGAAAACAAAGATGTAATCATTATCTTTTTACATACGCTGTTTTGTACATGTATGATTACATCAGATCACTTTTAAATTGAGAAGGAAATTACTAAGTCCTGTTTTGGGGGAGAGAGCAGATTAGTATGTTGTATATGTGGATAAACTCTATGTGAATAAATTGATTTTTTAAATCTTTGAAGTGTAAGTTAACCAATTTCTAAGTTATCATCTGACTGAAACATAAAACAGTACAATATTTAAAATATTTTGTCTTTTCATAAAACTAATTACTACTATAATTCACAGGAAAATTGCTGGTTACCAATATGCTTTACTAAACCCATCACAGCTATTAAAACTGACTGGGTTAATTTAAATCTGTCATTTGTGGTATGAAGAAAAGGAAGTGAAAATTTTCACATTGTCTTAGAACAAAGTCAACTTTTTATTGTTTGCTATCCACCATAGTTTATAAAGGCTAAATAAACCTAGCAGGTTGTGTATATGTACATATACTTTGGGTGTGTTCAGTAATAAACCAAGTGTATCTTAAATCTTTGAACTACTTATCCATATACTCCTGGAGAAAATTATTTAACTATTTCATAGTATTATCTAGAATAATTAATGTATCTATCAAATACTTAATGTTACAGATTATCCAGCCCTATTCTATTTCTCCTGCTGGGTTTACATTTTGATTGCCTCTTTGTATCCATGCTATCTATAATGAGTGTATGGTCAGGGGAAGGAAGGGAAGTCATATACTGCGTAGGATGGGGTTTTTGGTCCTCAAAGGACCTCATTACTCATTTTTATACCTAGCCCCCCAAGTCTTTTATGTGAGTTAACTGTACTTAACTTTGCAGATGATAAGAAATTTGTACACAAAAAAAACAAAGAAATTTGTACAGAAGATTTAAATTTCTTAAGCTCACGAGTAACTTTTGCTATGTTCCATTTTGCACAGTGCCTTGGTAACCTAGCCAAGGGTTTTATGCCTTCTAGTAGTTCTCATCAGATCAGACACTGGAAGAATGAGGCCTACTTTTGACCAAACATAGGTCAGAAAGAATTGGTTTCAGCCATTTGATAGGAAATTTGGGGGGGTGAGGCAGCCTCCGAATCTCTCTGCAATCAACATGGAGCTTCAGAATTTCTTCAGGTAACAAAAGGTTGCACGTAGATTCTATTTCAGTGATAAAAATCAAGCAAATTGTTCAAATAGGAAACTTAATGGGAAATACTATATTTATAAAAATAAGTATGCTTTTTGATTATACATGGTCTCTTATCTAGCAATGTCATTTGTGGAATTAAATTTAATAAATTGTTTTTAACAAATGCTTCTCATTAAAATAGTTGGGATTTGATTTCCAAGAAAATAAGAGGGTAGGAAAATGGAAGGATAAAAAAATGACCTTTGGTTTTTATGTTACTTTTTATAGTATATGCAAAGCTGTGGTATATTTACATTGATCATTTATTTTTGTCTTTTTCATAGTAATAGAAAAGGCTAGATGATTACTAGTGTTACCTGGAAGGTATATTAGTGTTATTTTTTTTTTAACTTAAAAAAAAAAGTTAAAGTAAAGCTAAATACAAGCTTTCTGAGCTGTATATGTAATACATATATTAGTGTAAGCAGGATTTAATGTGATTAATACTGAAATAATTTATTTCCTTTAAAACTTTCTGTGTACTAAGATTCGTACATATTCTTCTTTATTATACTTCCTAAATCTCTTTATTCTACTTTCCGATGTTTTTTTTTATTCTTGAGTTTTTGTTTTCTTTTACAAGTTCTTTCAGCATCCTCTGCTATGTTTTGTAACTTATTTCAAAATATTTTATTTATTATATAATATTGCTATAATTCAGCTTCTCTAATATCTGCATTAGTGAAGGAATCAGGTAAAGATACTAAGGCCTTCTGGCAGTGAAGTAGTATCGTGTTTCCCTGAAAATAAGACCTAACCGGAAAATAAGACCTAGCATGATTTTTCAGCATGACATCCCATGAACATAAGCCCTAATGTGTCTTTTGTAGCAAGAATTAATATAAGACCCAGTCTTATTTTCGGGGAAACATGGTAGCTCCTAAGCATCCAACAAAAAAGGAAATAGAAGAGCCAAAGACCTGAAGGTTAGTCCCTTCAGGGAACACACTGTACTCTACGGGTTTGTCACAGTGAAGGAAATGAGTAATCAGATTGGCTGGTGATGTCTCATAGGCCCTTCTTTTTACGTGAAAGCTGGAAAGTGTGGGAGAAGAGATAAGGAGAGAAGTAACAGAAGAAAGGGGATTACAGAAACCTTGATTTTTGTTGCAGGTATGGTGGTTATTAGCAGTAGCAATTAGATCTTTAAGGAGCCCATATTCTATCAGGTCAAAGAGTGCTAGTGATAAAGAGACCAACTCTGTTCTCTTGTTAGCCAAAAATTCATTTGATACCATTGAAGGCTTAGAGTATTTCTAATGGGTGAAAGTAAGGCAGCATTGCACATAGCAGTGGATTAAGAAAAGGATAAAAGAGTGATCTTTTTGGTAATCTTTCCCTCTTCTGGATAGAGTTTGTAGTCTCCCACCAGGCCCTGTGCATTACTTTTTAGCATATAGATTTACCATTGCAGTATGGAGCAGGTTGAATTTGGCAGTAGAGGAAGATCTGTAACTGAGAGGGATACTTTTTTTTTCTGTGGCCTAGGCCCAACTTCCTTTCTTATGTATGCATTTTCTTGGGGGCTGGAGTGTTCTACAGTGGATAAGCAGAGGTAGTCAGTTCAACATTATGGACTTTCTTCTCCCCGTCAACATTTGTGATTATTTTTTATGAAAAAATTCAATTTTGATTGATTGTTGATTCTAATGTGTTAACCAAAAATACAGAGGCTCATTGTGACTATTGTGAACTTAGAGTTGAAACAGATCTGTCTCCCCAACAAAGTATTATGGTTCTTTTAAGGATATTGTGAGTTGCAGTTAGGAGCCTTTTGATAAAGCACTTTTTTGGTATTGATGCTTATTATAAAACATTGTTTTATTTTTGTTTTAGGGAAATAAATATGTAAGCTGATTTACAATGGGCGAAATGTGAGCCAGATTACTAGTTCCTCCTGAGGAAAAATAAGAATAGTTAAGAGCATGCATAATCAGTATTCAGTCAAGTAGTAAACATTATAGATATTGTTTACTTTTGTTGGTATTCATACACTTAGATTTTCTGCAAAATTACAGATACGTACTTGAGTTTTATGAGACTATAGTAGAGATTTAATGTCTACTATACTTTATAAGCACTGAACTAATTTACAAATGATATTGACCTAAATCCCTCAATTCCTGTCCTTAGTAACTTCCATAGCTACCAAAACCTTTTTCTTTTGTTTGCAATTTAAATCTATTGTAATTAAAAACACTTTTTTAAATGGATATGCAACCTGATTAATGAAAAAAACAATCAGGGAAAACTTGATGTAATGACAGTTAAAGTGTCAGGGATTCAATTAATTTTTTATAGGTAATATCAGCAACTCTGGTTTCCCTATTATCTCATTATTTAATATACTCAAAAACTCCTGGAGCTTTGACCAGAGGTTGATGACAGTAAACTTAATTACTGTCATATGTTCCCAAATAGAACTTGTAAGTGTTTTTTTTATGCAGTTGTTAAATTTATTTTAATCTAAAATTAGTTGAAAATTATAAAAACAAAATAAGTTTGCTAAATTAATATAGCTAGCCTATGTGTGAAGGAATCTTATCAAAAGGATGCTCTTTAATTTTCTTCCCTAACTCCTTCTCATTTCCCTCTTTTGTTTTCAAAGAGAAACTGGTAGTCTGGGTAGATTCAAGACATCTTTAAAAGAAAATGTCTTGGGGAGCCCCAAAGAACTGATGAAGTTAAGTGTGCCATCTTTAGTATATGCTATTCAGAACAACATGGCTTTCCTAGCTCTTAGCAATCTGGATGCAGCAGTGTATCAGGTAAGTGGAGTAAATAATGAAAAGCTCAGAATCTTGAAAATGTTTTTATGGTGAAATTATTTTTATAAACCCTTTATCACATTATCAAATATTTTTCTCGATAATGCCATTAATGACACCAGAAATATTTTTGTCAGAGACCATGTTAACTGAGTTAATTAATTCATTGTTGTGTTTCTAGGTAACCTACCAATTGAAGATTCCCTGTACTGCTTTATGTACTGTTTTAATGTTAAACCGGACACTTAGCAAGTTACAGTGGATTTCAGTTTTTATGCTGTGTGGTGGAGTCACACTTGTCCAGTGGAAACCAGCCCAAGCTACAAAAGTCATGGTAAGAAGCAAAATGCTTACTGTAACTAAAATAGGAAATGTCCTTCTGTCTTAAACACGTCAGTCACATTCATAAATGTAGCATGAATGTATTTCTTTGATTGAAAATAATCTTTGCCCTATAGATAGGCTTTTCCCCCCTTATTATTAAGGATAACGTAACCCACTGTCATTTTTTTTTTTAGATTTTTTTATTGGGGAAGGGGAACAGGACTTTATTGGGGAACAGTGTTGTCTTCCTTTTTAGAAGGGAATATGCATAAAATGTTAGAGATGGAACGTGCCTTAAATTAATGTCATCCACCCCCTTCATTTTATGGATGACAAAAATTGAAGTCCAAAGAAGTGAAGTAACTTGTCCAAAGATACACAATTAATAGCTAACCCGTGACTAAAATTGTGCCATTTACTACACTGTGTACATTCAGAATCTCTAGGCCTCTTTTAGACATTTTCTCTGAAACACTGGGCAAGATTTTCTCCCATCTAATTTTCATCTCCCCCAACTCACAGTTTTTTATCCTTTTGCACTTCCTTCCATTGTGGTAGCGATTACAGGGGAATAGTGTTTTTACTGATAATTGATAACTAAAATAGGGCAAAAAGTGTCCTTTACTTATAACTTAGGAGTTAAATGTTAAGGTACATACCTGATTTTTAAAAATGTTACAAGCTTTAATCATTTATTTTCCTAAAGAGCAGTAGGAAGTGGGACTCTAGAGAATGACTTTCTGAAAGTCATGTTTCCTTCTACAATTGAAGACTCTTCTTCAATTTGTAAAAAAACAAAGTTCTCTTAGGAGTATAAGGGCTGCTGGGGATATCAGGAAAGCTTCTGAAAATAAGAATTTAGTTCTTTTTTAGGTATTTTCTTTCTAGCCTGGTAGAGATATTTTTCCCCCTAGAAAATGAATTTCAGATTAACATGTATTGTCTTCACATGAGGTTTAAGCATGCTCATATTCTTGGTGACATTTCAAAACACTGATTAAATATGCACTGCACATTTAATTCAGTTGTAGACCTGCAGAGAAATAATTTGTTGGGAAGGCAAATATATAATTAAAAGTTAAATGTGAACTTTAACACCTCACACCATTAGAAAAGATGTTAGGTCCACCTCACGTATGTAATGTATGTGAAAAGTTTAGTAAGCTAAACTTTTGGATCCCTCTAGAAAGTTCTTTCACATTTTAAACAGACTGCAGCTTCCTGTAACTGCCTCTCATTCTTTGTTTTTGTCCGAGTAACTCAAATTGCTAACTCCTATATATCCTGAATTTTTGTGCAGTGTCACATCCCCACCGTCCAAGTTTTTTCTTCCCCATTGAGACAACCCTGTCAATTTCTTTCTATGATATAGTTTCTAGAAACTTCCTGATCCTTGCCTCTTGCCCCAATGCTTCCTTTTATTTCTCTCCTGGATGCATTCATCTGTTACTGTCCTCAGTATGTCCTCAAACCCTTTAGATGTTGACTGAGCAGTGTGAGGTGTAATTTGCTCATTACCTCCTTTATTCTGCATGCTAGAGACTTGTTAAATCAGCATGAGGTTATATTAGTTGGTGTTTTTTTTTTTTTTTTTGGAGGGGAGAATATCCATTCTGTAACTGATTATACAAAAACACATGTAGCTGTTTCACACAAATACAGTTTATCTCAAATGTGTCTTGTCACTGGGCTTTTTCTAAACCAAATGCAGGATGTATTTGTATTTATTAAGCTTGTTAGCTTTGGGTCATTGTTCAGGCCCTCGAGGTCCTCCAGTTCATATCCATTATTAGCTTTTTCTTTGAGTATTATGCTTCCTACAGATTGGACAAATACATCTTGTGGGTTGTCACCTGAAACTTTAGACAGGACAGGACCAGACTTTTCTTTAGCTGGACTTTTATCTTGTTTAGTAAGCATTTGTTACCTTTCACACTTTTTGTGGGTGAGGAATTTGAGGGTGCCTTAGCTAGGTAGTTCTGGCTTGAGGTATCTTAAAGGTTGCAGTCAAGATACTGGTCAGGGCTGTTGTAAACTGAAGGCTTGCCTGGGCCTAGAGGATGTTCGGAAGGTGGCTCATTCAAGGCAAGCTGGCATTGGTTGTTGGTCTAGCTTGATTTTGCTGTATGAGCCTTCACTCAGCTGTGAATAGAATTATACTGTTATCACTAAATTTCTGCCTCGTTCACAAAAATATTATGCAAGTCTGTCAGATTTCTTGCTAAACATTATCTCTATGGAATTTCCCTCATCACTTATACTAGGAATCCTTTTAGTAAGGAAATTTGGTATGTCTCACTCTTACGTAAGCCATACTATTTTCAAGTGATGACCATTAAACCTCTAAGTTCTTTAAGTCATCAGTTGTAGCATTTTGCTAATAATCTATAATAACAGTAATAGCTACAATCGCTTATACAGCACTAAATACCAGTAATATTCCAAGTGCTTTATGTATATTAACTCACTTAAGCCTTCAACAGCCACATGAGGCTGGTATTATTTTTATTTCCATTTTTAGATGAGGAAACTGATAGGCAAAGGTGGTGGGTAGTGTGTCCAGTCACGTTGCTTGAATCTAGGCAGCGTGGCTCCAGAGTCTATGCTCTTGATAAGTGTACTGGGCTGCCTTCCAAGTCCCAAGCAGCCGTCTATAATTTCTGCAGCTTTTCTTTCCCTCTGCCTTTTTGAAAATGAGGACAATATTTGCCCAATTCAAATTTTCTGGCACAGCTTCCATTTCCCATTATCTCTCAAACTATTATTATTATAACTATTATTCATAGTTATCAGTATCTTGATTTGCTACTGTTCTTAGTCAAGATACTTCTGAATTTATTATATTTAGTTAAGTATTCTCATAATAGCAAACCAGATGTCTTGGACTTTGGTTTTCTTTTAAATATATTTATTATTCATTTTAAAAATATTCAGAGAAAATGGAAAATAGATTTGGGTAGGTCTTTTTTCTTGCCTTCTAACATTACGTTATCTAGCCCAAGAAACATACTCTTTTCTTCCTGAGCTAAACATACTTTTAAAAGCCTTCTTTAATGTTTTAAAGTATTTTTGCAAGCCTCTGCATATTTTTAATTTGATACTAAAACTCCTGGTTGGATTCCCTTTGGTTATGTGTACTGCAGTTCTTTTGTACGTTCCTATGAAATCAGAATTCACTGAAGATGCTCTTGATTAGTAACACTGATTTCTTTATATATTGTTTTTGTACTCTTCACCAGAATCTCATTCTTCAGAACCTCTTATTCCTCTGGAACCATCTTCTTATTAGCTATGGAGTTGTAATTCGAATTTTTTTTTTGAATTTTGATTTATTCAAGACTGGAGTCCATGTCACTCTAACTGTGCCATGCTTGGATGTTACTCATGCTAAAGTGACATAGTGGCTGTTTTCTCAAGTTTCCATCACTTCCACTTCATCATCCAGAAGTTTTTTATCAGTCACAATTAAATCCAGAGAAGCAGTGTCTGGCATCGTTTTTCCTAACTGTAGAGAGATTAAACTGGCAGAAAAGCAAGCCAAGAACTTATCAGATACCAGTTTTAGTAGGTTGAGCTCCTAGCAGTTGTTGGGATAGGTGAAATTTCACACCATTATATTTTCCTCATCTCTGTGCCAGTCTTGTCGTTTGTATTAGGAAAGCATCCGTGTTTATCGAGTGTAGTCTACAGCAGTGGATCTAACCTTAGTGTACATCAGAATCAACTGGGAGGTTTCACAGGTTATTGGGTCCTGTCCCCATAGTTTATGGTTCAGTAGGTCTGGGTGGGGCCTGTCCATGTTCTTTTCTGACAAGCTCCCATGGGACACTGCTGCTGTTGGTCCAGGGGCCATACTTTGAGAACGACTGGTCCATGATATCTTCTATTTCTCTTTTTATCTTCATGCAAACATTTTAGACCAAGCTTTCTTTTTTCAGGTACTTTACATGAAGTAATACTCTCCTTATTTATTTTGAACAAGGTATGTGCTTGTGCTATTATAGTCATGCCTCTCAACTCTTTAGTTTCAGTATTACTACTGAGAGTGCATTTGTCTCTGAGGAAAGACTGAGGAAAGCTCCTGAGGGTTATAGGGAAGAAAGAGGAAATAAGTTGCCACAATAGGTTGGAGCCCATGTGCGTGCGTGTCAGCACGGTATTGTGGTTGCATGTACCTACCTGTCAGTGGCTCCCAGCCATACACTAAACACCAGGTAAAACCAGAGCTGTGCTTCATCTTCATCTTTATTCATTTAACATGCAAAACACAGGATATGTGGCACTAGCAAGGATGCTGTTAGTACTTCATACAAATTCAATAAAGTAGAAAATCTTAAAAGGCATTACTTCATCCTGTAGGTGACACAGAATATATAAAACCAGTTAAAACCGTTACCATTGCTGTGATCAATGCTATATGGGCTTGAGGTGGGGTGGTGACTGAAGTTCAAATTCAGAGGTAGGCTGACTATGCAAAATTCTATGCCAGGGTGCCCGTCGCCATTAGGAAATGGGAACGTGTTATATTAAACATTTACTATGGCTGCGATTTGAGGGACACATTTTTAATGTTAGTGCTTTGGTTAATCTCCAGATAGCCTTTTGTCTTATTCAATAGACTAGCTGTGTCTGATATGGCACATACTTTCGATAGAAATGTTAATACAGGCTTTTGTATTCTATTGATTGTCTTGGATGAATTCTGTTTATTAGTTACTAAAAATAACTTAAAACATTACTATTGCAGGTGGAACAGAATCCATTGTTAGGGTTTGGCGCTATAGCTATTGCTGTATTGTGCTCAGGATTTGCAGGTAAATCACAAAAGCATGATTTTATTCTGTTGTCAAAAAGAACTTTAAATAGAGATGTAATTTATCTTGTTTTATTATAACAATTTTATTCACATTTACCTTCTTGCTTATAGTTTTGTGTCAGCTGTTTTTCTAGTAAATGTAGTGTTTATTTAACTCAGGTCAGACCCCAGTCCTTATCCATACTCGCAGTTATGTAGGAATATACTTGTCACCCTTGACCATTCTTAGTCCAGCCAAGAACCCAAAAGTACAGAAAAAAAACCTCTGAAAATGGAGGAAGTTAGCCACAGAAAGTTCTAGTACCTCTTTCCATTTTCCTGGAACTGTCACTATCCTCAGGCTAGATTCTGCTGCTTTAGGGTGTTAAATCACCAGCTCAGAATCTGTTTTTCCCTCGTAACTTCCAGTTCTTCCTCTGCTTCAACAGATTAAGAAGCGTGGAGTAGGGAGAAAAAAGGGCTGGGTGGAGAATACCTCAGCAAACTTAATATATAAAAGTAACAGCCAAAAAGGGAGGGTCAAGAACCAAAATCTGTAACATCAAATAAATAAGGAAGTTTAGAATCATGTGTCTTGGGACAAGCAGTCCTCCACTCAATCAAGAGGCAATGTATGAATATTAAGTGTAACAGAAGAAATGAAATGTGTTTTAGAAATAGTTCCAACAGAAAAAACAAAGTTCTTTTTTGTAAAGAATATAATCGTTATAGTATATTATTGTATATATATAAAGAGTATATTAATTATATGTCTTTATTATTTATCTTGTGTTATTTCAAGAGTTAGGACTATTTTTATTTTTGACTAAGAAGGTAGACTGGATGTGGAAAGAAATACTGCTTGTAAAAAGATGTTTGATAAGGGGAAAATCTAAATTTGGGAATATACTTAATGATAGCACCGTGCTAAACTTTTATTCTTAGGAACCAGCAAATTAGAAACAAAATTGAATTACCCCAAAAATAATATACTATTTGATTTTTAGCACTATTTTGAACAGTTTAATGTTTGTGTCCAATATTCTATTTAGTTCAACTTCTCAATACACCATCAAGGAAATGGTGGATGGTTTAATATCCTTCTGTGCTTGGAGTAACTGAGCACTCAGAAGTTACGTGGTTTTCCCAGATAGGAAATTCAAAACTAGAAACAGGAATAATCATTACATACTTATTCCCATTCTCTGGCTCTTTCCAACATGTTTGTCAAAAACCATCTTGTTTTTCATTAGAGTTTTTAGTGGATTAGTACTTTAGTGGAAGTTTCGAAGTCTCTAATTAACATAGTGTTTATAATTAAAATCTTTAATGTCCTTGTTAAACATATTCATTTTAATTATAAAACTTACAGCAGTGATAGGCAATTTTTTTGGGGGGAGCGGGGGGGATTCATGTGTTCTTTTGGAGTATCCGAAAAAAGCTATGGACCCTCAACTCCAGAAAAATGCACATGCACACAAAATGTATTTCTTTACTTAGGGAGTTCTTGGTCCTCCTGACATTGTGGAACCTGCTTTAAAGGAAAATGGCTCCATTCAGCAAGTTTTATTTTGGTTATTTCTTACTTTTGAAAAAAATCCCAAGTGGTGATTATATAGGTTATTTTGCAAAGTTGGGAGTATTCATTACTAGATAGATATTATAGGGGTATGATTAAGATAATTAACTCTAATAGTATAATTTTCCAGCTGACCAAAGCATATCTTTTATGGGTATTAACAGAGAGATTTTGTCATGTGTCTTACTGCTATAATAAAGGCAGAAACTGTTCATAATTTAAGAGTGTTTTTAAATGTGGGTTAGAAAGTTCCCTCTTGTTATTAATTCTATGTGCTCTATAATGCAAATTGGTAATGTTCAGTATGCCATGTATCACAACCAACATAATAAATGTGCATTTAATGTAACATGTGTTTGTACCCCGAATCATTATATTGTATCTCCAGGTTATTGTTCTAAGTGAAAGACATTTTAAATTAATTTCTAATATCTTTATTTCATATCTGCATGTCTAATTTTTTTCAGGAGTGTACTTTGAAAAAGTTTTAAAGAGTTCAGACACTTCCCTTTGGGTGAGAAACATTCAAATGTATCTATCAGGGATTGTTGTGACATTAGTTGGCGTCTACTTGTCAGATGGAGCTGAAATTAAAGAAAAAGGATTTTTCTATGGTTACACATATTATGTCTGGTTTGTCATCTGTAAGTATCCAGGAATTAAAGGTTCTGGGTAGACTTTTTTAAGAAAAGTTAGATGTCCATTTTAAGCATTTGTGGCATTTTGAAATTGTTCCTTTGATACTGTGAACACCAGTTTGAAAATGTAATTTTGGTTTTATTGACTTACTTTTGTGGCATAGCTGTCTCAAAGCAATTTTGCCTTCACAATCAAGAGTATCTAATGTGTTAGCAGTAAATGTGTACAATTTAGCAGTCAACCACATAGCCCTTTGGGCATCTGAAAAACAATGTTTTATGGGAACTACTACTCAATTTTAGTATAAACTCTCTCAGATGGCTGCTTCTAAGGAAAATAGTATTTTCCCAGGTAAATTACGGTGGCATCGCTGGGGATGAAAAGTGCCTCACCATCATAGAGTGTTTCATTTATTTGAGTGTTAAGATTTTCTTTCTTTCTGTAACCACAAGTTCTTGCAAGTGTTGGCGGCCTCTACACCTCTGTTGTGGTCAAGTATACAGACAACATCATGAAAGGCTTTTCTGCAGCTGCTGCCATTGTTCTTTCTACCATTGCTTCAGTGATGCTCTTTGGATTACAGATAAGTATGTTTTAGTTTGTACTTTTACGTTAACATGGAAAAGCTTCTTACTTCCTTGATTCATCTTTTATTAACTGTGGCGTTGGTCATAGTGTTTACAGAAATCCCTAGTTTTGTCTGTAAGTGCAGCAGTTCAGTTGTGTGTCATGTGGGTCAGCAGTATTTAGGTTGTTTAAATGGTCCAAGAGCTTAAGCTGAGAGGTGCTCTTCTGTGCGTTAAGAGAGGCGGCTGCTAAGTTACTAGAAAGAGCTTTTTTTTCTTTTTGCAGTCAAGGCCTCCCTGTTCCCCAGGTGTTAAGGCAACTTAAGTGCTTCAGGGTGAATACAGTATGATAATGTACACGAGGAAATAAATACAAGGACTTTAGGAAATGATTACTTTCAGCAGTAGAATTAGAATAAAGTAGGCTTTTTATTTGGGGGAAATAACAGAAAAGTTCTTTCATTTCCCCCTTAGTTTGTACCTTCCTGTTTTGGACTTGGGTTCAAACTGGTTTTGAAGTCACAATTCAAACATAAGTTTTCTTTTATAAAGATCTTTGTTTCATTTAGTAAATAATTAATACACAATTCATTACTGTAGAGGGCATTCTGGCATTGCCACTATACTAGTCCTTTTAATATAATTCTCCCTGACTCATATCCAGCATTAAATTGGCTTCTGAATTATTTAAACAGTAATGTTAACTTTTCATGGTGCTTTTATGCTGTAATAACCCTTTTATTTACTGATCAATTGTTCCATATATTAACGCATGAGGAAAATTTGTCAAATATCTATAGTGAGTAAAAATAACAGACCTGGCCTATGTTTATATTTCATTTTAAAATTGACTCATTAGAAATGCAAATGGAGGAATACCAACCCTGTAGAAATCTTAAAACATTTTATAGTATGGTTCAGATCTTGCCTGTACCATTTATTAGCTGTGCAACCTTGGGGAAGTTACTAACCTGTCTCAGTTTCTTCATCTGTAAAATGGGAATGGTAATACCACCTATCTCCTAGGGTCATTTCAGATAAAGTGTTTAGCACAGTGCCTGGTACCTAGTAAGTATTCTGGATAAGGCCAACCGCTTACCATTTCAGTATCAAGTATTTATAATCCTCCTTTAGATATTTTTCTTGTCTGATTTGGGTGAACTTTTAATTCTAGTTCTGATCCAATCCATCTTTATGCTCAACAAATCCTTAAGACTTTGCTCCTAAGGAACATTTGAGAATAGTGTAAAATTCTTTTGTTCTGTCTTACTGATGGTCAAGGAAATGAATTAGCAATCTTCCAGTTAACTATTTACTCTTTTCCCCTTTTTTGAAGGCAAAGCTAGTCTTTCCTGGTTAGAGGTGAACTAAAAATCATAGCTTGATGTCATTCCTCTGCATGCCATTTTTAAAGCTATTAAGACTAGGCCATTGTACTCTATATAGAATATGGTTCAGTTTTGAATAGAATATACAGTTTTGACATAAGTACTTATTTATAAAATGACTGGTCATTTGGACAAGTTGTAATTCAGTTTTTGTCCTTATTTTCAGGATTAAGATAAAAAAGACAAGGCTAGCAGAAAATGGAATTTTACTTAGTAAATCACCAGCTCTTCTATTTAGATATCATCAGTGGTTTGAACCATTGGTCACCTAACTCTAAATTTTGCTCAACTACTTTTGCTCTAAATTTTCACAGGTTACTAGTATCATGGAAAGCCACATTCCGCTGCTTTTTCTTTTAATCAGCATATAGGGAAGTTAGTATGTTCTTTGTCAGTGGTCCAGGACACTGGACTTAAAAAAGTATATAGCCAGTGATTGTCATTCCCTTGATTTTACCTTTTTATTTCTGGCTAGAATTGATGATTTTTCTAAACCTTACCATCATAAAAATTGAACACACAGATTTACTTATTTTTCGTATTACATTTCATTTTAAAATTGGCCTTGTCAGAAATGCAAATAGAAGAATGGTATAAATCTCCAAGTGAAAGTTTTCAAATTTTTAAAATTGATCAGTTGCTTAGTTTTAAGGACACAAATACAGATTACGCTTATTTTGTTTTCTTTTCAGCACTCACCTTTGCCCTGGGTACTCTTCTTGTATGTGTTTCTATATATTTCTATGGATTGCCCAGACAAGACACTACATCCATCCAACAAGGAGAAACAGCTTTAAAAGAGAGACCCAGTGGTGTGTGATTTCAGCCTCAAAAGAGATTTCTACTAAGATTAAACCATTTGCATTAACTAGAGCCTTAAGTAAAACCAGAAGGTAGCTTAAACAAACAAAACCAACAAATTAACTGTGTGGCATAAGAATTAAGAGGAAAGCTACCTGAATGAATTGCTATAAAGATTTAATGTGACCTGTTTGGGGTCAACCCATTTTGTTTTAGAATGAAGGAACTTTATTACTGTATATATAATGTATATAAAAAGCTTGGAGATGATATGGTGTTAAAAAATCCCGTGAGGCTATAATATTCAAATAATGAGGTTTGGGACAATGTTAAAGGTTAAAGTGCCAAAGCCATTTCTGTACTAACTGTTCTCTTGTTCAGGTACCAGGGGAGAAGGACAATCCTCCTTGTTCTCCAAATCATGTACAACATTTTGTCCCAGCAGCAGTAAAGACCTAGCTCTCTTCTTACAAAAGAGAGGCAAAAACAAAACAGGCTAGTCAGAAACAAACTGAATGTGTGTGTAACTTCTCAAACTGAATCTATTTCATAACTCAGACAATGAGTTCTGGGTGGTGACTGAGTACTCCTTTAAGTGCTGTATTTGTGCCATTCATTGTCTAGATTCATATTTCTTTGCTGTTAGACGATATACTTTTCTTCAAAAAATATTTCTAATGTCACTTTTGTACTTTTTTTATAAGGTATGTTTAACTGTGGGGCTCTCAATTTGTGAAATAAATTTTTAAAAAAACATTTCTATAATGTTAATGGGGAAATTCAGCAATAAACTTTATATGAAATCTATTAGATCACTTTTTGTATTGTCGATGTGACTATTAAGATAATGTAAAAAACAAACAAAAACCCCCAAACATTACATTTTTAATTTTCTCTATGTTGGAATTATATCAGTTAGGGTATTTTGGTTGCAAATAGGTCCAGCTATACTTAAGCAAAAAAAAGAAAGAAAAATTTAAAAAGAGATTATAACAAGGACTGCAATCAAGGCTGTAGGTCTGTTGGTTGTGGGGATTAATGAACAGTCTTTTCGGGGATCTGCTTTTGGAAAGACTTGGTTCTAACCATCAATGTCCTGTCATTTCACTCAAGATTCTAATATTGAGGAGGCTACCGTAGATCTGGGAAGAGGAATGTTTCTCCAAAAAAGTGGAAAAGGATATTGGACATGAAAACATGCCCCAATTGTACACTTTTATTCTATGGCTGGTCTGCGCTAAGGAAATCTTAATGATACTGTAAGTAGAAAGCATTCTGGAAGCTAACTCACTTGAAATTGAGACTGCATGGATGAGTTTCTTTTTAGGACTAAGAAGGTATACCATATTAATATAAAACTATGTTTATTCAACTAGAGAAGCTTTGGTTCCTGCTAATTTGCTTCTCTATTCATAAAAATAGATTGTCATTAGTATTTAGAAGACTTCTAGTAGCAACATTTAAAATAAATTATAGCAGACCCAGATGGAACTGCTGGCAGAGGAGGACAGCTGTACTGATAGCACTTCACATCCTACTCACGTTACCCGAACAAGTCACACAAAATATACTTTACCAATATGCAGACACATGAAGGAAATGGTTTAAGAAACTCCATTTCAAATTGTGGTTTAACTAGTTTTACAAAAAGATCCTAATACGATACCTATACAAGTAATTCCTTGTTATTCAAATGTACTCAGTTTCCAAGTTCACCCAGTAAGAGTTACCTGTATATATCAATGAAGAGAGACGCACAAGCTCTTTTCTCAGGGAGTAACTGTCAGCTGTCTTGGCAAAACGGCTTAAATTGGTCTCCCTAAATTTATTCAGAATTAGCCATCATTACAAGAAAATTGAGATTTTTTTTTTTCTCTCGTCGATTTTATTTGATGAAAACATTAGATAATCTCAGTTATAAAATAGTTTCTGGAAGGACACTGTAAGAAACCTCAAACTAGAGTTTAAACTCTAATCCTTATTCCCATTAGACCACAATGAATCTTAAAAGATTAAACTTAGCTTTACAAAAGTCCGTTTAGTACTTATTGACTCTGAGGAAACTCAGATGCTTTTTTTTTAAGGATAAAGATTTAATAAGTTGATAAATCACGTAGACAATAAAATAATAGATTCTGACACAATAATAGTTTAAATTCTAAACAGCAAGGCGTAAGACTAGATAACTAGAATTTGTTTAGCATTTAAAAAGCCATTTAAATGAGAAATTACATCCTACATACAGGTGTTATCCCAAGAAGTTTCATTCCATTGGCTAGGACAGAACGGACAGCTCTGAAAAGATGAAGTCTGGCCTACAAAATAAAGAATTCGATTCAGTAACAGGCTAACTACAAAGTGAATAAGAAGAATGTTTTTAAGAGTAATTCTAACTTTCTCCTAAATTAAAGTAGGAACAATATCTCAAAGTGCCCTAGGGTTTAAATTGTAGGCAAGGGAAGACAAATTCCCAGTATCCCTTATAGTAAGAGTGGTTGGTACGCAAGGGTTGGGGAGTGGGAGTGGGAGTGACGGTATCATTATCTAGTACACTTTAGATAAGGGAAACTCATCACTCTAACACTTGATGTAGAAAATGTGCTTCACAGTTTAGAAACTATTGTAAACCCTGACGGTTACAACCCAATTCTAATTATGACCCTAGATTATAAGTACATTGCCGTAGTTAAGCGACAGAATGCTATTTTAGAAACATCTACAAGACTTAGTAATATTAGTCTGAGGATGCTAGAAATTAACACAGGAAACACTCAACATAACATACCCCGGCCACTTCAGGAGGGCTGTCTTTTATGTGCAGTGTTTTGTGTGCCACAGCTGCAAGATGACTGAAACGGGAAGAGAGAAATTGCAATCAGGACCTGCAGTAATTTTCTGTTGTAACATATAAGGTTGATACCTAATCTTACTCCCTCAACTTAAATATAAATAAATAAATAAATAAAAGCCTTGACCCATTAAAGGATGTATCCAGAGTTGAAAAGTTAAGACTAGAATTCACTGCTTTTCTATAACAGGCAAAGTAAAACACACTAAACTCAAGCTTTAGATTTTGGTCCTGGTTCTATTAATACCAGGTGACAAGTTCTTAAAATTTTAATTTTTTATTGTTGATCTTTTAAGTATAGGAGATTGCTTTCTAAGAATGAGTTTTTCCTCCTTTAGGTTTCCTTTAAGATGAAAGGCATAACATGGCCTGGACTCTCCCCTGTGTGTGGTGAGGAGGCGGGGGAGGGCTAGTCATCAGTCCACTGCACACACTGGCCACTGTTCTTTAAAGCATCTTTTCTATTTAGGCACGGCAGCAAGTAAAACAATGTGTCAGAGAAATGATGCTTATGATATTTGTTTCAATGACTAAATGACATTTAATAAGACTTTCTGGCTTCTTCATCCCTATCCAAGTGGAACTTAAAGGGAAAAAAATCTTAATTAAACCTGGGGAAGACAGGGTAAAAAGCTGATTCAAGAAAACAGTCCCAATTAACCTCTGATTTCAGTAAATTTAAGTAAAAGCAAGTATTTCCTTTCTTAAATAGCTTTATGGGAAGAACAGCTGTTGTTACAGAAGAGTCAACTTCTATTCAAAGTTTCTAGAACAGCTAGCATGAAATTTCTATCCAAGTGTCACTGACTCACCTTCCAATTCATTCTCTACCCTCTAACTGATGAATTTTTCTGTTCCTGTACTTGAAACCTTTTTATGGACCCTCTCTACCCCCGGCCTGAAAATAAGATGAAATGCCTTAGTACACAGCAAAAAGGTGTGTATATGCTTCATTTCTTACCCCTCCCAGAACTGTGCTTGTGGTTCCTTTGGTGTATTATGTTCTGGCTCAGCTCTGGGCTTTTTCCTCCTGTGTCCTTGCTTATGGTTAATATCTACCCCTTTCCTCTGAGAAGCCCTCTTTGATTGCTTGAGGCTGGGCTGAGTACCCTAAACTTGTCTCTTATGCCCACTCTATCCTAACACCCACTGTTCGGTAACCACCTAAGATGAGGCTGTTGCTTCCTACTCACTTGCCTGTAGTGACTGTACCTTGTGGCACTGAATGAACGAACATCAATTGCTAATTTGCAAAGATGAAGCAAAAATTCCTGTAACTTAAAGCCCATAATTTTTTTTAGGCCGAGGGCTTTGTTTATAGGAGAACTTTAAAGAAAGGTCCTTTGTCAGGTCTTCTAACACCTAAAAATAGCCCAATGATAAAGTACCTTAGAGTGAGAAGGTAACTGACAATGTGCCTGGGCTGAAGGTCCTGAGATGATCTAAAAAGCACCTCGTCGAACCTAGAAGAAAGACGACAGGAGCATTCGGCAGGGGAAGACTCTACACCTATCGCACCAAGCTAAGACGGTGAGACCAGGACCTAGGGTGTAAGATTGGCGCGGTATCATTCAGGGTAGAAGTTATCTGAAAAAAGACCTTGTGTACATTTGAAGGTAAAGGCACGTTTTTCATTCTTACAAATTCCTTGATGGCCGGTGCTTTCTAAATCATCTTCGTATCCCTTAAGCTTAGCCCAGAGCAAGGACTCAAATCATGGCTGTTAAACTGAATGTAAAAAGCCTCTTAACCATGTTTAGGAACATAATTTAGAAGCTAGCAAACCCCTCAATGCCAAGAAAACCAGGTTGGCTTATTTTTCCTCACAAAGTAGCCAAATGTGAGTAAACTAACTCCTTCTGACTCCAGGAACAAACCCCTGACCACGTGTGGCAATCAGAGAAAACTGCCTGGTTAACCACTCACATCCCTTCCAGCGATGGCTCTCTCCTGACAGGCTTGTGACAAGGCTTGTGACAGCTCCAACGAGTGCTCTTTTGCCCAGTGTGCGGCCACCAGACAGATGTATATTTGAGACTGAAGTGAAACTGGAGGCAAATGAAGGGACTTAGGGTCTCAGGGAAGTTGCACAAACAGGGATTTTCCTTCACTTGTCACAGGGTGAGAAGATCTTTTTAAAAACTAAACAGTTAAGCTTTTACCAGGCTTCATATTCTCATACCACAACCTAGAGGACGTTAGGCACCTGGGCTACTTCAGGGGTGGTAATATTTCTAAAACCTAACGCCTGACCATGAGCGTGGCCTCTGTGCACTTGTGGTCAGACGTTTAGGAAATGCTGTCTAGAAGCAGGAGGCAGGACTAACTACTGGCCTATGTCAGCAAGCCAGCAGTCATTTCACTGAGTGGAGTGGAAGCCGACTAACACCACAAAACCATACCTGAGAAGATGCTGGAGAATTGAAACAGACTGTGGCTCTTGTAAACAAGCAGTGTTGAAGTCATTTAGATAACCACATCCAAAAGTCTCTTCCAAACTATCAAAAGTTTAAAAAGAACAAAGGATCAAACAAGTCATTCAAGGACACATAATTGCAAGTGATGAACCCCATCTCACAATCCACAGTCATGCTCACCTCAATATACAGTCATGCCCCAGAACGCCAGTCAGCCGTGGACGACATATTGGACAGTGGGCCCATAAGATTATGATGGAGCTGAAAAATTCCTATCACCTAGTGACGTCCTAGCCGACCTAACGCAGCACAACACATTACAAATACCATGTGTTATAGTTGCCTACAGCATCCAGTACAGTAACATGCTGTACAGATTTGTAGCCTAGGAGCTGTAGGAAAACAATCTGTCACCCCCAAATTTGAATGAAATAATTCTACTTGGCATAAGAATTATTTAGGCTGGTTAATTTTAAGAGACAGCAGACACCGAAGAAGCTCTGAAAACCAAGTAGAAGTTACCCTTTGTAAAAGACATTTACATTTGTAAGGGTATCTCCATGCTGTATCAGGAAGATGGGGATCACTTTACTTCTAGAAACTCTCATCAATGCAAAAGCCCAAGACTGAAATCTGTATAACAGCCTTACCATTCTTTACTGTGCTTTTCCTCGTCACCTCCCATAACTGACTCTCCACCCCCAACATCTTTTGTTTTCAGCTGAAGATGGTATTTAAGGGGGTAGCTATAGCCACTTTGGCAAATAACTCGTTTTTCCTGGGTCTCTCCCATGTATACAGGAAGGTATTCATGTTACTTAAACTTCTGATTTTCTCCTGCTAATCTGTCTTTTATTACAGGGATATCTCAGCCAAAATCCCAGAAGGATAGAGAGAAAATTATTTGTACTCCCCTACAGAGCAGCAGCCTGTCCATCTAGCTCAGGAGTGTCATGGGCCGTACCATCTCGGTGTGTGTAAGTGCACGCTAAGGTGTTCGTGCAATGACGAAGTCATGTAACGGTGCATTTCTCAGAATATATCCCTGTCATTCAGTGGCACATGACTACAGTCCTAGACTTTGAAGCTAACATTGTTTGACTTGATGCCTCAATTTTTCTTAAATCAGTTTCTTCATCTGAAAATGGAGTATATTCTTTAGCAGGGTTATTCTGAGTACTAAAGTACACAAGAGCATTTCTTACATAGGTGCTCAATAAATAAATATTTTAAAAACCCCACAGAAACCGAACATAACGGTCCAGTGTACTTTAACTAGTTTTGAATATGAGATGTCTGAGAAGCCCAGAGACCAGGGCCTCTGGTTTTAGGACCACACCAGCCAAGCCCTGACGCCCCCGCCCAAGGGCAGCGTGCCCAGTGTTCGCCTACGGCCTCCTCTCACCTGTGGAGGCGCGCGTGCGTGTACTGCAGGAAGACGCCTGTGTCCCCACGACTCTGCAAAACACGATCCCAGCTGAACTGATAGTCAGACAAGAGTAAACCTCTGAAGTCCTAAAATGACAGTAAACCTTCAGTCCTGGGATTTGTTCTAGTACCAAACAAAAGGGTCGCAGAGGAAGCAGTCGTGACAGACCTGAATAATGAGTGCTGCGAGCCCGACCCTCTCTGCAGTCTCCTGTGGGTTCTCCAGCTCTTTGGTAGCTGAAACAGACAAAGGCAGTAACCTGCATGAAGCTACAGATCTAATCAGGGGTTTAAGGGGAGACAGAATCTGCTGAAAATGGATGCTGGCAGTATCAAGAAC
This sequence comes from Rhinolophus hipposideros, assembly GCF_964194185.1. Classification (NCBI taxonomy): domain Eukaryota; kingdom Metazoa; phylum Chordata; class Mammalia; order Chiroptera; family Rhinolophidae; genus Rhinolophus; species Rhinolophus hipposideros. The sequence goes on along the minus strand of NC_138049.1, from coordinate 64,059,049 downwards.
AAACAGGTTCACTGTGGGCAATTTACTTTCCTAATTTGGGCTAATTGAGCTTTGACAATGACAACTCCCCTGCCTTCATTAAAAGGGAAAATACACAAATTTATTTTTCTTGTAAATATTCTTTGTAAGACAATAGATATAGCTGGTACTTATTTTTTCCAAGGCTGAAGGTTAAACAAATCCAGAGGACTTGTGAATTGTTTCCAGTTATGTAACATAGGACCTTCACTTAACCACTCCAACAGTGGAATGACAACCTGAAGCTGTCCATGAATAGAGGCCCAGGGTAATAGCAACTCAGATTATTGAACTGAACAACATCCGAGTAGCAAGTCTAAACATTCTGGCACCTCTAATTAATGCAAGCTATTTTTGACAAGGTTAGTGAAAGTTCAATGGAGGGAATAAATAACATGCAAAAAAGTCCAGCAATATATAAAAATAGCACGTGAGTTATAACAACAACAAAGTGACCTCACTCTTAACGGAAGCCATGTTCTGTAGCATCCTTAATCGAATCTCATTTAAGACATCTTCCAGAAAAGTAACATCTCCTCTTCGAGTCTTCATCCCTTGCACTACTCCAAAGGGCACGTGCTGGCACCTGAAGCGAAGAGGGCATTTAGTTAACCGAAAACTAAAAATGATCTGGTGATCAAAATATAGAGTAACACTTTTAGAGAGCAGTCTGAACTTCAACTTTCCTAGAGGGATTTTAAAAAATTAATAAGTTGAAATATGATGTGATTTGTAAGCCACAAAATATGTTAAACTCTCAGCTTCATTTTCTAGAGATAATCACTAGCATGTGATTAAATTCCTAGTTGCCTTTAAGAAAAAAAGGAGACAGAGGCTAAGAATTTTGAACATTAAGCCACTGCAAGCAGATGTCTAATAACAACACATTTATCAAATGTTTATAAGCTAGAAATTAATATAGCCAGGGCATAAGTGAACACAAAAACAAATCTGCTTTTGCACGCATTTTGAAACGAAGTTTCAATGAGCATCTTGAGAAACCTGTTACACTTTCGGACTTGGCTGACCTAACAATTAATGATCCGGAGGCAGGCAATGAAGAACCACGTAGACAGTACCTTTCTGCCCAGTCATATCCCATGATCTGCAGCATCTGGAACACTTGCTGAAAATGCTTTTTTTGCCCTTTATCTGTCTTGAGAAAAATGTATTTAAAATAAAGGAACAGTGGTAAATTAATCCACAAAAATAGGTTGGACATGAATCAAAGTAAAATATTTGAGTTCTGACAGACTAGAGTCATTGTCAATTGATGTTTTAAGTAAATACACAAAGAGGATGCCAGTAGTAGAATGTTTAAGCTGAGTGCACTAGAAGAAGGAAATAAGAGCTGCTACACTCCACTGTCAGGAGGAAATTTGAACTTGAATGTTCTGAGCATTCTATTTAAATTCCTTCTCTCTCAGCTGTTATGACCTTCATCTCCTAGAAGGCTAAAGGTAAGCTTTAAGAAGATACTTAAGGGCACCTTTTTTTCTTAAGGGGAAATGAGGCTGCACATGGAAAGGAAGGTAAGAAGAGACTGGGCAATAAAAGGAACAAAATATGGATACAACAGTTTGGGTGGATCTCAAGGGCATTCATTATGCTGAGTGAAAAATGCCAATCTCAGAAGGTTACCTTCTGTGAGTCCATTTACACAACACTTGCAGTGACAAAAACTAGTAATGGAGAACAGAACAGTGGTTGCCAGGGGTTAGGGTTGGGGAAAAGGTACTATTAAGTGGTTGCCATGAGGGCATTTTATAATGGAACAGCTCTGTTTTCTGAATGCAGTGATGGTTATGTGAATCTACATATGTGATAAAATTTCATACACAGACACACCCACACACACCAATACATGTAAAAATTGGCAAAATTAACTAAGGTCTCTTCCAATGTCGGTTTCCTGGTATTGACGAAGTACTATGGTTATGTAAGATACTATCTTTGGGGAAGGCTGGGTGAAGGTTATATGGAAACTACTATTTAAAACTTCGAGTCTTAAAATATGTAAAACAGAAAATTATTTTTTTAAAGTGCATTATAGTGATCTGTACATATTCATTTCACATAACCATTTTCCTGATTTGAGTAATTTTGTTTTTATTATGAAACAATCTGAATTCTTTCATTTTTAAGGGTTTTTCTTTCTTTCTTTTTTTTTTTTTAACATAGTGGCTGCTACCTTAAATACACTTAGTATTGAATTCTTTTTATAGCTTGACAAAATTATTTTTCCATAGTTCAACATGGCATCTAATTTCTATCTTTGCAGTTTTCATGAGCTAGGGATCATAACCTTTTGTTCTTTATTGTGATTACTTACCACGTAAATCATTGTATCAAAATTATACTTGTCCATTCGATCTATAGCAGCTGCAAGATCTCTGAAAAAACGGCCATAAATTAAGAGTTAGTGAGCAGGTGTGGGTAATAATCTGTTATCTATTTAATAGTAATGAGGCTTTTCTAATTAAGAATGCCTATTATCCCATAGCTTGGGGTATACTATGCTTATATAATCCCAATGTCATATTTTGATAACAAAGTGAAAATAACAAAAATAGCTTTGGGGAAAGCAATAATAATAAAAGTGCTGTGAAAAGATTTTTAAAAACATAAGAGCTCTGGGACAAGTAGTAATAACTAAAATAGCTCTAGGCAAAGTAGGTAAACATTTTAGGACTTGTTAATTTCCAAACAAAAAAAAAAACCTACTGGAAAGAATCACCTAATGGGCACTTATGTGCAATACATTCTTTTAAAGAACATACTTAAAACATAGGTGATATAGTAGCTAAATAAGTATCTTCTAGCTATAAGCGACATGGCCTATTTTCCCTTGGTCTATTTTCCCATAATCAGAATGAGGACTGACACTTCTGTGTACGTAAGATGGTCTTTAAAGAGTGAGAACACCACTGAGCCAATATGGCCACCTTCTAGTATACATTTCCTGCAACGTGCAATTGAAAATATGGTGAAATAGTTGATTATGAGGTATCAGTTTTACAGTTTATAGAAAAATGTACTCAGCTGTGAAAATCCTATGATGTTTAACTGTATATAGTTTTCAGTCACTTTTCTGATGATACTAAATCTTTTCGGGAACTATAACTGTCAACAAACAGAAACCCAATAAACATATTTGGAGTGATGACAACAAGAGATTTAGAAATTAGCATTTGGTAATAGTTTTGAGGATAAAATGATTGTTTTAGTGTTAATCCTAGAACAAAGAACATGAAGTCGCATGAGGTCTGACAATTAAGTTTGCGAGCTTGTTGCAATGACGTTGCTAACCCTTTTTGATATTAGAAGGATTATTCTTTATAAATTTGATCATTAGAGGGATTATTCTTTATGAATTTGTATCAACTGGACAAACAGTTAACCAAGTTTACTATTTGGAAGTGCTTGAGTGAAAAAGTAAGACGACCTGAACTTTTCGCCAACAATTCATGGCTCTTGCATCACGACAACGCACCAGCTCACAGGGCACTGTCTGGGAGGGAGTTTTTAGCCAGTAAACAAATAACTGTATTGGAACACCCTCCCTACTCACCTGACCTGGCCTCCGATGACTTCTTTCTTTACCCAAAAATAAAGGAAATATTGAAAGGAAGACATTTTGATGACATTCAGGACACCAAGGGTAATAGGATGACAGCTCTGATGGCCATTCTAAAAAGAGTTCCAGAATTGCTTTGAAGGGTGGACCAGGCACTGGCTTCAGTGCATAGCTTCCCAAGGGGAGTATTTTGAAGATGACCATAGTGATATTCAGCAGTGAGGTATGTAGCACTTTTTCTAGGATGAGTTCGCGAACTTAATTGTCCGACCTCATATACACATTGTAATGTTGACCTTCACATTAGACACAAACCTGGTAGCATAGAGAGAAGTCCCATCACTTCGCATTACAGTACAAATTGAGGAGGGGTCACCATTCCCAGAAAGATCCACTACAGCTGTTCCTTTTCTAGAAATGCAAAAAGGTAACCCTGAAGCAACATAAGAAATTAAGACCTTTAAAAGTGTAATATCTATAACATTATCTTTGGCAAACCAGAAGCTATTTTTATTACTTAAGTAGCAATAAATAGTGTAACCAACAGTGAAGAAAAACAAAATGGAATCTGACCATGAATCTATTAAGAGTGGGCATGATGTAATTAATATTTGGTTATCCTATCCTTTTTAAAATCTGTAAATATGGTAAGATACTTAGATGTCTTTACCATAGCCAGTTGAAAAAATGAGATTTCAACTGCACTTTAACATGAAGTATCTTCTTCTAATGCAAGCTATTATGAAATTCAATATTGGGCTAATTTTTAACATGCTAGAAAATACCCTTGAGTAATAAAACCATGGAATCTGTTGTCTTTCCTGCCTGATCAAAAATTAGAATTTGTATATGGCAATCTAAAAATGTACCATAAGGACATGACTGAGGATGTTCTGAAACACATTCTCTGTCTTCCGTATAAGGATGACAAGAGAAGTTGCTCTTTGGCACTATGGAGAGTGTCTAAGCAACTCGTTTGCCTGGGCATTATAGATGCCTGGGCTCCTATAACTGGTGTTTCTGGTGGTTTGGCTGACAGGCAGCTGAAAGCTAAATTAGAAATCTACCTTAAGCAAGGACACAAAACCACCATGTGCTATATGGTGTACTAATATTATCCCTGACTTCAAATTGTTTTCTCTGCCCTTGCTTCCTGATTTCCTCATTTTACTCTTTCAAAAGCTGGTCGGTCGTAGTGTACCTCTTTTCATAAGCTGCCTTACATCCTGTTTTGAACAGGATGGAATTTTTTTTAAAAAGGCAGGGCTGAATGAGAAGATGTGAGTTCCATTTCCATTTCCCAGTTACACCATTATTAGCTGGTGTGGCCTCAGGGCAGGTCACTTGTACTTTCTGTGCTTCAGTTTGCTCATGTGTAAAGAGCAGATAACATCCTTTCTCCCAAACTGACCAGAACTTTATGGCAGCAAAAGACAGCATGTGGGAAAGTACTTTGGACAGCAAAAAGCACTATAAAAAAATGTCAGAAGGTTGCACAGCACATTCTGCTGTCCTTCCTGAGAGAATATATCAATACCAATTTCATAGAACAGCAAGACTTTACTAAAGAATAGTAACCTGATCATACATTGTTTTCTGCAGGAGTCCTTTACTGTCCAGCAACTTTAAGACTTCTTGAGATTTTTCACGATAAAATGATTCTCCTGAGTATTCATCAAAGTGTACTCCTAGACGCTAAAAGGGTTCAGAAACAAAAGAATGTTACTTACATGCCCTATTAGTTTCCCCTGAGACAGTATAGGACGTTGTACAGTCTGTCACACAGATGGGGAAAATAAGAATTAGATCAAGTCACTCCTCTGCTCTAACCTCCTAACGACTCCCTCCACACCAGCCAAGTCCTCACAATAGTGCTACGCTGTCCAATATGGTACTTGCTACGCACATGGGGCTTTTCAAATTCAACAAAACTGAAAATTTAGTTTCTCAACCATACTACTCACATTTCAAGTGCTCAACAGTCACCCATGGCCAGTGGCTATGCTATTGGACAGCACAGATACAGAACATTTCCATCAGAGCAGGAAGCCAGATTGGAGAGCCCTGGAAAATGTCCTATAGCATACCCCAGCCTACAACCCCTTCAACCTTCTCTCCACTCTTCTTCATCTTGCTTACTTGCTCCAGCCACGTAGGTGTCTTTATTAAAACTCGCCTCATTCCACCCACAGACAGCACACCTGATCTCTTCCTCCCTGCTTCAGTTTTCTTCATAGCATCACCACCATCTAACAGACTATACGTTCTTGTTTGATTTACACTGTCTTTGTTTAATTGGCTCTGTCTCCATGCCAGAAGGTGAAGTCCATGAGAAAACTTATTTATCATATTCACTGTTATATTTTTCTCACGCCCTTAAGTGTTTATTAAATGAACAAATGTATAGCCATTACACATAGGCCTAAGGAAGTAAAATAATTAAAAATGGTTAAGGAAAAGTGAAGGTACGCTACAAGAGAGAAAAGCCAGAGTGAGATGAAGTATCAGAATGTTACCTGATATTCAGTCTGTGAAGTTCACAGGCTTCCAGATTATTCATAGCTCTAACTTTCACCCCAAGAACATCTGAGTCCTAATTTTCAACTCAGTGCCAAATCTATTCTTAAAACGTGAGCTTCAGAAGGAACTTGACTGGCCAGCAGTACCAGTCAAGAACCCCACAGGAGAGCAAGAGAGTGGACGGGTACCTTGTAAATCCGAATGTACTCTTCTATGCTTAAATCCCGAAACTTCTGCCACAGTGCAAGTGCTTGCACATCACCCAGTTCCAATCGCTGGAAGAACTCATGTGCCGATTTGGCTACACTCTTATCATCTGCTGCTTCTTTATTAACTTGTACATAAACCTAAAAGCACAACAGTACGTTAAACAAACAATATTATTAGCCAGTTATCTTCAATAAGGAAAAGAAGAAAACAAAAGATAATCCTGAGAATTCTCATTTAAAGGTTACCCAAGTGCCCTCATCATAGACTGTGTGTAACCTTTTTTCTTTTTGTTTTGCCATGGGCCATTAGTAAACCATACGGACCCCTTCTCCAAATGCTTCTAAATGCATAAAGTACATAGGATTACAAAGGAAATAATTACATTGAAATACAGTTATCCAAATATTATTTTAAAATTTGTGATACAGTAATGAAGGAAAATGCTAAATTTCTAATAGAGGTTAGTGAAAATAATGTGTAATTTTTTCTTCTTATCCAAGTTTACAGTCCCTTACGTTAAAAAAAGCCTGGCTTCGACTAGACTAGCATGTCTTTTTTTTTTTTTTTAAGTCATTATTATTGTTGCAACTTCTCTGAGCAATGGTTGAAGAGAGTAGGATGGTCCAATTTGGTAAAGAAAACGCCAAAGGATGATTTAGCAGTTGTTTTTTAATGAAAGATTTTTTTTAACTGTGCTCTAAATCTGTGAAAGACCAGTAAAACACGTGATCTAGGAAGATCCTGTGGATAGTTAGCTTAATTACACTCCAATTGGGACTCCTGAGAACTGTGTAGAGCACTCACTTTAAAGCGTTTTTGCACCACCTGTCTTGGCTGGTTTAATTCTGCACCCACTCAAGGACAGGAGTGGAGTTGGGTAGCTCATTAAGGGCTCTTCCAGTTCTAGGATTCCGTGTTCACAAGAGTTGTTCATCATTTTCCAATCTCCAAAATGCAAAGTTAATCATTTTCCAGTCTCTAAAATTATAGCTCAAATAGTATTGAAGTTGGGCATATGGACTATAAAGATTTGACTTATAAATTGTAACTCACTTCCAGAGTGAAACATGAATGATAATTTTACTATCCTCATATTTTTTCCAGGAAGCTATTAAAGTAGCATGAAAGTAATAAAAATTGGCAAGTAAACTAACAAAAAGTGCAAGGCCTCTAAACTTGTACGGTACTGTCATCAAAATGTTGTGGAAGCAAGATTTGGGTAGAAAAAGTGATTTTATTGCTGGAGAATACACTGAACAAGTGGAATGTGGTTTGTACCCACTAGATACTACCAACAAAAGGGACAGGGCATTAAACATCTGTCTCAAGGTGTTGAAGGTATATGAAAATGCCTCACTTTTCATAGATGGCTTGTGTTAATTACTGGAATGGCAGAATTAAATGAATACATACTCCTAAATAAAGGTAAGAACTACCTAATATTTATTTTTCCTCTTTAAAGCATGTTGTGCAGAAAAGAGTTAATATAGTAGGCCTGAGACTGGTATTCTTAAAATGTTCGGTTCACAAGGTTAGCCATTGGCTGCCATCTGGGAACTTGGATTTGGGGAATGTTGCCACCAACCAAGCTGAGTGGCTCACTGTACCGACACAGTTTGTGCAAACAATATGGTTTATGCTCAACACTTGCTTTCCTCCTGGGAGTTCAGAATTTTTGTACATGCTAAGCAGAGGGTTTCTACGTGATCCTCAAATAGAAACCTTGGGCACAGAGCATCTAAGGAACTTTCCTGGTCAGACAACATCTCATGTACTGTCACAATTTGTTGCAGGAGGAATTAAGTGCATTCTGTGTGGCCCTACTAGGAAGAAAGGACTCTGGGAAGTTGGGGCCTGGTTTCCTCCAGGCTTCACCTCATGTGCCTTTTCCCTTTGTGGAGTTAATTTTGCATCCTTTCCTTGTAATAAATAATGGCTCTGAGTACAACTATATGCTGAGTCCTGTGAGTCCTAGCGAATCACCGAACGTGGGTGTGGTCTTGGGAGACCTGACACACATTATCATAAAAAATGAATTTCCGTGTGGTCCTATGAGTAAGTCCAGCGTAAGTCAGGTAGAAAACAGAGAAAGATGATTTTGGTTAGGTGTAGGAAAACTGAGGGAGTAACTGTAAAACAGCAAATTGAAAACTTCTGACTTTTGAATGACCTATCCATTGACAACTGCTTAATACAGGCATAACCTCAGAGATACTGTGGTTCAGTTCCTGGCCACTGCAATAAAGTATTACAAATAAACTGAGTCAATCTTTTTGCTGATGGAGGGTCTTGCCTTCCATTTGTAAAAAAATGCAACTGTGAAGCACAATAAAATGAAGCACAATAAAATGAGGTATGCCTATGAAGCCCAACTTACAGGAGTAAAGATATGCTATGTATTATTTGTGATTCAAAACCTCTCTCTCTCTCTCTCTCACATGCACACAACTTATAAGCAAACATACACAAAATATCGTTATTTCCAGTAAAGATTTTAGTTCTTTTAAATCTAGGACTCTAAACTCAGTCAAACATTTAAAAACCGAATATGCATTCAAACTACTGATAAGAATAGTTTTAGAAAACAACCAGAATCTTTTCCCTTTCTTAAAATTTAAAATAGAAATAATTGAAACAAAACAAAACATAAAAACTCTTTCTACTACTTGAAGAATCTTGGCATTTCAGCAATTTGTAGTTATAAACCAAACATTACCGAAAATCAACTAACACTATTAAAATAGAACAATAAAAGAGCACTAATCAGCACTTAACAATCTGCCTGTAAATGCACAATATAAAACTGTAATTATTAACGTTTATCACTGCTTTAGAAAAGAAATGCTTTTGCCTAGGTTTTTAATTCTAAAATATTTAAAATATTATAAGCAACAAAGATTTACTGTTCAAGATTAAATAAAAACTTTTGCAGCAGGTGGAAGAAAGGTAAGAACAGTAACTCTCATGTGAAGCTGTAATAAACTCTAATAAATTCTTTAAAATGTTCTCTCAATGACAAAAGGTCTCCAAGCGGCATTTATATTTTCTGCACCATGGGTTGTCTCTGTGGACCTGAATCTGATGAAAGGTTCACTAAGCTTGCGGTAAAAAATACTTGCCATTATTCAGTTTTAAAAAATAAGACAGTAAAAATTCCAGACACTAAGGTTGGCATGCTTTAGTTATAGACAACCACAAAGAATTATTAATTTTTAAACTCTTGCCTATCAATAAAACTCTAAATGGGAAAGAGAGGAAAAGTCTTTTGGTTAATATTATAAATCAAAAGTAGGCACTTAAAGTGCAATGTAGGCATGGACTCAGGAGGAAATTATAAACCTTTAAAAGTCTTTAAGAATTAGAATGTATTTTTGTGAAATGTAACTACAAAATCAGCTGCGGGGGAAAAACCATTTAACAAAAAGAAAAATGATGAAATGCTCTTTGTGACTCTGGCTCGAGAAGTGAGGCATTACTTGGCATGCACTCTTCCTCACACACAGGCATACCATCTTCAGTTTGATCCCCACCTCTGTCCCCAACATGGCTGAAACTGTATCTGTAATTCTTCTTGTGAGGCCCAGGTACAGCACAGATTAACTACTGGGACAGTGAAAAGGGTAGACATCCCTGGAGGTTAACTGGACAGGAAGAGTTTTATTAATGAACTCCCGGAAGGACTGAGGACAGAGAAACAAAGAACTAATGAAGTAGGATAGAAAGGAGTTCACATTAGGCAAAAGCCAGGAAAAGAAGCTGAAAGATAGAAATGAAAAAGCACATACAAATTCAGAGCGAACAAGAGGAAAAAGTATATACGCATGTTTTTCAAGTCTAAATGAATTTTAGTTTTACCATGAAGAAAGCTGCAGTACACAGCAACTGACAAATATTGAGAAATTTCTCTCTGCGTTGAATTGTTATCCTATGTGTTTATTCTAAAATGATTCTATACATGAAGATAAACCATCCCGAATCAACTAAAATAATAATAAAAGAACACTGGATTTGAAAATTAAAAGAACTCCCCAATAAAATAAAAGCAACACCTTCAATTATTTTGGTTTCTTGTTTTAAGGAACATTTTTTAAAACCTTTGGGATTAAAAATGTGTTACCAAGCTGCACAGTACTCTGAAAAACAAAAAAGTTGAAGCATTTTCTAATATTGTTTCTTGCCAACTTACTTCAAAGAGATGCTGTAAAGGATTGGACTGGAGTTTTTCCTCATAGCCAAACAGTTGGAAGCCAGTTCCCAGAAGACCTACCACAATAATCCATAAATGAAAAAATGATAAAATGGAACAGTAGAGAACAGTCATGGAGGGAACAGGTATAGTTCTATAAAAAGATCAATGTCCACAATTATGTATCCTGAGAATATTGCAAAACATACGCTATCACCTTCCGCTACCCCATAAATTGACACAAGTCAAATTTAATATATTGAATCACAAATTCAATACAACTGAAATAGATCCATCACTGAATTTAATCTCACAGAAACCAACAAACAACTATGAGCTCATCAAAGGCAGGGTCTAGGACTAATTTATCTTTGTACCAACAGTCCCCCACACCTCCTTAGCAGACATAATAAAATAAGCATTTGTTGAGCAGCTACTCTGGGGAAAACATCATGCTGCTCCAGGCACTGGACACTCAGAATCTGTGAGAACAAACTGATGGCAAGTGGTTTCAAAACTTTCTTTTTAAACTTGTAGATCTTAAAACAAAACAAAGGTAGTTATTAGCTGGGTGCTACAATATTAGTTCTTAAACAACTGAATTAAAACAATAAAAGATAAAACTCTAAACATCCCCGATTACTTCTCCCACTCAAGGTCACCAGGCAACGAATTCTTTTATCTGGCCATATATTTGTCTCTTATTTGTCAATGATATTATTTTAGTCTCTGATGATAAGTTCAGCATTCAGAGATAGTGTTAATTTGAACCTTTTAAAAAAAATAGTAATTGAGGTTTATAAACTAGCGATGAAAATTCCTAGTATGGACTGTGACTATTTGTACTCTTAAGATATTTTGCTAAAAGATGATCACAGTTTCAGTTTGAAAGGACATCTATAGCCTGGGTCCAAAAGCAATAAAAGGTAGTTTATTTAAAAAAAAAACAAACCAATGTGTTTCTATATATCAATTACCGAGCTTCAGCTCTGAAGGAGCTATTGCGATTGGGCCTGGCTGGTGTACATTTTTCTGTGCAGGCTCAGCAGAAAGTGGGATGCTATTGCACACATGCACATACAATACTCGGGAGCTTAGACAGGCTCTAGAAGGATAACTGAAAAATGTACCAGCTCTATTCACTTGCAAGCAAAAGCAAATGTGATTGTGATTCAGGGTCTTGGGAGCAGAGTGAGGAAAGATGCCCAGAGTGTTCTAAAAAACAGAAATAGAAAAAGTAAAGGCCAATTCCATTTAACATTCCACCTAGTATTTTCCAAAAACTAATCTCTGCTTAGGAACTGTCAGCCAGCTTTCAATAGGGGATAGCTCAAACAAAATTAAAACTCTTCAGCAATGACGGTTATAATGGAAATGTTGACAGATCATTAACCACTGTAGTCCTTTAGAGAAAGACAGCTGTAATAAAATCCTGCAGCTAAAATTTCATGAATACCATAATCACATATTTGCTAATGCCTGTGAAATGCCTAAATCGGTCAAACTAATATAGAGCTGACGCTACCTATTAAATCTGACTGCTGAGCCTAGAGCCTAAACCTCTGGCTGCCAGATGTTGTGGGCTGCAGGTGACTTTTAAAATGCAGGGTGTTTTCTGATTCCTCACTGTGAACAGTGAGGGTTTAAACAGGATTTTAATTAACTGAAAGGATAATATTCATAAGAGAAGGTCATGCTAAAGGTCTTTTAAAAGCTCTGATTTCATTTCACTACATAAGAAACACATTATTGGTGAACTTCAGCACTGTCAGTGTACACTGAACTTTATAGAAGCTTTCAACTACTACCTAGCCTTTCGTTTGGATTAGTATTGTAAAATACTTCCTAGGACAGTCATTCATCATTTTGAGTACTTCTTATGTGCCAAGCCCTATGGATACAAAAATAATTCAGACACAGTTCACGCCTTCAAGGAACATACCATCTAGCAGGGAGAGAAGCACACAAGGAAGAATACAGTTAGAAGCCTATTTGAGTAGAGCTGGGTATAGGAACTTGGTGATGTGAGAAGCTGGGCAAGGGTGTGTCTGTATGTCAGAGTGCTTTACAGAAGTAACACTAGGGCTGGATCTTAAAACACATGTAGTAGGCCAGATATTTTTAAAAGTTTGTATTTTACATGCTACCAATCCTTCACTGCCTTAGCGTCTTCATTTATCCTGCCCTTCCACACCTTGATTATTGGTATGTATGAACTCGGAGTGGTTCTGACTAAACTCATGACATTAGAAATAATTTGTGGCACTTATCTGCCTAGGTCTCATTCCTCTCTTTGATTTCTGACCACCCTACCCCACCCGCCACTGTACAGTTTAAAGGGGAGTCAAAGTATCCCACTTTATTTTTCCTCTAAGCCACTAGCCCAGGGTATAACAACAGATCAGCCTTCATGTAGGATGCCCAGGGAGGCTGGACTTCCTTTGTTTTAAAAATGGCGGGGCTGTGGTCGAGAGGGGTGTGTACAGCTGTACTTACTTTCCCCCTGTATACTCACTTCTACATTTAACTCACAAATGTAAGCTACTTTTCTTTAATAAAACCACAAAAGCCCGTATTTATCAGGTGTTGCCCTGAATGTGTATAGTTTCCTCCACCAAATTTACGTGTGGTGAGAATTACTCTAATAAAAAGAATACAAGGTTTATGCAAAAAAAACAACACAACAAAACATTAGGGAAAAAAGAGGCATTACTTTATCTAATGGGATTCTGTCTATATTCTGTCCAGACGATCAAGTGACATAATATTAAAACATATTAAATTTAACAGTGAAATGAAAAATAAAATCTCAAACTTACCAAACTGCATGCCCCAATCTCCAAGGTAATTTATTCTGGTTACTTGATGTCCTAAAGCTTCTTTGAGATTTGCTATGAAATTTCCTAGTAACCAATAAAATATACAATTTCTCATTTTTGTTATCCATTTTGGCATAAGAACCATGTGCTTCTCTATTATCAAAGTATAATATAGAAAATTCTTTTGGCAAAATTTACCAACTTAAGTTTTTGTTTTTTATACTAAAATATTCATTATTATGTTTTCATCTATGCTATAGAAAGGAAGTAAGAAATTATTTTGGGGGCAGTTATTCCAAAGAATCTCATAATTTTCACAAGAACAGAATTGTCATTAACATTAATGGGAGGTGGGAACACATGTTAAAGTAATTGCTACTCCAAGTTAATACCAAGGACAGAAAATAACAGAATCTCACTAATTACCAAGAAATAATTTGGCTGTGCCCTAAAGAATCTGAGCTATACTGTTTTGTTTTGTTTTGTTTTTTCTAAAAAGCTCACTTTACCTTCTTTCAAGTACTGAAATCCATCTTCTCATGCCTGCTCCCTAACAGCACACAGCAGTCCAAAGCTTTCACCTCCCTGAACTGCTGATACTGGTTTCATATTCAACATCTATTCCATTCTTCTAGTGTGCCCTCAACATACTATAGAGTCTGGAAACCTAAAAATTACATTTGCCAAACTCTCTTGCAGTTAGGGGTCCAGAGGTCATTTAGGTTTGGGCAATCAGATACACTTTGCATGAGATTTCAAAGGTGGAAAGGAAGGTGGAAGGGGAGCTACTTTTTTTTTTCTGACAAGCACAGCTGTGGAGGCTTTGTGTATATGCATGTGGCATTACTAATTGAGGTCCTAGTGTGCCATCATGTGACCGACCTGCAAGGTGATTGAAAAATCGGGTACGAGGCTGCCTCTTTTGCCAGTATGAATTCTAGAAAGAATGGCAGGACTCGTGGCAGTTTCCTGGGCAGCATGGTTCTAGAGCAGTGCTGAAGTGATTGCAGAAAAGATAGAATTCTGCTCCCTTGATGACCAAGCTCTATGGTACAGTTTTAAGAGTCATTTTTGTCAGCTTAATCCACAGCTTCTCAGCACTCCCACAACTTCGTAAGTGCTTCAATGTCCTACAGTGAATCTCTTCCTGCTTTTACGAGTAGATCTAGTTTTCTGCAAATAATATGCATATATGACTTAAATACTGCAGCTAATTCTCTTCCAGCTTCTCTACTTCTAGACTTTCCCACTCTATATAATCCCAGCAACAGGAACCACCTTCTTCAGATGATACTCAGACTATTCCTATTTTTCCTTAGCACCTTATTATCTTACAAATCCAACTAAGAGATAGAATCAGCATTGGAACTGACTGTTTACTTTCCAATCCTAGCTATGATACTTACTAGCTATGTGACTTTGGAAAAGTTACTTTTGGTATCCGAGTTTCCTCATCCACAGACCAGACTTAGCAGTACTTACTACTAAACAGGGCTGTTGTAAAATTAATTGAGCTAACACATGAAAATACTTAACATGGTTAAGTAAATTCTCAATAAATATTTTTTCTTCCTGGTCCAAATATTTATCTTATTAACCATTAAACAATTTTGTCATGTTCTACCCATCACTTACTGCTACACTTTTGACTTACTCATGTAGCTTTTATGATACAGTATATTTCTTATATATTTTTCAAGTCTTGTCATTTCCTCTCTTAAAATGTTGCTTGAGAACTTTGTAACAATGAGAGCTGACTCCAGTTTAATAATAATCTATGGTACCAAGTGTTGATTTCTCCAATTCTTAGAAGTATTCAAGTACGGATTAAAGGGCTTTCTCTTAAGCATGCAATAGACAGATTTCTATATCGGAAGATAGATTAGATGAGATAAACTTCAAAGTCCCTCCCAATTCTAATATTATACAATTCTAATTGCAGTTTTTAAATTGGGCTGTATTATATGTTTTAAATACATGGAAATTGTTAAGTATATACACTGAAGCATTATAGCTATCAAGTACCATAGTAATCTATTAGAACAGTGTTTCAATTTCCAGTCTTGAATATTCCAATTAGCACTCACATGACATGAGTTTTTTTTAAATTGCGATATAATTGATATATAACAGTGTTTCTTTTTTAAAACAAAATATATGGACAAAATATTGGGGGGATTACTATCATCCCAACATAACTATTTTCATTTTTGCATCTTTTAGGTCTTCTCCATATGCATACATAGTTTTAAAATGTTAAAAACATGTTAAACATATCAGTTAAAACCGGTTTCTGAGTTAATCTTTTGGTTTTGAAACAAATTTCTTTTTTTCTACTTCTAAACCAATTTTTCCCATTTCGTGTAATATTTAATTAGTATCAAAGTTCATATAAATGTAAACTTTTTTGTTTTTTGCCCTGTTGTTATTTAACCATTAAACCATTAGACTGCATTATCAAACACTGCCCCCAAAGCATGTTTAGTATTTTCTGTGAAACAGCACTTACCTATGATGGTAGAACGTAAATGTCCAACATGAAATTTTTTGGCAACATTAGGTGAACTGCAAATAATTGGAAACGTTATATTTCTGTTCTAAGAACAAAAGTTCTAAAATGCACTAGGTCATACCTCCACAGTTTAACACAATTAGGGGACTAAGGTTTTTGGTAATTTAAGGCAAAAATATGTTAAAAATTAGAAATTTAGAGAAGATAAATTATAACTCAAAGAATCATCCTTAGTGAAACTGATTCTGTGATTCATGAAGCAGTACCATACACAGAAGTGGCACACTTAGTGAAATCACGATGGATAAACAGATGAAGAAATTCAAAGATACTGTTTTGACACAAGCAACTTTTATTATAAGGAATTAAGTTTAGTGCACCAGTTCGCAAACCCTTTATCCTTTTAAAAATTATTGAGGACCCCAAAGGAATTTTGTTTTTATATGTAGTATCTATCAATACTGTATCAGAAATTAAAATTGAAAAATATAAAAATATTCATGCATAAAATTTCCCAGAATACTCAGAAATCTGATCACCACTCTAAATTCTCAATCAACACCCTTATCACCCTCTGTGTGCTTGAGAAGTTGTAATCAATAATTCAACAATAGCAAAGGCTTCTATAGCACTCAATATCTGAGTTACAGTTTCATGCACTTTACATGCATTAACTCCTTTAATACTCATAACAGGTGTGAGGTAAGGTACTCTCACTTCTTATTTCACAAATGAGGGAACTGAGACAACAAAGGAAAGAGATAAAGCAAACGTTCAGTATCTTGATGACTGTTGAATCTGGGTGATGAGCATATGGGACTTACACTGTTTTCTGTTTTGTATGTGTTTGAAAATTTCATGTATTTTACAATATTAAAAATATAAATTAACCAGAAAAATATATAAAACACTGGTTTTATCAAAATGGACAGTGAAGGACTGTGATTCCTAAGAGAATGAGCGCAAACAAGGACTGCCTTAATAGCAAATTGGTGAGCTAAAGCAGAAAAATGTATAGCATGAAATGTTTATATGAGCAAAGCATGAAATGTTTATATGAGCAAAGTTTCAAATCAATAAAGTTCCCCTTTAAGAAACTAGAAAAGGAAGACCAAAACCGAGAATATCGATAAAAGCAAAAACTCAATAAAACAGAAATAAAAGAGAGAGAAAATGTTCTATACCATTAATTGCAGTGGTTGTTACATTATCTATATGCCTTTGCCAAAACTTATCAAATTATATGTTGAAATATGTATTGTATTGTATGTTATTATACTTCAATAAAGCAGATTTAAAAAATTGACAGAATACTGTGAAACAAAAATTACAAACCAGCCCTGGACATTCTGATATTAAAGGAAGATACATTGTTTAGTGAAAAAAGCAAGGAGTAGAACAATGCCTAATGTGTGATCTATTCATAAAGCCCAGAATATCTCTAGGTGAGTAAATAAGACCTAGTATTGGTGAATGCCTGTAAGGAGAGAACAGGGAAACTGGGATGGGGAGTAGACTTCCTTTTCACTGAATAGCCTTTTGTAATCTTTTATTTTTTTAAACGAGGTATTTATATTATCTGGTTTAAGTTTTCACAGAGTTTTTGTAATTTTTCTCTAGGAATATAAGAACTGAATCTATCTAGGTCTTCAGCTTTGACAAAATGTTGCTTAAAATCATCAATTTGCCATTCTCTGGCACCATATTCCTACTGAAAAGGGAATACAATGAAATGGAAAACACAAATTCAACTCCTCTGGCAACTAAAACAGCCACAGTAAATGAGTTACAATTTGGACATCTTACTGGGACTTGTAAAAAATTACTTCATGTAATTTCCTCAATTTGTAAGAAGAGACAAATATGATTGCTGTTATTTTCCACATAAGAAAAGAGATCAGGGAAAAAGCTGTTCCATTGAGATAACCGAATTAGTTACTAACAGTCAGAGCTGGTACCCTGATCTTTTGATGCTCAAATTGGTTTTGTGAGGAGAACACTTCACATTGGGAACAGCAGGAGGTGGGAGACTCCATAGGAGTATTAAAACAGTTTACTTAGGAATCAGTCCTTATCATAAACAGATACCTTTACCGAATCTTAGGTGACCTGCTTTTTCTAAGAACACAAATGAATGTCAGAGAGTACAAATGTGGAATCCACAAAACCCTCTCACCGCTGTTATCCAGGTGCTAATCATAACTAAGTTGAATTGTTATCATCGTAAATTATAATGAGTTAGGAAACCTGAAATTGTATTTATCGTATCAATTTTTAAACATCCTCCACAGAAATATAGACTTAAGAAAACAAAAGATTCTAGCAACTTCTATCTTTCTAAGTGGGAAAACAGTTCATTAAGACTCTTCTTCAGCTTCTAGGAAGGCAAATTTAGTATCTGATAATTTTCATAAGCCGTCAACCTGTAACCTATACTCTGAAAGTGTTTCCTTTCCTTCTTTGGCTACTTAAAAACAGTTCAAATATTAGACGGTTGTATTGATAGCATATCAGAAAGTTATAATGAAGACTATTTAGAGGCAGATTAAAACTTCAAACTATTTTCTGGTAATTTTTTAAATTATATATTACAAATACTACAAGGCTTTGTTTTCTTGTAATCAAATTACTTAAAAATTCTTAATATGGCAGTAACCATTACCTCTGCTTTAAGATTTTAGTAATATTAAAATAATTCCTAATATTTCTAGCAGTTATGGTGTTTCCCCGTAAATGAGACCTAGCCAGACAATCAGCTCTAATGCGTCTTTTGGAGCAAAATTATGTGAGACCTGGTCCTATATTACACTATATAAGACAGTCTTATATCCTAGTAAAATAAGACCGGGTCTTAATATTAATTATTGCTCCAAAAGAAGCATTAGAGCTGACTGTCCGGCTAGGTCCCATTTTTGGGGAAACATGGTATCTAATCTGTGTATAAAATGTATGTCCTTATTTTTATTTGTCTTGCTTGACAGTTTTTCTGTAAAGTACATTTTTACTAAGTTCACATGTGAATAATTTTTAAAAACTACAGTATAAGGTACAAATGTAGTATATTTAATAAACTGTCAACCAAAGCAAAAAAAAAAAAATAAGTCTAGTAAAATGAAGAACTCCTTTTTCTAAAAAAGCAAAAAAGTAACTGTTAAATACTTAATTCTGAAAGAAAAAGAGCCCATAATAATCACTAGACATTATTTTGCTTGGAGTCCAACATTTTTTATTCAGGGTTTCATGATCAATTCACTGTGAATTTAAGACAATATAATCTCACTGGTTTTCAATTTTTCCACGTGTAATTTCATGAGACCTCAGATGATAACAGCAATGCACTCACCTGACCAGCCAGCTGACTGACCGACACATAAGATGAGTAGGCACTCACCTGAATTCAACCACGATCTTCTTCTGGGAAAGACCAGAGAAAAGCTCACTTTTTAATCCATATTTTGAGCCATCTTTGATTACTTGTTGTAGCACTGTCTGAAAAGTAAAGGCTGGGATTTAATGATAGGAAAAAAACCCTGCCATTTTCTTATTTACTTTGTCATTGAGAACTAAGTGTTGTTGATTTTGCTCCCTCTGACTGATGGAACTGAGAATTTCCCAGCACTGGCAGTAGCATCACTGCCCATCGCTGACGCTAGTCAGAGCAGCAATAACACGAGGGAATGTCTGCAGGAGCTCTGTTCCCCTTTATACGTCATGTCCAGGAACCAATGATGTAGATATTTTACAGGTGAAGAAACTGAAGTTTAGAGAGTTAAGTAACTGCCTAAGTCCCACAGAAAATACTAACAATAAAACCAGAAGCTACATCGAATGTTTACTGACTGCAGACTATGTGTGAGGCAATATTCTAAGCATTTTCTATGTATTAGCTCATTTAACCCTCGCAATAACCCAAAGAGGTAAGTATCAGTTTTACAAATGAGGAAACAGAAGCACAGACTGGTGAAGTAACCTTCCTAAGGCCATACGTCTATTAAGTCAGACAGCAAAAATTTATCTACTCCATAGCTATGTGTTAACTACTGCATGCTGCTGCTACTTTTGCAATACTAATGATCACAAGTACTGGCAGGAAACAAAAAACTGTAATTCAAATGCCTATTGGCTAGGTAAGTAAAAAAACAAGCAACTCTCACAGAAACTGCCAAAACATATTCCAGGTTAATTTTCAGTTATTAACACAGAACTACTGTATAGTTCACAAAATTCGTACTTTATTATTAATTTTTTTACTAATGGTGATGATTTATTTATTTATTTATTTATTTATTTATTTATTTATTTATTTATGGGTTAGGGTTTTGAATTTATTGTGGTAGACTTTTATTTACTCTAATATTGATTTTGCTTCTCAAACTGGATTTTGAGTCCTAAATATGTAGTTTCTAATGTGAAGAATTTCACTACCATAAGAATTGGTTCAGATGGTCACTGAATAGCAAAGGCAGAGAAGGAAGCAAGAAGTTATGGAGCAATACTGTTAAGAAGCATCTACAGAGTGTTAGGTTTGAGTCTAGATGCTTTTCTGTTATCTTTAAGCCTCACAGTCTTAGAGGTGGGCAACACCTCCCACTGAATAGCTGCAAAAACCAAGGTTCAGAAACAGCACGTATCTGCCCAAGGACACCGAGAAAATAATATTCTGCTCACACAGCACAGGAGGACACAGAGAGAAAGGATTAATAAATACAGAGACAATAAAGAGAACAGTGCCTGCCACACCTTAGGGGACTATTAAGTGTTAATTACTTCAAGGATGTGAGCTACAAGAAGATTGCCAATGGAGAGGTAAACAGTGAGAAGAAATTCATACTCAGATTATTCTAAAGTTAAGGTCTACCCATCTTTTTCACTTTCCATGCCTTTTTATGTAATGGATGGTAGGCTCCACAGACAGTTATAGCAATAAATTAGAATTCTCTTCAACAAATGACTCTCAGTTTGTTGATTTCTCTGGTACAAACACAAAAGCAACTTTAATAAAGGACTCTCTTATATGCCTCCACTTCCAAACCTTTCATT
This sequence comes from Rhinolophus hipposideros, assembly GCF_964194185.1. Taxonomy (NCBI): domain Eukaryota; kingdom Metazoa; phylum Chordata; class Mammalia; order Chiroptera; family Rhinolophidae; genus Rhinolophus; species Rhinolophus hipposideros. The sequence goes on along the minus strand of NC_138049.1, from coordinate 64,038,167 downwards.
AATTTGACACACCTGCTACCTGGAGCTTTTTTCTCTACTATTTCACTCAGAGTGCTTTCCAAATCAAAATTCTAAATGCCAAACCTAATGTTTAAATTTTGTTTAATATATTACTTTTTATGAATATCCTTTTTGTAAAATAAAAAAATTAAACAATTAAGGCTAAAGAGTCCCTTTTGATCATCTGCCCTAACTCTGGTCCCTTCCTACTTTCCCCAAGAGTAACCACTTTTCTTCACACATCATCTTAGCTGATGACTACTCTTTTCCTTGCAATTACCCTCCCTTCTTGATTGCAATGACACCACTCTCTTCTTAAGATTTCAATTACTACCTACCTAACAAAATCTCTCCAGTGACACTGACGGATATGCCCAACTCAGGACTGGACGTCTCTCTCAAGCACTTCAAATGGAATATACTTCTCTTCCTTCTGCATTCTCCATTTCCATGAACTTTATCCCCAGCTAACCACGTCAGAAACTTAGAGTTCCTAAGATTTACCCTTTTCCCTCCATAATCTCTATAAGCTATCATCTATTAATCACCAAGCCCTGAACATGCTAACTCCTAAATATCATTACAGTTATACGCTCTGCCCTGGTTTAGACCCTCTTCATCTGTCAGATACACCACTACAAAACAACAACCACAACAAAACAATAACACCTATCTTCTTATATGATATATATATTTAATCAAGTCTATGTCCCTTCAAGGATTCTCTACCCCTCAACGATTTTAGCAATTAGTGATTTAATTTTTACTTTACAGGCATTATCACCTTTACATTTTTTTGATTTTGAGAAAGTTGATTTGTTAAAAGACACACAATACCCATAAAATAAAATAAAAATCACAAATGAAGACTGTTAGTTATTTTTTTGCAATGAATATATAGTTGGCTCTTGAACAAGGCATGGGTTAGGGGTGGCAATGGCCACACAGTTGAAAATCCACATATAACTTTCGACTCCCCCAAAACTTAACTACCAGTAGCCTACTATTAACTGGAAGCCTTACTGATAACATAAACAGCCAATAAACAGCCAATTAACATATTTTGTATATGTATCATATACTGCATTCTTAAAATAAAGTAAGCTAGAGAAAAAAAGTGTTAAGAGACACATAAGAGAAAATACATTTACAGTAGTTACTGAAAAAAAAAAATCCAAGTATAATTGGACCCATGCAGTTCAAGGGTTTTGTTCAAGGGTCAACTATATAAATAATGCAATAAATTTCATCTGGTCCAAGCTGTTCTCTCTGCCTGGAATGCCTGGCCTTATATCTCCTAGGTATATTCTTCTTTTTCATCCCAAATTCAAGGTTATCTCCTTTTGCCTCAAGACAGACTTACGTGTACCTTTCTTTACACTGGATTGAATTTTTATACATGCCTTCATTATATTAGTCATCACATTATCGTACCCATCACACATTACACTGATATGCTTTTCTTTTCGATCATGAGCTCCTTGAGGGTAGGATCTATGCCACTTTATCTTCAGATTTCAGTAATATAATCCCTGGCAAATAATAAGCAGGAGGTTTATTAAATTAGTGGGCACACGGGAGAAAGTTGTTAATTATAGAATGTCAGTGAGCTAGTCAAGTTCCCTGATATTCCAACAGATGAATAAGACTAGAGGCCCATTTATTCATCAATACGTATGTCTAACTATAAGATGTACTCGGTAATATAAATATAGGTCCATAAAGAGTTAACAATCAGAAATTAAATCTTTCAAAGGTTTTTGAAATACTTTAGCAAATTAATGAATATTCCAACTGGCTGGTACTTTTTGTTTGTCTATCACCATCACGTTTTCTGTGGAAGATTTTTGTTATTTTATCTAACTCTTTGTTGGATGGTATTTCTCTACAGCCCTCAACAGGACTTCTAACTAAGCAAACTACTCAATCCTTTGGTCAATAGTTGAAAAGTGTTTAATTATTCTTTCTTTCCATGTGTTTAGCCAACTGGCACTGCACATGACTTGAATGTATCCAGTACCTACTGGCATAAACTTAGTGAAATAATGAGCACAATTATGGCAATTTAAATTAGTACCTCCTTTTCTCTTTTCTTATGTTTTGGTAGAGCATGCAAAGTTTAACTTGGCAAACAAAAAATGCATTTATACATGTGAAATAAAAATGATGTTATCCCCTGTATATTTCTAAGGCACACCTAAAAAACAGGATTTTGTTTGCCTTTTTCCTATTTATTTAAACTCATATTTTCTTTCCCTAAACTGAATTAACTATTACTTGAATTTACAGTTTCTCTTGAAAATCATCTGTATACTACTGACAGGTGCAATTTTGGTACCAAAGTGATAGTTCTTCACAATATATGAATTGGTCACATCTAGCTTTGAAAAATGTATTATCTAGTCCAGAGACTTGGCAGCGTCTACTGACTTTAATTTCCCATTTTAGCCTCCTACCCTTGAGGAGGATTTATCTGAAGACATTTTAAGCCACTATTAGTGATCCAAACTTAAGCTAACATTTAATCATTCCTGATGCTGTTGGTGCTAATTCAACTGGAATGCATGAAGAGAGAATGTTTTATGCAAGGTTAAGTTTGCACATGTGTAAGCAATGATAAATTCGTAAGTTTCTGCTTGAAGAGTAAGTTTTGAACATAGATCACTGGCTACATGTCAATCTTGGTAATTTTACAATGTAAAAATAAAAAGTTTTATAATGGTCCTAAGAAGGGTTGAATTTTTCTTGATATGATCTGAAAAATTAGACATGCAAATGCCATCGTTTCAGGCCTAAAAATAATGGAGCCAGATGTAGAAGAAATTAAGACTTTGAGCAAAAAAGATTTATAATTTAAAAATTGCAACTTATAACACAAGAACATTCAATGCCTCTCTTTCAGAATATCAGTGTTCGCTGCTCTAGGATATATCTTTACTTTGACACTGAGCAGGGCTACTGTGAGCAATTTGTTCCTTTAACAAAATTCATACTAAGATCCTGATCCTCAAGGCCACAATGAAGACAGGATTTCCATGTGACAAAGAGTAGCTGGACCTCAATAGCTCTTGTCCCTATGTTATCAATTGAGAAGGATTTGGGAATATTTTTAATAAGCAAGCAAGTAGTCATCCTTAAAGTGGAGAAAATCTCAGTTTGTTAATTTTAATAAAGCATGAAAATTCATGGCCAATGAAATTTTAAATTATTAAGTAAATATATGCCTTACCTTGAAATAAAAACCACATCTCTTTCACCTAAGCTGGCTGTAAAGGCAAACTCCATCTACCATAGCACATTTCCACATCTCAGGGAAAATTTAAAAAGTACAATATTGCTGCCTGTCAAGTGGCTTAAAGTTTGGTGGGCATTTTGGGTGAGCTGCATTTCCACTTCCACAAAAACTGAGACAGCAACTGGAAGAAAGAGTCACTTACTTAAAAATAGTAAATTAAACTCAGTGGTTTGCTAAATTGGCATGGAAGGTTATCAAGAGCCCAGCAAGTTGTAGACACTTTTTCACAAGCTTGAAACAAATTTCCTTCTTATCTTTCTGACTGATTTTGGTTAACTAATTTACCTTTAAGTAAGAGTGAAAAAAAGAAAAAAGAAGAAAGTTTAAAGATCTAAAGATGTACATAAAATACTATTTCTCCTTCAGTTAGAAACTATATTATTAGAAATTTTGGTTTTATAGTTATTTTCAATTCAAGATTGCAGCATTTACTAAGCTTGACCAATTCAATACTGGCATGTATTTCTTTTTAAAAAAAATAATAGACCAAAACATGCATTATGAGAAATTTTCAAGTTCAATTGAGATGAAAACTCTTAACAAAAGATCTCAAACCACTGCCTATTCAGGATTAAGTGTCCTCCATGGTCTCACTCACGTGAGACCCAATTCCTCTATGTGATTTCCCCAATCCCTCCAGGCCATCCTTTTTCCATCTTTGATCTTTCTTATGCTTGTTGTACTGATCATTTTTTTTTGTTGTTTTAATATTTATTGTTTTATTAAAGGAAGAAGTTGTCTTATGGTTTCTTGCATAAATCTTACGCTTTCAACAGATTATAGACTACCCGAGAGCAGGAACCAGCAGTCAGTACCTTTCTTGTATTCAATACAGAGTCCATTAATTCATTCAACAATAGTTATCTCACTCCTACTGCATGCCAGGCACTGTGGTAGGAACTGGGGATCCAACAGTGAGGAAAAACAGAAGCTGTAAGTACTAATGGAAATTAGAGTTTAAAGGGCAATATGCATTAATCAAATAAAATGTAAAATAGGAACTAAAGTAAAGGAAAAATACATAGTGCAATGAGAGCATATAAATGAAGGTCAGAAAGGCACTGCCCAGGAAATATCAAGATTTGAAGAATAAGCTGGAGTTAACTGGGGTGCCACTCCAGGCAGAGGTATTGGAATGTGCAAAGGTTTTGAGGCAAGAAGAGGCACAATAAATGTAAGAACTGGAGGGAAACCACTGTAGCTAAAGCAGAGAGTGAAGATGCAAGAGCTGAGACATAACCCATTCTTACCTTTGTTAAGAGTTCTCTGTTTATTTTGAAATTTACAGTTCCTTGACCAGTGCTGATTTCACTCACTACTGTATCACATTTTAGCTGAAAAGATAACAAATCAAGTAAAATAGGTTATGTTATAAAATGGCCTACTGAGAGTTGTAGTTCTAATATTATCAAATTTTCAACTGTGCAAAGGCAGCAGGTGTATCAACTCTGTCATTATTTCTGGACCTGGGCCTTAGCCAGTCCCTTCAATTCTATCATTCCATTTGGGTAAACAAATTTTCTTCTTTTTCTGACTAGAATGCTATTCTGTATTCCTATCATTTTCTCACCCAAATTCTCCATCTAACATGGAAGAAAGAAAGCATCACTTTACCCCCACTCTACGCACCCTGAGCTGCACAACTTCTTTTTACTTCACCCACCTTTTAAAAGAGCCACAGAACATGACAGTCTGCCAGGGCCTATGTTAAAGCACTTGAGCCAACATATAAAATGTAAATAATTTAAATATGTTGACTTCAGTGAATATGCCTTAAAATTTTAACCAACTAGATGTTCAAATCACCTGACATACCCATGGAACTTGAAGAGCCACTAGTTTTTATTTTGAGACTAAATATTGTAATTAGGATGATTCTACTCCTGGTGTACTTACTGATAAATTGTACACCTGAAATCTATGTAAATTTACTAACAATTGTCACCCCAATAAATTTAATTAAAAAAAAAAAGAATAAAAAAAAAATCTGGGGTGTTTTATTTTGATCAAAGAAATATTTACTAAGCTACCAAAGCTCCTTGATCATACTCATTCTTTAAACATTTTTTTCTATGATAGTGATTTTCGTTGTTCCAATTCTTCAGTGTGTCCAGACACCTCTTCTGTGTCATATGCAATAACCTTATTTAAAAAACAAAACAAAAAAACCCCAAAAACCTTGTCTACCACCTGCCTTTTCTGATGGAATTACACTAACAATTTAAATTTGTTCATTCTCTATAGTCCTCTGAATTCCTCTGTTAGATACCAAAGCCATCAGAGACATCAAAGAGGTTGATTAAATCATCTAACCACTTCTACTCTGCAATCATGATTCTATTTACTTCTAATCATTTCTCCTCAAATTTTAATGCTCATCTTTTCAGAAACTCATTTTCAAAAGTACAATCCACTGTTCTAATTTATCAAGCTTCTTCTCCTAAATTCAGAAGTCCATCCAGCTTCAATCTGTAAATTTAATGAACACTTCAGTCCTTCTGTAAGTAGTTAATCAAAAAATTGAACAATGTTAGCTCAAGAGGGATGCTTTATAACTAATTTGAAAAAAATCATCCTAATCTTATAGTACATAGCTAAAACGAATTTAAATTGTATTTTCCAAGGTGCCGTGAACAAAGAAACACTATTAAATTCATTATTATGGTTGAGATAGCCTGCAAAGTATTTTTTTTTCTTTAAAATAATGAGTTTATTACAGTGTCAAAAAAAGATAATAATGTTAAGATACCTTCTCTGCTAGTCTCATGGCTTGAACTTGAATATCTGGTCTTGAATGGTCATTGCTGTTCTCTAATAAAGAATCCACAGAAAGCTGAAAATCTGCTACTTCTCTAAAGACAGACATTGAAATAGGAAAAAGCTGCTGTTACTCTGAAAACGTTACTGGTGTAACAAAAAGACTAATCACTATGAGTTCTCCACATTGACACAATTTTATCAGAAGGTGTTATGCTTTCAATATACAAAGCAGTTAGAAATATCATCACCTTGCATTTATTTAGAACTTTACCTTTTATCATCTTACAAAATTCTTCCTCTCTCATTACCTAATTGTAAGTTTACATCTCTGTCAGCTAGAGCAGCCACTTTGGAAAACATTAAGATTTGACATGTTAGAAAGTGAGCACATGATTGTTCATTATGTTATTCTCTATACATTTTTCTGTAGGTATGAAGTAGTTCAAAACGTTAAAAAATTTTTAATTGATATACAATCATCTACATAATTACCCACACTGAACCTCTCCTAATATTTAATAAGGAACCAGACAGAGGATGAGACCCTATGGGCTTAGTAAGTGGGTTGAGTAAGTACGTCTGTCTAGCCCACTGTGACTGACACAAAAGGATGTATTTTAGAGGGGTCCAAGTGACTGTTCTTATCACTCTTGAAATTTAGAGACATAACTAAAAAATCCTGTGTGACTTTTGTTTAACAACACATTAAAGAATTTAGTCAACAATGACCATTAAAAATTTTCCTGCGCTTTCATCCATTATCCAGCAACCTAGTATGGATTACACTTACAAACCTAAACTCATCTACTGACGTTTGAGCTGTAACTACAGACCCAAGTTCATCTATCAATCACTGTCTATGTGATCTTGGGCACGTTGCTTAAACAGCCCTTGTACCTTAGGAAAAGAGTGATAATAATGGTACCTATTTCACAGTGTTGTTGAGAAATGAAGTCCTGGTTAAATAATACTAATTCTAGTTCTGATGTTAAATAAAAATGTTAAAGTGTACCAGTACTAAGGCCTGGAGAATTATTCTGTCTGTAGTTCTTCATGTACTGACTTGGTTGGCAAACTGTACTCTGTTTTTCTCTAAGACTATTCTCTAACAATTATGTGATAATCTAATTTTCTACAGATTAACTTTAATTGTGGAAACTCATATAAGGTTTGAATGCATTTTTATTTTTATTTATTCTTATCAAAGGACTAATAGCTTAGTCAAGTATTTGTGGCAATAATGTGGGAAACTGAAGAAATTTAACAAAATGAGAATAACAGAATTATCACAAACAGATTTTTAAAATAAAAAACAAATTAAAATAAGATCCTTAACAGTATTAATTGAAATTATACAGATTTGAATATACCAAAGATTAAACTATGATTTTTGACATATAACTAGGACACTTTGTAACAGGTTTAATATGACCATATACCTATAGGATGGCTCTCAAAACATCTAGGAAATACAAAGAGGTCACATGATTTTCTATAGAGTTTTTAAAAATTATGAAGAGTATGAGGCACCTTTAATTTTATTCTAGATGTGAATAATAAACTAGTTCAATTGAATTTAAAAATTTTATTATTGATAGAAATCACAAATATGTAATTAGTTCAGTGGTAGGAGGACAAATTGAAAAAAAATCACCCTTTTGGTCTATTAATAGTGATTTACAATAAAGTAGGAATATTTAAAACATGAATTCTGAAATTACGTGAAGGGTTATTTGCCAGTAAGAAAGACCAAAAGGGAAGCAAATGATTTAGGGTGATGGGGGATCAACCAGACTTGACCTACTTTCCAATTTTCACTTTTGGGAACTTTAAATTATATACTCACAAGGAACTTTGGCTTTGTCTATTTAAAGAGGTAATTCTTGAATGTGAATTACGTAAAAAGTCAGAACTGAAAACATTCTAAATGTTCATCAACAGGGGAGCATGACAGCATTACTTAGCCATTGTTAAAAGTGATATTTGCAAAAAAAAGAATGATGTCAAGGGAAAAGGGTTCAAAAATCATATATACAGTAGTTTTATAGTTATGTTTCTTTAAAGGCTGCAAGACATATTCAAAGTGAAAATGTAAAAATACACCAACTTGCTAATGTCAGTTGTCTCACTTTAGTAAAACTAAAGGGAATTTTTTTTTCTCTTCTTATTCTTCTGTATTTTCTTGAATTTCCTTAAGATTATATTTTGCTTTTGTGATAGAAAAACAAACCAATTTAAGGGCACTGGACTTATCAGGGGATCACTTCATAGACTGTGGAGATGCCTGACCAATGTGCTGTACAACTGAAACTGAGGTAGAATATTGTATGTCAACTATAAGTAAGTGTGTGTATGTGTGCGTGTTTGTGTGTGTGTATTCATGGGAGGCAGATTATAGAATAAGGAAGATAGTCAATGGTATTGTAACAGTTATATAAGATGTCAGAGAGGTAGTACTAGCTTGGGGGTTGGATTATCACTTTATGAGGGGTGTAAATGTCTAACTATTACGTTGCTTTGTTCTCCTGAAATTAATACAAAAAGAAAAACCTTAAGAGCCATAACATCTACACTATGAAAAGCAGTCGTTGTCAAAATAATCCATTATGAAGGCGGGTGGTAGGGGTACAGATGAAACAAAACTGGCTGTGTGCTAATGCTAGTCAGTGATGGGCATAGAGAGGTCATTAAACTCTTCCCTCTACCTTAATACTGTTTACATTTTTAAAAAGTTTAAAAAGCAATAGCTACTTTCCCACTATTTCTGAGGACTTGTTTTTGTGGTGTTAGAGTGAAATCCCTAGACTCAGTACTCCTGGTTTGTAACAAAATTATTAATCCTCTCTACTATGATTAGTATGAAACAGGAATTCCACCACAGTTGAAAATATAATTGAGTTAGAAGATCTGAGCAAATGATTCATATCATATTAAACAGACTACATTAACAAAAATAATATTTCGTAATTACTTCATAATTTCTTGCCACTTAACAGCATTTTAGAACAAAGTTAGAAATATAGGACAGTTAGGCTTGGTTTCAGTACTATAAAGGACACCTGGGTTTATTATAGCAAAGCACTAGAGACTCCCTTTGTTTTAAATAAGTTTAATATATAGAATTTTAGACTTGTAGCCTAGAAAAATTTTGAGGTCCTCCCCAATATTTATTTTCTATAAACCAAAGTCTTAGTATTTCAGATTGTTAACGTGGAGCTGCCCAAAGGAGCTCCAGGAAGGAGGAAATCTTATTCAAAAGATGGGCCAAGACAGTTTCATGGCCTTTGAAAAATGAAATAAAAACAGAGATTTTCTCATTGTTATGCAGAAGATCACTTACAGATTTGTGAAATAGGTAACTGATTTCGAACATTACATCAATGCACATGTAATTATGAGGTCCCCTTGGTCAGTGGGTGCCCTATTCTTGGAACACAATAGAGAGGAATTCGCAACAGGCCATTTTAAAGATGTTCTCTTTTACAAGGTCATATGTAGTTTTCTTCCTTTTCCACTTATCTCTTTGTCCTATTCTGAGATAATCTTTATCTTAAAGTCCTGACAAAGTTAAAGGGACAAAACATAAGGACATAATGGTACTGATGATTATATCTTTACATCTTTCTAAAGCTTAGGGCTTAAATGCCTACTCTGTAGCTAATTGCTTGTCATTATTAATTGAGTGAGAGGGTCTTTTATCCAAACATTGAAGTTTTCTAGCCAAATGGTTAACAAGTATCATTTAGAATGACCAAACTCACAAAGAGATAAATATTTCCCTGCATGCAAGAAAGCAACTATGGGTTGTATGTAGTCCTAACCGACAGTGCTCTAGCACTAGAAGTCTTCAAATAGAAATAAACAAAAAACCAAAAAATAAACCACAAAAAACCTAGCAAATATTGTACAATGGTATTCAGGCATCAGATAGGTGTATAATCTAAGAGTCTTCAAAAACCCTGAGATCCTAACCACAATCTTAGTTCTTTTATTTGCTGTTATAAAATTACATTTGAACCTCAATCCTAATTCTTCTTAAAGAGTGCCATAATTGTAGTTATTAGCATAAATAAGTATTAAAACAACATGAGCATACAAATATAATCTGCCATGTCAGAGTATGTAAAATACAGATTTTAATTATATTATTTATGTCAATGGGAATAACAATTTTTTTTTTGGTATGTTGACAAAATCAGTAACGTTTTAGATTGTTACAAACATATTATACTTAACTCTTTTCTCGAAATTGGAATTGCAGATATTGACTTGATCAAGTTTTCTGGTGGAAGATCCAGTACTCTGGAAAGCTAAAAATAAAGAAAAAAAAACAGCAAGATTGTTGATATATTTGTTCCAGATTCAATGGACTACTACTCAGCATAAAAGAAATACTGAGGCACTTAACGTAAAATGAGCGTCAAATGCACCATGCTAAGTGACAAAAGTGAGACTCGACAGGTGATACAATGTATGATTCAATTTTTGACATTCTGGAAAACCCAAAACTGTAAGGATGAAGCCTTAGATCAGTGGTTGCCATGGATTGAGGGTGAGTTTGACCATAAGTAACAAACAGAACGGTTTGCAAAACAAACAAACAAACAAACAAAAAAACAACAAAAAAGAATTTTATATTTGTAAATTTAAAAATTAAATTTCTTTTTACAGAGAGGGGATGAATCACTGAGGAACCAAAAATAATTCATTTTTATTCATTCACAAAGTATTTAGTGAGTGCCTATTCTGTGCCTGGTACAGTTCTAAAAGTCGGGGATATAGCAATAAATACGAGAGACAAAAATCTCATGGCACTTAAAAATAAACAAACAAGTAAAACAAGTAATGGCAGAAAACTCTGATCCCCAGGCCCTATCAAAGATTTACTCACCAGAACAGCAGGGTGGAAGCATTTGTATTTTTTAAAATTTCCTTGAATGATTGTAATTAATGCATAGCCATAGCTAATCAATTTTTTATTGAACAATTCTTACATGACAGGCATATCTTACATGCTTTAATTTTTCCTTAAAATAATTCCATGACTTTCACATTATTATAGACTTCATTTCATGAATGATGGAACTAAAATACAGAGAATTTATGCAACTTGTTTAAGTGGAAAAGCTGGGATGTGAACACAAGCTACCTAAAACCAGAACCTACACTCAACCCGTACGTCATATATACATCCTTTCAATGAGAAACGCATAAAAACAAAACAATAAAATAGCAGTACAGCTATAATTAATTTAAAATTGCCTTCATCTTTCTTCCCCTACCTTCTCAATCCTTATGAAGCCTCTGCAACGAACAAACCACAGCTGCCGAGGGATAAGGAAAAGGGAGAAATGGAGCAAATAGGAAAAGTAAAGAATGTAAGAAGAAATCTTCAGAGGTGTTTGTAATTATTTAGGAGAGTAGTAAAACTAAAACCACTGTCTCCTAACTAGTAATATTTACTCTCATATTGTAAAACAAAATCATTTGTTGAATTTCACAATCTTTTTTTAAAAAAAGTCAAAACTTACTGACCTGGAACTGTCATTTATCTTTAAATATGTTCTGCTTTGATGTAGTATATGTTGATTTTTAAATATAAATCTCACAGAACAGTCTATGTTTAAATTCTAGCCTTTAGGAATGGCATTACTATATCTCCCACAAAAAGGTTATTTCTTTAGGATATTTTCCCAGAAGTGTATAAATATTGCAAAGCATTTATAGAACAAAGGCTATAACAGTTCATGTTTATACTACATATTGTTCCTGCAATATAGACGCACCAGTAATAAAGGTTCTATTATAATTTCTCCAAGGAAATAAAAAGGATTCAAATTCCAGTTCCACTTTTACTAGCTATGAGTCCTTGGGAAAGTCATTTTACCTGAATTAGCTTAAGTTTTCACATCTGACAAATGGGGATAATAAATCTAGTAAATAATAAACTAGAGCTCTTGTGAGGATTAAGAAAAACGTGTCATACAATAAGGATGTAATAAATATTATTTCCTTTTTCCTTTAAAAGGTTTTATTTTGAACATAACATCTCCTCAACTTACCCATAACCACTAAGATTTTCTGCCTATCTTAAATGTAACTAAACTTTGCTGAAAAAAAAAAAAAAAGTGATGTAGGTAAATTTTAAACCATTTCAGCAGACAAATTAAGTTGTGGATTTAGGTCATAAAAATCTTCACATTCAAATGAACAACACACAAAATTTATTTCCAATATAAACTAAAAACTATTTTTTAAATATTTATTTCCCTTATTATGACATATCATTTGCTCCAAAAAGTTTCTGAGGGGGCTTAAAAACATAAAAATAAAATGGAAATATAAAATTATACCAGAAAACCCAAGCTAAAGGTAATTATTATGTTTCTTGGAAGCCAAGGTACAAAGGGGATATAACTACACAGCATGTTTTACCCCATAATAAATCCAGCAAGTCAGCAGGAACAAACTTTTCCCAAAAGTAAATTCTAAGACCAAGTTATATTCACATGCAGATTACCAACACCAAAAATAGAAACTATTTTTAATAGAAGTCTTACAAAGGCACAGAAACATTCTTATATGATGTAAATTTAAAAACCAAAATTGGGGGAAAGGAGGAACACGGAGTTACTGTTTAATGGGGACAGTTTCAGTTTTGCAAGACGAAAAGCGTTCTGGAGATAGTTGTTGGTGATGGTTGCATAACAATGTGAATGTACTTAATGCCACTGGACTGTACATTTAAAAATGGTTAAGACGGTAAATTTTATATTATGTGTCTTTTCCCACAATTAAAAACAGGCACAAGAGCCCAAGGGCGCAAATCCCCCTCTGAGGAGTCAGCCCATAGCAGCTCATACACTGGTGTAGCCAATCCTCACATTCAGTCAGCTGGGGAGTCATCCCACCCACTGACACGCCCAAAACAATCAAGGCTCAACTACAACAGGAGAGCACCCACAGCACACTCAAGGGACACTCCTAGAACACAGGAGAGTAGGCAGACTGCACTATTGGATCACACAGGGCACATACTACATAAGGCCACCCAACAAAGACTAAGTGACCTAGAAGATCCACCTAACACATAGAAGCAAACACACAGAGGTAACCAGAATGAGGAAACAAAGAAACATGTCCCCAATAAAAAATAAACAGGAGAAACCTCCAGAAATAGTACTAAATGAAATAGAGGCAACCAACCTACAGAGTGTAAAACACTGGTTATAAAAATGCTTAAGGAACTTATTGAGAGTTTCAGCAAAGAGATAGTAAGCATAAAGAAGGGCATAGAAACCATGAAAAAAAGAACCAGTCAGAAATAAAGACTACAATAACTGAAATGAAGAATACACTGGAAGGAACCAACAGATTAGATGAAGAAGAGGACTGAATCAGCAATTTAGAAGACAAGGTAGCAGAAAACAACCAATCAGAACAACAAAAAGAGAATTAAAAAAAGAAAAAAGAATATAGTTTAAGGGACCTATGGCACAACATCAAGTGTAACATTTGCATCATAGGGGTACCAGAAGGAGAAGAGAGGGAGCAAGGGAGTGAGAACCTCTTTGAAGACATAATGACTGAAAACTTCCCTAAATTAGAGAAGGAAATAGACATACAAGCCAGGAAATACAGAGAGCCTCAAACAAGATGAACCCAAACAGGCCCACACCAAGACACATGAAAATTAGAATGGCAAAGGTTAAAGACAAAGAGAGAATCCTAAAAGCAGCAAGAGAAAGACAACTAGTTACTTACAAGGGAGCTCCCAAAAGACTATCAGCGGATTTCTCAACAGAAATTTTGCAAGGCAGAAGGAAATGGCAGAAAATATTCAAAGGGAAGAAAAACAAGGCCCTACAATCAAGACTACTCCACCCAGCAAGGCTATCATTTAAAATTAAAGGAGAGATAAAGAACTATCCAGACAAGAAAAAGCTACAGGAATTAACTACCACCAAGCCAGTATTATCAGAAATGTTAAAGGGAATTCTTTAAGCAGAAGAGAAAACAAACAACAAAGACCAAATATATGAATAATAAAATGACAATAACTATGTACCTATCAATAATCACTTTATATGCAAATGTATTAAATGTTTCAATCAAAATACAGAGTAGCTGAATGGATAAGAAAACAAGACCCATACATATGTTGTCTACAAGAGATCCATCTCAGACTTTAAGACACACATAGACTGAAAGCAAAGGGATGGAAAAACATATTTCAAGAAAATGGAAATGAGAAAAAAATCTGGAGTAGCAATATTTATATCAGACAAAATAGACTTTAAAACAAGGACTATAATAAGAGAGAAAGAAGGACATTACATAATAATAAAGGGATCAATCCAACAAGAGTACATATCCCTAGTAAACATCTGTGCACCCAACAGAGGAGCACCTAAGTATATAGAATATTGACTGACATAAAAGCCGAGATCAACAGTAACACGATCATAGTAGGGGAATTTAACACCCCACTGACACCAATGGACAGATCTTCCTGACAGAAAATCAAAATCGACACAGAAACAGCGGCCTTAAATGACACACTAGACCAGATGGATTTAATTGATATTTTTAGAGCATTTCACCCCAAAGCAGAATATATATTCTTTTCAAGTACAGATGGAACATTTTCCAAGTTGGACTACATGTTAGGCACAAAACAGTCTCAATAAACTTAAGACTGAAATCATATCAAGTTTCTCCTCTGACCACAATGATATGAAATTAGAAATCAATTACAAGAAAAAAACAAGAAAACAGACACATGGAGGCTAAATAATATGCTACTAAATGATGAATGGGTCAACAAAGAGATCAAGGAAACATCAAAGGATACCTTGAGACAAACAAAAATGAAAATACCACAACCGACTACTATGGGACACAGCGATAGCAATCCTAAGGAAAATTCAAAGCATGCAGGCCTACCTAAAGAAACAAAAAAAAATCTCAAGTCAACAGTCTATCTTTACACCTAAGGGAACTGGATAAAGAACAGGAAACAAAGCCCAAAGTGAGTATAAAGAAGGAAATAATAAAGATCAGAGTGGAAATAAAATGAAATAGAGACTAAAAAAACAATATAAAAGTTCAATGGAACCAAGAGCTGGTTTTCTGAAAAGATAAACAAAATTGACAAAACTTTAATGACACTCATCAAGAAAAAAAGAGAGAGGACCCAAATCAGAAATGAAAGAGAAGTGACAAGGACACCTCAGAAATACAAAAATTTTAAGAAAATACTACAAGCAACTATATGCCAACAAATTTGACAATTTGGAAGAAATGGATAAATTTCTCAAAGCATACTATCTTCCAAGGCTGAATGAAGAAGAGAAAATCTGAACAGACCAATTACTACTAATGAAATAAAATCAGTAATCAACAGGCTCCCAACAAACAAAACTCCTGTACCAGATGGCTTCATAGGTGAATTTTACCAAACATTCAAAGAACAATTAACATCTCTTCTCCTCAAACTATTCCAAAAGACCAAGAGGAAAGAAGGATCCCAGGCTCATTTTATGAGGCCACCAATACCGATTCCAAAACCAGACAAAGACATTACAAAAAAAACACAAAATTACAGGCTGATATCCCTAATGAACATAAATGCAAAAATTCTCAACAAAATATTAGCAAACTGAATTCAGCAATACATTGAAAAGATCATACACCATGATCAAGTGGGATTAATTCCTGGTATGCAAGGTTGGTTCAATATCCGCAAATCAATTAATGTGATACATCACATAAACAAAATGAAAAATAAAAATCATATGGTCCTATCAATAGATGCAGCAAAAAGCATTTGAGAAAATCCAGCATCCATTTATGATAAAACACTCAGCAAAGTGGGGATAGAGGAAACATATTTCAACATAATAAAGCCCATACATGACAAACCCACAGCTAATATCACACTCAATGGGGAAAAGCTAAAAGCATTTTTTTGAAGATCAGGAACAAGACAAGGATGCCCACTTTCACCACTTTTTATTCAACAGAATACTGGAAGACCTAGCCACAGCAATCAGAGAAGGAATAAAAGGTATCCAAACAGTAAAGGAAGAAGTAAAACTGTCATTATTTGAAGATGACATGATACTATAGAGAAACCCAAAGATTCCACCAAAAAAGCTACTAGAACTGATAAGTGAATTTAGTAAAGTAGTAAGATAAAATTAATATTGAGAAATTGGTTACATTTTTATATACCAAAAACAATCAGAAAGAAATTAAGAAAACAATCCCATTTACAATTAAAAAAATAAAATACCTACAAGTAAATTTCACCAAGTAAAAATCCTCAGAAAACTCTAAGACATCGTTGAAGAGAAATTAAAGAAGACACAAATAAATGGAAACATATACCATGACCGTGGATAGGAAGAATATAAAATGTCCATATTACCCAAAGCAATCTATAGATTCAATGCAATCCCTATAAAATTACCAATGGCTTTTTTCACAGACCTAGAACAAATAATACTAATATTTACGTGGAACCATAAAAGACCCTGAAAAATAGCCACAGCAATCTTGAGATAGAAGAACAAAGCTGGAGGTATCATGCTACCTGACATCAAATTATACTACAGGGCCATAGGAATCAAAATCGCACAGTACTGACATACTAGGTTGGACAATTAGGTTCACAAACTCATCCTAGAAAAGTGCTACATACCTCATTGCTGAATATCACTATGGTCAACTTTGAAGTACTCCCCTTGGGAAGCTACACACCAATGCCAGTGCCTGGTCCACCCTTCAAAACAATTTTGGAACTCTTTTTCTGGAATGGCCATCAGAGCTGTCATCCTTGATATCCTGAATGTCATCAAAATGTCTTCCTTTCAATATTTCCTTTATCTTTGGGTAAAGAAATAAGTCATTGGGGGCCAGATCAGGTGAGTAGGAAGGGTGTTCCAATAGTTATTTGTTTGCTGGCTAAAAACTCCCTCCCAGACAGTGCCTTGTGAGCTGGTACATTGTCGTGATGCAAGAGCCATGAATTGTTGGTGAAAAGTTCAGGTCGTCTAACTTTCATGCAGCCTTTTCAGCACTTCCAAATAGTAAACTTGGTTAACTATTTGTCCAGTTGGTACAAATTCATAATGAATAATCCCTCTGATATCAAAAGGTTAGCAACATCATTGCAGCAAGTTCGCAAATTTAATTGTCAGACCCTGTAAATGCACTTTTCTTTATACCCATGTTATGTAATCAGAGATCATGATCTTGTTAAAGCGAATAATTTAGCAATGATATTATATGGGACTAGATCCATCCACTAGAGAATTTGCAGACTTTATTTCACATGCTCAAGTTGTTCTTTTTTCAGTTTGAATTAGTTGCCAAATAATATATGGAAATTAAAAAATAACACTGGATTGTATGCACCTGTATCTGTAGTATCAGTCTTTGGAAAATTTAAAATCAGAACTCAACAATCTGGTGTTACTGTTTTATTTCTGAAACGAAGATTTTTGATATTATTTCTAAACCTGAAATAATATCAAAATAATTGATATTGGGTGGAAGGGGAAAAAAATGGCGGCATGAGGTGAGCCTCTGTAGTGCTCCCATGGAATTTACAACGAACCGGACAACAATAACTCCACAAAGGACTCCTTGCACAGCAGACAGGCAAGACGAAGAGGCCGACTACTGAATTCACCTCCAGGTGGGTGAATCGAGCGAGCGGGGTAGGATGGGGAGGAGGGAGAGGAGAAGTGCGGAGACGGAGCCGCGCGGGCGCAGGACGCAGACCTAGCTCAGTGCTCCGAGCTCGCTGCTCCCGGAACTACCGCAGCTGCGGGAAAGGGAAGGACTCGGACTGCTAGGACTCCGCTTACGGCCCACAGGGCTGAGGGGGCAGCATATAGCACAGCTGAACCCAACATTCACGGCAGAGACCTCAGAGCAAAGTCTGAGGGAAGAGGGCTGAAATCGGTGGTTTAAGCCCTCACTGCCGAGCGGAGAACGGAAGCCCTTGGCACGGAGACTAGCCGCCCCCTCCCTACCCTCCCAGAGCTCGCCCCGCCCCCACCTGCCCGGTGCTAGAAGCGATAAAGTAGCAGTGTCGGATCAAAGGACAGAATATTTGCTGCTCTGAACACTGTGGACCACAGACACAGATTCACAGCTCTAGTTCCAGCAAAGGGGAGGGAGCTGTGGAAGCAGGACTGGCTGTGGTGGTGGTCGCCACCATTGCTCTGGGCCACCTCTCACAACTCACCCCGCCCCTGGCCCCACCTATCTGGGCGGATCCCTGCAAAAGTAAACAGAACTGCTGAAACATAGGGGCTCTGAATCTGGTGCAGAAAGAGCTTTAGAACTTCAAAAGCTCTTTGCATACCTATCAACCTGTTGCAGAAGCCACTCCTGTAGATGTCTAGGAAGAGAAATAGTAAATCAGTGATTGCCATGAATAACCAAGGCAACAAGATAACTCACAAAGAAAGTGAGAAGTCTCCAGAAAAGGAAATTAGAGATATGGAAATATGAGATTTAAATGACAGAGAATTCAACATTGTAATTCTGAAAAAACTGAACGAGATGCAAGAAAACACAGAAAGGCAGTTTAATGAACTCAGAAAAACAATCAAAGAACACCATGAGCATTTTACAAAAGAGATTGATATTTAGAAAAAGAACCAAAGAGAATTTCTGGAGATTAAGAACTCAATAGAAGAAATTAACAATAAAATATCCAGCTTAGGTAGCAGAGTTGACCAGATGGAGGAAAGAATCAGTGACATCGAAGATAGGAACCTGGAATTTACACAGATGGAATTAGAAAGAGACTTGAGACTTAAAAGAAATGAAAGAACTCTACAAGAACTCTCTGATTACATCAGAAAGAGCAATATAAGAATAATGGGCATACCAGAAGGAGAAGAAAGAGAAGGGCACAGAGAATATATTCAAACAGATCGTTGATGAGAACTTCCCAAACTTGTGGAAAGAACTGGATCCTCGAATCCAAGAAGCAAATACAACACCTAATTACCAAAATCCCAACAGGCCTTCACCAAGGCACATTGTATTGAAGCTGTCTAAAATCAATGACAAAGAAAGAATCCTCAAGGCAGCCAGGGAAAAGAAGACGGTAACTTACAAAGGAAAGCCCATTAGATCATCATCAGATTTTTCAGCAGAAACTCTACAAGCTAGGAAGGAATGGAACCAATTATTCAAACTATTGAAAGAGAGAAATTATGAGCCAAGAATAATATATCCAGCAAAGATCTCCTTTAGATATGAAGGAGGAATAAAGACCTTTCCAGACATCCAGAAGCTGAGGGAATTTTCTAATACACGACCTGCACTACAAGAAATACTAAAGGAGGCTATTAGACCATCATCAACAGGGACAACTTGTGGCAACCAAAACATAAAAAGGGGGATAGTAAAGGCCTGAACTGGAATATGGGAATAGAGAAAGTAAGCGTGCTGAATAAACTGGAATACTCTACATATCAAACTTTCTTTTACATAAACTTAAGGGTAACCACTCAAAAAGCATCCAGAACTGAAATATATACTGTAATAAAAGAAGAAACAGAGGGAAACATCATAGAATACCACCACACAGAAATAATAGAAAACAACAAAAAGGCAAAGAAACAATGGAGACACAGCCTTACCAGAAAACTAAAGATAGAATGACAGGAAATCTTCACATATCAATAATCACCCTAAATGTACATGGACTGAACTCACCAATAAAGAGACACCGAGTAGCAGATTGGATCAAAAAACTAAACCCAACCATATGCTGTCTACAAGAGACACATCTCAGCTACAGGGACAAGCATAGACTCAAAGTGAAAGGGTGGAAATTGACACTCCAAGCAAGTGGTACCCAGAGAAAATCAGGTGTAGCCATAATGATAGCAGATGAAACAGACTTCAGGGTGAAAAAGATAACGAGACAAAGATGGACATTTCATAATTCATAATGGTAAAGGGGACTATACAACAAGAAGACATAACAGTCATCAATATTTATGCCCCCAATCAGAGAGCACCGAAATATACCAAGCAACTACTAACAGAACTAAAGGCAGAAATTGACCAAAACACAATTATACTAGGGGACATAAATACATCACTGACAGCTATGGATAGATCATCCAAACAGAAGATAAATAACGAAATAGCAGCCCTAAATGACACATTAGATGAAATGGACATAATTGACATATATAGAGCACTTCATCCTAAAACTGAATCAGACTATACATTCTTTTCGAGTGTACATGGAACTTTCTCACGGATAGACCATATATTGGGACATGAAATCAGCCTCAGCAAATTTAAGAAGATTGAAATCATACCAAGCATATTCTCTGATCACAAGGCTTTGAAATTGGATATCAACTGCAAAAAGAAAGCAGGAAAAAACACAAATACATGGAGATTAAACAACATACTTTTAAAGAACGACTGGGTCAAAGAAGAAATTAGAGGAGAGCTCAAAAGATACATAGAAACAAATGACAATGAAAATACATCCTACCAAAATTTTTGGGATGCAGTGGAAGCAGTTTTAAGAGGGAAATTTATATCACTACAGGCCTATCTCAAGAAACAAGAAAAGTCCCAAATAAATAACCTCATGTTACACCTTAGAGCTAGAAAAAGAAGAACAAGCGAAACCTAAGGTCAGCAGAAGAAAGGAGATAACAAAAATCAGAGCAGGACTAAATGAAATAGAGAGCAAAAAGACAATAGAAAAAATTAAATGTGACAAAGAGCTGGTTCTTTGAAAAGATTAACAAAATTGACAAACCCTTGGCTAGACTCACTAAGATAAAAAGAGAGAAGACACTAATTAACAAAATCAGAAATGAAAAAGGGGATGTTATCACGGACACCACAGAAATACAAAGGATTATCCAAGAATACTATGAAGGACTATATGCCACCAAATGCAATAAACAAGAAGAAATGGACAAGTTCTTAGAAACATATAGCCTTCCAAGGCTGAACCATGAAGAACTGGAAAATCTAAACAGGCCGATCACCAGTAACGAAATTGAATCAGTCATCAAATACCTTCCCAAAATAAAAAGTCCTGGACCAGATGGCTTCACTAGTGAATTCTACCAAACCTTCAAAGAGGATCTAATACCAACCCTGCTCAAACTCTTCCAAAAAACTGAAGAAGAGTCAGTACTCCCTAACTCATTTTATGAGGCCAACATTACCCTGATACCAAAACCTGGTAAGGACAACACAAAAAAAGAAAACTACAGACCAGTATCTCTGATGAATACCGATGCTAAAATCCTGAACAAAATTCTAGCAAATCGAATACAACAATGTATTAACAAGATTATTCATCACGACCAAGTGGGGTTCATCCCCGGGGCACAAGGATGGTTCAACATCCGCAAATCCATCAATATGATACATCACATAAACAAAATAAAGGACAAAAATCATATGATTCTATCAATTGATGCAGAAAAAGCATTTGATAAGATACAACATCCATTTATGATTAAAACACTTAATAAAATTGGTATAGAAGGAAAATATCTCAACATAATAAAGGCCATATACGACAAGCCCTCAGCTAATCTCATAACTAATGGTGAAAAGCTGAAGCCCTTTGCTCTACGTTCAGGAACACGACAAGGTTGTCCCCTATCACCTCTGCTTTTCAACATAGTGTTGGAAGTCCTTGCCAGAGCCATCAGGCAAGAGAAAGAAATAAAAGGCATCCAAATTGGCAATGAAGAAGTTAAATCGTCACTCTTTGCAGATGACATGATGCTATATATAGAAAACCCTAAAGACTCCACCAAAAAGCTATTAGAAACAATCAATGAATACAGTAAAGTTGCTGGCTACAAAATCAACGTACAAAAGTCCATTGCTTTCCTATATTCCAGCAATGAAATCTCAGAAAAAGAAATAGAAAAAACAATTCCTTTTGCAATTGCAGCAAAATACCTAGGAATAAACTTAACCAAGGATGTGAAGGATTTATATGCTGAAAACTGTAAGACGTTTTTGAAAGAAATTGAAGAAGACACAAAGAAACGGAAAGACATTCCATACTCATGGATTGGAAGAATCAACATAGTTAAAATGGCCGTATTACCCAAAGCCATATGCGGATTTAATGCAATCCCCATCAACATCCCAACGGCATTTTTTACAGAAATAGAACAAAAAATCATCAGATTTGTTTGGAACCACAAAAGACCCCGAACAGCCAAAGCAATATTAAAAAAAAAGAACAATACTGAAGGTATCACACTCCCTGATTTTTGCTTGTACTATAGGGCTACAATAATCAAAACAGTTTGGTATTGGTGGAAAAACAGACACATAGCCCAATGGAATAGAATTGAGAACCCAGAAATAAAACCACATAAATATGGACAGATAATTTTTGACAAAGAAGCTAAAAACATACAATGGAGGAAAGACAGCCTCTTCAATAAATGGTGCTGGCAGAATTGGATAGGTACGTGCAAAAGAATGAAATTGGACTGCTATCTGTCACCATGTACCAAAATTAATTCAAAATGGATCAAAGACTTAAGCATAAGACCTGACACAATAAACTGCATCAAAGAAAACATAGGTACTAAACTTATGGACCTTGGGTTCAAAGAGCATTTTATGAATTTGACTCCAAAGGCAATGGAAGTAAAAACTAAAATAAACGAATGGGATTATATGAAACTGAAAGGCTTCTGCACAGCAAAAGAAACTATTGACAAAATAATGAGGCAACCAACTGAATGGGAGAAGATTTTTGCAAACAGTGCCTCTGAAAAGGGCCTAATATCCAAAATATACAAGGAACTCATGAAACTCAACAACAAAAAAACAAACTACCCAACTGAAAAATGGACAGAGGACCTGAAGAGACATTTCTCCAAAGAGGATATACAAATGGCAAATAAACATATGAAAAAATGCTCAACATCGCTAATCATCAGAGAAATGCAAATGAAAACCTCAATGAGATATCACCTCACCCCAGTCAGAATGGCTTTCATCAACAAGACAAATAGTAACAAGTGTTGGAGAGGCTGTGGAGAAAGGGGAACCCTCATACAATATTGGTGGGAATGCAGACTGGTGCAGCCACTATGGAAGGCAGTGTGGAGGTTCCTCAAAAAATTACAAATAGAATTACCATATGACCCAGGAATCCCTCTCCTGGGTATCTACCCAAAGAATTTGAAAGCATTTCTCTGTAGAGAGAAATGTACTCCAATGTTCATTGCAGCTTTGTTTACGGTGGCCAAGACATGGAAACAACCAAAATGTCCTTCGATAGATGAATGGATATAGAAGTTGTGGTATATATACGCAATGGAATACTATTCGGCGTTAAGGAAAGATGATATAGGAGCATTTGTGACAACTTGGATGGATCTTGAGAGTATAAATGCTAAGTGAAATAAGTCAGACAGAAAAAGCAGAAAACCCTATGATTTCACTGATATGTGGTATATAAACCAAAAATAACAAAAGAAGAAGACAAACAAATGAGAAAGAAAAACTCATAGACACAGACAATAATTAGTGGTTACCAGAGGGTAAGGGGGTGGGTGGTGGGTGACGAGGGTAAGGGGGATCAAATATGTGGTGATGGAAGGAGAACTGACCCTGGGTGGTGAACACACAATGGGATTTATAGATGATGTAATACAGAATTGTACACCTGAAATCCATGTAAATTTGCTAACAATTGTCACCCCAATAAATTTAATAATAAAAATAAAAAATTGATATTATTTTGATATTTCTAAACATGCTAATTTTCTAATGATTTAACCCCCTTGTGATACATCTAGGATTATTTTATCTAAGAAGTCATAATTTGTTAACAAAACAAAAAAAGAAACAAAAGTAAATTTAGAAAAAAGTAAAGAACCATGGGCCCTTCTTGAAAAATCTATTTATAAAGAAATACAGCCTATTAAGCCATGCATCAGGAAAAGGATTGGTGGGAAGCATCTTATCCAATATAAAATGAATAGGCGACAAGTAGTATAGATATAATAGTTAATTAATAAACTATAAGTGTTACAAAATTTGAGTGAAAAGGCTACTCAAACAAATTCGGAAAGGTAGAGCAAAGTTATATCAAACAGGAGTGTTAATGTCCCCCTCTCTGTGGCATGGGTTGATACTGTCTAAATTGGAAACATCAAGATTTTAAAGAAACACACCAAACTGTAATGTTTTTCACAATCTCTTTTCTTAGTTGTAGAGGACTCATTTAGCAAATACTTCAATAATTCTTTGAATTGTACTTTGGTTTCTTTTTCTTTCATTAAATTCAAGCAAAATTGTTTAATACATTTTATTTAAAATACATTTCAGTTATGGGTACATGGGGAATCACAACCCTATTATACTTTAGGCAGTTGGACATTTTCCATCATAAAACTTATAAAAAAGGAACGGAACCTAAAATAAAAACTCATTACAATACACCCCAACTTTTATTAAAAAAAACATTATCTATCCAGTCTTCCTATCTCCCTCTCTTCTTTTTTTGTCTGTATATCTGCAAAGAAATATATCTAAAAAGAAGGTCAGTCTATAATGATGATGATTATTTGCAGGGAAGTTTTCAAAATTCTTTGCACCTTTTTGTATCACTTAATTCTTAACAATTAACAGGAATTATTTTTGAATAAATTAGAAATGTTTTTATAAAATCACAACTTTATAAAAGTACAGTTAAGGAATTCCTATTGAAAATTAACCATTGTTCAGATATGCAGCTTTTTGCTCACCTACCTTCATGTGGTGTCAGAGCATTCACCAAGCATAATGGATAACAAATAGGTCCCCCAAGTCAGAAAGCCTCTGGGATGGCAGTGATGTGCAAAAGGGGGTTCCAAAATACTCCGTCCTCAGAATTCTAATTTAACGCAGTATGTATTGAGTGTATACAATGTACCAAACAAAACCCTCAGTACTACATATTTATTAATTCATTAAATCCTAATGAGGTAGTTAAATTTTCCAGATTTTACAGATGAGGCACAGAGATCTTACATACTTATCAGAGGAGAAGCTGGTTTTAAACCCACACATCTTCCACGGTTAACGTTCTTAATCACTATACCTGTGAATCCCACACTTTGCTGCTCATTGAAAAGACCTGGGGATCTTTACAAAACTCTGATGCTTGGCTCCCACATGCAACTATTCTGATTTAATTAGCACAGGGTGTGACCTGGGCAACTGGATGTTAAAAAGTTCTCTGGTTGATTCTAATGTGCAGTGAAGTGTGGGGACCACCGCACTACACCTTTCTGCCTCCTGGCCGTCCTCAGTAAGTGGTTAGCAAGCCTGGATGAACATCAGAATCACTTGATGATTTTTAAAACGTCAAAGCCCCTACCCCACCCCAGGCCAATGCACATGGGCTTAGCACCTTTTTAATGCTTCTCAGGTATTTCCAGTCTGCAGCCAAGGCTTGGGAACCACAAAGCTTAGGGAGACATCAGCTGCCCTTTAGGTTAACAATCAGCGTTCACCTTAGTGTTTTTAATTAAAGGAGTATCTTTCAAATGGGTGGGGCACCAAAAAAAGAAGAAAAAAAGTTAAGAATCACTGTCAAGTGGTCAAATGCAAGAGAGCATAGTAAAAATTCACCTATGTTCTTATAGGTTCAGTTATTCTACAAAGAATGACTTTCTTCAACTGTCTCCGACATTGAATTTAGTGCATTTTCTAATGAGAAAGTGGCCTATCGGCTTCCCTAGCTACAAGATTTTTTCTTTTTTCCCCTTTAGGTAAAGGTGTTTCTACTGGCATTAGGCTTCATCCAAGACAGGTATAATGTATAATATAATAATGGCTAATATGTATTGAGAGCTTACAATGTACCAGGTACAATTCTAAGCCTTAGATTTGGCAACCTAAGGTCAGAAATTCTAATATAATAGAATAATCTTTAGTTCCCACAATACCCAGTATGAGAAAGCACGTTAATTAAGCAGCTTGTGGGCAGCATCCAACCATTCCTTTCCCAGGCACACACAATTCCTATCCCTAGTAGCCGGGTACTGAACACAAAGATAAAAATATCCTATCAGTTTGGCTCCACACAGGTTCTAAATTCAGTTAGGAGCTTAAATTAAAGATCAAAGTCTCTGGTAATCACATAAGAACCCTAATTTTGCTAACGAAAAAGAGATTCTTATGCTTTAGCAATGCCATGCCAGGTGTCATGCGGGGCCTCAGCTTCTGCTCATCAGACAAGAACGCAAGACACAGTAAGACCAAAAAGGAACACCCATGGAGCCGGAGACAGGGGCGTCATACCACTATATTCTCGCTGGCGGCTGGGTTGGACACAGGAAGCAGGAGCCACACGATCCGCAGCCTGCTGTCTGCTTCTCTGCCAACCAACCACCCTGCCAACGTAGCCAAGGCAATTATATCAGTGGCTAATGGCTAACTGGTTACGGCTGATGGCCAACTAGTCACAGCTGATGGCCATCTACTACCTGAGCCAGTACCTTCCACGTGAGGCTGAGAGCCAGCCGGGAAACTACTCTCTGGGGCTCTGTCCCCATAATCACTCTTCCAGATTTCAAACTGTCAATTACGCTTGGTTATTTCTCACTTCTGACTCTGTAACATAACCAGGTCCGGTGTATATGTTTGCTACCAAGACCCGATGCACAAGCATTCCCACATTTGCTGAGCCTTTCTTCAGGTGCTGGACTGGATTTGCTCAAAGATTCAAACAGGCAGCGAACAAGGTAACAACTGAAACTTCAGGGGCCAGAAGAAAACATTCCAAACGATTACCAATTATCTATAATGAAAGAAATTCAGCATGGCTCTTGTCGTGGTTTTAAGCAGAACTGAACACTGGTGGGCCTGTGAGAGTGGGTTAGAAGCGAAGTACACAGCTAGATAGTTCAGTCACTCCTGTCATTCACTTGAATGTGGATAAATATCTCCCCAACATAAATATTTCAGTTTAGGACTAGACGACAATTGGTCAACAAGTTCAATTGCTCCTTGAGGCCACACCTGAAACTGACAATAAAACTCATCAGTAGTCAAGGCCTGTCTTCTATTCACTGTTAGCAAAGTTTCTCTATCAAGTTATGTAGATATAAAGTAATGGGAAAGAGAGCTTCAGGTCATTTAAAATGTAAACAATTACATGACAACAAAATGCAGCTTGTGATCCTATACTGGAAAAATATTGAAAAACAACAAAACTGGAACAAACTATAAATTAGATAAAAGCATGTCAATGTTATGTAAATCTAACTATAGTGTGGTTATGTAAGACACTGGGAATGGAAAAATAGAAAATTATAGTGTGGCTAGAACCAACAGAAAGAAGGGGTAGAGTGGTATGAGTTGAGGTTGGGAAGAAAGATGTTAAGTAGTGGGAGAATTTGTGTAATATAGTTATAAGTGATATGATTTGATTGACATTTTCAAAGTCACTTCTCTTGCTACAAGGAGAATGGAGGGAGAGCAAGAATGGAAACAGAAAGATCCATTAGAAGGCTGGTATAAGCAGTTGATGTAGGTGCTACTGGTAGCTTGGTTTGGGGTGGCGGAAAGGAAGGGCAGTAGCGATGGAAAAGAGTGGATGGATTCAAGATATTATTTTTGAAGATAGAATCAACAGGACCTGCTAAAGTGGGTCATCAGAGGCATACTCTAAATTTCAGTCATGTCCAAATGTTGTGGTTCCACGAACATAACCATGCTCTCCCATGTGTCTGTGTCTATGCACATGCTCTTCTGGGAGTATCCTAACCCTCCCCAAGCTCTCACCCTACTCACTTGGTACACTCCTAAATATTGTCCTTTCAGGATTGAGCCCCAACATTACCTTTTCCACAAAGCCTTTCCTGACACTTAGAAATTCTCTTCTCTATATTCCCTTAGCACTTCACATATGCTTCTACCATAGTAGTTACAGACTGCAATGCAATTATTTGTTTATGTATGTTTCCCAAGTTAGGCTGGAGACATGCCAAGGCAGAAATTACATTCTATTCACTTTCAATTTAGGACTCGTGATAATGCTTAGAAAACTGTAGACTCATTAATCAAAATTTGTTGAACACATGTGCCATTTCATGTAATACATTCATTCCTTCATTCCTGAACTAGCAAAAGCTCATTTGTAAATGTAGATATTGCACATATTTTTATTTATGCTCATTTCAGATCAACCCTCAATGACTCCATATTTGGAGAAATATATATTTACTTAATTTATGTTGTCATACAAACTTATTAGATTCTGTTTAACGATCAGATTGTTCTCCTTACCCTCACAAACTATAAACAGCGTAATGTATAAGAAGGAGGTGATTTTGAGGTTAGATCTCTGTTCATAAACCAACTTCAATTTACTGACCAAGTGGCCTTGGGTACGTTATTTACTCTCTCTGGATCTCAATTTGCTCAACTGTATAACATTAATATGTCCCAAATGTGAATGTAAAGTAACTAGCCAAATATACACTCAATATACATTAGTCCCTGGTTCTCCAACTTGCCTTTTTTACACAAAAGCATACAGCCTTTGCAAAACTAAACACAAAATGTTTCTAGCCATGGCACTGGCACTTTCTTTACCTAAGGGCTAACAATGGAAACCATCTTACCTCCCCCACCTCCCTCCCCAACACAACACAACGTGTGACACTGAGGTCCACAACTACCTACCCTGGACATAGTTCACTGTCTATATTAACACGACTTTATTATTTCTTTGTCTTCATTAACATAACTTTACTATTCTAGGAGACTCCTGCCCAGACAAATATCTTGATTATTCATTACAGGAACTACCTGAAACATCTATCAGTTCTTCAATAGAAAGCATCAATAGTTTATGCCTAAGATTCCTTGCACTCCTCACCTTGCTCTTTCCATCAATCTAAAAACTGTTAAGTATCCAATCCTAACCAAGTCATCTCCTCCAATCCCCTGCCCTCACCCTGTCATGGAAAGACCACCTTTAAACCATACTTCAAATCCTCAATAAAATCTTATCTTGCCTTCTCAGTGGGAGACACTACCAAAATTCTGTTGAGGTGGTGTTCTCCCTTACTCCAGTAGCCAGAAACTCAGCTTTGTCTTATCAAAAGGTCTGATGGTGATATTTGGGAAGCTGACATTAGTTAGGATAGTACATCTACCATATAAGCATAAAGACAGGCAGAGGGATTTCCCCACAAAAGTCCAGAAATACTCTAAAACTGAACTAAGGGAAATTACATACCAAGCAAAATATGTCCACTAATTATGTCCATTAGTAAAAAGGAAATGAGTTTGTTAAGACCACAATAAAGTTTCACCGCAAAATTCCAGAGGTGGCTGATGCATTTTAAAAATTATTTTTGATGTAATCTGATGTTACAGTGTTTTTACTCCTTTCCTCATTACAGAGCTGTTCAAAGATGCCTCTGAATCAAAAAAGCAGGGTCTCATGTTATCTTTGGAGTTACCAAAAGTAATGGTAGGGCAGGCAGAAAAAGTGACCATAAGAGAAATGACCAGTTTTTAAATTAGATCTTGTAAAATGAAAATTCAGATCCACTGTCAATAAGTGTAAAGAACACTGGAGAGTAAAGAAATAAAATGGAGTAACTCTACTCAAGCTGCTAAAATCAAGTAGGTTGAGGTATGAGGAAACAATTCTATTATTGCTTTAATTAGTCTGGGAACTTAACAATTTTCAACTTTCCAGTCCTGCATCAGTGCCTAGATATACACCAAAACTCTATAGATAACCCTCTGATTCCTTTATGAAGGAAAAGAATGTTCAGTATCAAGACCACCTGACAACCACTATCACCTAGAGGATTATCATCTGACCAATCCAGAGGCTAAGAACTCAGGGATAATTCTTTTTATGTGCTTTTTACTATATACTTTTTACTATAAGAACCCTCAGCGTTTCCTTCTTCTTCAGAACACTCTGGTTATTGTTTAATTGTATTTTCGGTTTACGAACCCTAAGATCCTGGAATAAATCTTTATCATGTATTTTTAGCCAAAGCCTCCGGATTTCACTAAGTCAACACTAAATTCTATAGGGTCTGCCGGTAATCGTGGCCCAGTGGCTTTCCACCCAGGTAAAGCATACGAAGCTGTAGGGTGGGAAAGAGTGAGGGAAGCAACATGTGCTTTTTAAAGTTAACTTTTCACTCTGAGAAACTGATTTGGGCCGCAGGCCGGACCCTACACCGGCTTTGCTTTTTAGCAGCTGCAGCATCTCCAAAGGGGGAGGAGGCGGCAGAAATAAACAAGGCTTCCTCAGAACCCGCCCTCTCGCTGACTTAAGAACCGGCTCGCGGCGGGGAAATGGCTTTGGGGTGCAGATCTCCGCAGGAACCCTCCTTTTGCCAGTTCCCAGGTTGGTACCTGACAGGCGATGGACCTGCGGAAGCCGCTCGCCATGTCGGGCTCCAAGAAGCGTGTCCCAGCCTCCTCTGCAGCCCCGCCTCCGCGCACCGGAAGCCCGCCCCCGGAGGGTGATGACAGCCAATCAAGAAGCCCAGTGGACCGCCACTAACCTCTGCCCTGTGCCGCGAGGGAGCGCGGGAAATCCCGAGCATCTGGAATCCCGCGGGCCGTGGGGACCATGGCCACCTCCTCGGTGTCCAAGGTACGTGGGGGCGGACGTAGTAGGACTCCGCCGCCGCCTCATTCCCTTTGGAAGAAGAGATGAAGCAGAAGTTACGCAGGCCTCGGTGTACCGACCCCAGGGCCGAGATGAGGCGTCTTTGCTCCAGGTCCAGTCGAGGCTAACTTTGCTTGGGGAGCGAAGACGTGCACCTGCCTTAGCGTTGTGGCTAGGAAGATTTTTAAGTTCTGGTTTGTGGAGATCGGATGCTCCGAGGATGTACCCAGTGTCCCTTCCTTTTTCCTTATAAATATTTATTGTGCGCCAAGCCCGCCGTTAGGAACTAGGTGACAGTGTTAAACAAATAGACTGCGTTTTGCACTCAAGAAAAAAACGAAAAACCCACAGATAAACTGACCATAAATTGGGATAAATCTTAGCAACAAAGAAAGTCCGAAGTGAGAGAACAGAAAAGCGGCTAGAACCTAATCTAGATTGCCGGGGGTCAGCGAAGGCCTTTGGAGAAAGTGACGTTTTAGCTGAGACCTGGGAAATGAGTACAAGTCAGGTAAAATAGTGGGGGGCTGGGAGTCGGTGCCAGCATAGAGAATGACATGTTCTGTGGCCCAGAAGATAGAGATAAAGTGATATACCGGGTGTCTGCCAAACAAAATGTATACACAAGACTTGTATTCATCATTTGTTATCCGTACATATTGAATATTACAATTTTAGTACAGTTTTTTCCCTTTCTTAAAATGTGTGCACGTTTTTTTAGCACCCTCTATTTGCACTGCTGTTTTTAGAACTATCCTGAAATCATTTTTTCTAAGTATGTTTCTTTCATTTTCCATAGAAATGACAGTCTTAAGAAGCTGTCCATCATGCATCACTTTAGGATTGTTAGAATAAACATAGGACGGGTGGCTTGAGGGCTTTGTATCACTAGTCAAATAATAACATGAAAACTAAATGTAGGTAGGAAATTACCAGGGAAATTATTTGGCAAGCAGTCATTCATTCTGTACCCTGATTGCCTAATATGTAGATGTTAACACTCCTAAACATTGGGGAAATGATTCTGAACTAAATGCAGAATGTGCCCTGAAGATGCTTACAAACTACTTGGGGAGACAGATCCTAAATAACTGTGATATTCAGTGAAAGAGATTTAAAACAATGCAAAATAAAGATACTCAAGTACTATGAGTTCTTCAGAGAAGGAGTAATTCTGACTGGAGAATTGGGGAAGGTTTCCTAGAGCAGGCGGGTTTGAGTAGAACTGTAATGGATAAGTGAATAAGAGTTATCAGATGAAGAAAGGTGACATGATAGCCAAAATGATCTATTTCCCATCACAGTTGAAGTTACTTGGAGTTTAATTAAATAATAAATACTCTTGAGAGAGCATCACCATTTTTTATCTTCTTGATACTTCTTGTGTAGTATTAATGTTCTCTAAGTTTTATACAAATGGAATATTTCTGAGTTTAAATTTCATCAGTTTTTATTTTCTTTGCTTCTTAGATAAGGTCACAAAGAGCAAAAACAAAGATGAACATCCTGTGGGAAGGAGGAGAAAGAAATGGACAGTCCTCATATAGAAGAGTTTTCGTTCTATAATTTAGATAGAAAAGAGATGATTTCTTAGCATTAGGTATTTCTTAAAGAAATACCATTTTAAAAAATCTGCTTATCAATAAAATACTTGGTTAATAGATTTATCTGCTCCTTGGCTACTTTGATTTTATTCTTTCTTTTTTATAGGGTTGCTTTGTGTTTAAGCCAAACTTCAAGAAAAGAAAGACCTCTGTGCCAATAGGTAAGATGTCTTAATATCAGATTTCTTAGTTTTCCTCTCTAAATCTTGAATTAGTAATTGAATTGAGTAATTCTCTTGGGTAAGCTTGGCTTACTTACTATGTTGATGTAGCAGTTATGTTCCAAGGTATAGGTCAAATGGGTAAGTGTACATCCCAGGGTTCTAATCTAAAAGGGAATACAAATATCTTCAAAAGGCAAACTGGGAAATAAATTTCCTTCAAAACATATGTCATCATTCTTTAAAAGAGATTGTCTTAAAAATCTCAGTTGCTTCCTGAGGTGAGATAGAAGGAATCGACTACAAAAGGGCAGAAGGGACTTTTTCTTGGAGTGAGGGAAATGTTCCCTAGATTGAGGGGTGATTACATGAGTGTATACTTTTGTTAGGACATATCATCTGGTAAAATGGGCACATTTTATTATTTACCAGTTATACCTCAATAAAATTAAATTATAAAACAAGATACTGTCTTCACTTTGTTCATTCAGGGTATTGTTTAGTGAGCAAGTTAAAAAGACTTCAAACAAATCACGATATTACTGTCAGTCAGAAAGTGTTAATTGCACTGGTTCTCAATTGTGGCTACAGATTAGAATCACCTGGGGAACTTAAAAAAAATTATTTTCCTGATATAAACATAGATTCACATACAGTTGCAAGAAAGAGGGCCGAGAATTCACCTGTACACCTAGTTATCTCCAGTGTAACATTTCTCACAACTATAGTACAACATCACAACCAGGAAACTAACATTGGTACAATCTATTGATCTTATTCAGATTTCAACTTGGTGAACTTTTTAAAGATACCAATGCCCACACCCCAACCCAGACTAATTGAATCAGAATCGCTGGGAGCGGCACCCAGGTGTTGGTATTTTTTTTTAAAGCTCTTCACAGGCTGATTGAGTATTTCTACTCAATATTCAGCACTGTGAAGATTAATTCTGATGGAAAAATTATGATGTGGAATTAAACATACTCATGTACTAGTTTTAGAGAGAAAAACTGAACTATACAGTTGTTTAACTAAGGAATAAGTTACTTGAATATCTAATAGAGTTTTTCTAAATCATCACATACTGGCCTTAAGGTATTATTAATCTTTCAGTTTGAGACCAGCTAGATAAGAGACCTGTGTTTAAGAGCAAATAGTAAAATAATGGTCCATATTGAGGGGAGCAGAGGGTAGGAGGTATGACTTGTGATAACAGTCTAGTTTCTCATTAACAAGAAAAGAAATAGTGACCCCAGGCTTCACACCCTTACAGGTTTAGTCTCAAAGAAACCTAAGGTTTTGCGTATTCCTTGTTCTCCTCACCCTGAAAATGAAAAGTGACAGTGATGGAATTGGAAATAGTGAACAATGAAAAGCTACAGTATGAGTGATTTTATTTTAAGTGATTGACTTACAAACATAATTTTTGTTGTTGTTGGAGATTGCTAAACTTAACTAGAAATAGTTCATTTTTAGTAAAAAGTCAAGACCTGTGACCCCATTAACCATGAAGTATACATAGCATGAAATGGTATCTGATACCAGCAATGTCATTGTAACTAATAAAATTGCTCATATTTATTGGGTGTTATTATGTGCCAGACTATTCTAGCACTTTATGTATTAATTTGTTTAATCCCCTCAGCAAACTATGAGGAATATATTATCTCCATTATAATATATGAGTATACTTAGACATATAAAAAACTTTCTCAGTGATAGTGCTAGTAAGTGGCAGAGCTGGGATTTGAACCCAAACTGTCTGATTCTAGAGTTCGTAGTCTAATCATTGCTTAGTACCTCTCAATACAAGGCAAATTTTTGCCTTAGAAGTTTTTGTGTTGAATTTAACTATATTAAGATTTGTTTAGTTTTTAGTATTAGTAATCCTGATATGTATAATTTGTATAATTTGGATTTTGTTTTGAAGTACATTTTTGTTTTTTCATTGTGCTAATCTAAGACCAGCAGATACTGTTACACATGTGAATATCTTAGAGGAATCGACCCTGATTTTAAGACAGATGGAGCAGGAATGAGGAAAATATCTGGATTTTAGCACTTGCCTTCACTGGCATCAATTCTTGAAACAGGATTGCCTGAAGAAGTAGGATGTGCTCTGCGTTGTGCTGCCACCTGTCCCCTGACTCGGAGACACTTGGGTGTATACTTAAGACTGGTAACTCTCCCTCCTCAGCATTCTGGAAAGAGGGTTGGGAAGGGAGGGAGGGAGGGAGAGAGGGAGAGACACAGGGAGACAGAATGAGAATAAGAATGAGAGGGAGGGTAGCAGGGAGACAGGCTGGCAGTGGCACTGGCACTATGGGAGCTGTCTCACTGTGAGTAGGAGCAGGAGGGAACCTGGCAGCGGGGGAGAGCTTAGTGCTTTAGCTTCTCTTAGTGCTTATTTATTTTTTACTTACTTGATCGATAAATAAATGAGAGAAGTTATGGTAACAGGTTCAAGTGTCCTACTCCTGCTTTTGTTTTCCAATGTCTAACAGTTTTGTTTTTTTATATATTTTGATGCAGCATCATTCAGCACATAAATCATGTCTTGAGTTGCCACTTTAACATTTTATGTGATTTTACTCATTTTCAAAGTAAAATGACTATTCTGTTTAAGGCTACCTTGTTATTCTGCTTTGTCTCTTAGTGCTTTGTCTCTTAGTAATAGTGTATCTCCTTTTTTCGTTTACATTTTATACTCTAACTTTGTCTATCATTTTACCATATGATAAGTTCAGCATATTCTAAGCCTTTTGATAAAAGTTAAAAATCAATGTTTGCCAAAAACTCTGAGTTTTTGCGAATCTTATGATTCGCAAGAAAGTTTCTTAACGTGAAAGACAATTCTATTCCAAACTATCAGTTAACATTAAAACTTGGTGGTAGAATACTAGTGAAGTCAGGAACAAAATGTGTACTTTCACAATTATTATTTAATATCATGAAAGTTTGGCTGTTACAAGCAAATACCTAGAAGTAAACAACAAGAAATATGAAGGAAAGTAGAAAACTATAAGGAATGTAAAATATTTGATTAAAGGAAGAGATCTGTGATGTTTTTGGATGTGAATTTTTAACATATTAAAAATGTCATTTCTTCCCAAATCGATCTACAGATTTTATTTTATCCAAGCAAAATACCAGTGTAATTATTTTTGAGAGATGACAAACATTAATGTAAAAGAATGGCTCAGATTTTTTTGAAAAAGAATGACAATGTTTGGTGGTGGTGGGAGGAAGACCTGCATCTATTCAATATTAGAATGTGCTACAAAGCAACAATAATAAAATAGTTCAGGACTGATAAGGGAATAGAGGTGGATTCAGTAGAACAACTAAAATGTTCAAAAAGAGTTCCAAGTGTATATATAAGTATTTAGATAATAAGGACATCTCCAATCAGTGGAGAAGTTACAGATTATTCAATAAATGAGTGTCTTTCAAACTGAAGGTTATATATGACTCAAGTGTGAGTCATGAAATCAACTTAGTGGGTCATGAGAGTTTCAAAAAACAATAGAAAACATTTGCTGTCATAGATACGGATAAGTATTGTTTTGTGAGACGGTTGTTCATTTCTGTTGTAGGTACGTGTGTTGGACTATGATGTAAAACGCGTTCCTTAATGTGGGTCATGGTTGAAAAAGTTTGAAAACCATTGCAATAAATGGTATTTTGATAAATGGCTAACCATTTGGAGGAAAACATTCTAAAAGTACATAAAATAATACAGACAGACTAAAAGGCTCGGCTAACCTATGTCAATCGAACAAATGAACAAGAATAGTAGTAGAATCATTTAATAAAAGAGAGCTCAACGCACATATTTCAAGCAAAGTATACAAGGCCTTAGGATAAGAGGAAATAATGAAAATATATTAATAATAAATGTATGTACCTTAAATAAAAACTGTTGGAAATTCAAAAGTAAATGATAGAAATATAATCTAAAAAGTAAAATGATATTTTTAATCTTAC
This sequence comes from Rhinolophus hipposideros, assembly GCF_964194185.1. Classification (NCBI taxonomy): domain Eukaryota; kingdom Metazoa; phylum Chordata; class Mammalia; order Chiroptera; family Rhinolophidae; genus Rhinolophus; species Rhinolophus hipposideros. The sequence continues at coordinate 64,001,666 of NC_138049.1, read as the reverse complement.
AGATACAGTTAATACAGTAAGAATATAAGATACATAAATAAGTCAAATAATATAAAGGATATTGAATGTTACCTGTCCTCAAATATATGTATATATATTTTGATACGTATAAAAAAATTCAACCTCATCATTTACTGTGTGACTTTGTACAGAGATTTTCTAACTTTTATTATGTAAAAAAGAAACTGACATTTCTTTCTGTGTTTTCAGATGAGTATTTTAATAAAGGGAAAAATGAGTCTGACGACAGTAAGCTTCGATTTGAAACGTATCAGTTGGTATGGCAGCAGATGAAATCTGAAACTGAGGTGAATACTTTTTGTAATAACATCTCTATAAATCATGTTTGTTGCCTCCCATCTTGCTTTCCACCAGTTTACAAGAGTATTGATGAAATATTGGTAATGTTGGTTAAGGATAATCTGTATGTACTGAAAAAAACCCTCATGTTCCAAATATTAAGCATAACTTCAGGTGCTGGAACATATGTTTATAATGATAGCTATTAAGGCAAGGGGTTCTTTACATATCCTCACACCACTGAAATGGTGGTACTCTTTAAATTATCCATTTGGTTACACAAGTAAGAAATCTAGCTATTTCTAAACTATTTCTAAACTACTCCACTCCTTCATCTTCATATCCAGTTACCATGTTCTTTATATTCCAGCCCTGAAAAATGTCTTCACTATAGCAAATTTGTGGCTCTAGGGCCAACATCTTGAGTGGACTTGTTTTGTTTGAGCAACAGTGGTGTTTTGTTTTGTTTTGTTTTGTTTTTTAATGCCTTTGGGAGGGTTATTCTTTTCAAGTTGATTACTGCTTCCAAGCATTCCTGATTGCTGTACCCCTAGTGACTTTGCTCATTCATGTTCCATCAGACTCTTGAAGGTATTTGAGTTTGTGGTTTCCTCTTTATTTTTTAACCTGGATTGTCTTATTCTCCTCCTAACTGATGTCTCTGCCTCTGATGTAAGCCCTTCAGGTCCGTCACTAGTCCCTGTGGCACCACTGGGCCGAATTAGAAAAGTCCTCCGTTTGGGCAGGCTACAGGGGTTTTCCAGCCCCGCGGCCAGTACAGCCTCTCTGCTCCCCTCAATTCTGGCCTTCACAGTGCTGTCAGATTAACTCGTTTTAGCTCCGATTTAATCATGTCTCTACTGCAGATCCCTTCAGTGGTTCTCCCCACAGGATAAAATCAAAACCCTTTAACATCAAATATATATTTTCTTGGTTTAGCCCCAGTCTCATTCCCTACCACTTCTCATGTTCTGTATGCTTAGCTCCATCTGTGGTTCCCCAGAAGTTTGCTACTTGCCTCCTCCATTCCCCATTCGTTCTGACTTTCTTTTACTTACCATCACCTATTCTTAATGCTTTTGATTCCTCAGCTGAAATTAGATGGTCCTTAACCTTTTTTTCCTGTATTATCATAGCACTCTATACAGTGTATTTTAATTGGTAAGTGTTCTTACTCTTTTTCTTTACTTTTTTAGGGTAGAGACTGTCTTTTATTTGCAAGGTGGTTAGTCAGTGTTTATTGAATGAATAAATGAGATTCCATAATGAGGGAATCCAAAGCACTAATCACTGGAGAGTTAAGGGAAAAAAATTATTTCATCATGATTATATTTCATTATGATTGTAATTTCACATATAATCTTTGGAATTGAATTCATGACAATTTTCTTTCCCAAATTTGGAAAGACACATCAGACTACTACTACTAATAATCCATAAAGTTTTGTGTGTTCTGTATAGCGACTGCAGGAGGAATTAAATAAAAACCTGTTTGACAGTCTAATTGAATTTCTGCAAAAGTCTCATTCTGGAGTCCAGAAGAATTCACGAGACTGGGGCTATCAAATAAAACTCAGAGAAATTCCAACTGCTGCTCTTGTTCTAGGTATGTCCGTGTGTATTTGTTTGTTTCTTTTTAATTGGTGGTTTCGTTTTTGAGAATAGTGGGGAATAACCTGTTCTGATAAACCTGTTCTGTCTCTTTCATTTACAGAATTTAACCAATTATAGTTTGTTCGGCATACTTTCAAAACCGATAAAAGTTCCTTACACTGAGCATGCATCTGTAAATTTAAAGAAATTGAGCTAGGGTTAGCTAGTATCTTCCTCAACGTTTTGTCTGAAAAGTGAAGGGAAAATATATTTGTGTTATTTTTTCCTTAGTTATTTTATGAAAATATATGAGATTTGAATTTGGTAATAAGGAAACTACCAGTATGTTAGTAGATTTGATGTTTATACTTTTTTATCATGTCTTCAGTGCAATTACTGTATGACCTTAATTTAATTTCCCTGTCTTTAGTTTTTCAATCTTGGATTGTTTCATAATATTGTATTAATATTAATTGCTTAGAAGGCAGTTTGGATGAATTATATATAAATTGCTTTCAGACTGCAGGTTGTAAATTTCTTAGGTACTTAAATATCCATCGTTAATATCCCATTTTAATGAAACATCTGGATTGCAGGATAATGGAAAGTTTTCTTTGGAATATTAGCAAATTTTCTTCATTCCTTTTGAAAAGAAAGTTGAATTTATTTGGATTCCTAATTTTTCATTGTACTTCTAATTTGATATTTATTCAGAATTTGTTATACTAGTAGGCACTGAAATAAGAAATTAATTCTTGTGCATAATGCTGCCTAATACTGTTCATTACCTACCTGATATTCAGGGCAATACTTCTCAAACTTTAATGTAACTAAAATAACCTTCAGGGGATCTTAGTAAATGCAAATGTTCTGTTAGTAGGTCTGAAGAAGGACCTGAAACTCTAAATTTCTACCAGGCCTCTAGATGATGCCCATTTTGCTCATCCCAGGACCATTCTGAGTAATAAGACTCCACGGGATGATTGTTGTAATACTGTGGACCAACTTTTCAGTGCAGTCTGCCACTGAATTAAAAAACCCCTTCAATTTATGGATGAGAAGCTGAGGCCCAATGATAGCTGGCTTGTATTGTTAGGTGCTTTCTTTCTCTATTGCCATGTTGTAGCAGTTGGAGATGGATGGGAGAAATACAATCAAGAGGGATGGCCTGATAGATTGTTGTGAGACCACTGTTTAAATCCCTTCTCTGCCTACTGCCAAAAGGAGAAAGGAAGCTAATGGAAATCATATGTTTCCAAGTCACTGGTCTGAGAACAATTTTCCAGTTAAAGACATTGTTGATTATCTCCTTTCCAATAGAGAAGCCCATTGTCTTAAGGAACATAGTGTTAAATAGCTTATAAAGTCAGTCAGAAAAGATAAGCCAGTGTTTTACTAACCTCCTAAATTTGTTCAGATGTTGTGTCACAATCATAGACCATAACGCATGCTAACAATACCATTTTGATAACTTGAAAGTCTGTACTCAAAAATACTTAAGCACAGTTGCACATTTTCTAAAAGTTGTATGTCTGTTTATTTATTTATGTGTATATATATATATATGTCCATTTAAAAATAGCCCACCAATATTTTATTTGTTGGCTCTCCTAGAAAAAACAAGTGTTGCTTATGGATGGCCTGGATGATTCTGAATTCTTTCTTTGTCTTCCAAGAAGTTGAAGTTTTACAGTAGCAAGTCTCATGTAGTTTCACAATGTCTACCGCTGTCACCTGCCTAAGTCACTTTTTAAAAATTATAGATTGTGATGGTAGGGAAGTTAATAGAAATTTTTCCAAAGTAGTAAGGAAATTTCCACACAACTCCGATAACTGCATGGAGAGCACAAAAACTAAAACTACTTTACCTATAATAATATATGTACTATGATCATAAAAGTATCAGTGATTGAATTCTCCTCGGTTGTTAGGTCAGGGTCACAGAAAGGCTGGAATCCTTCGCCCTTATTTTTGAATAATTATTTTAAAGAGCTTTTTATGGATGTGACAAAGGAATGAGATTATTCCTAAGATATTTTCAAGGGTCGACTACACATCCCCAGTAAATATTTTTTTTAAGGAGAAATTGTGCAAAATATCTTTCCTAACAATTAAGTGTAGTGTGTGCCTCTAGATATCTATTGTTAATAGAGATATGTTCATTTATACAGTATGTTTTCTTAGTTTCTGTTAATCATGTTGTAAAAATATTTTTACGTGGCCTGTTAAATAGCTTTTGTTATTAATAATAAAAATGATGGTGCAATATTGATGTATAATCCCACAGGAGTGAATGTAACAGATCATGATTTAACATTCAGAAGTCTAACAGAAGCCCTTAAGAATAATGTTACTCCATATGTAGTTTCATTGCAAGCTAGAGAGTGTCCAGGTAAAGTATAAATGCTTTCATAGCTTTGATGTGATGTTACAAATCTCTTCAGTCCTCTATCTCTTTCTTTCAGGCTTGCTTTATCTTTTTATTTGTGGAAAGAGCATGGCACTACATTTTTGGCAGGGTGAAGTTTAATGCCTCCCAGAGTAATTTTCACTATTGCAGGATTCTGCCACTTTTTGCTTTTTTATTTTGGTCCCATCCCTGCCATATCAGCTACCCTGCCAATGATAGTCTAGGCATTTTAAGTTTAGGACAGGGAACTGAGAATTGAGGAATGGGGAGTTCTTATTTAGCCCAAGAGAGAATAGACTACATAGGCTCATGTGTACAGCCTAATTATCTTACTGTCCCACTTTGAAAGGCCACCATGGTAAAAATAGTCCATTATCAGAGCTAACCTTGGGTATCAGAAGCCATTAAATCATAAAGGATGTGAACACTAGTAGAGTAAAATTAGATTTGGACTGATATAAGGGCTTTATGTGTTTATATTACTTTCATGTTCCTAAACTGATTGAAATTAAGTAAAAGCCTTAGGAAATCTTTTAACATGACTTTAAGGAAGATTTCTAATCAGTAAAATAACTTACGTAAGTAACAGTTTTTGATCTTTTTTAGGGGCTTTACAAACCTCTTGCTGTCTAGAAGTAATTTATTAGGATAATATTATCCTAATAAAATTAATAGTTTTCATGTTTATACATTTGCTTAGGTAATACTTCTGTTTAGACCATAAACATAAACTTTGGCCTCGTTAGTCTGAATTAATGAAATTTAAATTTAAATATCAAGGAGAGGATACTAATGAACATTAATTGTTAATATGTTAAGTGTTATGTTAGTTAAGTATAGAAAAACACATTCTACCCAAATAATGTAATGTACTGATCAAGAAGTTTCAGTTGTTGTAGGTTTGTTTTAACGGGACATAATAAGCTTTCTTACCTATCATTCTGTAGACGTGAAACATTTTTTACAAAAGGTGGTCTCACAGTTAATGGACTGCTGTATAGATGTGGAATCCAAAGAGGAGGAAAATGTTCAGATCACCCAGAAAATGACACATTGTTCAATGGATTCTCTTTCCAGTTGGTATATGAATGTCACACAGGTAAATATAAACTGACAGTTTTCTCCCAGGAAATTGGCATATGATTGAAGAGACTTAGAATTATATTAAGCATAGTACTGGTTTGTTCTGATAGGGGTATGCTTATACAGCACTAGCTGTTAATTTAATAGTAGCTACTTGTTTTTCCTAGGGCTACTAGAGTTTAAAAAGTGTTCTCTTATCAGTATGCAGCCCACTTCCTGTTAAATGTTTAGGCTCTTGCAAGGTCATTTTGTTTGTGGGAGAATGTCATCTAGTGACAAAAACAGCATCTGGAATTGGTTTTGCTGCAGACTCCATCTCTGACAATGACTATATATTATCTCTGGTTCCTCGATATTTGCTTTGGTACAGTAGAACCAGGCTGCCAGTACCCATTTTCACCTTAGTCCAATTAGAACTAAATCTAGATCTATATCTATGTCTATATATAGCCATATATAGATATACATATCTATATATCTAATTTGTTCTATTTAGACTATTTGGGGAACACTCTTTAAGTAAAGTATATTTAACAAACAGATAAATAAAAATAAGTTCCATTCTACCACGTTAGTCTCTGGTGAAAATAAGTAACGTAGGTGATTCATGAGTAACTGCACCATAAAACCATAGCCTTAGTTTATAATGCTGTATAACCATGTAGTATATGAAAAAATACTATACTATGTGCTGACATTTTCTGAAGAATGTATTTACTGAAGTCATTGTAAGTAAAGTTTCATTCTGCTTTATATAGGTATTAAACTGGGTTTAATGCTTACTATAATATCTTAATTTGATCCAGAATTTTAGATATTGTAGATATCAAACACTACATGCAATTTTTGTCAGAGATCTTTAAAATATTGGGATTGGACCAGGTTATATTTAAGATCCTTTTCAACTTGAAATTTATCAGCACAACAGCAATTAGTGTTATCAATTATGCTTTTTAATTAAAAATATTAGTTCTCAACTTAAAGCAAAGCAAAATATGACATTCTACTAACGGAAAAATCAATTTTATAGAGAATGTTCTCTTGTCCCCATGCTTTCCCTGTCATTGTCTCAATAGCAGAAAATATAAACATGTCATATGAGTTATAGATTTTCCTGAACCTTTTTCTTTTTGGTTATTATTCCCATGTCAGACACAGAAAGATTTCTGCTAATAACTGTTAGGATGAGTTTCTATTTACTGTGTGGGAAAAATAAATGAAATAATGTTATTGTGAAATGTAAAGGGAGATATATCTATATGTGACATTATGGCCTTCTTTGGGTGGTAAGGCTTACTTTTAACTCCTTTTTTCCACCATGGCTTAAAAGAAGATGGACCTAAAAATGCCAGGGAAAAAGAGGACTTCTTCTAGCCAATGGCAATCTCCTCCTGTTGTGCTTATCTTAAAGGATATGGAAAGTTTCACCACAAAAGTACTCCAAGACTTCATAATTATCAGCAGGTAGATGGTGTATCACCTGGCTTTTGTGCAAAATTCTTTTTATTAAGAAAACATACAATGTTTAACTTAAAAAACAATTTTTTTTTCAGAGAAAATGAATGGCAATTTAATTTCATTTTAATACCATCTGGATGGAAACCAAGATGATTTCAAATTCCTTATAATTGAATGCTCAAAGACCTCCTATCAGATTTTCATTTGCTTTTTGACCAAAGAATGAGAATTAAAAGACAAAAGTTAGCCCATTTTTATTTAGCATGATAAGGCAATTTAAAATATAGTTTCTCTTCCCAAGGTTGTCTGTCTCTTATTTGCCCATTAAATGGATAAACTCCTACAAGTTGAGATATTTTTGTCCGGTGTTATTTTCTGACACCTATCCACCCTTAGAAGTTCTAAGTTACATATAGTTTTACTGAGCAAGAATATTTTCTGAATAATATTATCTTATGTAATATTTCTAGAGGGAATCTACTTCCATGATCTCATTGGATCTTCAAGGCAATCCTATGAGATTCAGAATTGAAGTAACTAACACTATTTTAAAATCCAATGACATGCATTTCCTATGGTACATTTTTTAAGACACAACTTATTTTGTTGTTTTCTGTGTTACCTTGCTTAATAGTTATGGCTACGTTTGCCTTAAAGCTATATTGTGTAATAATTTACTAATACACTTACAGTTATTTCAATAATGTCTTTCCCCCCCATTGAAACTAAGCTTTCTATTTTAAGACTTTTCTTAATTCTAACACTGCACTGCTTAACATTGCCGGGAAAATGCATAGTACAGGATAGTGATAGAAACACTACTTTTTTGGAGATCAGACTTGTAACTACTTTTACCATCAAAATTAAGGAAGAACTTATAACAGTAACAGAGTCCAGGCACTTGACTCCTACTGTCATAGAATTGAATACAGCTAGAATACTGAAAAGCAATAATAGGAGGGAATAAGCAAAATTGTCAGCCATAGTTCTCAGAGTACTGTTTTACATTTCTCTTCCTACTGGTAATGCTGAGAATCAATCGTGTCTAATAAGTTTGCGTTAAGAATGCAAGGATGTAACATATTTTAATGTCCTTAAAAACTGTCTTATGTATACGTAAGAAAAGTTTTTTAATTCTTAGCTATTATGGCTGGATGACAGAATGTCTGTTAGAAATGTCCATAAATAGAATAAGTTACCTTGAAAATCAGTGAACTTCATGTCACTGAACTCTTAAAGCATTGGCTGCATATTTAACTGTGAGGAAGAATGTAACTAGGACTCAAACTTTGGGTGAGAGCTTAAATTGAATGGTATCTGAAACCTCTTCTAATACTTGAGATTGTATAACCTTAGAGGGAGGCAGTTGATCTCTCTGGACCTTCGTATTCTTACTTATACAATTAGAGGAACCATTAATAGATTGATTTCAGAGCTGAAATGTCTGGGATATAACTATTTCTATGTCACTTTGCCAGAGCAAAGTGAGTGACCTAGAAAATTTTAGTATTTAGAAGATACTCCTTAGCATTGTCTGATAAAATAGGCATTAAAATAAAGGTTATCTTATTTTGAAATATGTATTGAAATATATTTGCTAAGAAATCCCACTTTTGTATTTTCCTTTGAAAACTAGTCAACATCTACATGAATTTCCACTAATACTTATTTTTGGAATTGCCACATCTCCTATTATCATCCATCGGTTGCTTCCTCATGCAGTATCATCTCTATTGTGTATAGAACTATTCCAGTCTTTGTCTTGCAAGGAGCACCTGACTACGGTACTTGATAAGGTAAAAAGAAAAAAAAAATTACCAGTGATAGTAAGATGAAAAGAAAACTGCTAAGAATAGATTATAAATATAAATGTTAATAATAATTTTCTGCATCTCTCAGAGTATGATATTGAACATATTCTTTCACATATTTTAATATTTTTATGTAGTCATTTTTATAGTAGTATAGTATTGCCTCTGCAGATAAAATACAAGATTTATGAAAAGAATGATATTTATCAATCAGTTATTATTCAATGGAAAATTGTAGGTTTTTAAAATAAATTTTTATAGAATTTAGTGACTTCCTGGTAACAGTAAGTATTTTGACTCTTACATTTTGTATTAAACAATTAGAAATTTTTAGTAGACTCTTTCCTGTCGTGTCGCTCTTGATTGAAAATAAATACTACCATTTTCCCAAGCCTTAGCTCTGTATTTCTACCCATATAGAAATACAGTTCTTTAGTATTGACCTTCCACAAATTGTTGCTAGACTCAACTCCTTTATGGTGTGCTTTATGTTGCTATATTATTTAAAGTTACTTGGTTGTGGCCAAATTCAGTTGGCCTTCTATAACAATGCTTCTGTTTAAAAAGCTTAGTATGACTTCATGTTTAGATGTACAGTCTTTACTACAGGCCATTGAAAATTAGCTGAGTAATACAGATTCAGCTATTTTATAGTTTTTAAGTAGACATCAGTTAATTTTGGGTTTCTCATTTAACAGTACATAATGTATTACTCTTCATTAATGTGCATCAGTAGGGATGAAAAAGAAATCCTATCAGATAACAAGAATTGCCAAAGCCTGCAGCTTCTTCAGTGGCTTCTGATGGGAGAAAAGGAGTTATGTATTTGATAGGCAGAATTTTTTAAATTAGGAATCGAAGGGAGGATGATGGATGTCTTTGATTCTGAAGATATAGTATGAATACCTTCTTTTTGTTATTGTTGTATTAATTAATTTAAAATTTTGGTTGATATTTGACCTAAAAAACCTAGCTACTTAGAGCTTTCATAGTTACTGTGTTATACTGTCATTCTTTGCCTCATTATTAATACTTGATGTTTATGAATAGTAAAGACTAACAAGGAGTGTGTCCTACCCATTTTTATCTTTCAGCTACTTCTTACAACTCAGTTTCCCTTTAAACTAAGTGAAAAAGTATTACAGATTCTGATCAACATCTTTCTGTATCATGATTTCTCAATTCAGAACTTTATAAAAGGACTTCAGGTAAGAAAACACTAATGGGTTTAAAAATTCACAAGCTGATTCTAAATAATTTGCATATTATTTCAAACTGACTATTTAGTGTGATACTTAAGACATTTTAAATGACAAAATCTAGAATAAGTAAATTCAAGCTATATTATTCTAGGTTCTACCATTGCTTGGTTACCTTGTAGCAAGAATGTAGAAAATATATTAATTAGATATCAAAATGAAAAAAGACCCCCATTCCAGTGCTTCTTAACTGTTTTGTTGGGGGTGGAGGGAATAAAGGACCTTTTTTAAAAGAATCTGGTGAAAGCTTATGGACTGTCTATCTAGGAAATGTTATACATAAAGAGTCACCAAACTGTTTCTGTAAAGGAGCAGATACTAAATACTTTTGGCTTTGCATGTACATGTGGTCTCTGTTGCATATTCTTCTTTTTCTTATTTTTAAAAAATAACCCTTTAAAGATGTAAAAAACATTACTATGCCATACAAAAATAGGCTGAGGGCCATAGTTTGCTGTTCCCTGAACACGTGTGTGTGTGTGTGTGTTCATATTTATTCTCATATGAATGCATTGGGAGTGCATTTTCCACTAAGGTTTCATGAATTACCAGAAAAAAATTCATGAATTTAGCTTTATAACATATGCCCTAAACTAAAAAAGGACCCCATTCTTCAGTTGTTTAGAACTGAATATTATTTCCTTCTCTTGGCAACTACCTAAAACACCTTCGCAAAGTGTAGTCCTTGTAAACACATGCCAAGTGTCAAGTTGATTAAAACCTATATATTAGTAACCTTCAGTACAGAAGTGCAGTATGATAATACCTTATATTTATGTAGTGCCTGGAAGATTATAAATACTCATATATTCTGATTCCACATAAAACACTGTAGTGATCTGTTATGGCTAATATGTGTCCTTTTGTTTTTAATTTAGATGTTTAACAAAAAGTATGTTAAAGCAAGAAAATATTATTTAGCAATAATTTACACATATTTAGCAATATGTGAGATTAAATAACATTAAGGTATAACAATTTCTAATTTACTTCTCATTCATTTCATTTATTCATTTATTTACTCATAAGTATTAATATTTATCAAGAGCCTGCTATAAGCCAAGCACTGTGCTGAGCCCTGCAGAAACAGAGCACAAAGAAATCTCTGCCTTCAAATTGTTCACTGTTTAATGAAGGAAGCAGAAGAGTAAACCTGCATTTACCATTCTGAGTAGTCAGTGGTATGAAAGAAACATGCATGGAGATTCTATAGGAGAACAGAAGTGTATCCTGAGGAAGAAGAGCTAGCCGGGTCAGAATTGGAAGAGCATTCCAGGCAAAGGCAACAATAGAGGGAGAGAGATCTGTCAGAGGGATATCGCAGTAGTCTAGACAAGATGTGACAAGGGCTAAACTAAGGTAGGATAGTGGGACTAGAGAGGAGGAAACAAGTTTGAGGATAAGATAGAATCAACAGAACCTGATGACTAAGTGGCTAATAGGATGTGTAAGAGAGGAGCATAAGCGACAGACACACGGGTTCTAGCTTGGCAGATGTATTGGAGGTTGGTACCATTTATTAAGTGTACATGTTAATATAAATGAGAGTCAGTTTGTTAGGAAAGGATGACTTTCTTTTTGAATATGGTTAATTTAGGCTATGTTGGACATAAAGATTTGGCACTCAGGAGAAAGATCTGGACTAGAAATAAGATTTATCATTAAAAGTTGGTGGTTGAAGTAATATAATGAGGATGAGGCATGAAGCAGATGAATGAGGAAAGGACTAAGGGCAGAATCCTAACCAAAGTGACACAAGAGTGAGCAATAGAAAAGGAGACAAAACAAAAAGGAAAACCAATAGAAAGTAGAGTATCAATGAAGTCAAGAGAAGAAAAAGTTGCAGGAAATAGAGACTGTAATCTCAAATACCACTGAAAAAGTGAATGAAGAAAATGGCATTAAACATTAACCAAGTTACTTAATCTTTCTGGGCCTCAGTTTTCTCATATGTAAAATAAGGGGCATCAGATTAGATGATTTTATAGGTTTCTGAAAATTTTCTAAGCACCTCCTTTGTGCTAGGCACTACTAAGTATTTACTTTGTTTCATTAATGTGTATTATCCTCGGTTTTGCACATGAAAAAGCATGCTTAGGTTAAGTAGGTTGGCTAAGGTCACATAGCTAATAAGTGGCAGAATCTTTAGACCCCATTTGTCCAATTTTCCTAAGTATAAGTGGGAAATTTGTGTAAGTCCTGATTGCTGATGAGGTAGAGAGAATAGGGCATATAATCATTCTGTGTATGTTGAAGTCCTTCCCTCATTAGGTAGTAGATCAGTTAACCAACTTGTTAATTGACCCAGACATTGAGAACAACTTGGACAAAATAGTTAAGTGATACTGGGTTCTTATCCCATCTATTACTCTGCCATAACTTATGTGACTTGCTCCCATTCCTCCCCTCCAGCAAGGCCTTTACCATATTTGATTTTCACTTTTCTTATGTTTAAAAGTGTGTTAGCATTGGAGTAAGTATTATCAAATGATTGTCATTGGAAAATATAAGTAAGAAGCAAGATTATGTCAATATGTGCAAAAATAATTTAGCACTTGGCATGAACAGTTGTTTTCTATTTTCTACTTGCTTCTAAGTTAGGGTGGTGCTTTGCCCTACAGCTTTATACTTTCTCCAGAATGGGCTATTTTGGACTTCAACCTAGGTATCTGGTCCTTAGCTCTGTAGGCTCAGAAATTCATTATCAGTTTACCCAGGAAGAATCAAGCTCAAATATCTTAAGAGTGATATATAAAGTAGCATGTAAATATTAATTTGTGATGGAGAATGCTATTTTCGGTGATGGAAATATGTTTTGTCTGCTATCTAGGGAACTGTCTCTCCAGTATCAAGGTATCTAGCAAAACCAAGCTGGTCATGAGAAGGTTGCTTAGAGCAGAGATTTTAGCATTTGGAGAGTCTTATGAGATACCTTACCAGTTATGGTAGAATCTGGAAAATCATTCTGTTTGTCCTGTGGGGACCACTGCCTTCTAGTTACTAGAATACTTATTCGATCAGATACTGTACCATGTTTTCCTCTGTGAAATAAAACTGCATTTAAAAAGATACATTTTCTTTAGCTATTCCTCATTTTTCATTATTCTTTTTTATCAGTGGGCAAAGCTTCTACCATTATAGCATTTTCGTTTGTTTAGCAGATGAGTTTTCACATTGACTCTTTTCTTATGAGTTTTGGGCCACCAGTTAGACTCTAAGGTCACACCCCAGTCCTTTCCCCTTCACATTTACTATTATTGTGAGTTGTTCTGTAGATAGCTAATCTATCCATTTATATTAGTTTCTTTTAGTTTATAGTTCAGAGATGATTGTTTTCTGATCTTGTCTACAAAATTAGAGCCCTAAAACATTAAATATATATAGCCATTTATGCATTGTTTGTAGTGTTACTGCAACATTGCTAAATGTATCGGTGCCATAAATACTTCTGATATTAAAACAAAAAAAATTGAGCAGACCTACAGCGGAAGAATTACTGCCAAAATGTAACAAATATATGTAATCTTCGCATTTCTTTCAGCTTTCTCTGTTAGAGCATTTCTGTTCCCAGCCCCTCAGTGTTCTGTGCTGTGATCTCCCAGAAGCCAAGAGAAGAATAAATTTTTTATCAGATAATCAATGTGAAAACATCCGACGTCTTCCATCATTTAGGAGGTAAAAAAAAAGAAGTACATGTTTAACATTATTATAATAGAGTTTGGGGCAAAAGAAGGGATTTTATATCCAGTTGTTTTTGAAGTGGGGAAAAGAAAAATAACCTTTTAATTTTTTTTTGGAGCAAATTAAAACCCTTCTGTTTTTAATTGTGGGATTTCTTTGTTGGATTTGAAAATTTGGCATAAAGAAAAATTTTTACAAAGGGATATAATTTGCAGATTCTCCAGAGTTATTTTTTATAAATAGCATTTTCTGTTTCTGGAGTTTCTGGCCTTTGTTTATGATTAGACCCCTACACTATGAAGTGCAGCTGATTTAAGGAGTTAAAAATTACCATTAAACCATGACTGTCATCTTGAATTTATTTTTGAGAAAGAATGAATGTGACCACCAGTTGAGGCAGTTCTTTTCCCCCATATGCTATTCAACTATGTTTAATTGTTTATGTTTAGAATGTTTAATTTTCTCTTTTTGTGTATGGGATGGTAAACATTTTAGGTACGTGGAAAAGCAAGCTGCAGAAAAGCAAGTTGCGCTATTGACCAATGAGAGATTTTTGAAGGTAGGAATGTGGGTGTGTTTGTTTCAGGTTAATTCCTTTTCTTCTTCATGAAAAATAATATGCACATACCATTTATGGAGTTAATATTATAAACCATATCTGTACATCCTAAAATGCTTTGCAGAATGAAGTAGTAGGTCTTGATAATCATATAGGAGTGTTACTATTAAGGATGACACAAAACCTCACCTAAGAGATAAGATTTTTCTTATTGGGAAAAAATATTAACTAGGACACTAGGTTTCTTCTGTAGTCTATTTTGAAAACAGTTTTTAGATCTCAGTTTTCTTTCCACATAGCAGTTTTAGAATCTGCAGGCAATCTCATTTTAATGATCTTTTAAAGGCTGTCATAAATAAAAGCACATAGAAGCTATGCAGCTTAGGGACACACCGCTAAGTGGGTATTGATTTGATATGAAAAAAATGTCATTATATATTAATAATATAACGCCAGGAAAGAAGTAACGAACTTAGAATATGTACACTGTTCTGCTATCTTGTTTTGTTTTGCACTTAATCTTAGAAATCATATCAGTACTAAAGAGTGGAATAGTATTAAACAAATGTACCTTCATTTTATTTAACAAGTCCTTTACTGATGGACAATTAGAAACCCATAATGTCACACTTATTTTCATACTTTTCATGCGTTTTTTAGGAAAAAGTTGTTAGAAAATTGTAAAAAAGTTAAGATGGCGTTGAAGTTAAGCCCTGGTTCTATGTGTGAGTTTTGCTGATATGTACTATTTTCAAATTTTGAATAAATGAATGTTAGTTCCTAGAGGGCATTTATTCTGTATAGTTCTAAATACTAATTTACCTCCTTTTTGTTTTAATTGAGGTATAATTGACATAGAGCATTACAGTGAAGAATGGCTTTTATTCAACATTGTTTGTAATGGAGAATCCACACTGGGCTATAATATAAAATCACTTCTAGATTGGATTTAATGATCATTGTAATAATCTCTGTAACCTTTTCAGAGCAGTGTGGGAAGTCCTGAAACCCTAATGCAGGTTATTTTGATAAAAGGAAATTTAAGAACCACTGGAAAATGGATGGGTGCATGTTTACTGAGTCTTTTAAGATTAGATAGATTAGCTGTCTGCTAAGTGAGCTAGTTGCCAAGTGCATTTCCTGCTATAACTTTCTGTCAAGAGTGTATTTTCAGAAGCCAGGAATAGATTTTTTTAAAGAGTACTCTTAACCATTGAGATGACAAAGGGAAAGAATGGCTAGGCTGATCTGTTATAAAAATAGCCTGACATTTATCTTTGCTTTTCAGTAACTGTTTGTGTATTTTCTATGCATTTATTTATACTGTATTTGTCTTTGTTGTCTTATTATTTGTGCCATATTCATATTCAACGAACAATGTTCGTTGTGCATGCAGAGTGGCATGTTTTGTCATTTAGAGGCATATTTTCTTGAGACTTTGCATAGTGAGAATATGAGAGCGCAGAAAGATTTGTACCCTTACCCTGAAAAAGTTACCTGCAGGCTACCTGCTGAATTCAAAGAACAGAAGATGTCTATGAAAAAAAGTTAATCAATGTGTCTGTTGATTTTTCTAGTTTAGAGTGAAAGCGTCTTTCACTATTTTATTACTGTGTTGTGGTTGGAGACAGCTGATTCTAAAGGATGTATTTCACATTGACTGACAACCCACAGCCTAATATAAATGTGGTTTTTTTAGGTCCATAGTGTTTTTATAAAAATCTGAGGCAACATTTACAAATTGAGAAAATTTACATTACAAATTCAAACTTTTTTCCTCTTTTGAAAAATTAGTAAATTTGGCCCACATTCAGCAAGACAAGCAGTTGCTCTTATTTAAAAGAGTGACCAAGTATTGGCCTTCGTTCTTTTCTTTTTTTTAAAATTTATTTATTTTTATTTTTTATTTTAATTTTAATTTATTAGTTTCAGGTGTACAAGACAAGGTAATACTTAGACGTTCATCATTTATATCCCTCACACTGTGAACCCCCCTCCCCCCATCCACTATCCCTCCGACCTCACACCGAGCCATCACATTATACATATAAAATTATAGTTGGCATTCATTAATGTTTAGCTTCTGGTGTACAGTGCCATGATCAGGCATCCACAGTATCCCTGAGGTGGTCTTAATGCACGTCCTCATTCAACAAATCCGCTCTGAGTGCCTTCGTTGTGTGCAAGGTATTAATCGAGGTTCTGAAAACGGAAGAGTGAACAAAGACAAAACACCTGCCTTCAAGAAGCTTACGTGCTATCAAGTTAAATATGTAAATTAGCTATGTTAGTGATCGTTGCTAAGGCGAAAACAATGAAGGAGAAAAAGGGAGTATGAAGTTCGTTGTGCATGCAGAATGGGATTGAAAATTTAAATAAGGGCCTCACGAGAAAGTAAATTTTGACTAATGACTTAAAGGAAGTTATAAAGCTTGCCATGCAGGAATCTGGAGGAAAATTCCAAGCAGAGCAACAGCAAGTGGAAGAGCTGAGGTTGGAGCATGTCTGGGCAGTTTGAGGAAGAGTGAGGAGGTTGTTACGTATTTGTTCTGTTTTTCTTACAGCAGAGAAATATTTCCGTTCCTGTACCTGTATCAAAGATCAGTAAAGACCAAAAGGTAGTCAAAAGAAAGTGTACCTGTTTGGGAAGTAATGACTTCCTAGGCAAAGTGTATTTCTGTTGAAAGGAATCACTCTTACCATAATTATGAATTAAAACAGTGGCAGCTATGACTAGTATACAGAAAAGATGCCAGAGGAAATATTTCATGACCAGAAAACAGGATTACTATTTCAACAGGCTTTGTTTTTGCATGTTTATAGTGTGATGCTGCTGTAATTTGTTAAGTGGGAAATTTTCTCATATATCAAAACCTTTTACAAGTTTGAGTTTATAAAAAAAGTGTTCATAAAGTGCATTAGGAATTATTGGCGTGGATAGGTAAAGGCATTTGCAGATGTGTATCTCGGTAAGACAAAGAACTTAGAGAACAGATTACATGAAAAAAAACTGAAGTTAATCATTTGTGATGTTTTCTGCTGCAGCTGATAACAGATGTAACAGTGGAATCTTATGTGGAGATTAGGTTCTAAAGTCAGCACATAAGACAAAGATCTGGTATGGTCAAAATGACTCTTGAAAATCTCTTTGAAAGGTGACAGATCTTCTCTCATTAAGTCCAACATAGCCAGTTTTATTTGCAGTGTTGGAACCAAAACTCATTTCAAAACTCAGTTGAGCATCAGATGAAATAGTCTGTCGTGCTATATGAACAAAACAAAACATTTTTTATATGCTAGAATTCCACTCAGCCCAGGGATGTAATCACACAGTTAAGAAGTATAAGGGCCCAAGACAACTGGGAAAAAAGCGTGTTCATCTCTCTCATCTCACACTCTAGGGCAGGGTTCGTTGAGTGTGCAGCATTGCCCATCATGTGTAAAGAGTTGATTTTCTCTCTTCATCCAAGTAAATTGAACATGTCATTCAGTTGTACTGTGTCACTCAGTTATATATACATATAGTTACTTCACAGAGCAAAAGTAATAGGTAATGCAATTATCATGATGTATGATTATTGTTCAGTAATAGATTCCTTTTTCTCCAGAATATTCCCCCATATAAAAGATATTTAAGCTCACATCAAGGCAAACAATTACTGACTGTATGCAATCTCTATTATAGTTTACAGTAAACAGAATTAAAAGTGTGCACTTTCAGTGGTGACAAAAGTACCGTTTGTACTGATAATACTTGTGTAGTGTTGATAGGAGACCTAGATTTTTGAAATTACTACTTAAATACTGGGAGGAAAACCATTTTGATATTAAAAGCTTTTGTTTCATTTGCCCTGGGCTTTCAGATAATGACCATAGGTTGCTGACCAAGGAATTGATTTCTAAGTGAGTTAGAGTTTAGGATAATATACCAGATTTCTTGCTTTATGTAGATTAGATTTACTTGAATTTATTGATACCTGAGGTATTCTTTTCTATTAAAAATAATGGCTATCTGGAAAATATTACTGAAAAACAAAGCAACCCAGTAGTTAAAAGTCTTTTATTTGACTTCTTAGAGGAGAAAAAAATTTGCAGACTGTGTGTTTAGACTGAGTCCGAGGTGTTTCCAGATTTGGGCCTGAGACACTGCAGCCCAAAGAACACAGCAGGCAGCTGAGTGGGAGACATAGGTTTATGGAGGCTTACAGACCAGGGAGAGTCTCTGGTGGCGGCCGGCCAGAGGGTAGTGATCTGCCCAGGCAGAGAAGCAGCAAGGTTAGATAGGCACAGCAAAACCAAGATCATTCCACGGGAGAAATCCTCTGGCAGGCCCTGCAGGCCGCTCTCAGGTACACAGCGTCCCAAGAAGCCAGGAGACCTTGACTGCCGCCAGCTGATCTGCCTGTGGGCCAGGTCCCTACACCATACCACAGATCATAATCCTCTTAAGAAAACATTACCGAAGTAAGCAGTTATGAAAGTATTTGAGACCTGAAAAATGTTTGCTAGGATGCAGTGTTTCAAAATGACTTATAAACTATTTCAGAAGGTTCTAGAAAACAATGCTCCTTCCCTGCAAACTCCCGCCCTAGCCAAAAAACCGTTTGAAACGATTTGTGAGATTAGTCAAACCATAGGTTTCTTAAAGACATTATCTCCTATATCATACCTACTGGATTCTAAATTATAAAGCTTGTTGACTTCGGATTTCTCTTTTTCACTATTTTTTTCTTAATTGGTAAAGTGAATAAAACCAGTACATACTGGAGATTATCAACAAAAGGCAGAATCTCCTGTGTTGTTTCTTCTACAGTGTTTCTTTCTTCCCTTTCAAACGCAACTCTAGCAGTACTTTTAATAAAACATACATCACAAGTGGAACCCCAGCAACTGTTAATTACGTTGGTACTGGGCTCTCTGGTCATCTCCTCACCCTCCTGATGCCAGTGAGGTAGAGTAATGGGCCTGCTTCACTGTGGCACACACCAGATGGCTAGTGCAGGCAGGCATCCAACAAGGTGCTCTTTTGCACACTTGTATTTTGGGGAACCAAGTTATTGTAGAAATGTTGTAGGTAAGAGGAAATTAACTTACAGTATTAATTTTGGTGTGTGTAAAATACCACTAGACTGGATACTAAATCAGAAATATCTAGCCTTTATCCTTGGATTTTGTGTGCATCATAAATTTTCAGAATTAAGGAGGTTAATTTGTAATTTTGAATCATCTCATCATTTTCCAGAAATTATATTTCATATCCATGAAATAGATTTTATTATATTATATTTTTTTAAATTACTGACTTACGTGTGTATTTGTGATTTTTTAGGAGGAAACACAGTCATTACTAGAAAACCTGCATGTTTACCACACAAATTACTTCCTGGTTTTGAGATGTCTTCATCAGTTCACCTCTTCTCTTCCCAAGTGCCCATTGGGTCGACAGGTAACTAAACTTCCTCATTTAGAATCTATGAAGTCAGAATATTCGTAGTTTCTTGCTTTGACTTCAGTAGCATTCAGGCATCAGAATTTGAAATGGATCCAAATCTTGCAGTGAGTGCACAGTTTAAATTCATTCCAGCTGTACACATTACTGGTAATTTTTTATTCCATGGCCACAAATAGAAACAACCACATGAATCCAGTGGTGTTACTTCCCCTATAATGTATTTGTGCTAAAGCGTTTTAACTTTATTTAATAACTTTTCATCACTTAAACAGAGAGCTAATCCTCCGTTTTTCCACTGAAATGGAAAAAATCTGTTTGAGGATGCTTAATGGTGAACTTTGCATTGCAACAGGAACTAAAACGGAAGCAGTACTTCTACTCCTTGCAAAATTGTGCTCTGCTGGCCTTTGTGTCATACCATAAACCTATGAGCCATCTGTAGACTGGATGCTAATGGAAGAACTCTGTATCCCTAAATCTTTGCTTCCTTTACTCAAAGGTTTAGAGAATACGTAAATGACTTGTTTATAAGATAATTTCTGCCATTAAACCTTTTTAATAATCACATTATCATTTCTATCATTTTCTTATTGCAAAGTGACCAGTGATAACAGCCAGTCTCCATATAGTCTCATTTTGCTTTTACATAAATGGTGTTCTCATAAAGCCTGATCCATGTGATATATGCCAAGTCTGTTGTCATCTAAAGAAAATGGTTGTTTTTAATAACATTAATTTTATGTCTTGAACATTTATGATTTTGCACACTAGTAGTGTGCAAACTTGGTCCATTGCTTCTGGTTCCTTACAAGTGTGCTGCTCACTTACAGATCAGAGAGCTGTACTGCACATGTTTAGAAAAGAACATATGGGAATCAGAGGAGTATGCATCGGCCTTGCAGCTGCTAAGGTAGTTTGGTTTTTTTCTTCTTAGTCTGCTCTAAGCCTGCCAATAAGTAACACCTTCCTCCGTACCTCTGCCTGCCAAGGAGTTTCATAAGTAGCCTGTTGTATCTAATATTTATATCTATCTTGAATTTGTGTTCGTAGCTTATGGTGTTTTTAATGTAACAACCATCCATTTCTTTTCTGCTTTTACCTTGGTTTTGAACTTGCGATTTTTAAAGTAAAACAGATGTTTGTTTAGTGAAATATTAACACTACACAAGGAGAACGTAAGTATGAATAATTTCAGTCTAGCCAGCTTGATGTCATGGCATGGAAAGGAGTCACGGAAAGCAAGCTCAGCATGGCCCTAACTAGCGGGGTGGAGGAACAGCGTCACAGGTGAAGTGCGTCCTGTGAAGGAGGTTGCTGCTGACCTTGAGTAGCAACCTCAGGTGGGCGGTGGCTCTGATGCCTTCCCCCACCTGAGCTGGCCCTGACCACAGTAAGATTGGATCTTTCATAAATTATCTAATTTATATGAATATATAAGATACCTTAGAGTTATTATCGGACATCAAAGATCAGTTATGCCTGACAAATGTACCTTTAAAAGTTATAATCATTTGTCTTTCTTGGCTTTAATTCTTATATGTGTGGTGGCTTTCTGGTTTTCCATTACTTGGACAGTAAAAAAAGGGAAATGAAATGTGAGTTAAGTTTCTGCACATAGTCTTATCATTTTCCTCAATGGATATAAATGCTTATATGAAAATATCATAAAGAACTCTGAGAACTGAATACTTATTAAGTCTTGGTTTCCTCTGGGCTCACAAGAAAAGAACAGATGGGCACAGTAGGAGGAAAATTCACACTGAAAGCACTTTAAGTCCAGAGACTTAATAATACAGATGTTAGTGATCTAGCAGGTGCAGCTTAAGATAGGAAACTAATTTTATGCTATCTGGAAAAATAACTCCCCAGGGAAATTAGATTGCCACTGAAAAACTATGTTTTATTTCATTTTGAGTGCTAATGAAGGATTTCTGTGTATTTATATACTTCAACTGGACTGTTTCTGAAACGTCTTTTGCTTTCTGCTCAAGTTAACATACCTATCTCAAACACTCAGTGGGTTATTCTTGCTGGGTTTCCTCTTTAACCTTTGTGGTTAGTGATTAGCTTCCTTCTCCTGTTGGGTATTCCCAAATTCACATATTCCTTTATCAGGGAGGGACTTGTTCTTTTCCTTCTGCATCTTCCTGGCACTGATAATCTTGGGGTACAAGTCAAGAGTGAAAAATGCCAATTCCAAATAAACCCTTGGCGCCACCCTCCACCGCAATAGAAGCGGAACGCCAGGCCCACGTGTATGTGCCTGCTCTCTACTCACCACCTCCCCGCGAGGCAGGCTCCTGGCGGCGCCCTGAATGCTCTCGGATCTATGTCTTTAAAATCCAGAAGTTGCTAATGCTGTTACACCAGAGCAGTATAAGTGAAGTAAATACTCTCCAGTCCTTTTCTTCTTCCTTTCTCTTATATACATCAACTTTGGAAAGGTCAAACCCTGAATTTACAGAATAGAAGGAGCAATAAATATCCGATGAGATTCTAGAGTCCATTGGCTTTAACCAAAGAAATAGAGATGCCTGAATCTCCAGCAGAGATTGAAACCGAGAAGCACTAGACCAAGAATCTAATAGTTTTGCCTTCAATGAAGTTTTCTTCCTCAAAGCTCCAGAAGTACATCATTCTTCTATGTGACATGTTCAATATTACATAATGAAAGATTTTATATAGTATCTTCAGTATCCAAAAGTACCTAAAAGAAGAGACTACAGATTTAACAGAATAATAAAAATAAAGATCTTATTGATGCATAAAAAAATGACAATTCCACACTAGGGTAAGGAAACACAAGCAATGGTAATAATGGTGACAGTAGTAACCACCATATATGAGGGCTGGCAGTGTGCCAGGCGCTGCCTTAGGAGCTTTCAGTACATTTTCTAGTCTAGTAGTCAAGTACACCTTTGGGCAGATACCATTAGCCACACTTTACAGTTGACGAAACTGAAGCACAGATAGTGTTTAAGTGATTTGCCTGAGCTGTGAGCTGTTGATGGAACTAGGATTCTAATCCAGGCCTGACTTCAAAGCTGTTGCACCTTCCACTATTCTTTGCTAAGATCTAAAATATGGATTTAGGGATCTCAGTCAAGCGGAAGCAGTCAATAGAAAGCAAAGTTTCAGTCATTTTGCTAAGCTGAGATCAGAAACAGGAATATAAAAACCACTAAGGATCAAATGTAGCAGCTACAAGGACAGGTAAGAGTGGGCTACAAGAGAATAGGAATTTGGGAACCTTCAGACTGGATTTCTTTTCCCCTTTGTAAAGATTAGAGGTAGACGAAAAGTCAGGGACACTTGTCAGCTTAGACATTCTCAGTAGGAATCATTTGAATTTAGGAAACCAGACATTCTCATTATCTGTCTTCAAACAATTCAAGTCATGAGAGAAAATAATAAAATGATCACTGAATGTTATTTAGAAAGAAAAACTAAGGTACTATTAGAAACGTAGTTTAGTAACATTTCCAATTTTAATTATTTTTCTTAAGTACCTCAAAGGCATTTCTTTTGAAACATCTCTTTGATTGTTTAAGTAACCATAGATCTACTTGGTGAAATAGTTTGTGGCCATTACAAAGTACTTAATTCCTAATATTTGTATGGAATCACAAAAGCCCCCAAATAGTAAAAACAATCTGAAAGAGAAGAATACAGGTGGAAACATTATGCTTCCTGATTTCATACTATATTACAAAGCAATAGTAATTAAAACAATATGGTATTGTGATAAAAACAGACACAGATGAATGGAACAGAGAGCCTAGAAATAAACCCACACATAGTTGGGCAATTAATGACAAAAAGAACCAAGAATATACAATGAGGAAAGAACAGTCTCTTCAATAAATTGTGTTGGGAAAACTCGACAGCTGCATGCAAAACAATCACACTGAGCCCCTATCTTACATCATATACAAAAATCAACTCAAAGTTGATTAAAGACTTGAACGTAGACTTGAAACCATAAAACATGAAGAAAACATAAGCAGTAATCTTGACGTTGGCCTTGGCAATGACCAAAAATAAAGGCAACGAAAGCAAAAATAAACAAGTGGGATTGCATCAAACTAAAAATGTTTCTGCACAGAAAAGAAAACCATCAACAAAATGAAAAGACTACTTAAAGAGGGAAAAAATATTTGTAAATCATATATTTGATGAGGGGTTAATATCCAAAATATATAAAGAATACATAAAACTCAATAGAAAAAAAATCTGATTAAAAAATGGGCAGAGGATCTGAATAGACATTTTTCCATAGAGGACATACAGCTGGCCAACAGGTACTTGAAAAGGTGCTCAACATCAGTAATCAACAGGGAAACGCAAATCAAACTCACTATGAGATATCATCTCACATTTTTAGTGTGGCTATTATCAAAAAAAAACAGAAAAAACAACTGTTGATGAGGATGTAGAGAAAAGGAAACCCTCATGCATTGTTGGTAGGAATATAAATTGGTGCAGCCACTATAGAAAACAGTGTGGAGATTTCTCAAAAAATTAAAAATAGAACTACCATATAACCTAGCAATTCCACTTCTAGGTATTTATCTGAGGGAAATGAAAACACTAACTCTAAAAGGTATCTGTACCCCTCATGTTCATTGCAGCGTTAATTATAACAGCAAAGGCGTGGAAACAAGTGTCCATCAGTGGATGAATAGATAAAGTGTGTGTGTATATATAAATATTATATATATGTAATTATTATTATTTAGCCATGAAAAGAAGGAAATCCTGCCATAACACCAAATTCGTAGATAAAGAGAACAGATAGGTGGTTCCCAGAGGCTAGGGTGGGGTGGTGGCAAAATTGGTGAAGGTGGTCATAAGATACAGATTTTTCAGTTATAAAATAAAGAAGCCCTGGAATATAATGTATAGCATGGTAACTATAGTTAATACTGTGTTGTATATTTGGAAGTTGCTAAGAGAGTAGATATTAAAAGTTCTCATCACAAGAAAAATAATTGTAACATGCATGGTGACACATGTTAACTAGACTTAATGTGATGATCATTTTGCAAATATACAAATATCAAATTATGTTGTACACCTGAAATTAATACAATATTATGTGTCAGTTATATCCCAATTTTTTAAAAAGTATTTACAAGGAATTTGTCATAATTTGCTAAAATGTTTGTTACATATTTATGAGTGGAGAAGTCTTATAGGATTTTATATCACAGTTATTTTAAAAATGTATTCAACAGACATTGATGTGCATTTGGGGAGCATGCGGGTATACCTTTATAATGTGTCCTAATTTGACGTGAGTACACTGGTTCTGCATGTGTTCTGTAACTTCCTCTTTTGAGTCAGTTCTTAGAGCATGAAGACCACAACCCTATACAGAATATGAATTGGTTAATTTTTCACTCAACCAAATATATAAGGATATATCTAAGTTAAAACACCACTTGGGAATAGGAAGTGGTAAAACTGATGCTAACTGAGCAGTGAGCTCGGTGAGTCATTGGCTTTTCCTCGTCAGCTATGAAAGACCTTAAGAGGAAAAATTTACCTTTCTATTGAGGGAATCTCTAAACAGCCATCTAGAAATCAAACACTAGATCAAGAAGTTTTCAGACTTTTGAAATTCTAAAAGCCTTGCTTCAATAATGAAGTTTTAAGGGTTGATCTAAATCAGAGTCCTCAACTTATCAGAACGTGATGGGTCAGCTGGACCTACAGAGTACTGCACCCTCACGTCTGTGCAGTGGATTGCTGTGGCAGTGATTCTCGGATTGGGGATAATAAACAGTGTGCCCCCTTTCTTAGGGGAATGTATTTTGTTCCCTCTATCCCATCAGTTAGAATTACCCATCCAGAGTTAGCACATTTTCTTCCAAATAAGAAAACCAAAGTCAGAGACATTGAATGACTTTCCTGCAGTTGGCAGAGATGAAATTTAAATCTGAACCTTCAAAGTTCAGAACATTTTTCAGCCCTATTCCAATTATTTGAGAGGTGGTATAAAAGGAAATTTATATGGGTTGTGGCCAATAGTCCATGTTCAGAGCATACTCAAATTTTAAAAATGAGCCAGCAAAGTAAGCTTCTGTAGGCGCAACCCCCTCCCCCAGTCCTGACGCTAGTCATTTTGGCACAGGCTGCAGCCATAAATGAAAGGAGCCACAGTGTCTAGTATGCTGATCCCAAGTGTAACTTTATGAGCTTGCTACAGAAACAGATTTGTAAATTGAAGTTGATTGATAGCTGAAGGCATTTACTTTATACTGAGAGAAATTATTCTAATTTCTGAGTAAGGCTTTTGAGTTAAACAGTAATATATTAGCAGGTCAGCTCAGCTTTCATTGAGTTGAAAAAACATGACCCAAGTAATATTAACATTTGATCATTTTAGTTTACTTCAAAGACACTGAAGATTTGGAATCTAAATGACACAGCTCCACAGTCTGAGATGCCTCTTCAATAGCGCTAATCTAACTTTTGATAATCTAGATTTATCCATGCAGAATCTTTGAGACTACACCATTAAAATATTATTTCTTTCTTTTAGAACAGGAATTGCCAGTCCTGAATTTACATCCCATCAGGTACCTCCACAATTATCTGTTGGCTTGTGGAGAAATCAGGCAAACAGCAGAATTGTTGCAGCTCATTTTAAAGCAAAGGATGTTGAGAGTCCTGCTTTTAGAGTAATGGTTTTCAGGCTTCAGTGTGCCTAGGAATCAGCTAAGGCGTATTCAAGGTGTACCTCTCTGCCCTCTCTCCAAAGACTCTGAATCTGACTCTTGGGAACCTCAGTGTGATGGTCAGCAGGATTCAGCATTTAACAAGCAGGCACTCCACCACGTTTGGAGGGATGGTCTAGGAACCACACTTTGAGGAAAACTGTTCTAGAAAATAAAGAGGAATAAGAAAAGGGTACAAAAAAAATTGAGGAAGAAATGAAGCCATCCAAGTAAAAGAGAAGTCTTCGTTGTAGAGAGAAGCTGAATGACTTTAGGCAGTTGATCTCAAATTGATCTAGTCCAAAACTGGACTAAGGTATTGCAGCATTAATAGTGAGCAGTGCTTTATTTGATCTCCATAAACCAAAAAAAAAAAAAAAAAATTCTGAATTTGTAGTTTTAGGTTTTCTTTATTAAACAGTTAGTGCCCCCACTACCACTTTTCTGCTAGTAAAATGCAAAAGTAGCTAAGAAATACTAATTTTAAGAACAGCTATAACTACTTAAACTAAGTTTGACAATAGTTTTTTCCCCTGTGAACTCATGGTTTTATAATGCATCAATAACATGTATCTATTTTCTCTTACTAAAGTGGTTTCTAACCATGTGATAGAATTAACTTTATTCATTTTGACATTCAAAAAAGAGCATGGTGTTCCACAGAGGGCACCATGATTTCCAGGGACTCCTCAACGTGAACCAATTTGAGAATTGACAAACTGTCCTTCACTAAAGCCTGACATCATGAAATTCTTTATCAGTGCATGGCCATTGCTTGGGTCATCCATTCAAAAAATGTTTTTCTGTGCGTGATCGGTGGAGCCACTGATCTGATGGCAGAGACAGCCCTGAGTCTTATCTACACTGAATTTTGGCCAAGTGAGAGATTAAAGTGGACAAGTGGACAGGCAATTACAATACAGAGGAGTAAGTGCTGCAATAGGTGAACTCTTGGGTGCTAAGGAACTGAGACTAAACAGTTATCTTCCATTTTTAGGTCAAGCGGTTTCTTGGAAGGAGTGGTATCTAAGATGAAATATCAAGCCTTAGGGGGGGAATTACGCATGTTTTTGGTTTCTCTTTCACTTGTTATGATGATAAATGATAGCTTTGTCGTATAGTTTTTGAAGAAGACAGTCTCTGTGAATGTTTTCTTTGTAAGCTTTTTTTGTTTTCTTCTAGTCTTCACTGATACACTTGCAGGTTTGAGTTTTTGAATATTTTTTTGAAGCTGTATTGTAATGATGATGTCTGTGGAGAGCTTGAGAACTCATTATTCAGGAGATCTTTGCATTAGCCATGGACTGACCAGTTTCTCCTTAGGGCCTGTTCTCAATCAGACGTGTATATAATCAGTACTTAACCAGAAATGACTGGCTTTCTGCACTACGAAGCAGAACACCCCATTGCCCTGCAGGGTGATTGCTTTTAATGATTGCTAAATGATTCTCTTTCTGTCTTAGTCAAAGAAACATTTCTTATGACAACCTATAAAGTTTTAACACATTCAGTATCATAAGCCTTTTTCGGACCATGTACCTGGTAGTGATATAATCACTTAATCAAGTTCCTTAAAGATAAATAGCTCTTTTTCCGCATTAATGTGACCTATCTTAGATGTGTTTTTCCTTTCTCTTCAAAGTACTGTAGTGTGTGGCTTTCAGACTTTTTAATTCAGATATTTTCTTTTCAATTTTACTCTTTCTTTTAAAACAACATACTAGGTGAAATCGACAAAAATTCGAAAGTATTGTCACACTATCTTCAGTTCCTCTCCTCTCATTCTCTCTCTAACTGATTTGGGTTTTGCACATTATCAAAACCACTTTGATCAAGGTCACCAGTGACCTCCATGTTCCTAAATCTAATGGTCAGTTCTCTGTGTGGCATTAGTTAAGGTATTATCAGCATTGAGCACAGTTCATCACTCCTCAATGACTTCCAAGGCCCAGCGTCTCTCGCTTTGTATCCTAACCTCACTGCATGCTCCTTCCTTCTCAGTGTTCTTTGGTAGTTTCTCTTCTCCATGGCATTCTGACATGACAGTGCCCCGGATGTAATCCAAAGTCCACACTTTTCTCCTGCGTGCCAGACTGTTAATGCCATCTACCTGTTTAACATCTCCACTTGGATATCTGATACATGTCAGATTTAACATCTTCAAAACTGAATGTCTGATCTTCCCCCCTGAAACCTAGAATCTTCCTGCTGTCTTTCCATCCTTCTGATTGTTCAAAGCTGAAAACCTGGGTTCTGCCTTCAAAATTATGTCCAGAATCAAATCTCTCCTTGCCACCTTTCCTCACTGGCACCACCATTGCCCCGGTCACCATCATCTCTCACCCGAATTGCTGCAATAGCCTCCTAACTGGTTTCCTTCCTTCCACACATGCTCCCCTATAGGGTTTTCTCAAGATAGCAGTCAGAATCATCCTTTTCATATATGTCAGATAATGTCACTCATTTGCTCAAAACTTCCCTTTTCACTCAGAGTAAAAGCCACAGTTTATACGATGACCCTACATAATCCAGCCTTTCTCTGAATTTATCTCCTGCTTGGTCTCTCTCTTTTCCACTTCAGTCACCTTGGCCTCCTTACTCTTTTTGAATATGCCAGACATACACCTACTATGGGATCTTTGCATATTTTATTCTCTTTGCCAGGAAAAGCTCTTCTATATATTGTATAGCTAACTCTCATACCTCCTTCACTTGTTTCGTCAAATGTCATCAGGGAGGCTCAATAACCATTTTAAAATTGAAAGTTACCCACAAACCCCCACCCCCTGCACTCTCCCCCCATACTCTGCTCAATATTTTTTCATAATATTAATTTTAACATGTATAGAAATGTGAGATAGTATTTGTCTCTGTGCCCCACTCTATCCCTGCCCCTTTTAGAATGTGAGTTTCATGAGGATGGATTTTTGATTCATTTGAGGTGTACCCCGAATGCCCAGAACAGTGCCTGGTATGCAGTAGGTATTCATTAAATTTTTATTGAATGAATGGTTTTATGACTTACTAATGGTTTCAAACCCATTTTGAAAACCCACTTTGAGAAATGCTAGTCTAGTGGCTAGACTCAATCCTTAATTTTTTATTTGGGATGATACATACTCGTATAACAAACTTTACAGTATAAATTTTTCATTTTTTAGTTGTTTTCAGTTGTGTTTAATTTTGGTTTGTTCAAAGTGTTGATGTCACTCTAATAGTAATCTAAATGAAAACATAACATTCCTCTTCTGATATTATCCCTTGTGTTATATAATTTTTAAAGCCAGTCATCTACTGTTAGCAATTTGTACTTCCAGATATTTTTCCACGCATAAACATATTAAATAATACTCATACAGTGTTTCAGAACTTGTATTTTTAGGATTTGGTTTTTTTGGTTGTTTTTTTCATGGTAGTTACTTGTTTTGCACCTAATGTTCTACCATGGACACTGTATCTTGAAATGCAGTATAGCATGGTCAGAAAGAGCATAGAGCTGAAGGCAGACTGGGTTCAAATCCCAGCTTTCCCAGTTACCAGACCTTAGACAAGTTACAGAAGTTTTCTGTGCCTCTATTTCCTCATCTCTTAACATGGGAATAATAATAGTACCTACATCATACAACGTTGTGTCGGTAAAATGATGCCTGGTTCATGTGTGTACATATAAAATGTTTGTTGTCATCACTAGGATTACTTCATTATTTATCACTGCTATGTAATATCCCATGTTTTGAAAGTAACATTTAATCAGTCTCTAATTTGATACCCATTTAGCTTGTTTTTAATTCTTCACTGTTACAAATAGCAATTACCTAGGGTTGAAAGTATTTGCACATTTGTATAATTATTTTCAGAAAATAAAATACATAAGTATAGATTTTCGGAGTCTAAAATATAAACACTATTGTACACAGGTACACTTGTACCAACAGTGTATCAGTATTTGTTTCCCCACACTCTTACTGGTACTGGACATTATCAGGCTTGAATATCTTTTCCTTGTTTTCTTCTAGTATTTTAGGATTGATGAAATAGTTCTTTCCCCTACTTCTACACCATACTCACATTTTTATTCTATCTGAAATATATTGAGGTAATGATCTATTTTTTTCAAATGAATTATTTTCAGTACCTCGCATCTTTTCACCATTGATTTGAAATGCTACTTTTGTGTCATGTACCAAATTCCTATGTATACCTTGATCTCTTTCTGGACTCTTACTCTCTTTCACTGTCCTGTGTATTCCTATACAACTACCATCTGATTTTAATCACTGTAGCTTATACCTTTGATATATTAATAGCCCCACTACACACACGGAAGCATGCACACATTGTTCTTCTTTTTCAGTAACAATTATTTGTCCAGATAAAATTTAGAATAATTTTCCTGAATTTTAAAAAGATAGTCACTGGAATTTTGTTTCAAAGTGTTAAAAGTAGAGATTAATTTGGAATGAATTTGTATCTTTACAATACTGAAGGTTAGACCTTAAAATGTCTGTTTACTCAGGGCTTTCATTTTTTTAATATGGCATACACTTGTTATAACGTATATTGCTGTGTATTCTATGGTTTTTGTTGCCAAATTTGTTGTTCTTTTTTCCGTTACAAAGTTTAATATATTTGTTATATATACATGGAAGGGATTAACGTGTGTACACACACAAAAATACATACACCTATTTGTCTTATATCCATATACCCTTTTATACTCTTTAATACTTTTGCAGTTCTCTAAGATTTTTGACTCTTACAGTCACATCATATGCAAATAATAAATTTCATCTAATGTTTGTACCACTTGCTGCTTTTTTCTTAACTTGTCATGGTGACTGGACTCTTGAGTGATGTTGAATTACTGATGCTAGCAGGCTTCTTTGTTGAGTCTGTGTATGTATATACAATTCAATTAAAATGTTAATGACTTTATTGGTTGTATCACATTATTATCTCTAATCAGACTTACTTAAAGGCTTGTTTTGTATTAAACCTAAGAGTACTTGGGAAAATGTAAGATTTTTTTCCTACTCTGGAAACAATACTGTGTTTCCCTGAAAATAAGACCTAGCCGGACCATCAGCTCTAATGTGTTTTTTGGAGCAAAAATTAATATAAGACCCGGTTTTATTTTAATATAATATAGGACTGGGTCTTATATAAAACCGGGTATAATATAATATAATATAATGAATATAATAAATATAATACTGGGTCTTATATAATATAACGTAATATAATATAATGTAATGTAATATAATACCAGGTCTTACATAATATATAAGACTGGGTTTTATATATAAAGTAAGACCGGATCTTATATTAATTTTTGCTCCAAAAGACACATTAAAGCTGATTGTTCAGCTAGGTCTTACTTTCAGGAAAACATGATAGTTACTAATAAAGAATTTATATCATCTTGTTTGTTCTGACCAGAATCATTTACTATGTAGATAATTTTTTAACTATATTAATTTTGCTGTTATATTACATCTCCTGTCTGATTCTGTTCTAGGATGTTGGCAAAGGATGAACTGATGACCATACTTCAGAAATGTCTCAATGTTTTTAGGTCTTCTGAAAAGCAGCTTGGCAACACAGCAAAGAGAATAGAGGAGTTCCTGGCCCAGTTTCAGAGCCTTGATGGTGAGAATATAGTATCTTGCCAATTCTACAGGCTATGACAGCCATTTAACTAAAATAACATGGAAAATCCCACGTTGTGATGTATTGAGAGATGAAAGGATAAAGTAGTTCATAGTATCAGTATAACAAGCCTCAGAATATCACATCTTGACAGTCACAAACAGGCCAAATGGTTCTCTTCTAGATTTGGTTTAAACGATGAAAAGCATCAAATGGGCCTAGGAAAAAGAAAATTCTCTTGATGGACAGTTTGGAGCACTTACCTTATAAAACAAAAAAAAAAATTTCAAAAAGATTGGAGAGAGTAACGGCATCATAATTAAGGACTCCTTTTAGATGTTTTTTTCTTGAGCATTTCATCAAGTTCTTTGTAGATTTCAAAAACACTGCATAAATCGTCTGTAACCCTGAAAAATTAATACTTGTGAACTGCTTTCACAGCAGTGAGGCTCATTGGTATGCTGATTACCAAACTGTGCCTAAGGTTTGCTTTAATCAGATTTGCAAAACCTTGACTCTTTCAGTGTAAATGAACTGAGGCACTCCTCAGTGCTGAATGGTTGCAGATCCCTTTATCTTCATAACCCTCACATGATGATTTATGTTTGCTTAATGCTGGGGGTGCCTGATTGTGTACAGGTAGCCGTCCTCTGTTCTCCGTACCCCAGCACTTTATTCTCATGGGGCACCACAGATACCGATCATTAACTTTAATGGGCTCTTCTCGTGCCCTGTTTCTAGCACCAAAGTATGCTACTCTTTTGGTAAAACAAAGTAAGTGTGCATCCTTTATTTTTCCCTATTTAGGGAAATTTTTAATGGATTTGGGGAAAAGAGGCAGCTTGAATAATGCATAAGGCACATAGGTGGACTAGACATGGCATGGTGAAACTATTTTACTTGGAATGCCCCTATCAGGCCTTTCTATGTTTGACAAGTGTTCTTTTGTCTTGAAAAGCCTATGGATTTAGGAAACTGCTTTTGCTGATATCTTTCCATATCTCTCCCTAGCTGCAATGCTGGGCACCTGATGAGTGCTTAGTCAATGGAAGGCGAAAGAGAAAGCTTGTCTGACTAGAGTGGCATGAGCAGGCCGAATGAGGAAGTACTCCCCCACGTTGTGTGTATGCATTGTTCTTTTGCAGTATAGCATGAGTTCAACTACTTTTCAGAAGGGCTGGAAATTGTTAATCAGAGGGGTCATTGAGTCCAGCTATCACATACAGAAACTAAAGCCCAAGCAGAGAAAGGACTTGCTCAGGATCACCAGCTCATTGTTTTTTCCTCACATACTCACAGTTTAAATTACCCTCAATTGTGGTCACTGGGACAGTGAGGGGCCACCCTTAAGGACATAAATAGGGGAAAAGACTTAGAAGACTATAAGGTAAATTAGGCAAATTTCAATCTTTTACAAAATTGGACCCAGGGATTTTTGTAAAATGAATGCAGATATAATTTTAATTATAGCTCATGTAACATAAGCTAATGAACAAATTCTGTGATGTGCTAATACCAAATAAAGCAATACAGCTTAATAGAAAGGTTAGAGGTTAAGATTAATAGTGTAAAGAACAAAGAATTTTACAAATTGAAGCAAAACCAGTGTCTTGAAGAAATGTCTGTATTTCTCTATTTTCAAAAGTGACACATTGCTAGTAATAAAGTGAAATTAAAACCCCTTATGTTAGACAAGTAGGAATACTTGACTATACATTATCCCTGGTTCCTTAAATTATTATATATTATAGTCTGGGTTTAAAATTACGTTTGGAGGGTTAAGTAGGTGAGAGTGTCGTATCAGATTTATTTTTAAGTCTCTGCTACATATTAAGAAATAGGACAAAGAATTTATTAAATATTTTAACCTCAAATTATATCTTTCTGGATCTAAGAATTAGCCACAGCAACAAAGAAATGTATTCTCTGAGAACAGTGCAGTTTGTCCAGCTGCATCCTGTCTGAGATTAGGTCAGACGACCATGTGAGTGAGGGGCTAACCTGCCCTGCGCCAGAGGAGGGCATTGGGGCCTCGTGCTCCTCAGAAGCACAACTACACCTTTTACCAGATACAGTTTTCTGTTCCCTCTGCTGAGGAGCCCTGGTGCACTTGGTGTTTTAGTAGATGATTTCCAATCTTTCACGCACTCCACTCTTCATTACTCACATAGCATTTTGTCAAAACTAGTGCATTGGATGCATTGGAAGGTTGAGACCGTACTCCCCAGGGTGTAGGTGTGTGTTGTTTACAGTCTTGGCATAATCAAAGGAATACAATTTAAATTCATTTTTTTAAAAGCTGTTTATAACAGCACGAAGATCTGGAGCTTTTTGCTGTCTGTGTGGTGGGGATTGGGGCGCGGTGTTATTTGTACTTTTTTGTTTTTATTGTGGTCACCGTTTTAAAATTCAGTAGCTGTTTTTTTTAAGACCTCTGCAGCATAACTTATGTAGTATTTGTTGACATTCAGTTTCTGGAAGAAATCATTTATCTAATGGACCCTTGATCCCTTGCCACATTGAAAAAAAAATAGATGAAACTTTATTTCCCTTGGAATAATAAAAATGTTGGTTCTCTTGACTTGAATGGATTTACCCTAGTTGCTGTATATTGGTTTTCTATTAAAGCACAAGCTAAAGAGGAAGAAGATACTTCCGGGTCACAGTCAAAGGGGCTGCAGAAGACAGACCTCTATCATCTTCAGAAGGTCAGGTCACTTTCTTTTCTTTCCATCTGCATCCTGTGACACTCCCTATTTTTGGTGTGTGCTCTAGATTAGCTCTGCCTGGATGTTTTTATTTTCCTTTTTAAAACACAACCAGGAAGAAAGCAGACTTTATAACTCACTTATAAATTGAACGTCCTGTTTATCCCACTGCCATCTTCATTCTCCATGTACTCAGTCTGGAATTGACTAGTGAACATGGGTGGAAACTGTTCTGTAGTCTCAGAGAGACAAAGAAAATTAATTAGCAATAAAGGCAAATGGGAACGTGGTTGCAAAAACGAATCTGATTATTTATCTGATGCATTTGTTTTTCTGTTTGATCAAACTGAAACATGCAAAAAAGCCTAACTCTATTAAGTTTAGATACTTTTCTTGATTTTTACAATGCATATTAAGCACAGAGCAGAAATTGAGCCACAGTATACCCACTATAATCTTTTTCAGATAGTTCTAACTTAAGAATCTTGGTTGTCAAAGAACCTTTTTTGTATAGCGTGATATCAGGTTATGATAAATGTAGAGTAAAATTTCAATCTAAGCAAAACAAAACACATGGAACCTATTCTGTTAGTATGGCAAAAAGGCAAGGTTTTTTTTCTGTTGTTGTTGTTCTTGTAAGTCCTCTCCTGAAATGAAGTATGTAACGGGTTGTGAAGAATGAGCACTCTGCCATATAACTTAGTAATGCACTGCCCTTTTCCTCTTTCCCTGAAAATTCACTTGATATATATTTGAAGCAAAACACCTAGGAGGAGAGAGTCTTTCCAGACTTTAAAAATAAAAACTAAAAACAATCCATTTTAATCCGGTTCTTTCTTTGCACATTCTCTTATGGAAAGGGTTATCAGCTGCTTCTGCCTCAGCAAGAGTACCCTCTTGAAGGGTTTCCTTTCTCAGAATCACCAGAAAAAGTATGTGCTTTCATCCACAGGCCTTATTGGAAATGAAGGAGTTAAGAAGAACAAGTAAGAAGCCAACCAAATTTGAAGTACTTAGAGAAAAAGTTGTGAACTTCATTGACAGTCTGGTGAGGTGAGTCTGTTGTTAAGAGCTAGAAATCAGGCTATTTTCCCAAATAACACTGGTGTGATAGCTGTCCATAGCCAAGCCAGGACACTTTCTCCTGAATTCGGCTTATGCTTTTCAGGTCCCTCCTTCCAGCTAGGAATTGGAATTTTGATTCTTTTTCCATTCTTATGAAGATGTCTGGTCAAATGACTGAGTTCATTCTTTTACTGCCAGTTCAAGAACACAGGTTTACATTTGATGAGTTCATTAGGCTGGGACAGGGAGGAGTGGTGGAGGAAACAAAGTGTTTGCCCTGCACTTTATCCTTTATCTTTCCTAGGAGTGTGCTGGACCTGGGCCAAGCCCCGGAAACAGAGCAGACTAGCCACAATGTCCTCTCTTATCCTGATTAAAGGACTTCTAATTCTAAACTACATATACCAGTACAACCATATCAGTACTAAATTCATGTTGAGAAATGTACTCATAGTATATTTATAAGTCCAGCAGTCCTGCCTGTATTTTAAGATGATTCCTTTTGGGGAAACCCAAGTCATTCGTGGATTTCCCAAAAGCTAGCTTTATGTAGTTGTGTAAGACTACCCACTTAAGCTGCCTTTTAGGCAATTCGGACATGATATATAAAAACATGAGGAGTGTGAAAAAGAAAATGTAAAAAGTTAAAAAGTAGGGAAAACTTATCTTTGCTTATTGTTTTTTAATGGCAGTTCAAGCTCAGCAGCAGGGTAGGCACTGAATAGAATCAAGTACTGAAAAATAGCAGCTCAGTTATTGAAGACTAAGAGTGGTTTTCTGATAAATTACCTGACCTTCTTGAAAATGAAAAGTTCCATTTTCTAGGACAGTGTGGGGGCAGAGTTATTGTTCCTCGTCAGTGGGGAGAAATTACTAATGTCATGAAAGCGGTCCAAATGATCAACCAAGAATGAAAAAGAAGATTCAAGTGAGAGAAATGTGTCATATAAAAGTGAGGCAATGCAATATTGCTGACCTACTAAGCAGAAATGATCTTTTGGAATTCAGTTAACCTTGCCCTACCGGCTTTCCTGTTTTTATGGTTTCTAGCCCTAAGTTCCTGACTCTTCCTTTTTATCAAGTTGCTAAAGATGATTTTTCAGTGTAATTTAGCATAAAATGTTGGGTTCCTTTCAGAGTTCCCACAAATCCCAAACTCTAGGACCAGACAACCATTCCCCTTTTGTGATCTTTGACCTAATATGTCTGACTTTGTACCTTTCTTAGTAGTTACTGAAATAAAGCTGCATGACTGAAATGTGTTGTGGTGAAATTACATTTTTCATATTAGGATTTACTCTCTTTACCAAGATTGACTATCCCACGAGGGAAGAGGTTATGATTTGTAGCATATTAGAGCTGAAAGGGACCTGAGGAGTCACGTGGCAGCAAAAGCCCAGAGAGGCTCTGACTTGTCGAAAGTCTCTGTATGCTGACATCTGTCAGAAGGCCCTCCCCATTTCTCCACACTGTCCCCAAGGACCGCAGCACAGATGTTTGAACAGAGCTTGGAGTTCTGGAGAAAAGATGTCCTTTAAAGAGAAACGGAAGCAGTAGACTCCAGGAGGCAGGGTTCCCAGTCTACCATGATCTGCTCTTGCTGAAACCACTGAGAGCTGAGACTAAGTTACCGTTTTCACCGAAACACAAGCTTCAACTTGGTAGGCTTTGTTGGTACTGAGGGATTCTACAAATTCCCTTAAAACCATCTCTCTTTGGCTTGTGAACTCTGATCTGAATCCAAAATGAGCCTCCTGCATTGCTCTTGTGCCAGACACATTGCTTGTTTCTCTCACAGCAAATAAGTTGCAGAATGTATTTATCAATCTCCAAGTTTGTAGTTGGACAGAAATTCTAATGTATGATTACTTTGTCACTGTTGTTGTTCAACTAATGCAGCCCAGTGGAAACAAAATATAGGCAAATATTTTGCCTCTGATGGGGATTCTTTGATGATATCCAAAAAGGCCTTTTGCCTTGGGAATTAATTGAATTTCTAAAAATTAAAGATGTTGAATTTAAAAAGGAGAGAAGTACAAATATGAGATAGTTTTTTCTGAAATTGACTATCTGGTTGCCTTGTTAGATTTCCAATCCTTATTACATAGCAGGGACTTCAACAGGGTCTTTAATTATTGGGGAGAAACCGCCTGAGGTTGGTGTGGGAAGAATTTATGGTCAGAAGTTACAGATGGGAGCCAGCCAGCCAGGGAGGCAGTGAGCATCACAGAAACCCTGAGGCTACAGCTAAACTAACTTAATGTTGAGTAAGATGTTGGCAGTACTTGAGGTATAGAATGCGAATCCTCAGGGCCAAGTCAAAACTGTACAGTCTTTGCAAATGATTGTATTCGGATTGACTCTGGAGGAGCAACCTCTAGAAGTGGAATGAGCAGGAGGCCAGGAACTCCTGAGACAGGGAGGAGAGATGCGTGCGGCTAATATCCTCTTCACCTTCTCTCTTCCTCCAAGCCACCGACCACACGGGGGGAGCAGATGTACAGGGATTTTCTAGGCAGTGGTACCCTCTCCAGAAGGAGCAAGCCAGGACAGGACACCAGAAAGAAGTGGGTAACTTCCCTGGGGAGTGGGGGTAGGACTCGGCTGAGGTAAATGCTGTGCTCTGCCTGCACTGGTGGCAAAAAGGAGCTGATACAAATCTGTCATGTGGCCAAACTACTTGAAGCCAAGGACTGGACTAAGCCCCAGGAATCTTTAGGAAGGCATGTGAGTTAACTGCTTTAATCGAGTTAGTGACTTATTACTCCATCTTTGGGCTGTGTGTGCCAAAGCTTTCCCCGTCCAATGTGCTTCCCTCCAGGCCACTGAAGACCGATGTCACCGTCAAGGTAGAAACCAGCTAATGGGCTCATTATACATTCAGTGAACTTTTTAATGCTTTATTTTTTAAGTTCAGATTTCATTAAAATTGGTTTGTCATGTAGCTCATATATGAGAGGAATCCCAAGTCACAGTAGTTTTAATAATTGAAATTTTAATAAACAACTTGCTTGTTTTTTAATACTCTGAAACTAAAATTTAGCCTTTTCTGCCTTCCAAAGTAAAAAGTAATTCTAACATATAAAAAACTTTCCAGGTATCATTTCTATGAGACATTAAGACATTGTCTGTGATCCAGGAAGAATTTCCTAAACTCTGAATTCCAGACCTGAGGTTTGTGTTTAACACCGCCAAGAGTGAAACATTTGCTATGGGAAGGAATGTGGATATCTCAGTTTTCTAAACAATTTACATTTAGAAAGTATTCATTAATACTTTAAGAAATTCTACCTTAAAGATTTTGAGCAAAAATGTAATTCATGTACATTTGTTCCTAACAGTTTAAATTAGAACTGAAATATAGTGTCTTGTACTCCAGAGTCTGGAAGTTTCTTAAAACATCATATGGAAGAGGTACAATTCCCAGTGAACCTGCACTGGATTTGATATTTGGGTTTTGTTTCATGTTTGTTTTCGGTTGTTGTTGAATTTGGTCTTTAAGTAAATTGCTCAGTCTTCCACAGAGGACTGCCAAAAATATCATATTGAGATTACACCTGTGCTTATCTCAAAGCTGCTCCCTGACTTGGCTGTTTCAGAGAACACCTCCAGCCTCCAGAGACGCAGCCTCTATACGAGGCGCTGTACTGCAGCGCTGCCCACACCCTCCGCGAGCATCTGAACGCTGCTCCCCGCATGGCTCTCCACACCGCGCTGAACAATCCGTATTATTATCTCAAGGTAGGTAGCAGTCTTTTGGAGTATATATTATAGTCTCTGTGTGAGAGAGATTTTGTTTCTTA
This sequence comes from Rhinolophus hipposideros, assembly GCF_964194185.1. Taxonomy (NCBI): domain Eukaryota; kingdom Metazoa; phylum Chordata; class Mammalia; order Chiroptera; family Rhinolophidae; genus Rhinolophus; species Rhinolophus hipposideros. The sequence continues at coordinate 63,962,113 of NC_138049.1, read as the reverse complement.
AAAACCATGGATTTCATCTAAGTTGGAAAACACTGACGGTTTTTGTAGGGGTTAGGATCTGCAGTTTTGACAAGTCTTTCTTTGAGAGAGAACTTACAGCCTTGATAATGGGGTGTTGGTATTTATTAACACAGATAGTGATTGTTAGGATTCAGATAATTTTAAGTGCTGGAAATGGCATTTTATTGAAGTCCAAAGAATTTCATAAACTTTTTATGGAAACCAGAAATGCATTCCGGTCTCAGAAGTTAATGTTATGATTAAAATGAAAAAAAGAAATTAATAATTTGATTAAAATGAGAACTATGCTTGTCTTCTGATTCTGGGAGTATTCCAGTGACTAGGCGCTAGGGCGATTGTGACCAAGACCTGATCCTAAACAAGCACTAGCTAACTGTTGGCGAGTAAATGCAACTCCCTAAGTAAAGGAAACCAGACTCCAGGTACTGGCTTACTAAGTTTAGGTTAGGGGGTTTATTAACGTCCGGTTTTGTTCCTCATCATTTTCCTCAAAGGTAGTCATCTTAGTTTACTGTTATTTTTAGAATGAAGCACTGAAAAGTGAAGAAGGCTGCATTCCCAATGTCGCCCCTGACATCTGCATAGCATATAAATTGCATCTAGAGTGCAGCCGGCTCATCAACCTTGTGGACTGGTCAGAGGTAGGTTGGGGGAAGAGAGCAAGCTGTGTATTTGTCTACCATCCATGACAACTTTCCTGCCATGTCTTTATACTTTTGGTACTTTAGAACTCATGTTTATTTCAAGTCCAATCTTTTGTTTGGAAAACACAAATCACCTCATACTTCATGTCCTCCTGAAAAGCAGCGAAACTGCTCCACGACCCCACTCCCAGTCCTTGCATTCCAACCCCACATGCCTCAACCCAGCCAGTGCTGTGTTCCGGCCGGGTCAGAACAAGTACGGATCTACCCCCGTTAACAGTAAGCAAAAGCTACCAGGGTAGGTCAGTTCTGTTATTCTACACAATAAAAAAGTGTATTAACTAGCATTTCCCTTACTGCATAAAAACATTGGAAAAACTGCACAATAGATTTAGCAATCCGGAAGTACAAAGAACACTTGGCAAGGCACTGGACAACTGTTACTCTTTAGGATTAGTAAGTCTTCTTTCCCTCACAATATAACAAAGTTAACTCTGTTGAACAAGGCCCTTTTGACAGATGTTTTGTCATCATTTAAAAATATTCATAATTGACTGCTTCCAAGAAAAACAGGCATTTTCCTGGGGTAATGGAGGTTGGGGAGTATAGGATAGAGCATCCTTTACTGTTCAGCTCTGACTGGTTTAGTTTTCTGAGCACATTTCTTAATTCTCTGAAAATAAGGCTATTCCGAAACCATGCTGTTACCAGTTAATGTGTACTTGATTTAAAGTGATCATCAGTGTAGTTTTGAGAATCTGAAATTTGGTGTTAATTTTTTAAAATGTGCCAGTTAGCAGCAGCAGCAGTTCTTGACCTGGGTTCATACAGAGCCATCAAGTGCAATTAGAGATGTCTGGCAATGGTGGAGATTTTTGTTTTCTTCTGTCTTGTCTCTCAAAAGGCTTTTGCAACAGTTGTGACAGCTGCTGAACAAATGGATGCAAATTCTATACCCTCAGAAGAAAGAAATGAAATTATCCAGTATCCTTCAAAAACCATTTCTACAATGTCTAAGTATACAGAATGTTTATAATTTCCCCACATCTAATTTAGATTTATAGAGCATGCACCAACCAACTTTATTACTTGTTAATATTAACCATACCATCCCAGAATAATTCCTTTCTAAATATTTATTCTGAATTTAATCTAAAATATTTGGTCTAAAACTTGTACCAAAGACATTACAGAATTCACGAAAAATATCAAAAACTGTCATTACTGAATTCTCTATTTCTGTAAGGTTATTTATTAATGCAGTTTTAGAATTGGGGGAGGGCAATTTTCATACTACGAAAAATTAGAATTAGATGAGCGTTAAGCACTTTTCTATTTGTGCCTTATTAACAGTGAATTCTAATTATATTTGTTTTCCAGTAAGGGGTATAGTTTAGAGTATATTTGACCTGTATTTCAGTTTACCACGTAATGTTTCAATGTTGAGATTTGAACCCCTTTTTGTCAAAATACAACATGGCCAATTTCCTTAGCTAGCCTCCAGTGCTCGGTTTATTAGAGCTGTTTCTGAACTAGAACTTTTAGGATTTATAAAACCTACCAAACAGAAGACTGACCATGTGGCAAGGCTAACGTGGGGAGGCTGCTAGAAAGCTGGCTCACACTTAGCTTAAGAGACCGTCGTACTTTCGTATCACTAGAGGAAGACTTTTGGAGAGGAAGAAATTCGTAATCCCTTTGTGATGTTTAACCAGAAAGTAGACTGCTAACCCCAAACAGGAATGTATCAAAACATCTTTGGAGTAATTTACAGTGCAACAAATAACATGCTTAACGTTGTAACTAAAACTTCACATTACCACTGTAATTTTCATATCACTAATAAATTTGTTCCGGAACATAGTGTGTAAATGTCTCATCCAGGAGTATGGATTATTTGCATTTGATTTAATAGTACTCATTTCTTCTCCAAATAACATTTTGGGGGAAATCTGATATGGACTGGATGTTAAATTAGGGAAGTATTGTTTTAAGTAGAATAATGGTACCTAAGATATAACCATCTCATTTTTAGGAGATGCAGCTTGTATACGTTCCTTGAAACACTTAAATATATATTCATAAAGCAAGTAGGTAACTAAGTAGATCATTGGACTGTTCTTTCAACTTTTGTTTTAAAGATTTCCTGATTAAAAAGTTAGTGTAAAAAAGTTGGGGGAGATTGGAAGTTTAGAAAATTCTGAGTTTGCTCTAAAGGTTATTATAGAGCAGAAAACCAGGGTAATGGAGCCTACCGTGTTTCCCCGAAAATAAGACCTAGCTGGACAATCAGCTGTAATGCTTCTTTTGGAGCGAAAATTAATACAAGACCTGGTCTTATTTTTCTCCAAAAGATGCATTGGAGCTGATTGTGCAGCTAGGTCTTATTTTTGGGGAAACACGGTAGAGGGAGATTAAAGGACAAAAGATTTTTAATAGCATGTTTATTATGCTTATGGGAATGAACTAGTGGAAAGAAAATGGTTGCAGGAGAGAGGACTACTGGAACTGTCTTTGAATGAGACGAGGATTTGGATCTAATTCTCCTTACTGAGGGCAAACGTAGGGACAGAATTGCTGGTGCCATGTCTTTAGTAGTGGGACAGGCTATTGGGTCCTTAGCAAATATTCACTTATTAACACCAATTACTGTGTAATTTTGAAGGGAGTAAGAGAACCCAGTGACAATCACTTCCAACCCTAGCTCCTTGGATCACCTAAGGAGCTTATTAAACAGATTCCAACAGTCTTCCCTTCCCCCATCTTCTAAAGCAGTCTCGGGGGTAGAACCTGGGATCTTTCCTAAAAGTTCTCCAGTTAATACGCAATAAATGTGTCATTTGGAAACTGTTTTCTATAGGGATTAAGTTCTTGCCACTGGCCAAAGATGGCTTTGATATTTTAAACCTCCAATACATTTTTCTGAGATTGCCTATGCTTATTTTTTCTCAAAAATACAAAGAATTACACCTGGCAATGTGCCCTAGTTAATCAGGTGTTTACTGAACACATCACAGTAACCGTAGGGCTACACCATATCAGCACTTGTCTTTTAATAAAAGAAGGACAACTGTTTATTAAAAGCAATTCTAGGAATCTTTGGAAATTCAGAATCCCTAGGCAGCTAATACAGTCTTCCTTACTGAGGTCAAGGGTGGTTGGTATTTGGACTAGAGTCATCACCTATTGAGGATGTCTAATTATAATTAAATCCAAGAAGTTACCCACATTCTTTTTTTCTGGAATTACCTCACACACTACTTAAAATCAGTGAGTAGCCCATAGCGAGGACTTTTTGGTAAGGTGGTAAGAAATATGGTTGTGGAGGAAATTCTTGATCAAAGTTGAACCTAGAATTAAAACTATATTACAGGCATACCTGGTTTTATTGTGCTTTGCTTTATTGCACTTCCCAGATCCTGCGTTTTCACCAACATCGAGGCAAGACCCTCTGTCAGCAGCAAAATGAGAACTCACGAAGGCCCAGATTAGCATTTTTTTAGCAATACAGTATTTTAAAATTACATGTACATTATTTTAGACAGTACTATTGTACACTAAATATACTACACTATAGTGTAAATGTAACTTTTATATGCACTGGGAAATCAAACAATTTATGTGACTCACTTTTATTGTGATGCTTTATTGCAGTAGTCTGGAACGGAACCCACAATGTCTCCCCAAGGTACATCTGTGCCTGTGGCTCCATTCAGAATGGTTTCCCTGTTAGTGTACCTTGTATAAAAACCAGTTCTTTTATAAATTTAAATGTGAATATTCACACAAGCTCACTTAGAAGAATGTTCATTATTAAACCATTACTGGGAGTTCAGAAGGGATAAAATGTACTTACATTCCCTCTACTCCCACTCCTTCATACCTCAACTTACTACTTGTATTCTCCTAAAAATGCTGTCCCTATACCAGTAGTTCTCAGCTGAGGACTGTTTCCTCCCATTTGGCAATATCTGGAGGTACATTTAGTTGTCACAAATGGGGGGGAGGTGCTACTAGCACCTAGTGGTAGAGGCCAGAGATGCTGCTGAGCCTCCCACACTGCACAGGACAGCTCTACAGCCAGGAAAATCTGGCTCAAATTGTCAACAGTGTTGAGGTTGAAAATCTGTATTAGTCCATTAAAACCAGGTAGAATTATCCACCTTATTTATGGCCACCCTGTGTTATACCAGTGTTTTTCAAACACTTAACTGGGTACATGAATTATTTGAGGAGTTTATGAAAGCCCTATACCTCTTTTTGGCCTTGTTTTAAACAAAGAATTGAGATATAATCACCAAAGTTAAGAAGGAAAAATCATTTTTCTTTCTTCCACAAATTAGGCCAATATATCCCAGTATATTTATGATTGGTTTAATTAGTGGAAATATAATACTAGAACTCAACAAAAGAATTCACTGAAGCATTTGTGCTCACTTCCTTATAGGAAAGCTATGTTTGAAAAGCATGTATTGAAAGAGTTAAATGTGCTTTCATGTATCTATCATCCTTAAAAAAAAAACTTGGATTATACTGATATTTGAGGTAAAAATTCCACAGCTGTTAAAATTGATCAGTTCCATTACATTGTATTATGCAGTCAAAAGAGAAGCAATTTGGAATCAGACTCAGGTTTTGAAAATAGCACTTCCTTAGATTTGGTAAATGAAAAGACTGATTTTTAAACCTTATTAGAAAATTAACTTCATTGATTACTAGAAAATGCTCACATTTAAAACACTGGCTTTATTCAAATACTACCCATCTGTATATTAAAAAACAAGCAGGTTAGAAGTAAATGTTTTATTCTTCCAACTAAATTCCAGTACTACAAGGGCAGTAAAACAATGATACACAGGGGGGAAAATGCAGCAATAAACATTTGTTAAAAAGACTGATAGAATAAATAAAAACGAGAGAGAGAGAGAGAGAGAGAGAGAGAGAGAGAGAGAGAGAGAGAGAGAGAGAGAAATCATATAAACCCATTCTGAAACCCCAAGAAGTCCTGGAATACAGAAATGCCCTCCTCCACTATTTCACAGGAAGCACTGTAGGCTATTTGCTTGATAATGTCCTGGGATTACATTCTAAATTATTAATAACTGGTTACATCTTGGTTGTAGTGCACAATTAAAATCACACTAACTTCATCTGAAGTGTCATTCTACAGTTTTATTTACACAACCAGTGAAGGGCATGTTCTTAGAATACCAGCTTTAATCCTTTTCAAACATATTAATATAAGAAGCCAAATTGTAATGATACAGCAAATGAGGCCACTGGTATTAATACAGGTAGCAAAAGTCCACATCCAGGTTGTACTGACATCAGGGAAATTTCCAAAACCAGCTGCTGCCTAAGAGTGGTTGCCACTGACAAAAGCTTGAAATAACCTGTATTCACAGGGGGGTGTTGGCATTGCTGCATGTCATTATTGGGACCTCTTGCAACAATTCAACAAGGAACAAGGCAGCCCACAAATGCAGAAAATGTGATTCATGAGACATCTAAAGGGGGAGAAAAGGAAAATTAATGCAAAGTCCAGTTCAAAATTCAAACACATACCAGATCTTTATCCCTAATACTGCCCTAGGTATTTAAGTAACCAAAAATAAGCCTTAGTAAACTTTGCTGCCTATTTCCTCGTTTTAATTTTCTTCTTGGGTATGAAGATAATTATGTATTATAGTAAATGTCTTCTTAAAAGATTGTCTTGTTTTCAGTTCATATATGCAATACTTACAACTAGCAGGCTGTTCTCCATATCGTCGCATTATTTGATCATGTGTAAACTTCACAAATGCATCATATTGTTCTAGAAATAAAAGGTACATGTCAATTACATGACTTGCAAAATGCCCTCTCTAATAAAATAGAGCCAGATAAGCTCTGAAAAATACAATATGTATAGTGAAACAATTCTAAGCTGGCACTTATCACACATAAAACATCAACAATAATAGTATAAAAAATGGAAACCAACATTTTAGTCCAAATCACACCACCTTATAAGCTGCATGGGGATTATTTCTTAACCTATTGAAAATAAAAGGCTTGGGGGAAAAAAGGTATCTTTCTACTCTGAAAGTTTATTATAAGTGGTCTATGAACGGCAATTTATTGCAATGAGAGGAAATAAGACACCAAAAGCTAAAAAAGTGACACACCCAAAAACATAACACCTAAAACATAATCAGATGCCACAGAAGATGTTATATAACTAAACAAATTCTCTTGCTTATATTAGCACTTTGATTTAACTCTTAAGAATCAAACAACTTATACAATATTGATATCCAGTAAAATCTGTGCCATAAAAATCTGTAGGGGAATTCTGATTAAGCTGCCATACATAATAAATTTACTGCAATTAAGTTACCACATTTTACTAAATTTTTTTTTTGAAATAAGACTTGATACTCTAAAGTGATACACACAGTGCCAGTTAAGTTATTTAAAGTTTCTAGACTTATGGCAAAGTTATGAAACACAAAATCCAAATATCCAACCAAACTGAGGGCAACAGTCAAAGTCAAGTTTTTAGCACAGGAACATAAGAAGAAAAATCTAGTTCACTAATAATACTGCTGCTGATCTACATGGCTAACAAATACTGTCTTGAGGTCACTAAAGAGGGCCATGAGTGAGCTACATAAATGTTCATTTCCTTTCGTGAACTGAAATTCTCTGGTTCTTGGAAAAAAATACCGTACCAGTGTACAGAAAGTAATTTAAATGACATGAAGTATGCGTGGGAAATAAGGCATTTCTTACAGTGAGTTTCTGGGGGACTAGAGATAATCTCATACCTGCAAGTTTTGTGTTCAGTATTTCTTCATACTCTTCTCGAACTTTCTCTTCACGTTCTTTCAACAAACGTTCACAGATCATCCCAACCTGCCGTAGGGTGAATAAGGGCTGCTCTTTTTTTAATGGTGAGGATGTTTCAGAGGAAGTCCCTGTGTAACATGAACAGCAACAAGAAGCACCTGATTTAGAGCTATCGTAACAAGTGTCTTCTGACACAGGAGGTCTCATTTGGATCTTTTGCTTGTGACTGGAAAAATATAGCAAGATGTATACAATCAAATATAAAGGAAAAAGTCTGAAAGGGAGTGGAAAAAACTACAAAATACAAACAAACTTAAAGTTTTTGTTCTTTTATTAGGGATACTAGTCAGGAGACCACTTTGCAAAGATAAATACTGAGAATATATCCCATAATACTCAGTATTCTGTGGTTCAGAGTCCTTCAGAGTCCGGAGATTAATCTAACAGCCACTTGGCATTATCAGATGATACTAAATATAAAAGATTTCTTCAGAATGCATTCTTCTTAAAGTACTACTTAAGGCAATCAATTTCCCAAAAACATTCTTCCTTTCTTGAAACACCTGAAATTAATCTTTTTGAGAACTCGGGATTAGGACAGCCATCCGTTATGACAGCCACTGCTGCACACATTTGATGCACGTACGAGTACATGGATTTGCTAGCAACTGTTTGTCCTGCTTTGTGTATCTGTCTCAGGTGTAGCCCTAATTAGTCTTTCACCTGCTCTCTAGAACCTGCGTGGCTGGGACCGGTTAACTATGCTTGTTAGAGCTGTGATTATCACAAGAAGAGAGTATACCAGAGCTTTATTACCAGCCAAAGTAGCCCATAACTACTACTAAGGCTATCTTTATTTACTTTCAAATTCCCAGCTTCCCTGAGGCTACCAGTTAATTGATCTCCTAAGAAATAAACTGACTAATGGATAATAATCTTCATTTCCTGCTGATATAGTGTAGTCTACCTTTACCTCCCCTTACCACATTTCACCCACTTACTGTATGTTGCCGTGTATAATATGTACTTTTTTGCCTAAATTTGTGAGGGAAAAATAAGGATGCACAATGTATGCGGGTAGTACTAATTCCGTATCTATATAAATGTTTTTAATTCTTTTATTTATGCTTATGAGTTAAAGTATAACTCCAGAATCAGTAACAGTATCTGTATGCAAAATAATACCCTAGAATATGATCATCGGTTTTGTTGAACTTATGACTATCTGTAATTACAAAGAAGAGTTCTTGGCCTTCTACAATGCGTAAATATTGTAAATTTGTTACAGGTACATAAAATTTCTTGTACCTTGTATCTGTTCTTGTGTTTTGTAATTTGTTATATAAAATTTCTTGTACCACAATATGTTAAAAAATAAATGGTAAAATTCCTTTATAATGCAAAAAAGTACCTAAATGTAAACAAATAAAAATTTGAATTAAAAGAGAAAATGAAAAGATTTCTTTTCTGAAAGTTTGGGCCAGAAAAGTGGGTGCCCATTATACATAGGAGCGCATTATACACGGCGAACACGGGGTACCTGGCCTTCCAAACTGGCAGGACTACCACAGAATTCAGTTTTGAACAAGTTCATGTTTCCTAATCTAACTTTATTTCACTGTTTTATAGCCTTTGAATGTTTGTTTGTTTTTGTTTTAATTTTCATTCTGACAAGTTTTCCTATCCCTGTGGGGAACTACTGTCACAAAACAGTTTTGCTGAGAACTTTACTAAAGGTAAGAGCACTTCTGATGGCTCTTTTTCAGCAAGAAACTTTACTTCCCCTTCATTTCAAATAGCCCTCACTTTCCTGCCCGTTTTTTAAAAGTGTATTTGCAAACTATTCCCTCCCACAAAAGGTAGGTAAAAACAACATACTCTCAAAGAATCCATTTTTAGGAATCCTAACAGGACAAGTGCATGAGGGTATATGCACAGGGACACTTTTGTAAATAGTGTGAATCTAATGTTTAAATAATTATTGGAAATCCATAAAATAGCATGGTATTCAGCTATGGCAAGGTACATGTATAACTAACAGACAAGACACAGTATACTGTTACTTTTTGTTTTAATGGAGGCTGCACATCATAGCACTTAAGGAAAGTCCACTTAGGGGATTTTATATACACGTGGTTGTCTTTGGGTAGTGAGAATCCAGACAGCGATTACTTATTTTGTTTCATATTTTTAAGAGATCATGCATTATTTGTATAAGTGTTAAAAAAAAAAATCAAGCGGAGAAATAGGAGCTTGACTGACTAAAGGATTACCTGTTCCCATACTAAATAACATTTCCTTTCACTTGGCTTATTATTACCTGGTGAAGCTGGTCCACTGAGGAGAAATGCATGTGGCTGTGCGTCAGAAGTACAACATGGATCCGTCTGTTGGAAACTAGCTTCTAAATGTCTTCTCTTCTGCATGCGTTTATACTCTTGTTTTATGTTGTACAGAATTTGTTCTAAGAAAAAAGTTAAAATTTGTCAAGATAAAAACTTTCAAGTTTAAACATTTAAAAAAGGTGGGGTTTCCAACAATTATTTAGTAGAACCAATCTACTGAAAATACTCTCTTCAAATAATATCCAGAATGATGTTCTGGGAGGGATAAATTTCACCATTAATAGGGGGCATTCATTTAGAAACAGCACATACACACCACCTGAGATTCAGCTATTCCACAATACCATTCTTTTTGAGCACTGATTAGGAAAAAAATAAGTTTTTTCACCCCATGTAAAGATAAGGGCAGTCTATGAACTAAAACATACAACTTACTCAGGTTCTTAACAGTCACAGACTCAAAGGTCATTTATTCACCACACATAGAACTATTGAACTAACAGGCTTTTCCTAGATCATAAACATTAGGTTGGTGCAAAAGTTACTGCGGTTTTTGCAATTGTTAACCTTTTAAACCACAATTACTTTTGCACCAACTTAATAATTAGAAGTGGGGAGGGCTATGTATATACAAGCACATGCCAGTGAAAAGTGACTGCAGGTCAACAAAATGACAGAATAGATGGGAACTAAAAAAATTATACATTAAATGGTCATAACCATTAATATTAAGATAAACAGAACCTATGAATATTACAGCATTAACAGTAAAGTTTTGTTCGGAATCTTGGGGGTATAAACCCATGTAAAGTGGTTGCTACATTACAGGCACTCTGGAAGAACCACTACACTACAGATCCATTATCTTCAACCACAATCATGGAATCGGGTGAAATTATTATCCAGCATATCCTTTAGGCCAGTGTGATTCAGTTTAGAAAGATTTCTAATTCAACAGTCACCATTTAGCTTCTCCAGGAAATCCCTCCCTGAGGTTCCTTGTAACAGTGATGAGATGCTACAGGAACTTACACCCTTGTTTACACCAATTAGCCTATGGTGAGACTGGTTTCATTGTACATCATTTTGTGTAATGTTGTAGAACCTATCAGTGACGTGAAGTGAGGACTGACTGTACATCCTAAGAAGTTAACAATCCCAATCCAAAGTTAATTTAACAAAAATTTAAAGTTATGGTGGCAACAGGCAATAAAATCATTCATAAATATAATGGAGTGTAATTTTAACAATTCTGCAACGATGCATTAATTTAAAAATGAATTAAACACTCAATTGAAGGTTAAAGATTTATGTGAGAACAATGCTTTTTTAAAAATTAATACTGGTGGTTTTCTTAGGTATATATTTATTTCTCATGTCTCTTTTCTCACTTTATGTTGTTTCCCTAGCAAGAAGAACTTTAGCGCTTTGGAGACACAGACTCTAAGGGGACATCATCAATCAGTCCCTTAAACATTCTGACTTATGCTATTTCATTATTTTAACTGGAAGAAAAAGGGGAAGAAAAATGGCAAAAGATACACCCATTTATGATTCCATTTATGTAAATATTATGTGTAAACAAGCCTGTTTACATATACATGAGTGTGCATCTTAAGCACAAAAATCACACATTGGAATGATTAACTTTCAGGTTGGTTTTGTGAGGGATGCTTTTGCTATTGTTAATATTTTCAGAATATTAACACATTTGTTTAAAGTTATTTTCAGGGCCGGCCCGGTGGCTGAGGCGGTTAGAGCTCCATGCTCCTAACTCCGAAGGCTGCAGGTTCGATTCCCGCAAGGGATGGTGGGCTGCGCCCCCTGCAACTAGCAACTGGACCTGGAGCTGAGCTGCGCCCTCCACAACTAAGATAGAAAGGACAACTTGACTTGGAAAAAAGTCCTGGAAGTATACACTGTTTCCCAATAAAGTCGGGTTCCCCTTCCCCAATAAAATCTTAAAAGAAAAAGTTATTTGCAGTCTCTTTCTATTGATTTGAAATAGTTTGTAATTTAGAAACGAAGTTACTGGTGTGAAATAAAATGGCTTTCTATTGAACAGTTAAGCTCGATAGAAATAGGTTTCCTAAGACTCACAGAGGTGTCCAATAAAACTAGTGCAACATCCCATACCAACCAGGACAAGCTCACATATTCTTGTTTTTTAATAAAAGAACTCTTTCAGTAGCAATATTCTAAAAGGTTTCAAAGTACTGATGGTTCGATCTTTGACAGACAGCAAGCTTCATTCATCACTTTCTGCTCCAAGCTACCATCACCCTGATCATTCAAAGCATCCTAAAGTTTATTCACAACCAGAAAGTTCAAATGTACTAGCAGAGTAAGCTGACTGTAGCATCTTTTGTATGACTTGATTCTTTGATCACCACACAGCTGTTCTCCGGTTCTTTTAGTTTTCCTTTTGCTTCACAAAATTAACCAAAGCACAACTAAGATGTACCAAAAGAATAGTTGTAACAAATTTAATGTGTTCTTTTAATAGTCGCAAAAAATACCTACCTTACCATTATGATTAAATTTTTAAAAATTTAGCTTTATAAACCATACAGTAAGAGGCATCACAACAAGCTAAGGAACTGTAAGATGTAATTTACAAATGAATCCACCAATTTAAATGTATACTTCGATGAGTTCTGACAAGTGTGTACATAGTCTTGGAACCACCACAGCCATAAAAAAGAACTTTATTACCCTAAAAAGTTCTCTCATGCTCCTATTCACCACTGCCACCACTACTCATCTATTGTCACTCTAGTTTTGCCTCTTATAAAATTTCATACAAATGGAATCATAAAGAGTGTAGACTTTTGTGTCTGATTTCTTTCACTCAGCAAAATGCTTGAGATTCATACATGATATTATTGCATGAATCAGTCATTCATTTTTATTAGTGAGTATTCCATTATGTGTGTAATACCCATGAACTTATCCATTCTCCTTTAATGGACTGTTTACAATTTGGGACTATTATGAATGTTCAAGTACAAGTCTATGGGTGACCAAATTTTCAATTTTCTTGGGTAAATACCTATGAGTACAACTGGACAGCCTGATAATATGGTAAAAGCATGGCTTTACTCTAAATTGCCCAACCACTTTCCAGAGTAATTATACCACTTTGCATTCCCACCAGCAACGAATGTTCCAGCTGCACATCTTTTGCCAACAGCTCAGTTAGAGCTGAAGAATTTCGCATGCTATTGCCTGCACTGCTTTTTACATCGAATATGATGCAACCATGTCATCTAAGCCTCACTGTGCCCTCAAATGCTCTAATACACGATCAACACTGTCATGCAGTGACTGGTCCAACTCAACTTGACCAAGATCTCAGCAGCACAAGTAGCAAACAGCTAACTGGAAGCCTCAGCTCAATTTATCTCAGTGCAGAGGTATAAGCAGGTTTGAAGCTGTAACTCAAGGAATTTCCCAAGATTCAATTCAATACCATAACTCACATTTTAAGCTCAACCTAGGTACTTGCCTGACTTAAGCTGTTTCGATACCAGCTAAAGGCCTTCCATCCATCTATAAAGTTAGTCTTAAAATACTTAAATCAAGCCATCTCTTATCAAACTAGCAAGTGACATTTTATTCCCAGTATATGGAACATCTGACATTGTGTTACCTACACAAGTTATGGTCCATTAAAGAAAAAGTCAAAGCTTCATTTATTTGATCAGTTGCACATTTCAGTTTTAGTCATGCAGCCTTCATACTTACAAAGCACAGACCCAATTTTGCAGCAAAATATGTGGTTATCTTCATGATAATCTACACCACAAATGGTTGTATATCCCTTTCCAAAATCCTAAAAACTACATCACTTTTACCACAGACTTTTCCACTGTACTATGCTAAGTGACAATCATTACTAGCAAGATCTATGACTAATGGCATTTTCATTCCCAAACCTAGTAAATGCCATTGAGATTGTGAATAAAACTATTCTCCTTTAACAGGTAGGGAGATTACCAACGAGCCAGCACTTACTCCTTTGGGATATTAAAAAAACAAAACAACCAAAAATCTAGGTAAATGTGAAAAGAAAAGGCCTGGCTTGACACAATATTAAGCCTACTTCCAAACTGTTTTCTTAGTTGCCAGTGATTACTTAGAAAGCCTGGATACAGTAAGATCAACAATATAAACAGGAGAAAGCAGCTGATAGGATAAAAACATAACTGAGTTGATGAAGGTAAGAAAAACAGCATTAAGATGGGACCGAGAGCAAAAGGAGGAATATAGATTTAGAAGAAACTAAAAATATGTTTAAAGAGAACCACAAAATTGGGAGAGGCGAGGCACTAAGTATCTTTTTTTCTGGAGTCCATAAAATGTCTAAAAATCTGTGCTTTGTGACACTAAACTTTTGGCCCAGACCTTTATAGACTTACTGTTTTCCTACTGATGTCATTAGTAGGCCAAACATCAAGTTTCATTAATAGTTTTAAGTTTAGATGTAGTATAAGACCCCTTTTTTCCACCTTATATGCTAAGTTTTCTATGGCATATCATTTTGAAAAAACAAAATGAAAGTTCATTTCAACAGATAAACAATGGAGTTAAAATAAATCTTCAAAGTCTGTCAGTTCTAGGCAGGAACACAAATGAAATGGAAAACCTGTACACAAGTAGAGAAAACCTGCAGTAGCCATTAAGACCTAAAACTAACAAAATTTTCCAAGTAAGACCAAATCTAGAGCTCTGAACTACATACGTGACATTTCCAGGGCTACTTTATAAATTAAAATACACAATTAAAAGTTGCTATGGAGACCAATCTCTGTAAATCGACTATTTTCCCATAATCATCTGTTCAGAAACTAACAGTTCTTATGTTCTCCTTGACGGAACCTTAAGGACAATGTTGCTATCTAGACATGAGCTATCTAAGTAAAAAGAATGTGCTTTAACATTATTGCTATGTACAAGGGACCTGAAACCAAACTAACATGACTGTGAACTTGTATCTAGTTTTACCTTCTACTTGAATTAACATGAATCCTACTAAGCATAATATAGCTGGGCACAATTATATAAACATTAGGGTATTATCTATAGTACTTCAAAAGCAACTGAATTTAGATTCTAAATTTACATTATATAGTATTTTACTGTTTAAGAAGCATTCATTTATCTCCTACAAGAAGCAGAAACACTATAATCACTATAGGTGAAATTCTATTATTTCACTGGTACTATAACAGCCAATGACTATTAGGTTGGTGCAAAAGTAATTGCGGTTTAAAATAATTGCAAAAACTGCAATTACTTTTGCACCAACCTAATATTTGAAATAAATGACTCAATTTGTTAAAATCCTGCAGGTCTAAGTATAAATTTTACAAATTAGCTGCACCATGGGAGTCACTAATACAGAGTCCAATAATACTCAATCAGCAGGTGTCTCTTCCCTGACATCCAAGAAGTTTCATACCTCTATTTTATATTACACTAGATTCTAAAGAGATATGTTAACACCGTTCATTTTGCTCTTTAGCTTTATACTATCTGCAAGTATCTCCTCAAATTGCTTACAAGCCAGGAAAATACAGAATAGTAAGAACCAAAAAAGCAATCAATGGGGAAGAAGAAGGGGGAAACTAAACCACCTAAAACATGCATGTTACAGAAGACATTTGGTGCCAAGGTAAGGTTTGTAAGGACAGAGAGCAGACTGCCTGAGAAGGACTCTAGGGCATTTCAATCAAGCTGAAGAACAAGCCTGTTTTCTATAGCAACTTATTTATTAGGATACACAAAACATATACCACCCCCACCCCCACCCCATACTGATGATTCCCAGGCTAACAACATGTTTGCCTTGAACACTCTCTTTTTAAAAACAAGTGTGAATTTGTGGCCAACATTTAAAAGTTGCGTGATTTTACATTAAAAATAAGGTTTTTTTGGCTGTTGGGGGTGGGGACTGAATATGGTAAAATTAGCTAAGAGTGGCTGCTACCTTTTGGGCCTAAGTTCTCAAGTGCTTTTAAACTTCAAATTCACATGTCAATCACCTGGGGACTTTTTTTTTTTTTTAATGAAGACAGAGTCTGGCGCCTCAGACTGCATTTTTAATAAGTTTCCAGGTGACAGTAGCAAGGTTGGAATTCATTGGTTCCCAACTAATTTACTTCACACATTTATATTATTTGCCCGGAACTATGGGCATTTAAATTTCTATGCCCTGCTTAAAACAGTAACTCCTCTACTATGGCAATTAAAAAAGAAGTGCTTGGTTTATTTATTATTGGACATACCAGGAAATGGAGGGGAGGAGAAGCAGTAACAACAGAGATTATTACAAGTACAAAAATATTAGTTCATTTTCCCACGCTCACTTGCATGGCTGTAGTTCTGTGGCAGACATACTCTCCTCCCTAGCAGGAGTCTAGTCTGTAAATCAATTTAAATTTGACCTACCTCAGGAGACTCATTACGTGAATTAACATGTATATATTCATTTTTCCTAACACCAAACTCGTATTATGTAATTATTATTATTTCTGCTTTAAAAAACCAATTAAGACTACCATTCACACCAGAAGGCACTGATTGGGAGCCCACAGACATCTTTTGTTTATCCCATACATTTTGTAAATTAGTTGTGAATATTTAAAAGTCAACAGATTTCACAAAAATTCTGATTACTGTGTTGGAGGGAGGGCTACTGGGAAGCTCTGACAATAAAAGGTCCAAATTCCCCATGTCCCGAAACTGAGAGGAGTGGTCTAAAGATATAAATTGAATCATCTGTGAGGGGTACCATGCATGTGATTGCTCAGGGAGCTATTTAGCTAGACAGGAGTTGAACCTAGAACTAAGGAACGCTTATGTTTGATAGTCAGATGAAGACAGAAAGCAGCCAGTGAATGAATTGTTCTTACAGAAGGGGGAAAATAGTATTTCAAAAAAAAAGGAAGTGGGTTCTCAGTGTGCTTTAAGAAAGGTGAACAAGATGAGGATTCACTCACTGTGTGCTATGGAAGTCACTGGTGACTAGACAAGTGGCACATAAATACAACAGTAAGCGTGAGTTGAGAACCCAAGAAATGGAAGCAAATAGACTATGTGAAAGCTCTTTGAATTTGGTTTTGAAGTGGAGGAATGTGGAGGTCTGCTGAAGGAAAATGAGGATGTTTTACTTACTTCATAATGCAAGGCTTGACAATATTTAAAACTAAAAGCAAGGGTCTGGCTGAGAGAGTAAAACAGTCAAAAGGATAATGTTCCTTTGGAGAGAAGTGGGATCCTTCCCTTCCTGTGTGAAGTGCTTTAATTACCTCATTTAATCTTCAATACTATTAATGTAAGTGAAACAAGTAGGCACAAATGTTGGCAGTGTTTGGTGCTGGGAAAAATTAAAAAGCTGCCATTTGATGGCTTCTGTTTTTTCTGAGTAGAGGCAAGGTTATTCACTGAAATGACAGGATTGCTAGACAGCGTAAAAAGTCACATTTGAGGTGGCCCTATTGTGACCGTCTTTAGTACTCAGGGAAGGAAAGCTCAATCATCACAACCCTAGGAGGGCGATACTATCACCATGTGCATAATTTTACAGAGGAGGAAAATGAAGCTCTGTTTCAATGTCTTCTGAAAGGTCACACAGCTGGATTATGACAAAACCAACCCTGATCTCAGGGCCTAAACTCTTAACATCTACTCCCCTCTCACGTACTGTATTATAGTACTACACACACCTAGCCAGTATTCCACAGGTACCTCAAGTTACAATAAAGCACAACGAGGAAAGCCAATTTTTAAAAAAAGGATGCCAGTTAGAACAGGTGGATTAGTACCATGTTATTGATACTTCATACTCCGTAACTTCAAACTATGACTGTTAAGAAGGTAAAAACCAAATCGGAGGATAATTCTCATCTACCTACAAACCTGAAACTGTTATCACTGGCTGTAACAGAATAATTAAAAGAAATCTTCTTGTTACATTCAGATGTTTACATAAGGGATGCTTCAAGCATCTCTAAAATGCCCCCACATAGGACAGGCATCTGTATCTAACCAGAATGTTTTATTGGTGTTTTGAAAGTAAGGAAGTATTCTAAACTGGTAGATCGGCCTTGCCATACAGGACTGATTACAATGTCAGCCTCTGATAATGTACTATTTTCACGTTGGGCCATGGATGGATTGTTACTGGGTTCCCCTGCTCTGTCATAGCAACCTAAAACCTCCTATGCTTTAAACTAATTATACTACTTAGAAAAGTTTTTCTTCCAGAGAATTACATTTTAGTATTAGGAACAAGGCAATCTTCTATAAAAATTAAAAGGCAAACAGTAAAAGGGACAGTAAAGTTTAAAAAATTGGCTTTCTGCAATCTTTCAAATTCCACTCTGTATTCTATTCTTCAATTGCTAGATCATTGCTACAATACTTATTAAAAAAAAAAAGAGAGAGAAACAAAAAAAAGGAAATCAACTCTCCCAGGTTCCTCCCTGCCATCTTTCTCCTTAGTTTGATTTTTAGAGGGAGTTTTCTAAGAATTAACATTAATGAAAATGAATTATAACTAAAGTTAGAATACACATCACAGACTGAGACAATTTCAGAAACAGCCAATAAACAAAGTTCAACACTCACCTAAAAAGAATCTTTTTCTTGAAGGTTTCAAAAATAGTAAATGTGTAATTTAATCAGTAACCCAATCTCAATATTTAAGCTGCCAAAGGTGAAAATAATGATAATGTGGATAAATGTCCACATGGAATTAAAATACGTATATTAATAAAGCATAAAGATTATAATATTTTTATTCAAGTTTAGCTAGCTAATAAAAGTATTAGCAGTGGCGACTCTATCAGTCTCTACAGAGACTTTCTGTCTTTGCCTAACCAGCACAGTATCTGGAACTCAAATGAGGTTCATAAAAGCTAAAGTGACTTCTAGAGTACGTATTTAGATTTTTTAATAATGTTGAGAAAAACTAGGTACTTGCATAGACCTAGAAATGAAAAATTAAGTCAAATCCAAAAATTGTATTAATAGAAAGATTACAATTTTAATAAAATCAAAACGTTGCAAAGCACTAGTACATTTCAGGATGATCTATGACACTTGTGACAGACAAAAACTTAGGACTTACAGTTTTTAAAAAAAGGAGGAAGAAATAAAGTTATACTCCAAGACAAACTACAAGTATATTATGAGCTGTTTTTCTAGTACTTGAATGTTAAAAACGATTATCCCCCCCCCCAAAAAAAAAACCTGTCATCGCAAGAAAGACTACCCAATCTGGCACACTGCAAAATTCTGATCAAAAGGCCCAAAATAAATATCAAAGCTAACGATTCTGACATGTAGTAGAATTTTACTTTACCTTTAAGGATTATCTCCCTGCTCAATATAGCTGCAACATCTTATCACATGAGAAATTTGCTATAAATTAAAATAATTCAATTCTTTTAGAAATAAAAGATCAGAACTTTATAATATAAAATACTGTCTCCTAAAAGTCTTTAAAAATGTGTTTCTTCAAATGAACAAATCTCTGAAAAGGGTAAAAGCTATTATGGTAAATGGGGCTATTTCAAATTTTATAATGCACATAATCCATATTTACCATCATTGCCCAGAAAGATCAAGGAATAGTGAGACGTATACTTCAAGTGCCTTACGAAAAGCATTGTTCAAAGCCTTAAACTAATTGCTGTATTTATTAACACTACCCATTTGTCTGAGTCACAATTAAAAAAACCATACATTGGGCCGGCCTGGTGGCTCAGGTGGTTAGAGCTCCGTGCTCCTAACTCCTAAGGCTGCCGGTTCGATTCCCACATGGGCCAGTGGGCTCTCAACCACAAGGTTGCGGGTTCAACTCCTCGAGTCCCGCAAGGGATGGTGGGCAGCGACCCCTGCAACTAAAGATTGAACGTGGCACCTTGAGCTGAGCTGCCACTGAGCTCCCAGATGGCTCAGTTGGTTGGAACCCGTCCTCTCAACCACAAGGTTGCCGGTTCGACTCCCACAAGGGATGGTGGGCTGCACCCCCTGCAACTAGCAACGGGAACTAGACCTGGAGCTGAGCTGCGCCCTCCACAACTAGGACTGAAAGGACAACAACTTGATTTGGAAAAAAGTCCTGGAAGTACACACTGTTCCCCAATAAAGTCCTGTTCCCCTTCCCCAATAAAAATCTTAAAAAAACAAAAAAAAACAAAACCATACATTGTCGCAAAAATTGGCACAGATGAGAGGGGTAGAATTGAAATTACGTTTTTTCAAAAACTGCAGCATCTCTAAGAACCTTGGGAAATGCCAAGGCTTAACTAATTCACAAATACAATAAACATTTTAAAATTTTATTTGTGATAAGGCATTATAACTAAAAGAGAAGGTATGGCAGATAATAACAACTTTGGAGTTATTTTCAAAGTATACAAAGATTCATATGACCCACCCACCTCCTCAAAATCCATGGGGGCATTCCTGTTAACAATCTATTTGCTACAAGACTGCAGCTGATGGATCACATTGCTCAGGTGTGTTTAGAAGTTGAGAAATACTGCTAAGCTGAGTTCTAGACTCTCTACACTCAGCAATAATACTAAAGATAAATCTTTCAAACTAAATTCATTTGTGAAGAACTCTTCTGCAGATGCCAGACTGGTTCATATAAGCTTGAACAAGTATTTCACCTACCTACTTTTTTGAAAGTAGGTAGTCTTCTCAAAAACAAGAAATTAACCATAGTTTCAAGTATTCATAAAGATCATATTGTGAGTCAACAGTATGAGTACAAACACCAAGACTGCAGGGACCAGAAGAAGTTGGTTAATTTAGTCATAGGTGCTTGAAAAGACCCACCCCCAACACCATTATCTAGGTTCACAATCCAACTATCCAAGAGGTCCAAACTTAACCCATGCTATTATTCTGAAAGTTATCAAATTTCTTTTGAAATAGGAAAAACATGGAAAACTAGACCCTTCCACTGAATTTCTTGTCTCATCCTTTAAAAAAAGCATTGCTATCACTGTCTTCCTGGGTCTATTTAAATAAACTCTTAGGAAAGACCTACCTCAGTAACACATAGTATATTCTCTTTCCTATAAAGCCATTAAAGGACTGAAGACACCTGTTATTCTCCTTTACATCTCATATTGTCTCTGTGGCAACAATGGTAGCAAGTAGCATCTATAACCCAAAGAAGGGCTAACTTCTCTCTGATCTAGACATGTTTACCCGATGTGTTTCTGTGCTCAAGTCAGGCTTTCTTTTTCTACTTTCAAAACAAAAGAGCTCAATAATGAATACAACTGGATTCTGCTTTTAATGGCCATAAACCTACAGGATTCTTAAATGCACAATTCATAGAACCATAAAATAACTGAAGCTACATACATAGCGCTAAATAAAATATCAGGTTTAAAATCCCAAGTACAAAGACCATTAAAAAACAGTTTATTTGCCAAATCCACCGGGAAACTAGAAGCAACTTAACAGCTGTCTAAATAACCACAAAATATTAAGAACACTTCTGGCTCAATATAAATGACATCTGAAGTGAAATGCTGCCTTCTCCAACAGAATCTCATTTGTTTGCCTAGAACCATTTATACTTCATTTAAGCCAGCTGCTGTCTCTGTTTGCAGGCATGCATCAATGTCTATTGAACAATCTAAGTTCCTGTAAACCCTTTCCCGTTCACAAACTGCAATTTCCATTTTCAATGGCATGTTTCCAGCAAATACAATGAGTTCCTACAATGGAATTTAACTCTTCATCCAAAACCCAATTCCTACCGTGGCACTGGTAATAAGACACAAACAAAAGTGCCTACCAAATTCAAACAGGAAGACATTCACAGAAGTGGATCCACATTCACCATTCATTCGTTCATTCACTCACTCACTCATTACACAATTATGAAAAACACGTTGGATTTAACTATCTCTTGTAATGTTGCGTGGTATTTTGGTTTTATTAAAATAATTTTGTTTTTCAGAACGTCATGATGATCTTTTGGCTAATGGTAATATTCTGAGATGTTTCCAAAACAAATGGAGGATAGAAACCTTTGAATCTTTTTAACTATCCTACCAGAATGAGTGCTGACACAGCTGCTAGGCATTCATTTCCCCAACCACAGTCAATGCTTCCCCTCCCCCAACACACATACTCCTCCACTCATCATTCACTTTTTCTTTTCCACATCTATGCGTACTATAAACTGCTGACACCCCAGACCAGGCATAAGCAAACTTTTTCTGTAAAAGACCAGACAGTAAATATTTGAGCTTCGGGAAAATACAGTTTCTATCATAACTACTCAACTCTGTTGTTGTAACCTGCAATAGACAACACCTAAAAAAAAAGAAAAAGAATGGGCATGGCTGTGTCCCAACAAAACTTTATCTGCCAACGCGTTCCTTTTTCCTGGTAAGAAGTTGCAACAGCTTGAAAAATATTGATTCAAATAATAGGCATCAAGTCAAACTTTGGAATCACCTTCCTAGGATGACTAAAATAAACCAGAGTTTAAAACAGATGCCCACGTTCCTGAAACTACTAGTAAAGCCACAACATGGCTTCATCTACACATCAGAAGACACTATATAAGTATCCAGAGAACAATGACAAAATAATAAATTATCTACATGCTCTGAAAAACATTTCGCTTCAGGACTCTAGTTCTAAATTGTTTAAATTACATTTGAACTCACAGAAATGAAAGGAAAACAGTTTCCGCGGTAACAATCTCAATTTGGTAAGTCACTTTCCATTTACAACCTAGATACTTATTTCAGCTGAAGGGTACAAAGGTATTCACTTTTGAAAAGTTTAAGAATCACCACTGTTAAAACATAAATCTAAAAATTAGGTAACTGGAAAAATTATTCCCAAGTTTGGTGACATGGAAACTGGGAAGCTCATTGATCACCTGCACAACACTGCGGCTCCCGGTGTGACGTTATAACAAAACCATACAGGAGCACGCCCAAGTGGCCATGCAAGCACAATGCCAACTTACATGAAAAATGTCATTCAAAATTAGTTTAAAAAGGAAATTTTAAAAACTTTTAAAACAATTCAAAACTTTTAACCATTTTAGCTTCTTTT
This sequence comes from Rhinolophus hipposideros, assembly GCF_964194185.1. Classification (NCBI taxonomy): domain Eukaryota; kingdom Metazoa; phylum Chordata; class Mammalia; order Chiroptera; family Rhinolophidae; genus Rhinolophus; species Rhinolophus hipposideros. The sequence goes on along the minus strand of NC_138049.1, from coordinate 63,939,159 downwards.
CAAGCCAACTTTTTATATTAATATTCAAATTCGTTGTAATAGCTAAGTAACTTTTAACAAATTCAATAAAAATCAGTAACAGTGATTTTAAAAGTTCGGGATACATCAAACTTCCCAGAAGAGATGTCAAAAACTCCTTGAAGAACAGACACAGCAATAATTTGAAAAATGTGAATGTGAATTAGTAGGCTTCAACAATCATTTTACTACCCACTTAACTGAAATTTGAGATAATGTAAAGCCATATGCATTAGCCAATGCTACAAATATATCAATGAAATGACAAATTTGCAAAGGATTACAATTCTTTCTGAGTAAGTTCACTTTAAAGTGAGGACAAACATTATAACCCCTGACAGGTTTATCATATATGCTCAAATCTATTTTAGCATTGAGATACACTTTAACTCCTAAACCTAACACTGTATTAATTCACAGGGTAGACTGAAATTTATTGCTGGTTAGCTGGAGCTATTTTTAAGTGTCCTAATTAGTTAAGTACAGATTCCATGGTATCATTTCAATTTTCAATGATACCATTTTACTAAAACGACAAACTCGCTACAACTTTATAACAGTATACCCCTTAAGTTAGATCAAATATTTAATAGAAAAGAAAGGTAGCCCCATATATTTGGGGAAGGACATTTAAAAATTTGACCTGAAAAAGACACAAAAGTAAACTAAGTCAACTCCAAATGGAAGTTACAGAGTGGTATATATTGCCCAGATGGTTTTTTTTTTTTGAAGCTAACGATAACAAAATATCTACATCAAGCTATGAAAAGGCTTTGTCTACCGGTCATATTATTACCAAAGGCTCACACACAAAGGAAACAGGTCTATCCTACCAGCCCACAAAAGCCTATCAGAGGGCTGTGCCAGGGGCCCACAAGGATTTTCAGGGTATATACGCTGGGCACACACACACACACACAGTACAAAGCAGCCAAAAGGCATTTCCCCAGTCACTTTTAGAAAATGTTTCATGAGGAAAAGCAAAAATAGTCTGAAGTCCCTTGCAATCTTGGGTTAATTTCTTTATTATTCTCAAGGCCTAGGCTTTCTCCCAATACTTTGTTGGGTAGGAAGAAAGCATTTCCAACTAAAAGTAACTGCTCAACCCCAATTTTCAACAGAATTTGCTTTTCGTTAAAAGTTCAAGTTTCTCAAGGTCCAGACGTATCACTGTGATCACATTACAGAACTCGGGAAGAGCATTTTCTTTGTTGTTGACCCTGCTAGGGAAACAGGTCTTGACTCAGCCAAAGTGGCGTTCTTGTGGGTGATTAATGACAGGCCTAGATCGCGCCCCAGTGACATCCATCCACACCCCCCACCTCCTTCTGCACTAAAATCGGCCATGTCTGAACTGGAGGAGGGGCCGCCGCCTCGCCGCAACCACCCACTCCCAGAGCTAATAGCTGCCGCCCATCGATTCGAGACAGACACCGATATTCGAGTGAAACGTGACCCTTCTCTCGCCTAAATGCATGAACAATATCGCCTTCCCCGATCACTTCCGCTGGGGCTCTCCAGACCACGGAAACACTCCATCCCAGCCCCTCGGCCCAAAGAAAGGGACCATCCTCCCCGCACAGTACCGGGCAAGGCACAGCCCCCACGACAAGGCACGGCCCCCACCCAGCCCACCCCCGACCCCCGACCCCCGCCTCCTTCCCATCAAGACATTTCTATTGTGTCTCCGAGGCTGGAGGAGCTACTGCGCTAACGACGAGGACCAGTCCGGCCCCCCCACCGCAGCGGCCGCCGCCGGCGCCCCGCAACCCCCGTTCTGTCGCCCACCCCCGCGGGCGCGGGGCACAGTCCCACCTGTGGTGAGGCGGGAGGAAACGTCGCCGAAGGGGGACGGCTCCATTCGGAGATACTTCTGCGGCGAGGCGGCGGCAGCCGAGAAGGAGGCGGCGGTGGCCGCGGCCGCGGACGACGGGGAGCAGGCGGCCGAGGTGGGCGCCGACAATGGCGCACAGCGTCTCCGCTTTGGGGACGCCGGGCTCAGCAGCGGATCGAAATCCAGAGTCCTTTTCAGAGTGGCTCCGCACGCCATGGCCGGGGCGGCTGAGGTGCCGGGCTCGGGTGGAGTCGGGAGGGGTGACGGGAGGGGAGGGCGAGGGAAGACGGGACTCGAGGAGCGCCTCACCGACGGGCTCAAGAGCAGAAAGGCGCCTGCAGGGGCGCCGGTGGGGAGAGGACAGCCGCCGCCGCCGCCGCCGCGGCAGGGGCAGTGGCCCGGGCCGGTACGGGCGAGAGCGGGAGGGGCGGTGTCAGCAGCTCACGCCAGCCGCATCGGGGGGGCTCTTCCGCCTCCTCGGGCGCGGATCCCCCCGGGAGAGGCTCCGGCCGCCCCCGCCGTCCGTTCGAGCTCTGCGCCGTGCCCGAGGCGCTCCTGCGCTGAGACCGGCACCCTTCGCAAGTCGAGACCAGCCCCGGGAGGTGTGAGGCTGGAATGCGACTCCCAAAACACTCGAGTAGGGTCCGAAGCTTGAGAGCGCCGGTCGATGAGGAAAGATTGCAAGGCGGCGGCGACGTCAGGAGCCCTAGCGAACACGTCCGGCCACTTCCCCCTCCACCGTACGACTCTTCCACCCGCCGCCGGCCCCAATATGGCGTCAATAACAACGCCGCCGATTCAAATCCTGCGGCGTCAGGGCGCGTGCGCTTAGCAGTGGCCAACCCCCCAAGCGTGCATTCTGGGAGTTGTAGGTTTTCACTGCCGGGAGGAATCCGCGTGAAAAGCGGTTAGGGAGGAGTCACGGAAACTACGACTCCCGTCATTCAAGTCATGCGATTCCGAGTTCCGGGTTGGAATTTAAATCCCCCTACACGGGTTGAGTTTAAAAGGAACTAAGCAAAAGAGGGAAAAAGAGCAGGCTGTAAGAGAGTGGTAGAGAGGAAGGCGAGCGAACCGGTCGGGTGGGGAAAGCGGGCTTAAAAGACCTTTAAAATTGAGGACATAGTTCTCCTGATTATCACTCCCACAGTGATTTAACAACCGGGAAATAGGAAACTAAGTCAAGCTCACCGTGCAAGATAGATTAATTTCCGTAAAACGAGTGCCAAAAACAAAACCTGTCACATCGTGGGGCTAGGAAATAAGATTATAGAACCTATTTAAAACAAGAGAGAACAACAGTATCAGATTGCAGGATCCTTGATTGAATTCGATGCTTTTGCCCTTCCCACGTAGCTGCTTGCGTCTAGTTCGTAATTCTGCAAAGCAGCTTTACCGTGTAAATGAATAGAATTTGAACGACGTACAGAACCAAATTGTTTTGCTTTGGATAAAAACGAGTGATATCAGAAATTGTATTATTTCTGTTGAATATTGGTGTATACGTTGTGAACAATAAAAATTACATCAACAGACATAATGAAATGAATCTAGGGAGTAGATGTTAGATCCATTTTGTAAGCAGAGAACATTTTTTCCTAAAAATTGTGCTTTTAATCAGGTACCTAAAATAAGAATCAAATATAGAATTAATAAAAAAGTGATTTATGTAATAAACTGTCACCAGTCCTTTGCCTGTGGTAGCTATCACCAGTCCAATACAAAACTAGTTATGTAAAATCCATTTTATCAAATAGCATCATTATCAAATGACCTTAGATACCAAATACTGACTTTCCATGCTTATTTGTTCCTGTCATTTATTCGGTAACTAAAAGATTTTTTTAAATGATTTTGTCTATTATCCTTTACACAATTTTTAGAGAGTAGTTCAACATATTTATTCGTTTTATAGAATTGTTCAAAACCTCAAAGATCATCACAATGCTTGTGTCAATGCAATGATCACAATGCTTGTGTCAATAACTAAGCTGTACTAATTTTAAGATACTATACTGTTTAGAAAACATCTTTTGAAAAACCAGTATTTAATGGAACAGCAGCTTAACTAAGACACTTAATAGGTAAAATTTTACTAAATTCTAAACACTCCATGAAATCTACAATAAGGTGAAATTAGCAGAATATATATATTTTTATGTAAATGAGTAGGAAGGATAGGTTAACACATGGAAAAGAAGTAGTAAAACATTTATGTTCTTGGTAAATATTTTCTGAAATTGAGATTTGACTTTAAATTATAGAACTTACATCAAAAGGGAGTGTTAGGAGTTGAATTGTGTTTCTTCAAATTCATATGTTGAAGTCCTAACCCTATGTATCTCAGAATGTGGCCATATTTGGAAATAGAGTCATTTCAGATGTAATTAATAAGATAAGGTATTACTGAAAATCCAATATGACTGGTATACTTCTAAAATGGGGAAATTTTAACACAGACAGAACACCAGGTGAATATGAAGGCAGAAATCTAAGGTGATAAGTCTACAAGACAAGGAAAACCAAAGATTGGCAGCAAACCACTAGAAATTAGGAGAGAGGCATGGAACAGATTCTCCCTCATAGTCCACAGGAAGAACCAACCCTGCTGATACCTTGATCTCAGAGTTCTAGTCTCCAGAACTCTGATAAACAATAAATTTGTTGTTTAAGCCATCCAGTTTATGGTACTTTGTTACGGCAGCCCTAGAAAACGAATACGGGGGTTGTGGTTAGCATATGAGTTAGACTGAATGGTTTGAAAATTAGGAAAGAGTTGTATATAAAGGTGGTAGTGGGTATCTGGTAAACTTGACATTTTAGTAATAATAGTTGCCCATTTGATCACCACTGCACAGCATATCTGCATAAGGCTCTCTGTTGTGATTGAACAGTGAACAGCACTGGGACAGCCTCCCCTTGTACCAGTGACTAAGGAGTGTGTTCAGAAACAGAGGGAAGCAAGGGGAATCCATCTTCATTCTCCTGTGTCTTTGCTCAGGATCTCTGCTCCACACTTTTTGCCTGACTACTTACCCTTTAAAACTCAACCCAGGCATTAACTTCTATAGGAAGCCTTCCCCCAACACTTCAAGGCTGAATTTGCTTTATAGATTCAGAGAAAGAGATACCTATCTCCATATCTTCATCATTACCCTCACCACATCGTAATATAATTCTCTGTTCACGAATCTGCCTCTCCCACTACTGTTAGGCTCACTTCAACAAATACCCATTGAGTATTTCTTCAACATTTTTAATCATTTCTATCCTCCCAGTAACCCATATTATTCTTGTCCCTTAAGATAGGTATCTACTAAAATATTATAGCAACCCCTTTAGAGTAGAAGAAAGATGAAGAAAAAAAAAAACCTAAGAAAATATTTCTTAGATCAAAATAAAAAATAAAAATAATACTTGCAAGCCCATAAATCTTAACATAGTTTAGAATTAAGTTTTTATTTTGTTGATCAAGAGGAAAAGAAAAGCATATTTAACACATAAGTTGAGTCAGATGACATGAATCTAAATATACAGTACAGCTAGCTAATGGATCCAGTGACCTACACAGACCACAATTACTCTTGTTGTTACTAAAAGGCCTATAACAAATTTTACAGGCTTGAAATATGTAGAATAGTTTGTGACAATCTAGGAAGTATTTTCTGATTTATACAATCTCTGAAGACTACAAAAAATCAAACTATTATATCAAGATGCTGGGCTTTGCTTGGTCCTAGACTTTTCTAACACCTCTGAAAATACCCCCTAGGATCTGATTCAGATGAGTCATTCTTTGACTAAAGCCAGAAAAGTAGACATAGCTGGATGACACAAAATCTCATCATCCTGAGCCTGAAAATCCTCTTCATACTATAAATCATTTTCGAACAGTTGTTCTGATGTCAAATAAAGATAAATGCAAATATGTAAGTTATGGAGAGATGTTTGCTGACTGCATGCTAACTTTGAGTAACCGTGGACTCAGCATTAGGAACAGCAGTTCTAATTCAGGAGTTGCATCAAATCTATATTCAGAACAAGCATTGCCTTAAGGCAGAAAGAAATTGTTTAATCACTGTGTAAATGAGTGCGGAGGACTACACATTGCAATTCCTTCTACATAAGATTTTGCAGGCTGGCTGGAACCTCTGGTAAGCACCATCTTTGGGATACATACTATTTTCCATTGTAGATATGATGCTGGCTAAGTTTACTGTGGTTTTATTATTTTAGATGTGGTAATTATTTTGAGTTGATTAGCTAAATCACAGAGCAATCAAAACTATATATTTGTGAGTGATTTCAAGAGGTCACCTAGTCTAGCCCCCAGACTCACAGCATGATTACCATGATACTCAAGCCAAATCAGTATATATCTGACTTCCTAAAGATTTTCATGAACAGCATCCAAAAGCCTGTTGTAAAAATGCAACTGCAAATTCTCTTATATCTAGCTTTAACCTTTTCTCCATCAGAGGATGATTTCTAGTTGTACAGGCATACCTCAGAAATAATTGAGTTCATTCAGACCACCAAAATAAAGCAAGCATCACAATAAAGCGAATCGTAAACTTTTGTTAGTGGAGGGTCTTGCCTTCCCTTTGTAAAAAACACACCTGTGAAGAACAATAAAGCAAAGCACAATAAAGCAAGGTATGCCTGTATAGTGCGCTATAAAGAGCAATGCACTCCAGGAAATAAGCCATGATTCATTTATCACGTGGGACCTGGAAAGAAACCACAAGATGGAGTTTTTATGAATCGCTTATTTTAAAATTTGCATACTTTTTTCAAGTTATACACCCTCGAGTACCTGTGTCCTTACTCTGAAACTATTTACTCTTACTTTACAGAAAAGTCAACCATGTTTGGGAATCTTATTTCCCAGCCCAAACCAATTAGAACAATCAAGTAGTAGAAGGAGATGGAGAAGGGAATTGAAGATGTTATACACTGACTACAAGCAATACAATCAGTGGATAGCAAAGAGATTAAAAAATACAAAATTCAAAAAGCATAACAGCCTTGAGCCACTGAAGTATCAAGACTATCAGGCCGACTGCATCTCAGGCGCCGCTGTATTATCAAAGCATCATATATTAATGGTAGAGTTGCCAGATTTCACAAATGAAAATATGACCCCTAGTAAATTTTGAATTTTAGATAAACAAGGAATAATTTGTTAGTACAAGTATGTACCAAATATTGTGTCTATGTTTATCTGAAATCCGAATATAGGGGTCCTGTATTTTATCTGGCAACCCTAAATAAGATGGTGACCCCAAGTCATCAGTAAAGCACAACCTGTGTTTAGTATGCAATCAAGAACTGTGTTACCAATATATTAGAAAATGTTCCATCTATAGTATTTAAGAAAATTAAAACTTTCAGTTGTCTGAAAAGTTAATTTATCCGAAATGCTTTGAGCTATATATGTTCTAGTCACTGCAGAGTGCCAGATATAAACACTTAAACACTGAATGAACAGTGAAATGCTTCACACACCCTTCCCCAATGGTAAGGACATCTCAAGTCCCTGCAGATTGTTCCTAGCCCCTCCTGGTTATTTAGTTTTAGAATTCCTTCACACCTTCTACTGCAGGTGTCAGTTCTGTTGTCCAGCTTGAATCCAAGCCTGACTTAGAGGTGGTGTCTCTGTCCATGCTGGACTCCCATTCCCACTTGCGCCTCTTGTCCTGGCCTTCCATGATGCTACAGTGAACATTCTCTTAGAAGGCTTTTTGAGAGAATGAGATGAAGAGTCAGTCAGGTGTGTGGAGTGAAGGAAATGAAGAAACAGGCCCAGTTCTTAACACCAGGAACAGATTTGCCAACCTTACCCACTGACAACAAGTGTGAACCTGGGCCCAATTATTGGTCACTTGCAGCTCTGGGGCCTGTATTAAGGCTAGGGATTCATTGGGTGCCCAAGAAACTGCTATATTTCACCTGGAACTCATGTCGCACAGTTGTTCTTTGTGGACTGATGAGCCCAAGAAATTCGTCTCCATCTTAAAGGAGAAAGTCTGCACTCTTAATAGGCTTTGCTTCTGAGCAGTGGGACATGGAGTACGTCTGTGGGAACATGATGAACAGGACACAATTCCCACCCTCATTAATATCTGAAGATTCTTATATGATTGTCTGAAGATTCTTTCACAAAAATCCCATTTATCATAATTATTTGAAAAATAAAAATATAATTTTCTGGAAAAAAACAAGTTATCTCAATTATCATCAATCTGAAAACTGAAAACCAGTATATCTCCAAACAGTGCTTAGCACATAGTTAACCACTAATAAGAGATGGCTATTACTGTCATGCTAAGACAAACTCCAAAATCTCACCAGGCCTGAAGTAGTGGAAGAATTTCAAGGGTAACTTCTTGTTTATTAAACTGCTCAGAGACCAATCACAGCTGCTGGGGGCCAGTTTCTGAGCCAATCTCCATTCCCTGGTACTCGAAGGGAACTCAGACAAAATCTAGCTTCCCAATCAGTGTAGTTGGGTTACAAGGTGCGCCTCACTTTTATCCCACTTAGATGAGTTAGAGCCTAGTTTGGCACTATTTGGGAGGAAACCAAAGTATTATTTATAGAGATCCTACTTAGATGAGTTAGAGCCTAGTTTGGCACTATTTGGGAGGAAACCAAAGTATTATTTATAGAGATCCTACATGGTGCTTTCTGAGTTTACCCTAATAAAAATTCAAGGTAGTGGTGTTAATCCCATTTTACTGTGGAACCTGTGGCTCATGCCTAAGGTCAGACAGTCTTAAATGGGTCAGAGTTAGGACTATTACCCAAATTTGTAAGATCCTGAAGGTGTGTTCGGTGTTCTTACATTCTGCACTGGTGACTTGGGCAGCAAAGAAACCTGGAAAGAGAGAAATAGATTAATTTACATTTTAAAAAACATTGTAATGGTAATAAGAGTAGCAAGTGGTTAATAAAAAAAAAAAATTAAGGACAGTGTCAGCATATATTCTAGAAGACACAAAAGAATGTATCCTATGACTGCTTTACTGTTTTGTTTCTGCCTGGAACCTGATACTTGAGTACCAAGCTTTAAAAGATGATTGATTGTTGCAGTATCACCTTTCTGTTCGAAGGCAATTGTGAGTTCCCAGGGAGTATTGTGCAATCACAAGTGGTCCACATGACTTACTTTCCTTTCCGAAAAAGGTCTTTCATTATGTCTCCAAAATAGCTAGGTACAGAGCACTAAAAATCATTCCTAAATCATATTAACCACCTTTTTTTATGTCGTTTGCTAACAACCAGCTAAATCGAAGTTCAGAATTTTTTTTCCTCTCTTGGTTACTTGCTACTCAAAATGTTGCCTATGGACCAGAAAACTTGGCATCGCCTGAGAGCACACGTGGAGCAATTGAATCAAAATCTGCATTTTAACAAGATTCTACTCCCCTGCCCCTACCCCTCTATCCTCCCCCACTGGTGATTTACATGCACATTAAATTTAAGAAGCTCTTCTCCAGTTCACTTAGGCTCTCCCTGGCCGGTGTGCAAATAACGCTATGCCATGGTCTTCAAGTGTGTGCCAGGCCCTTTGTGAGGCCACAGTGACACCAAAATAACTAAAATATGGCCTCTGTAATAGAAAATAGAATAAAAGTAAGGGGTTTAGGCACTCTAAAAATGTTTACCTGGTTCAGTGAGAATTCCTGTATCTAAATTTCTTTCTGCTCTGCAAAAGAGTGGAGTTCAGAATGGCTTTCAGTGGAGGCAACACACCTGAATTTGTGTTTGCTTTTCAAGAGATTGTAACCGAGGAAAGTAGTAAGAATAAAAGGAAAGATGCACACATCTTCTATACTACTAAACCATTCCTTCTTTCCCTAGTACCTATTCCTCCATAGCACTCCAACAGAGATGTGAGACAGCTAAGATTCTTAGAATCCGCTTATTTAACAAATGTTTATTGAGTGATTTCTACATGCCCATCTCTGCGCTAGGTACTCCAGTTATAGATAAAAACCTCATGGTTCTGGCTTTCATGGAGCTCATAGGTGTGTGTGAACAATTACTAGCCAAGACTATGCGTATGATCAGAAGACCATAGTTCACAGTTTGAGAGGAAAGGAGAAATTGTGCCCCAGTTTTCTTATCCCTGTAAACTTTATCACATTGTGTTGATGGCCTGGGTTTTCCTCTCAAGAATTTCTTTAGCTCCTGAGATACAAGTGTGTATGAATAAGAGATGACTGCTTTTCTTAAAAGTGGAAATGGTCTTGATAAGGAACTGAAGCATCATCATCCGCCATCCAACAATATTTCTTCTAAAATTATGTACTTCATCATTCTGGCACTGTACTTCATATATCACTGTTCAAAGTGTGGTCTGTGGGTTTGTTCCCAGCCACAATCAGATAAGTATAAACATCTACAATGATGGTTTAGAAACTTTTATAGTAATTTGACATTATCATAAAATGTAAGAGTATCACCAGAGGACCAGTCTCATTGAACAGGATGCTATAAATGAAATGTTTGTGTCCCTCCAAAATTCGTATTTTGAAACCTAATCTTCTTTGCAATGGTTTATGGAGGTGGAGTCTTTGGGAGGTGATTAGATCATCAGGGTGAAGCCCTCATGAATGGGATTAGTGACCTTATACAAGAGACCACAGATAGCTCCCTTCCATCATGTGAGGACACCGAGAGAAGATGCTATCTATGAACCAGAAACAAGACCTCTATCAGTGCTTTGATCTTGGACTTCTCAGCCTCCGGCTCTGTGAGAAATAAATGGTTATTGTTTTTAAGCCACCCAGCTTATGGTATCTTGTTATAGCAACCTGAACAAGCTAAGACACAGTTTGGGTGTTGAACTGGAATGGGTGAATCACATGTGATAATTTTTTTTTTGAAGATTTTTATTGGGGAAGGGAAACAGGACTTTATTGGGAAACAGTGTGTACTTCCAGGACGTTTTTCCAAGTCAAGTTGTTGTCCTTTCAATCTTAGTTGTGGAAGGTGCTGTTCAGCTTCAAGTTGTTGTCCTTTCAGTCTTAGTTGTGGAGGGCACAGCTCAGCCACTTGCCGTTGCTGGTTGCAGGGGGCGCAGCCCACCATCCCTTGGGGCAGTCCAACCAGCATCCTTGTGGTTGAGAGGATGGGCTCCAACCAACTGAGCCATTCGGACGGCAGCTCAGCTCAAGGTGCTGTGTTCAATATTCGTTGCAGGGGGCGCTGCCCACCATCCCTTGCGGGACTCGAGAAATTGAACTGGCAACCTTGTGGTTGAGAGTCCACTGGCCCATGTGGGAATCGAACCGGCAGCCTTTGGAGTTAGAAGCACGGAGCTCTAACCGCCTGAGCCACCGGGCCAGCCAACATGTGCTAATTTAAGGTTAATCTGTCAACTATAGCCCCAAAGTATATAAAACCCAAAATTCATCTTGTTCATTTGTTTATCAAATATAATTTAAATTTAACTATAACTTTAAAGGATGAATTTTGGACTGACTACCGATGGAGTGAAAATGAATGTTGAATATACCACATCATATGCTTCATTTTAGGTAAAAGTAAAAAAGGAATATCTGAAGCTTTCAGAAATTGCTTTAAATGCTCCTTTACCTTTCTTGTCAACCTATCTCTGAGACTGGTTTCTCTACTATAAATGTTTTTAAGACAACTGGTTTCTCTACTATAAATATTTTTAAGACAAACATAGAATTGCTTAGAAACACATGATTCCTTCCTTGTAGTGCTATCATCTAGCCAACCTTGATCAGATAAATTAACAAGCAAAAAGCAAGTTCACTTGTCACATGAAAAATTTTAAATATTTATATACGAAGTGTTTGTTTCCAGTATACAAATCAGCAGTTAATATGGAGAATTACTATTTCCTTCATAACTTTTTGTTTCATCACAGATGTACAACGACAAAAAAGTACTGAAGTAAGATTATTAATTGCCTGTACTCAGGGTTTCAATGAACAATGTACACATTTTTGTAATTTATTTTTTCCTATGTTTTCCTCTGATTATCTTTATTGAAATATATGTCAATTGAATGAATCTAATTTACAAATGTGGGCTCGCGTTTTATATTTTCTCTTTCTTTTCCTTTTTCTAGTACTTCCTTTTTTTTTTTTCTTAAACAAAAGTTTTGGTCTATATGGATTGGGGGGAAAAAACCTGGTCCTTCACCTCAGATAGTTTGAGGAAAACTTCTCTATAGTAACCCACCTGTTAATGACTACTACTGTCAAACCCAGCTGGTGCAAAAGAAAGAACACTATTAGTTAGCATGTATATAGTGTTAAATACCTGCCAGGCATGTTCTATGTGCTTTACATGTATTAACTCATTTACTCTTACGTAATGAATTAGGTGCCATCAGTATCACCATGTTACTGATGAGAAAACTGAGGCACAGAGAGATGGAGTCCCTTGTTCAAGGTCACACAGCTCTAAAGTGGCAGAGCCAGTTTCAGAGTTCATGCTCTTATTCTCAAGGGGACATAAGACAGGCATTGTAGTATAGTCCTCTACCAAATAAATATGGGTTTATGTGAGTCATGTAACCTGTGTGGGAAAAGAAAAAGAAGAATTAGAAAAGATAACAAAAGCTACAATGCAGAGTTCTTCCCATGTGCCAGGCATTAAGCTAAGTGCTTCACACGTATGATCTCAGTGTCTCCTAAGTATGGGGTGATCCAGCAAATGGTTTCAGGTAATAGGGGAGATGATTAAGTGCACGGACCAGGCAGAAGTCAAATTGCATCACATAATGAGAAAGCGATTTCTTCTTTAAGTCTCTGATTCCTTCTGATCGTATCTGGTAGATTACCTGTGGTGCAGGTCCTGAATGACTTCCTAACATCAACTTATTTCCTTAATGTTACGAAAGGAGAGCAGGCCCTAGGCTTACCACTTTGTCTGGAAACAAGGTTTTTTTTTTCTTATTTTCATTGCACCTTCAATTTAGGGCAAGTTGTTTTCCACTTATAATAAGGATGTAAAATTTCCTTTAAAATACGTATTTAAGTTTAAGAAGTGAGCTATGGAAAAACATAAAGAGGATAATAGTATATGTCTTACATGAACTTGACAAAAGTTATGACTAATGAAGTCTGGAAAAGACTTCATTATCTTTCAACAACCTGGTAAGGTAGGTATTATGTTGTTTATCTATAGGTAGGAGATCTGAGTTTGGGAAAAGTTCAGTAACCTTCCCAAGGCCCCATGTAGGAAAGTGTGGAGCTGAGATTCAAATCTAGAAGTGTCTGCCTCCAAAATTAGTGTCCTTACCTATTACATTTACTGTCCCCCTTCGATGACAGGCATTCCTGCTTCCTCCCAGGACTCGCAGTCTTTGATTGTATTTCATGATCTAAAACAACAATTCTCAAAGTGTGGTTCTTTCTGGGAGTCTTCCAGAAAGGTCCTTCCCTAGGTATTTTCATCATAATACGAAGATGTTGTTTGTCTCTTTCATTCTCGTTCATTCATGAGTGTACAGGGGAGTTTTCCAGAGGCTACATGACATGTGCTATCACGTGTGCTATTGAATGCAGAAGCAGATATGAGAATCCAGTGGCCTTCTAGTAAGCCAGACATTAAGAAGTTTTACAAAAATTTAAACAATGCCATTCTTCTTATTGAATCTTTTTTGTTTGCTTGTTTTAGAAAATAGATATTTTAAATAAAAAATATGTGATTTATGTTAACGTGTAATGGGTTTATTGTTATTTTTGAAGGAATAAATCAAGATTTTATGCATTTATCCATCTTAGTTTCTAATACGTTAAACATCAACACATATAACCCACATAAACAAGTCTTTGGGTTTGTTGTGAAGAGTACAAAGGGAGTTTTAAGATGAAAAATATGTGGTGAGATAATATATTTTAATATTAATGGAAACTTTTTTCTCCCAATATTTCCAAACTTCTTGTCCACCCCCTGCAGACCCCTCACTCCATGAATTTCTGTGATTCATTGTCTCAGTGTAGAAACATTACCAGGTGGAAAGCAGAAATAGGGTCTAACTTTTATGTTTTCAAAAAGCCTAAACCCATTAAGGAAATTATGCTAGGTGCTTTGAAGCAGTAATATCAAAATGCAGCAAGTGCCACTGAGAGAAAAAAAAATAGCAGTATTGACAGAGGACAGCTTTCCCAGGACTACAAAAATATTTTTCACCTCTTGAGGGTATGAGGAAGAACAAAGACAGAAGCGAGATTAGAACAGAAAGGGCAGGACTGGGCTGAAGGGGCCAGGAAGATAGAAACAGGCACTGCTCAGCCACAGTGGGGAAACTTTCATTGTCCAGGAATCACGTGGGAGCTGGAACTGCCACTGCTTAAATCCCATGTCTTTGAGAGCCAGCTCCCCTCTCCATTCCCATGACCATCTGCAGAATTGACATCTGAGTCATCCAACCTTGACAATTGTACCCTCAAAACATCCTTGGCCCATCAGATGCCCAAGAGAGGGTGGCTGAGGCCCTGTGTGAAATGAGGATGTTAATAGTATGTAACTCTAAGGGCTAATGTGAGGAATAAATGAGCTAATGTATATAAAGCACTTTGAATGGCAATCTCTTTGTAAGTGTTGGCTCTCATTACAGAGGAGGCAGACCACGGAGTGCCAGGGAGGTAAATGGAAAGCCTGTGTCAGAGGGGCTAGCCCAGGGTAGAGAGGTGAGTGAGGGCATCTTCCAATGTATCCTGTGCAGCCTTCAGAGCTCACTTGTTCAACAAAGCGTCTCAGTCCATTGAAAATGAACAGCAACACTTCTCCACATGTGGCCCAAAAGGCTGCCAGCAGCTGGGATACATGTGCCTCTTGTTCTGTGAAAGATAAGCACCTGAAGGTGGCAGTCAGACAGAGCCTGGAGCTATGATCTTAGAGACCATGAGTCCACCCTAGAGACCAATGCCGCTTTAGTTCTAGGCTCTAGGCAGCAAGCTGGGCCAGTGCAGGGAGCAGAAGGTGAAGCAGAGTCAGACAGCATGCACTGGAATCCTGCTCGACCACTTTCTAGCTGAGTGTTCTTGAGCAACTTACTAAACTTCCCTAAGCCATAGTTCCCTCTTTTGTAAAATTGAGGAATGGAGCCATTGCTCCATTTACTAAGGTGTACAGTCCTGAGATAGGGCTCATAGGGAGCTGAGCAACATCAGGCGTCCGAGTGTCTAATTGAATGAGGAATCCTGGAAGAACAAATCAAAAGACCACCACGGTGACTACACATTTGGCCCATTGTGCAATTTTTGCTTCAGCTTCCCATCAAGCTTGGGTATCAGATTTCTTAGGGCTCCTTTGGGCTTCTTAGGAGCCATGAAAAGGGAAAATGAAGACCAAAATATTCTTTCAAAATCATCTCCCCCCACCCCAATATTCCCATGGCGAAGAATTTGTCGTCCTACTCATCTTAACAGCAATCCATTCAAACTAGCTTAAGGAGACAGCTTTCTCAGAGGCTGGAGGAGAAGAAGTACAAGGCCACAGTCCTTATCTCTGCTTCAAAGGCATAGCTGCTTCTGTCTTTTCTCTCTATAGATCTGCTTTGTCTTCTGTATGATGCACATAACCCCAAATGG
Source organism: Rhinolophus hipposideros (assembly GCF_964194185.1). Lineage (NCBI taxonomy): Eukaryota > Metazoa > Chordata > Mammalia > Chiroptera > Rhinolophidae > Rhinolophus > Rhinolophus hipposideros. The sequence goes on along the minus strand of NC_138049.1, from coordinate 63,923,721 downwards.
CTGACCTAACCCAGCTTTGCACCATTTTCTGGTTTAAATACAGCAGGCTTGAGGTGCCCTGCTCTCAAATCCAAATTCTCCGGAGAGGAAATTAATTGGCCCGCTAGCTCCTGTCACATACCTGGGCCTGCAACTGTCAACCACGTGTGTATATATGGGGTGGGAGAAGGAGAAAATAGGCGTGGTTCAAACAATTCATGGAGGAAAAAAACCAAATAGCTGAGGAACACCTGAAAAGGTACTCATCTTTACAAATATTCAAAGGAATGCAGATTAGCAGTTTGTTTTTTCCCTTTTTGGACGATCAGATTGGCAATAGTGAAAAAATAAAGGTAATCACAGGAAACCTGTTAATAGTGTAAGGTGCTATGATTTTTCTGGTGTGCTATTGGGCATTACGTTGTAATATTTTAAATGTGCATAAGCCTTAACCCAGTAAATTCAGTTGTAGGAATTTATCCAAAGGAAATAATTAGAACATTCACAGCCACATATGTGTATGTATATATGTATGTAGATGCTTATTGAAATATTTTTTTGAAATATTTGGGAAAAGCTTAGAACATCAGAAATGCCCTTCAGTGGAGGGTAGAGATATGGTACAAAGGAATACTGAAAGGCCATTATAAATGATGAGATAGTTTCATATGTAAGATGTACACAATCTGTTTAAAGTAAAAAGAAAAATGCACACAACAGAAAAGTGTAAATAATATGATCCTATTTTGTTAAACACATACAATATATAATATGTATAATATATATACTATACATATATACATATATTTAATACAATATAATATATATTGTATATACTATATTTGGCATATGTATTTGCCTGCATATATGTATATGTGTAATATAATAATCATTTCTACGTATACATATATATTTGTAAGGATAGATATAAAACTAATAATTGCAGCCATCTCTGAGCATAAATAGAATTAAGGAAAGTTTTCCCTCTCTGCTTTCCACTTCTATATTGTTGAACATTTTAAAAACAAGCATAAACTACTTTTATAATTGGACAAAAAAAACAACAAGATATTCTATTTGGGGGAAAAAGAGATTATAGATTTTATATATAAAAGAGAAACATTTGCTAATTTAAAGTTAAAGAAAGACAACAAAAATTCATTTTCCCAGTGGCAAACAGGCATAATAGGTGACAACAAAGGTTGCCTCTACCCAGGGCCTGGGATTCTTGGGCAAAAGCTTTCTAGGGTGGAAAGGAGAAAAATCAGTTTCTTCCAATATCACAGAGTACATTAGAGCTATCCTATTGGATGAATTTGGCTTATCCACAACCCAAAGAGCCTTCCCTTCTATTACAGATGAATTAACGAACTAAATTGAGTTGAATTCTTCAGCTCAAATCTAGAGATAATATATTTACGTATTTACATATGAAAAAAAGCATGTTAAAGAGGAGAGTTGGTGTGCAGCCAAGTGAGGGGTTGGATATAGGAAGAACTAGAGGCCAAAATGGGGAAAGTGGAGGTGGCCTGGGTTAGTTTGAGGACACATTTACCTGCTGTCAATCATGGGTTTGTGTGGATGCCTGGGGCTTTTTTAAAGGAACTTGAATAGGTTGGAAAATTGAAATTCTCGCTGGGATTATTATTATTTTTAAAGTGTTTCCCTTTGGATCCTTCCTTTCTTGATAGAGACATACTAAATATTAAAGGAGTCAGTTATAATTTCTTTCAATACCACAGTGGATTTCAATGCCACAGGGGAAAAATTAATCTTACTGTATAGGCAACTTTACAAGAATGCCTCAATTTCACAAGTGGCAGGAGAGCTATATTAATTTGGCACAGAGAGAAAGTAATTTCAATTAACACAGTCTTTGTCTTTATTTGCAGTAGGCAGTTCACCAATAACGCATTTTAGAACATTGTTCACCGACAGCATTAGAATTGAGTGAATTTCGCCATATTACTATTTTAAGCCTCTAACACCTTGCCAGGGAAACTCTTTTAGAACAAGGTCTGTTTCTCCTCTTCTTTTAGAATTCCACTCTAAGCAAGAAACATTTGGTGAATGCCTACCTAGGGACTTCAGCATCGCTGGCGCATATAATGGCCTTCCAAAAATGTTTACAGTAATGGTAATGTTGGGGATAACACACCACGGAACTTATTGCAAAAACTGCTTTTTGAATGATTGTTCATATAAAACCTGCCAAATCGTTGACATTAGAGTCAGTCATTCCTTACATTATGAGATTCTCAAGATGAAAATAATAATCATAGACAGTAAGAGCTTGAAGGTCATCTTGTTCAGTTCCCTCAGGTTACAGATGAGGAAATGAGTCTTGAGAGATTAGGAGTGTTGTCTAGTTTCATGACTAAGAAGTGGCAGCGATTTCTTTCCTTATTTTTTTTAACTCCAAATCCAATGCTTTTTTTATTACAACTCAGCTTACATCTCTCAGACCCGTCTGCCTCAGAAATGCCAAACATTCCCTTCTCCCTACCCACATTCCACCTTAGAGACTCTGCTCCACTCGGAGTTCTGGGAGGAACAGCACTGCATACCGTATGACCATGCCCCACCAGTGTCAGTGACTGACCCACGGATAGACATCTGACCTAAGCTGGGCCATTCAGATACTCTCCCAAGAATTTGGAATAGGGACAAAAAGGCTGAGTCATTTAGAGTCAAGTTGCAAGGTCATGCCCTGCTGGCCTGCCACAGCAGGCCCAAGTCTCATGCTAGCAAGTGAGAGGAAGCTGAGAAACCATGAATCTGCAGAAAAAGCCAGTCTGCAAACAGAGAAGCAGAAGGATGTAGCAGATGCCCAGGGACAAATAGAGACACCATGTACCACAAAAGGCAAAGGAGAGACCAAGAAAAGTTTTCATAATCACTTTCTTGGTCCCACAATGCCCCGCTTTATCTCCTGCACTGGCTTGTCATAACCCCATAACAAACTCTGCCTTTCAACCGACGCTTTTTTTTTTTTTATTTGAGCTAGGTAGAAATCTGTCCTTTGCATCTAAATTCTCTCCGTCTAAGACACTTCATAATTCATAGTGAATATATTTTGGGGTGTAAAGACTGCTGTTTTTCATGAAGATGATGGAAATTGAAGTCTTATCTCAAAAGCCACAACAAGATGAGTGGTTTTCTGTATTCTCCTCACTAACTACCCAGATCCTCGAGACCATGCTTTCCAGGTGAGTAGAACTTCTGATAGGAGCTAGCACCACTTTGGATCTTCCCCAAAAGTATGCTAGAGGTCTTCTGTCCAGAAATAGAGATCTTACTGGGGTATGTAGCTGCCATCTTGGGAATATATGTCAATACTTAGAATCTTTCCATTTAAAGTTTTCAAGGGTTAAACCTGTCTTCTCATAAAGCCTCTGTTCTGTAGATATAATTGTGGAATCTCCATAGGCCCAACACTGAGCCAGCTGGGAGGTGGCCATGACCATGAAAAGCTCAGGTACTATTCTGTACCTGAGCTTTAGTACCTTCTGCTCAGGTACTATACCATCCTGTGCTAATCTCTTTCAAATAATGAAAAGACTTTTGAAAAATTCTACTTAACCCTTCTAAAGTTCTTAGAACTAAGATAATGGGTAAATGATTGAGTAAATCAGGGTTCATCAGCTGATGAAATACTCTACAGATACTTTAAAAGGACAACTACAAAGATTAAATAACATGGAAAGATATCTGTGATTCAGTGAATAAGGAAATAAGCAGACTATAAAGTTCAGTCCCTGACCTTTTCCATATATAGGCCTGATTCTTGCCCTGTGTTGATCTACTTCCTTGCCTGTCCACAGTGCTCCCAACTGCTGTGACCTACTGATTATGGAGAGTTCTCAGTCTCTGTCTGCAATTAGTCTTGAATGGAGAGCTTTTGCTTTACCAGATTCCAACAACCATCTGTAGATTGCTTATATTCGTTTGTCTTTTTTCCTCTACCTACTACTATTTCTCAAATCTGTGACAAGGTGGAAATGTGATTTTCCACCTGTGCTAATAACCTCAGCAGAGATTCTAGGAATACCCTGTAAAGCTAAGGTGAGAAGGGGAGATATTGTACTTGGTAGGAAGAAACCAATTTATAGACTTTCATAACCCCATAACAAACTCTTACCACTTGAAAGACTTCCATTACAGACAAGTTCTTCTATGGCTGTTTTCTGAACCAACCATGACAAGTCTCCCTGACAAACAAAAGGAGTTCAACACTGGCCTCTTTCTGCCTAACAAGGGTTTGGCTGTGTAATGAGCTCACGTAGACATTTGTTGTCTTTGTGGCCACACAGCATCTCTTGAAAGCCTTTCTCATATCAAGAAAACTTATACATTATGAGTCCTGCCTTCTCAAGGTAAAACTAGAACTCACCATCTCAGGCTTCTTTGCAACCAGGGTGTAAACATGTGACCTTGTTTTTGCAATCAGATGCAGGTGTGCAAGACTACAACATAGAAGAGGAAACCATGAGAAAGCAGGTGTCAGACAGAACGAGTTCTCTGATGAGGACCGAGGAGTTTGGCAGAAGCACCAGGGCAGAAACGGTAGCAGCCCTCCTACCGGCATCCTCTGTGGGGGTTGTCAGTGCAGTCACAGCGCCTGTTCCTGCGGCAGTCCCCACTACACTGTCCAGCAGTGTCATTTGGATATGACTTCTTACAAAGTAGCTTTAGCGCATTATTTTTCTGGCTCTTTCAGAAGTCTATGTGCTAACATCCTTTAATCCATTCTTTGTATTTTTAAGCTGGCAAGAGTGGATTCTGTTGTCTGCAACTAAAAATTTTGATTATTGGCTCTCAATATTAGGCTGAAGGACTTGGAAGTGATTTATTTTCGTATTCATCATGCTTTATCAGCTGGGAGATTCAAAGAGGGTCACATTAATGACAAATCCTAATTTTTACTGGCTCTTGCTCCTACTTGCAGAATGTAGTTTTCTGGCCTCACCCAAAGTCTCTTCCAGAATCCCCAGGGTTGTTGCCTATGTGCTCACACAGTTCTCTCATGTTCTTCTCATGGCTTCCTGTGTTTTAGGCTGTGACCTAAGAAGCCATTTGTTGGTGCTGGCTCAGGGGCAAGCATGATGAGACTGATACTCATGTCAAATGTGTGCTGCTTCTAATGCTTTCACTCTGTGTCACCCTTGAACTCAAAGCATGGCATCCCATGTCCACTTGTTTTACAGGTGTCCCTTAAAAATATTTCCTTTAGTGACTGCATACAACCCTTGTCTCCAAGGCTCAGATGTAAGTATTTGGGGCTGAGCCAAGGGATCAAATAGGGTTCTGTTTATCTTTTCCATTTCCTTATTCTTTCTCCAACACACAGGCTCTCCTCTCCTCTCTCCCCATGCAAATCAACTCATGCAAATAGACATCTGCAAATAGACACCACTGGCTGTAACATTACAGTCCATCATTCAAACTTTGTCCTAGCTGTGTCCTCAAAATGGAAACAAATTAGGACCAATCTGTGGACTTCTGAGGCATTATTTTTATTTTTCAACATTTCACAGTTGTTATAATGCTATTTTTCAACAAGCAGAGAAGTATGACCTGAAACAGTGAATTTGTCCTGTGAAATTTATGCTGACACAGCCTGCCTTTGCCAGGGTGCTTTCTTACAGATGTCTTCTTCCTCTGCACCCTCGGGTATTTGTCTATTAACAGAATACAGGCAACTTCTTTGGCAAGTAGATTCAGAATGTCAGCACAAGTGACAAGTCTTAGGAAAATAGAACAATTAGGGGATTTCTCAGCAGTACCACTGCCAGTTTTCCCAAGGTGCTTGTATCAGTGTTTATTTTAATGGCTTCAATCAGGATATTTTACTTACCCTAATTCAGAGGCTCAAGATTTTAGAGATCAACAGAGGATTCAATGTATTATAGTCTTGCTTTGCAGAAATTATTGGGTGGAGTTTTTGTGAGTAAATGCAGCAGTAAAAATCCCTTCTTACCACTACTTTCCACCCCAGCTTTGCCATTTGGCATCTGTCCATCCGTAGTTATTTTAACAATTCCAGCTTATGGGTCATAAAAGATCATAAAGCAATATTATGCCTACAGATAAATCCTGTAAATAGCATTCAAAAATCTCTCCTTTAGAAAATATTACAAAAATTGCCTCAGAACTCTATAGGTCCAAGATTTCCATTGCTTTTCAATCTGTGTTATGATAGCTTTGGGAAACACAGTTTGCTCCTATATAGTGAACTCCTATAATCTTTTTCAAATTCATCAAAAGGCAAAGGAAGGTAAGACTGGTGAATGTAAGGAGGGCCTTCCAGCCATGTTTTGAGGGAGAGATTTCATGAGCTGCCAAAGTGGCCCAAAAGGATTTAAAGGGAAAAGACATTTCAAGGAAAGCATAAACCATCTAGCTGATTTCAAGCTAAAGTTGCACTCTGGGGAGCTCTCACTGTTGAAAAAGTATCTCAGGAGCTGTTTGCTTCTCCTATCTCTAGTTGAATCCTAGAAGAGAAAGGAGACATATTTTGAAGATATGGGAAGAAGGAAAGCAAGTTACATGAGCAGGGGTAGTAGGAGATATAGAGAAAAAATGTGACTAAAGATGTATGTGGGGATAGTTTGACTTTCAGGGAGAAGTGATTCTTCTTTCATCAATGCCTATTTCCACCACTGTGATGCATTATCAACCGTCTCTTACATTTCCTGATAACCAATTTTCCAAAACATCTATCTATATCTATCTATCTATATCTATATATATTTAAAGTATCTAAACATGTATCAACTAAGCATCACGTTTTTATGTATATGAAATAGATCATCATTATCAGATCCTATTAGCAGTGGTCCTACTGAAAGCATAGAGTAAAAACAAAAAGATAATGATTGACTATATCCAACCAGTTTTGTAGGATATAAAAAGTCTCATGGTTATATATGTGGTCAACCTGAAACCTTACAATGCATTAATTATAAAGCTCAGATAGTTCTGAGATAAGATATGATTTTGGCTTATGACCATAAAATGAAATTTGAGTCTGGGGCACATGAACAATTTTCCCAGATATTGTGCTTCCTTTTCGTTTTTCTCATTTTTTTTTTTAAATCAGAAAAGGGTAAGGGTCAAGTACAAAATGTATAAAAAGACTAAAACTTTCTTGCATCTTTCTGATCACAAAAAGGTGGGTGAGTCCTGTGCTCAAACACCAGCCAATAAATTTTATCTCGTGCATCTTCGAATAAGAAGCCTTAGGCGGGAACACCTCCAGTTGGTAAGAGGATCTCAGAGTCACATGACGAAAAGGGGACGGCTGAACCTGCAGCTCTCCCTTTCTCTCCTCTCTGGCTTCTGGCAGCCTTTCTACACTTAGATCATTCTCTACTGTGATTCTGCCTGCAGGTTTCCAGTGCCATCCCCCCTCAACCCACTACCATTCAGATCAGAACTCTGAGCCACTGTGGAGATGTAAAAGCAGGCAGGTTAGGCTCAGTTTCACTTTATGACACAGAGGAATGTGACCTTTATGTTCCCTGAGAATGGTTCGTGTAATTGGCTGGGCCCTGAGATCAAGGTCATCTGTGTGATTCCTGGAAAGAGATGCAGAGTGGGCATTCCCTACTCTGGGCCAGATTCCTCCAATCATAAAATTTTAGAATAGGAAATGTGTGCTGTGGTTCTTGAGAAGGACCAGGCAAGTGAGGAAGTTTGTGGTGATACATTCTAACACTTCCTCTAGGGAGACATGTGAAGGTGTGTGTCCTTAGCTGGGTCACCTAGCTCAGCTGAGTCATCTGCATGAAAGAACTCAGCAGCGTGAGAATTAGAAATCAGACAAGCCCCAGTGCATGACAGCACAGGCTCCTCGCTCGGAGTGCAAGTCTCGGTCACTTTCCCTTGCAGAGGGGGAAGGGAAGTTCCTCTTTTTTACTTTGAATTTCCATCTGATAATTACACAACTGGAAAGGAACTAAGATGAAGAAAACTCTGTGGCTTCCTTGGTGAAGCAAACCAGTTTTGGCCAAAAGGAGGTGAGTAGCCAATGCCTGAGTAGGAACAGTACTTCCTGTATCCCCTCCTGAATCATCGTATAATAGGCTTCTGATATGCAGAAAGCACTGAAGAAATGTAGCAGAGAAGGAAGTAAATGAGCCAACTGCATTGGCTTGGTGCCAGAGGAACACCCTGCTTTGAGGATAAAATTGCACCTCTTGTGCCAGCAGTTCAGGCAAGGGAACCCACACAAATAATGCTTGGAATTCAACGGAAGAACAAGCCAAAAGAGCTCTTGTAGGCATCATATGCATATATCCTCTAAGATTGCTCTTTTTCTTTTCTTTTCTGTTCTTTTTTTCTCTCGCTTGCTTGCTTTAGCTCAGATGATGAGATGAGGGAGTAAATAACTCACCTTTTTGTTCTGAGTTGCGTCTATTTGGATGACACAGAGGTATGTCAACCAGGTAAAAAAGGGTGTGGAACCTTGCTACCTCATACCTCCCGCCTGTGTAAATGAAAAGCCAAGGGCTACTATAAAAAGTAATTTGTCCAGCTCTTGGGGGAGGGAAATACTTTCACACTAGAATGTCACACTCCAAATTTTAACCTAGTGCTGTTTCTTGCTCTTACTCATAAAGTGATTCACATGACTTTTAGTAGTTTTATCTTCTTCAGAATGGAGGAACCAGTAAGCCAGTGGCCAACCGATGGAGTTACACAATGTGGCTTATTTTGGAGGAAAGGGAAGTCAGAGTGAGTATCATTTATTTCATCAGCCACATGATCACAAAAGTTACCCAGGCTAAAAATGGTCTTTAGTCACTCTGCCATTTATACTTTCCCCCTTAGCTTCCAAATTCTCATGCTTAAATTCTCTTTTTATAAAAGCTACTTTTAATTTAAAAATTCTTCCGTCTTCTTTTTCTGTCACTTTTACCCTCATTTAATCCTTTCCATTATCCAATAATAGAAATAGCATGGCATAAGAAACTAAGGAGGTTTCCTAATTCAACCCAAAGCCAGGGCATAAGAAGAGAAATGGAAGACCCAGTTTCTTTGCTGTAAGCAACATGTGGCCAAACCTAACCAGATTAAATTAAGAAAGCTGTAGATTGGTCACGTGCATTACAACTGCACTGAAGTAAAGATGAACAGAGGTATGGTGGTTTGACAAAGGAGACCCAAAGGTAAAAAATTTCAGGATCTAATAGTAAACTCTAGGAAAACACTTGATTTGGTGACATAGCCAGTACTTAGGAGCTCACTGTGTGCTGGGCGCTGTTCTAGTAATCACTTTACACGTATTAATGCATTTAATCCTCACAACAAAGCTAAGAGGTATTTACCATTATTATACCCATTTTGCAGATTTAGGAAACTAAGGCACAAAATGATGCCTGTGGTAGACATGGAAAGGCATTGTCCTTCAATGGACTTTCTGCCCAGCTGTCTTTACCTGTCAGTGTCTTTATCGTCTGCCTCATCTATTGGGTTCGAGGTCGGGTTTTTCCCAGGGAAGCCTGCATTGGGACAAGGTATAAAGGCCCAGCTATCTTGGGCCAATATGAGACAATTCTGATGGGGAACAGTCACACAGAGTTCCCTGCCTAATAGGCAAAATCTTTGATAAGCTTGCATCACATTTCAGTTTCTGCCTCAGCTAGGGTGACCAACCATCTTCATTTGCCTGGATTGTCCTGGTTTTAGCACTGAAAGTTCTATGTCCCACAAAACCCTTATTCCAGGCAAGCCAGAATGGTTTATTTCTTCAGCCTATTCCTGACTCCTTTCCACAGATATTGATCTCTAATGAATCATCTTGCACTCCAAACTCCATCTCAGCGTCTGCTTTCTGAGAAACCCACAGACGATGGGCATTCCTTAATGTGTTCTTAATCTCCAAGCTTCGCTCTCCCTTTATAAAAGTGTTCTGGTCACTAGAAAGGGGTACTCAACAGAGCTGCAGACAGATTCTCCAGGCTCCATGAGCAGCTCAGATGAAATATTTCTCAATAAAAATGAAAGCAGTTCATGTTTATTAAATGTGTCAAGCAATGAGCTAAGTGTTTTGGCTGTGAAGGAGGTTCTATCAACATCCTTATTTTATGAACAAAAAAGCTGAGGCTTAGAGAGTTTACTTGCCCTAGGATTTACTTGCCTAGGATTTTAACCTGACCATTCTGCCGTAAATTAGAAGTTTAGATAAACCTCAGTAGCTTAGCATTATAAAATGGAAAGAATCTTTTTTTTTTTTTTTGAGTAGAGTTGTAGAGTGGGTTCAGAAAGGTCATTGTAGATTTTGTATAAAAAAATTGCAGCAAAATGGCAGAAAGCTACAGTCCAGGTTGTCAAAAAACCTAAAAAAGGAAAAGGAATGTTAAATATTCAAGTGTAAGTTGTTTATATTGCAGTGAAGTAAATCTCTATCACTCCAACTTCTCAAAACTTTGTGAACCTTTAGTAAAGTTTGGCACAGAAGGCCTCATGTTTAGTATGTGTATAAACCACAATGGGGCTGACTGAGCAGGGAACAGGAATTAGCAGAGGCAAAATATCAGAGCTAGAGGGACCATGTGACAGACTTCTCTAAATTCTCCTCACCCCCACCTGCCACCAGCCCTAGAGGAATTTGCAGAAATATTCAGGACATTATTAGACATTTGACAGGCCTAGAAAGTGATTTGAGTCTAATTTATTTATATCTTTAGGGATAGGGAGATTCCAGATTACGACTGAGACACACATACATGATAAGAAATTTATTAAGATAAATCAAAATGATAAAGGTAGCTGTCTAGGATAGGGAAGTAGGAAAATTGATAATTTATATTTTCTTTTTTGTGCTTTTTCTGGATTTTCAAAATTTCTACAATAAATACCTGTTACCTCTTTAAGCTGAGAAAAGAACAATAAATGATCAGTGTCTATTTCTCCTGTGGTCCTGATTATATAAACTCTTTTGTTTCTTGGGTGTGCCTAGTCACCAAAAAGAAACAAACAAAACAAACACACATATAAACCACACCACTGATTCATATATGGGTATTTCATGTACAGTTGACCAATGGACAACATGGGTATGAACTGTGCAGGTCCACTTATACATGGATTCTTGAAAATAAATATGCAGTCGAACTTCCATATCTTCAGGTTTTGCATCTGCAGATTCAACTAACCACAGATCAAAAATTTGGTTGGGAATTTTCAGATGCAGAAGACTGACTGTATGCGTTGCTATATGACATTTCATATAAGGGACTTGAGCATCTGCGGATTTTGGTGTCTGTGGGGGAACCTGAAACTAACCCTTGCAGATACCAAGGGACTGTAGCTAAGTTTTGGGGGAGTCAAAAATTATATGCAGATTTGTATATGTACAGGGGTCAATGCCCCTAACACCAGCATTGTTCAGGAGTCAAGTGTAGTTATAGAAAAATGGTCTACATATTGAGCAAGGCCTCATTATCTTAGTGTCGGAGCATCCAAAACGTTTCAAGTCAGTACCATCAGTCTAGGAAGAGCAAAGAGTCTTTAAGATTTTAAGTCAATCCTTGAGATATTGATCAGGCCCTGGCTTAATCCTGATTCTAGTCATGTAATTTTGAATGTGCAGGGAATTTTCTCTCCTTGGCTTTTCTATTCTCAAAATGGTCAATACTATTTGCAGACAGATAATGCTTACAAAGAACTTGGAGGTCTCTGGATTAAAGATACTACATAAAAGGAGTGTTATGATTATGAAATAATTCAGTGTTGGTGATCAAGCAAGTGACCAACATTCAGACCAACCAAAAACCAGAAACAAAAAATTATAAACAAGTTTTCCTGCTTCTTTTGAATAACACATGTCCTAGTATTTAATGAGAAGGCTAATTTAAAATTTCAATGTTTTTTTCCCTATTTATCAAAACTATTTAATAGAAAAACAAAGACACAATTTATTATTTTCAAATAGCTCAAATACTCTGTGGTGCAGTGGGGTGAAAGATCCATGATTTCATATCTTGGCTATATCACCTTTGACTTGCTAATTTCCACACTTTAGGCAGAGCCTGGTTGAGAAAATGAATACTCTTTGTTCTTTCAGAAAATGAACAGATCCTGAGTGTAGGCATGGAAAGTTTCAAGTGTCATTATAAAGACAAAGGAGATTCTGTAAGCCTTCAAATCTGTGTCCTCTTGATTGACAAGTCAAAATGTATTGTTTCCCTCATCCCTGATGTCTGATCTGGCCATCAAGCTTTGCTTTTTTCTGGCCATCAAGCTTTGCTTTTTTCTGGTGAGATTATACTTACTGCTTGGGAGCAGTCTTCTGTTTCTGAGTCACTGGGCACAATTTACTTCTGGGGCCCAACTTATAAACAAACAAATAAATATTTAAATATCATAGTGATTTTAAGATTTCTTTATTGCTGTAAAGATTTGAGAATCATGAGGCTGTAAATGTTATCAGTGATGGTAAGTTTTAGAACTGAAAGAACTTGGAAATATCCTAACCAGATAGATGCATGTGACATCTATTTAATGCAATGAGAGCAAAGAAAGATTTGTTTTTTAATTAGTGGGCAATTAGTGGATAATATGTGAAAATAAAAGAAAAAGTCTGTATCTGAATGATATTCTGTTTAACAATTTTTTGTATGATCATTTAAATTTTTGTTTGTTTTTTTTTTTGTTGTTGTTTTTTGTTTTAGATCCTGCCAGCTATCAAAGACATTTTGGGGATAGCTAAGGAAAAATTTTGAACATGGACTGCATATTAGGTGATATTAAGCAGTTAATGTTAATTTTGTTAGGTGAGATCATCTTATTTTAGCTATGAAGGAAAATGTTCTTACTTTTTAATGATGTGTGCTGAAGTATTTATATTTAGGCTGTCACTGTGTCTCGAATTTGCCTTAAAAACTTCAACATAAAAAGTAAAGTGAGTTAAATTAAAATTTGTTTCCTCTATCATGCTCTCTGTTCACATTTTAATTCATGATTTTTCTTCCCAAAACATCTTACTTTCTTGTTTTCTTATTTATTAATACATTTAGTATTTTTATTATAAAAGTAAAACAGCAATATTACAAAAAAATTGAAAAATTCATAATTCCACTTCCCAACCTCAAATAACATTAGATGTATTTTCTTTTAGTTTTTTTTGTGAAAAATTATATACATGTATATATATACATATATATGTATATTTTATATACATATATATGTATATATATACATATATATGTATATATATAATACAAATATATATATACAAATATATATATACATATATATATTTTAAACTTTAGTCAGAGTGTATGTACAATTTGTTCTCCTGTGTTTTTTCCCTTAGCATTGTATCTTGAGTCTTGCATTCCCTTAAATTTCCTAACACATCCTTTCAGTGCTACTAAAGGGCAAGCTATTTTTAATTTCCTTACATCCTGTGCTTGTCTCTACTGTCTGTCTCGTGGCCAGTGAAGCCCAGTGGCCATTTGCTGAATGTATGTGGGTTACCTCATGGACAGTGTGGCACAACTGGAATGGACAAGGAAGTGAACCAAAGCACAGTGAAGCCTGTGCTCCTCCATCCCACCCTATACAGAGCATAGACGCAAACTTTCAGTCTCCTGCAAAATGGGGAAAAAAGTCATTGCATATTTGCATGATGCCAAAGAATTACTCCACAGATAACTTTCCAGTTTTAAGTGGGGAAAAAAACTTTATAGTGGTGAAATCTGTAGGTCACTGCTTAAACCCAGTGATGAATTTCAGTATCTCCAATAGTGTACCTCTTGATCTGATGCAATGTGAAGTACAGGTCTTTTATCTGTGAAGCATGACTGCCAAAATGTTTATTCTACATCTAATCATGCCTTCCATATCTACATTTCAGCTTACAAGAAATACAGGAGATTAAGGAACATGTGAAATGATACATGAAGAAACCATCACATAAATCAAGAAGTTGGGACATTTTACAAGGCAATGGGCCCACACTTCTCAACAAGCCAAAATCGTTTAAAGAAAGAAGGGGGGGGAAGGGCTGTTTTAGATTAAAAGAGATTTGAGATCTATAATAGCCAAATGCAATGTGTGTTCCTTGTTTGGATACTGGTTTGAATAAACCAGATATAAAATAAATTTTGGGGAAAAGTAGGTATAAGATAGTAATAGAACTTATTGAAATTTTGTTAGGTTTGTTACCTAACATGTTTTTATTTGTTGGAGACGAATATCCATTGTACTATTCTTTCTACTTTTCAATATATTTTAAACATTTCATCATTAAAAAGTTCTTTTGGGAATGGAGCGGAGTCAGGGGAAGAGATTCTTCCACTAGGAGCAGGATGGGATGTTTCTATTATTGTCTGTTAGCATAATAAATGAGTTACTGTTCAAGATATGAGAAATAAAATACTACAATAATAGAAATATAAAGTTACGCAAGGTTATACAGCCTCTATTTTCAAAGTTTGTTGTAGAATTTAATTTCATTTGCTTGTCTGAGATGGAGAGAGCACAGGCACACAGTCTTAAAATGGAAATACTGAATACAAAAGTTTTACTACACAGGAGAAAAGAGAAGATAGCCACAATCTGTAATTATCGAGCACCTATCACATGCCAGGCACTGTACCAAGGATTGAAGATACTACAGCAAAGTCCAGTGTGGTCTCTGCCACAGAGGCATGTATTTTCTGCAGGAGAAGACAGACCAAAACCTGCACACAGACAAATATAACATAATGGGAGCAATTCCTTTTGTGGGAGAAACAAATAAGGGCTGCTAAAGAAAACAGGGGTGATGGTCAGGAAAGGCGACTCCTTGGAGGCACATGCAGGTTGAGTCCTATAAAAGAAGGAGGAGTCAGCCAGAAGAAAGGTGAAGAGCATTCTAGGCAGAGGAAACTGTGTGTGCAAAAGTTTTACTGGGGGGAAAGGACGTGAAGAACACCAGTGTGATGCAGCTCTGAGCAAGTGGCACCGTGGCATAAGGCGAGCCAGAGCAATAGCTTTTAGGCCATGGCAAAGAATTTAGATTTTTTTTCCTAAGTACAATGGAAAGCCATATTTAATAGTATTCATTCATTTTATAGTATTCCATTTTAAGAGGTTTAGGGAAAATTGCTAAGGCGCTAAAAGCTTAGGAACAACAACCACATGTCCTCCATTCCAGCCATACTCAATTACTTAGTATAACTTTTCAGTTCTAAATGGATGCCTCCCAGCTGCGAATATGGCAAACTGATTAGGTGTACTAGGAATCTATTGCTGGATAACGAATGATCACAAAATGTAGTGACTTCAACCAACAAGGAACATTTATTATCTCACAGTTTCTGGGGGTCAGGAATTCAGGAGCGGCTTAGCTGCGTGGTTCCAGTTTGGGAGTCGCAGTCCAGATGGTGGGTAAGGCTTTGGTCATCAGAAGGCTTGATTGGGACTGGAGGAGCCACTTTGAAGATGGTTCCCTCACACAGCTGGTGGCAGGAGGCATTGCTTTTGTCATGTGATCCTCTTCATAGACCTACTTGAGTGTCCTCATGACACAGCAGCTGACTTCCCTCAAGTGAGTGATCCTAGTAAGAGAGTAAGGGAGAAATCGCAATGCTGTTGATAACCTAGTCTTGGAAGTAACACACTGTCACTTCTGCCATATTCTATTAGTGTCACAGAGATGAGTCACCAAGTCTAGCCCGTACTAAAGGGGAGGGGCCTTCAGCTCCCCCTCTTGAAAAGAAGAGTTTCCAAAATATTGTGGACCTATTTTAAAACCACCACATTCAGTGACCTAACTCAAATGTCATCTTCTATGTAAAGCCTGTCTTGATTTTCCTGAGCAGAGCTAGTCATTCTCTAATCTCAGTTTTTGCACTTCATTTCTAGCTCTTACGGCTCTTGCCGTGATTATTGTAATCAATTTATTTACATGTCTATCTTTCTTATGAGACTGGAAACTCCTTCAGACCAAGGGAACATGTCTTATTAATCATTTCCATCCTCAATCTGTTCCTTCATGAAATTCTCAGACCACCACAGGACACTACCATCCACCACTCCTGAGACAGGATTTTTACAAGACCCTTCACACTAGTGCTTTTCTTGCCTCTTTTCTTGATTTACTCTTTGTATTATATATAGACATGTCTTCTCAACTAGATAATAAACTCCAAAAATAAGACTATCTTAGTCATCTCTTATTTTAAATTCCTCATAGCACCAAAGGCATTGCTCTGCATTATAATAATAAATATCTTTTAGAAAGAATTACACAAGAGAGGGCCCTGCACAGTTCAAAAAATTTTCCAGCTTCTTTTGTAATCGGAATATCTATTGGCTACCTCAGCTCTCTGTAAACTCTAATAAAGAAAAATGACCTCAGTTCATAATGCATAAAACATTCAGCATTGCGAAAGACCTCTGAAGCACAAGGGGTCTTCTATTCTGTTTTGTTTGCTTCCTTGTTGTTTGGGAGAATCAAGTTCTAGTACTGAGTCTCCCCTTAGCATTCAGTGGAAAGAACTTGAGATCTTGTTTTTATTATCTCTCTAAAAATAAGAAGCCATATTCCCTCTCATCATTACAAAGTATCATCCTGTCCTTGGTCTTAATTTATGAGAATGTTATCAATTCAGGTAGTTTTATCTAGATTAAGTTGGAGTTCTGGATGGCCTTGGTTCTGATGACCAGAAATCTTGTAACATTCCAAGGAGTCTTCTGGGGTAGAATTCTCTGGGTCTGGGAGAAGTGGTTTGACCAGCCCTGAGCCTGAGACAGATCCAGAGTGAGAACAGGAATGAGCAGAGGGGGAAAAGGAATGAGCAGAAAATGGAACATGGCCTGGACCTCTGTCCCCATTCACATTGATAATGACATTCTTTTTCATGGTTCTTCATTAAAGAATCAAGACTATTACACATTAAAATCGAAGAAAAATAATGAAAAAACCTCTAGCAAAATAACCAATGCAGCAGATTGAAGGGTCACTCTCTTCTCAAAAGGAGAAAAATAAATGTATGTCAACTCCTTTCCTTTCTGTCTCTGAGCTGTAAAGAGAGAACTGCCTTGACAGGACAAAAATGTCTGCCTTTACCAGACGCTCTTGTTTCTAAGAAGGTGATCCATTTGTGCTAAATAACATGGCAATCCCACAGCATGGTATCTGACACACAGTAGGCTCTCGAACAATGGTGGTTACTCATATGGTTTATAGTGCTAATGCTGGTTGGGTTCTCTGGTACTGTGACAACTAAGCTGTAATAAAATCATGGATGACTTCTCTAGCAGGAGAGCAAATAGGTCCTGAAGGAATCGTTAGAGAATCTGGATTTCATTAGATGGTATTTATTTGGCCTAGACACATTCACATTTTACATGTCTCAGTTAAATAGTACGGTAAACTTGAAAGAGAGAACTAGGCTTTTAAGGATGTTTGAAAGAGGTGCATCCTGGGAAACCTCTTCTTCCAGGGGAATGTGGCAGGAGACCTCTTGAGGGGGAGACACCCCCACCCTTCTAAGATAGGGCAGAAGACAGAAGGGTGTTTCACATAGGAGTTAACAGCGCAAATTACTGTTTTCTCTGTTAAACAGATTTCTGAAACATGTTAGTACCTTGTCTGACTGTTGCCTGAAAGGGTGGAGGGCAGAGGATAAAACTGCAAATTGCTGGTTAGTTATCCAATATTCGAGTTTTGACAAATCTGGAATTCATACTGATGTCATATTTAATTTCAAATTTAACATTAAATCTGGAAAATCTAAAATCTTGGTGATAACCAATGAAATAATAAATGAATTTAAAAATAAATGCAGAAAGATCAAGAGTTTAAAAAGAAAACCATTTCAGTTAATATACTCTCTCCCCTGAGGTTCTCTTTTCTAAGTCAACCAAAAAACGTTTAATCACGTGCCTTTAATTAAAGGGCTTCACTCATGGAGAAGCACTAAGTGGAGTTTGTTTCACTTAGGCAAAAGTGTCCAAAGGTTCAGTTGCTAGGAAATTGATATTTAATAACCTACATTTCTAACAGACTCCATTTTGTATCCAGTTGTCTAAAAACTAAACCTTGCTGAGGGGGAAACAGCCTTACGTATCTCCTCTGTTTTCCTTTGTTTGTTTGTTTTTTTTCTTTTTTCTTTTTTAGTTTTCATCTCATTCGCAGTGATTATTATTGGAGTATTAAGTAAGCCTGAGCATATTAAAAATAATTGTCTGGGCGGGACAACCACCTTAAGATTCATTTGTTAAGAAACACTGACTAATTTCACCAACTACCTCAAACCCAACCAGGAGAATTCACATGATAAGCTCCGTTTGACCTACCAGCTACTGCGCTATGAGAATATGAAAGGAGAACCACTGTGTCATGGGAGAATACACGCTGGGCTGGCAACCCGGGCCCTCCCTTCTAGCCCCGCTCTGCTGGGAACAGTTCCTAGAAATCATTCACCCCTATGGTCTCAATTTTCTTCTCTAGACCTTGAGTGGATTGACTAGATGGCTCAAAATATGTAGCTAATTCATGAGTCTTGCACATCTGCACATGGCAAGGTACCATGATGGCCAGTGTGGTGTAGACCATAGGCTCTGGACCAAGACTGTCTTGGTTCAGAGTGACTCGTAGGTGAGTGAACTCACTGCCCCATTCCTCATCAATCAAGTGGGGATGGTAACTGGCCTCATGCTGTAAGCCTGTGGTGAGGCCTAAATGTGATACTACCCCTGAAGACCTTAGAATAAAGTCTGGTGTAAATGTTCGCTGACATTTGATTTAAAAAATGTTTCCTTCTCCAGATGGATTTTCCTGAGTTCAGTGCTTTTGACTGGTCACCACCCCCCAACTATCTGGAGTGTCCATATGTTCCCTGTGACTATTCTGTGACTTTTATTATCCCGTGGAAGTGTTTGATGAATGTTCTGCGTGGCTACTAGAGCTCTAATTTCCAATCTGTGGGGGAAAAAAAAGTGAAACTTGTTAAGGAAAAATGCCTTAAGCTTTAAATGCCTCTAATGTTCTTTGGTTTTAATCTCCTGTGCAGTGGCTGCTGCTTAATGCGTCTGTGTGGCATTAAGTATCAGGGTCTGAAGATTAAGTATCAGGAGCTGGAGAGCGATATTAGAAATGCTGCTGATGGCTTCCACGGTTTTACAAGTCATTAGACCTTTCTGAGACCCCAATTCAAAGGCATTTATTCATGCATTTATTCATTCTTCCACTCACAAGCTTTTATTGTGTACTCACTATGTGTCAGTCACTGTACTAGATAAATAATAGTGGTTCCTCCTTTTGAAGAGCTCGGAACCTCTGGGAAAGACAGATGAAGAAATTTACAAATTACCAAAGTGGTAAGTGCTATTGCAAGGGACATGAACAAAATGCTGTGGGAGCCCAGAGAACTGAGTAACTAATTGTGTCTGGAGGAGCCAGGAAGTGACAACTGAACTGGGTCTTGAATGGCAAGTGAGACCTTTGTGTGCGATTGTGCCTGTGTTTACCCATCTGGGCATTGCTGGGAGGGGAGAGCAAAGGCACTGTGAACGAGGCTGAGTCCTGTGGAGGGGCACAACCTATGTCACTTGGAAATAATACCCTTTTTTTTTTTTGTAAAGCTTATTCCTCCAGGGATGAGACAATTTATGTCAGATATCCTGATGGGAAAGGTAATACTTCTACAAGATATTTAAATGTTAAGTCTGAACTTAAAAGCAGGTGCATGATGATTTTGAATTCACCAAAAGAGCCTGGTATAGCCACAAAGCAGCCAAATTTATTTAAAATGTATGCAGTTTGGAATCCTATCCACAATTCCCAAAAAGTCTCTTTTTTTTTTGAGATTTTATTTATTTATTTATTTTTTTACTTAGACGTTTATCGTTTATATCCTTCACACTGTGAACCCCCCTCCCCCCATCCATTCCAAAAAGTCTCTTTTGAGGCAAGCTTGTCAGTAAGGTAAGGAGAATGGGCATTAGAATACAGAAGGTAAACTAACTGAAGGGTTTTAGAAGCTGACAAAATCAGTACAAATGAGCATATATACCTAAGTACTACCTAGAGTCAATTATCATTAACATTTTCCACTCTACCACATTTGATTCACATATAGATGTGTGTGTGTGTGTGTGTGTGTGTGTGTATCTTGGAACCATTTTAAATAAAATTATCAGCATCATGATACTTTATTTGAAAATATCTCTGTACATATACACCCAAATAAGAGTCATTTTTCTGCGTAACCAAATACCAGTATCATACCTAACAGAATAAACAAGAATTCCCTAATTTCTAATATGGAATCCATATTTATTTCTCCCTGGTTGTCGCAAATTATCTTTAAAGCTCTTTTTGAAAACATGGGAAAAATATTTTAATGGGTAGCATAAGATTTTTGGACTTCTTGGTCATAGGAAAGTCTAATTTCTACTTTAAATTGTGTTTTGTACTTTGCCAGATTTCTTTGAAGCTTGAAATATTATTTAGGCTTGTATAAGAACACCTAAGTGTGCAAGTGAAATGAGAATAATATGTTAAGGAAAGCTAAAGAAAAGAAGAGCTGGGATTTAGAAAACAGTGGCATTCTAAGTACCTTGTCCCTTCAAACCATGTCTCTCAGAAAAGTTGGTTTGCTTTTTGTCTAACAGAGAGCCCTGGAGAGACCGATGACAAAAAATATGCTAACAGATGATACTCAACTTTTCTTCTTGACACTCCACAATGAACTTGGGTGTTTTAATCCGATGTTAGGAAATAAAAGAAAATGAAACAAGAATATTCTGACTGCTTTTCAAAATCGTTTTCTCACACCTCTCCTCACCATCTCACACCACCCATAATTCAATTAGTGCTGTGAGAAGTCCTGCCAGACTCATGGCTCAGACCCCAAGACATCCTCCATTCGGGTGTGTGGCTTGAAGATGCTCTGACTCCTGAGAAAATGAGAAATATCCATGTCTACCAGAAGAACCAAAGCAGTGTTAGAGGGAGAAGATTTAATTCTAGTATGGTATAAGAAATGGATTTAGGATCAAATGATATATATCAACATTTTTTTGAATGATCTCCAATTTGCAGAATTTTGTTCCAGAACTGTATGAGAGTACTTTGCTAAACTGATGTCTCATAATCTTTAACATTTTACTCTCCTACACAACCACAATACAACCATCAAAATTAGGAAATTAACACTACCTATTAGTTCTATTAGTACTACCACCTGACACTTAGATCCCATTTAAGTTTCACCAAATTCTTTTATAGCCAAAAGATTCAGTCTGGACTCACACGTTGCCTTAAATTCTCATGTCTCTTTAATCTTCTCCAATCTAGAAGAATCCCTCCATCTTTAATTTTTTTTTTCACTTTTATGACATTAAAACTTTTGAAGACTCTGGACCAGTTGTTTTGTAGAATGCCCCTCAGTTTAGTTTTGTCAGATGTTTCTTCACGATTAATTTCAGATTGTGCATTTTTGGCAGGAATATCACAGAAGTGATGCTATATTCTTCTCATAGCATCCTATCATGTGGGTATTTTTATTTGTTCCATTACTGATTATATTCACTCTGATCGTTTGATTAAGGTGTTGTCTGCCAAGCTGCTTTGATGTAAAGCTACTCCTCTTTTTTGTAATTAGTATTTTGCAGAGATGTATTTTGAAATTGTGTAAACATCTCATTTCTAATCAAACTTTTAATTTATTCATTTACTCATGTATATCATTACTGGTTCTTGTTTTTATTTTACCCAATGGTTTATAATCTGTTACTATTATTATATATTTTGATGCTCAGATTGTCGCAGATTTGTCCAATTGTAGCCCCTTCAAACTGGCTCCTGTGTCCTTTTGACAAGGCCCCACCATTTTTTGAGCACTTTCTTGCTTTTTGATACAAAATATATTCCTGACTTACCTTGTAGATTCCAAGCCTCAGCCCAGAACCAGTGATTTCTCCAAGGAGCCTTGGTTCCTTTCAGAATGGTATTCATAAGCTAAGTACTCTCCTTGCTATGGAGGCATTGCTGCTTCCAGGAGCTCTCGCTAGACAGCATTAACCAGTATGTATGGGTGTAACTTTCCAAATGCTGCTGTAACAAATTACCACAATGTGGTAGTTTAAAACAACATAAATTTACTATCTTACTATCCAAGGAATCAGAAGTCCTAAAATCAAGATGTCAGTAGGGCTATGTTCCTTCTGAAGGCTCTAGGAGAGTATCCATTTTCTTGCCTTTTACAGCTTCTAGAAGCTGCCTGCATTCCTTAGCTTGTGGCCCCTTCTTCCATTTTCAGAGCCTGTAGCATAGCATCTTCAAATGTCTCTCTCCTTCCCTCTCTCTCTCTCTGACCTCTGCTTCTGTTGTCACATGTCCATCTTTGATCTGACCCTCTTGCGTTCCAATATAATCACCCTTGTTCATCCTTGTGATTATATTGAGCCCACCCAGATAAATCAGGATAACCTTCCCATCTTAAAATACTTAACTTATTCACACCTGCAATGCCCTTTTTGCCATGTAAGGTAACACATTCATAAATTTGCTGCATTAGGATAAGTACGTTTTTGGGATGGGGGATTCATTATTCTACATTCCACATTTATTTCTATATCTATATAAATATGTTGAATAACATGAGTTCACCTGGATACCTCCCATCCAACAACTACAGGGTTCATTTCAAGTTTCTTTGTTTCAATATTTGCAATTCCCTTCACCAACAGTGAGAAACCTAGCTCCCATTATCCTTAATAAGTTACTCATTCGATTTATCACCTCTATGTAACCAGTCTCCTTATTTCACTTCCATTCTCTTACCCATGGAAAAATGTCCTCCTACTCTGCCTGGATTCTGATACTTTATACCTGGCCAGCCACCCTTTCATGGGGACTCAGTTCTCATCCCACTTGGATCTGCCACCCAAGCCAGGCTTCCCTTCACAGGAACACTGTCCTCACCCTGCCTAGGCTCTGCCACCCCACTGTGAGCAGCTCTTTTGGTAGACACCCTTCTTACCCTGCTGGGGTTCCAACAACCAGCTCTGACCATCATGGTTACCCCCCCTTGTAAATGTTCTGTCTCATCTAATGGTTTTTAGGAGCAAATTGTTGAGAGAGGGAACGAAGAGAAAGAAAAGCCCAAATGACACATTTTTAGGAAGGAGAAAGGGCACACTGAAACCTTGATCCAAACAAGAGTGGGAAATGTAGAATGCAGGTGGGGAATGAGGTAGAAGTACATAATAGATGGCTTAAGACTTGAAGAAATACTGGTTACCGGAATTGGCCCCTGTTCTTGGACCTGTTTGCATATTTAAGGAGTCGACTCATATTTTTCTGGGCTAAGAAGGCTGCCACCAACCTGGAGCCTCATCAAACCACTTTTTATTAAAAAAAAAGAAAAGAAAGGAAAATCACCCTTTGGCTCCTGATGTTTTTTATGCTGATTAAGAACACTGACTTGGCTAAATGAACAAGAGGGCTGATTGTTGCTCTGTCTCCTGAAGCAGAAGAAGCTTTTGATCAAGTTGAGTGGGAGTTTATGTTTGAGGTACTTTAAAAAATGAAATTTGGAGATAAGCTTATGAACTGAATTTGAACTTCATTCCAAACTCATTGAACAGAAATGTTTCAGATCCTTTTAATCTGAAAAAAGCCCCCTGCAATTGCCCTTTTAATCCCTTATTTTTCTTTAAGACAAAGCTCTTTTACAAATTGCTTGTCATTAACTACCTATTGAGACGGGCACTTCAAAAATAAACTCTGAAGTTTCAAGGAGTTTGAATTTTTTTCTTTCTGAGGAGATGGGCAACTTGACTTGGGTGCCCTCTCCCTCCACTCCAGCACCCAGAGCAAGGATGCTTTCCGGCAGTGACTAGGGAGGACCAGTTTTTCAGTGGTAATCTGGGGTCACGCTCAGCTTCCCAGTGTGGGTCTGTGGGTTGGTTAAACAGAAAGCAGAAGTTTGTAGAGTCTAATCTCAGTTCCTCCACTGGCTTCTGAGTGACTTTAGGTGAGTCATTTATTTTCCACGTTTGGTCTGCCCCATCCGCCATATGGATCTAATGATACTCTCATCCACTTATCTCATAGGGATGTCATAAGGGCTGATTAATGTATAGGGTGGTCAAACATTGCATATGTGCGATGAGCTGAGCAAAGTAAGACCATGAGCCCAGAGACCTGTTCAAATTAGAGGTGATCTTTCCCTTCAGGAATGAGCCATGCTAAGCATGCTAGTATTTTTTGGCCATTTTCTGTTTGTCTTATTAATTCAACTCATGTTATTATAACACACACACACACACACACACACACGCACACACTCACACACATATATATTTGGTTCAACACAGATGAAGTCATCCATTTTAATACTTTTTGTGTACTTCCTATGTGTCTGGCACTCACTGTATTAGAATTAAAAACTTAAGTAAAAACCAAATTACGGGAAGGTCAGAAAATGTGAAGTATTTATGAGCAAATTCATTTTTATGCTTCTACTGTTAACTCTGATGATTCATTTGTTTGAACAGAGGCTTCTCTTTTTATCATAAAACTTATCTGAAGGAAGTTGACCTTCAGTTTCCTGCATATCTGTGAAAGACACAGCTTAGTTTTTAAAAGGAAGGGCTCCCCATTAGCCAATTTCTCATAGAACGACAATTCTTCTAAAGACATTGCGTTCCACTTAATTAATTGCCAAATGGTTGTTGCTGGCTAAAAAGAATATTAACCTAGATTAGACCTGCCCCTTTGCTGTAACAAGCACCTAATAAAATTAATACCATCAGTATATCGTCAACATAGGGAAGTTAAGCCAGATTGTACATGAACTGAAAACTAAACTAAAAACGATTATTTCATACTCCTGAAAAATCCTCATTTATGCACACATGGAAAGAATTTCTTCTCAGAGCACATCCCCCACTCCTTGTGGATGATCACGTCCTTCAATGACTTTATCTTTGAACAGGCAACAGCAGGAAGGCTTTAGATTTTTATATCAACCGAGAGCTGACATCTAAGTTCAAAATGCCAAGGGAAAAATAAAAAAACACAAATAATACAACACAGAGTGGGAAATAATAAGGGTTTGGCAATGGTTTCCAGTTGTTGGCTTTGGCTCTGAGTAGGGCTTCTGGTTGGCTGCTGTAGGAAAACTTTTGGACTATTTTTGACAGAACAGGCCACATGAAATTTCTATTATTACTTCAGTCTTGTTTGGCTCTAGTGCACAGAACTGGCTGCCTTCTGCCCTTGTCCTGCAGGGTGTCATTAGTGAGTATAGCTCAGATACACAGAGACCTTCCTCAGAACCTACTTCAGAATCATTGCCTCTTAGGGATGAGACCATCCCCAGTAATGTCTCCTCAGTGCTGTAGGTGTTGATGTTTCTGGAAAAAAATCAAACCCAACTCAATTTTCCTTTTCTAAAACTATGTCATAAGTAACACCTGTCAAAAATCTATGGTACCAATAAGCCCTTAAATGAGAAACTAGATAACATTTTATGGGATTGCAACATTTACCATTGGTGCATAATTCTAATACGTTTTTGAGTGGAGAAGCAGGGAGAATGTCACCAGTTCTCTAGGCAACTCCCACATTGAGAGCTTGGTTTTGTTCCCTAAACTTTTTTTTCTCCTCCTCCATGAAGGAGGAAGGATGTGGCAGTTTAAAGGGCCTCCTTGGGATTTAAATAGAATCCTTGCAGCTTCAAGTGTTTAAGGTAATAACTCTTATATCGTTACATGTTGTAACCTCAGACACTGAAAAACTCCAGAGGCCTGTGGTCCTGCCTGTTGGTATTCATGTTCCTTGACCTCCTAAGCAAGAATAAAGACTTTGGACCATGTGAAGTTCACTCTGTGGTGTGCCAGAAGGTTGGGGTTGACTGGTTTCTATTTTTTATCAGGAATTGTGAACTTTAGGAAAATGGAATTTTAGCCAGGGGATAGCTTTGCTTTTTAAATGGATTTTTGTTTCTTCATGCTCAAGTCTTCTTGTCTTGGGAACCATTAAGAATAGAAGAATGATGATGAAAGAGGAAACGTCTTTATACAGTTGGGTTAATAGAAAAAGTGGGCCAAGAAAAAGCCAGGATGGTAAAGAGTTCTGACTTTGCTATTGATGATTTCACTTGTGAAGTGACCTGAGGCGATTCTCTTCATTATTTCGCAACTCAGTTTCTCTCTCCGTAAAGTCAGGATGCTGACATTCACTATACAGTATGGCAAGGGGGTTGAGAGCTTGGGATCTGGAGGCAGATTGCCTTGTTTGAATTCTAACCCCACGACTTCTAACTGTACGGCTTTGGGCAGGTTATTTGGCATGTGCCTCAGTCTCCTCATCTGTAAAATGAGACCAGTAATAGAACCTACTTCTTATGATTGCTGTGAGGAATACGTGCCATGATTTACGTAAAATGTCTGGCCCATAGTACTCAATCAGCATTAGTTTTAGTGTTAGTTTACTTATCTGGAGGTAGTACTGGTGTGACATTATACCCTGACCAGCGATAATGACGTCCAAAGAAGTAGAGAAATAAGCACAAATAAAAGTTTGCCTTGAGTCTACTTAAAATGAACAAAAAACCCCAACCATGTTGTATAAGAGCCAAGATTTCAAGAACTTTTGCAAATCTGAATTAGCTGGAAATATTTCACAACTATCTCCACGTGATGTCAGTAAACATTTAGGGAACAGGCAGAATGATGCAAGGTCAAGGAGCAGAGTAGGAGGTCCCTGCTTCCTGACGTGACAGCCACATCAAAGGTGATGCCAAGGCATTCGCAGGATCTCCAGCAACATTTTCATAGCAATTATCTTAGGTGGCATCTGGATTTTACAAACATTAATTAATTACTCGGGTGAGGTGTACTCTATGTCACTCCCTGGGCTGTGTTAATTGAGTTGCAAATAAACAAACGCTTAGAGATGATACATCCCAAATTGACTCAAGGAGAAGGGAAAACCCAAAGCAATGGAGAGAGGCAGGAAGTTAGAGGACACCTGGGTATCATTTTGGTCTCGTCTTTCCCGAGCTGGCCCTTTTCCATCTATTCAGGCTTATTTTCTGCTTTTTCTCAACATGCCCCCTTCACTCTATTCAATTCTGCCATGCAAGGTCCCAGGGCTATGACACCCTCAGGCTTTTTACTCATGTTGGCCACCTCAGAAAGCTTCCCTTTCTTATTCTCTTATCCATATTTTACTCATTCTTTAAGTACTAAAGCGCAAGTTTTTCTCTCCATACATCTCTCTCTTACTATGCTGCTCTCATTATTTCTCTCAGCATCTAGAAGAATTACAGCCAAAAGTAAGACTTCCATTTCTTTGCTATAGCCATAGTGCCATGTCTCTGCAAGTGATTACTACAGTCTTTCTTTATGTCCCTTGTTACTAATTTATTGAATGCCTACGATACGGCACGTTTTGCTAACAGCCAATCGTTATAAGTGGATATTATTCTCATTTCATAGATTTTAAAAAATGAGACCTTAAGATATTAAGTAGTTTGTTCAAGATCCCACAGCTACGGTGTTTTTCCTCCAAAATCAGATTGGGTCTTATACTAATTTTTGCTCCAAAAGATGCATTAGGGCTTATGTTCAGGGGATGTCATCCTGAAAAATCAGGCTAGGGCTTATCTTCCAGTTAGGTCTGATTTTCGGGGAAACACGGTAGTAAGTGAAAAGGATGAAATTGAAGTCTGGGTCTGTCCTTTATCCTCCTTTATGCAGAGAACCTCATGTGCTGAATGTGAACAAATTGTGATGAGTAGATAGGAGGGGTGGAAAAGTCTTCTTAGAGATCTGAAGGTGAGCTTCACAGAATTAGAATTGGTTACCAGATTCAGTGTGTGATTGGGTAGGGGTGGAGTAGACTGTGGACAGACACAAAGGAATGAGACGCCACATGGAATGCTCATGGAAGAACAGAGAGTAATGGGGCCTCAGAGGTGGGTGGGGCCATATCTCTCTGCCCTCCTGTCTTGTGTGGAGACTTGTTTAGGCTTGGCCTGAGTACAGGTCAGAGGCCTGGTGCCAGAGTGAGAGTTTCCCTAAACAGAAGATTGAGAGATCTAAAGGATGAACACAAGCTTTGCCCTCAGGACGGGAGAAGGCCAAAGTGGGCTGCTCCTTCTGTCATGGAACCCATGCCCTGAGAGTGGGGCCAGACTGGGAGACAAAGCTCACTTTCAGAAGCTGGGTGGATGCAGAATGGAGTTGAGAGTCAAGACTAAATGTGGGGCAGAGCTTGGGTCCAAGGTACATCTGATGACTAGAGCTATGGGCCTGGGTTTGTTTGAAATACCTTCAAGAGATAAGGATAGACCTGTGTGGCTTACAGGCACACAATCTGGAAAGAGGAGATAACGAAGAGACTTAGATCATTATACAGTCATGCTCTACACAGCAACATTTTGGTCAACAGCAGACCACATGCACAAAGGCGGTCCCATAAGCTTATAACGGAGCCGAGAAATTGCTATCGCTTAGTGACAGTAGCCGTCTTGATGTTGTAGTGCAACATGTTGCTTATGTATTTGTAGTGGTGCTGGTGTAAACAAACCTACTGTGCTGCCAGTTAGGTAAAGATAGAGCACATCCAATTATGTACAGTGCAAAACACTTGAGAATGGCAATAAATGACTATGTTACTGGTTTATGCATTTACTATAGAGTATTAAGGGGTAGAGTCTTTAAAAAGATCTCTCATCCCTCTGATCTCACAGTAAGTTGTTAGGGGTTGGGAGCGGAGGTGGGAGCAGGACTGTTGTAGAAGAATCAGTAAAGAGCCTCTGTAGCGTGGATTAATGGTAGCAGCAGAAATATGGGTAGAATGCTCTACCTGACAACAGGTCTCAGTGACTGTGGAGTGCAATGTGTCTAGGAGGAGCTACACTGAGTTCTCTAGAGTCTTATGCTGTTTGTGGGAGGGCTCTCCATGGAGTCGAAGGATGTTTTGGAGGTTTTAGATTCCCTTCCTTCCACAAATGTTCATGAATTCATTCATTGACTAATGATCTGTTGAGCGCATAACACTGTGCTAGGTACTGCTCTGGGCATCGGGCACAGTGGGGCCCAGGGCTTCTGAGTGCCTGTATGCATGGAGATTGATCACAGTGGAGGAGACGGTGGCTAACTGAAACCTTGGCAAGTGAAACCATAGATGGGGGTGGCACAGTATGGTACATGTGAGGTAGAATCCATAGGACTTCACGGTGTACTGTACTCTCTGAAAATGAAATAATTCTTCAAAAATACACGGACTGTGAAGAATCTATAGCTATAAATTTGTTTTGATGCCAAAGTTTCGATGAAGATGCTCATATTCTTTCCGTCTACCAAGAAAGAAAGCACCCAACGTGTCTTCTCTTGATGATCCCAGCAAGATGGCACATTAGGTTATGAGGGGCTGTGTGCTTTACTAATGTTCTCTTAGTGGCAGGCATTCATTTCTTGTCTGCTCCAGTTATGTTTGTTTGTATAAGACGGCAGACTGGATGAATTTCACTAGACATGTGTCTCCTGGGAGAGAAGGTTTGCAAAAGGACAGAGGAGAAATTATGTGAGCTGATATCACGACAATATACACAACACAGGGCAGATAGAGAGTACACCCCTGCAG
Source organism: Rhinolophus hipposideros (assembly GCF_964194185.1). Classification (NCBI taxonomy): domain Eukaryota; kingdom Metazoa; phylum Chordata; class Mammalia; order Chiroptera; family Rhinolophidae; genus Rhinolophus; species Rhinolophus hipposideros. The sequence goes on along the minus strand of NC_138049.1, from coordinate 63,894,131 downwards.
GATTGTCTGATGCTGCATAAATCTACTTGTGCTTTAAGAAGAGCGATTCCTTAGAAAAACATTCTTTGTTTCTGGCAAACTAACTTACTGGTGTTCATTTGAAAATTGGCTAATGATAACAATAATACAAATATATAGATGGCCTTAGATTTCAAAGGGTCTGAAAGTGAGGATATAAAAGATCTTTAAAGAATTTCAACTTGTTAAATATGGAAAGAGACGTCTCATGGATGAAATCTTTGGTTGTAAATGTGTTGTCCTGAGCCTGTACTTTTTTCTTTTTCTATTGAGGTATAATAGACATATAACATTGTATTAGTTAAATCATTAGTAAAACATAATGATTTGATATTCATATACATTGCCAAATGATCACCATAATAAGTCTAGTTAACATCCATCACCATATACAATTACAGATTTATTTATTTAACTTGCAAGGGATAGCATTCATTTGATTGATTATTTTTGACATGCAATATTATTTTATATTAATTTCAGGTGTATAGTATAGTTTTTAGACATTCATGTAATTGAAGAAGCGATCCCCCTGACTAGTCCAGTACCCACCTGGCACTATACATAGTTATTACCATATCATTGACTATATTCCCTGTGCTTTACTTTACATCTCCATGACTATTTTGTAACTACCAATTTGTACTTCTTAATCCCTTCACCTTTTTTACCTTGTCTCCCAACCCTTTCCCATCTATCACCCCAACAAATCTAGTACCCATCTGACACCATACATAGTTATTACAATATTATTGATAAAATTCCTTATGCTATACTCCACATCCCCATAACTACTTTGTAACTACCAACTTGTACTTCTTAATCCCTTCCTGTTCTTTCACCCACACTCCCAAACCCCCTCTCATCTGGCAACTATCAAAATATTTTCTGTATCTATGAGTTTGTTTCTGTTTTATTTGTTAATTTTGTTCTTTAGATTCCAGGTATAAGCAAAATCACATTGCATCTGTCTTTCTCTATCTGACACTCCACTCAGCACAATACCTGTCAGGTCCATCCATGCCTCCACAGGTGGCAAGAACCCATTCCCTTCCATGGCCGAGCAATATTCCATTGTATATATCCATTCTTTATCCATTCTTCCATTGATGGACACCCAGTCTGCCTCCACATCTTGGTCATTGTAAACAATGCTGCAATGAACATATGGATGCACATGTCCCCATGAAGTAACATTTTTGGGTTTCTTCAGATAAATACCCTGGAGTGGGATTACTGGGTCCTTCATTGTCTTTTCTTAACAGCCTTTGTCTGGTATAAGTATTGCTACTCCAGATTTTTGTTTTTGTTTTTGTTTTCGTTTGCTTCCTGGGCTTGTATGTCTATTTCCTTCACCAGGTTATAAAAGTTTTCAGTCATTATTTCTTCAAATAGGTTCTCAATCCCTTACTTTCTCTTTTCTCTTTCTAGTACCCCTGTAATGCAAATATTGTTACACTTGGTGTTGTCCCAGAGGTTTCCTAAACTCTCCTCATTTTTTTGGATTCTTTTTTCTTTTTGCTGTTCTGATTAGGCGTTTCCTGCTACCTTGTCTTCCAAATTGCTGATTCAATCCTCTGCTTCATCTAGTCCGCTGGTGATTCCTTCTAATGCATTCTTCATTTCAGTTACTGTATTCTTCACTTCCATTTGGTTCTTTTTTTATGGTATGTATGTCCTTTTTTAATGCTTGCTATCTCTTTGTGAAGTTCTCACTAAACTCTTTGAGCATCCTAATAACCATTGTTTTGAACTCTGTATCTGGTAGGTTGCTTGCCTCCATTTTGTTTAGTTCTTTTTCTGGATGTTTTTCCAGAAAAAATGGACATATTTCTTTGTTTCCATGTTTTGGCTGCTTCTCTCTGTTTGTTTCTATGTATTAGGTAGATCTGTTAGGTCTCTCAGTACTGGCTGGGTGGACTTACATAGTAGGTGACCTGTGGGACCCAGTGGCACAGTCCCTCTGGAGCATCTGCTCCAGGTGCTGCAGGAGTGTTCTTTGTATGGGTTGCATGTGCCTTCCTATTATAGTTGACCTTTGATTGCTATTGGCATGTCATTGGGATTGACATTCAGGCTGATTAGTTGTGGGGTTTGGCCACATCCACAGCTTATGAGCTGCTGTGAGGGGGGGCTTACTCCATCGAATAGGATTTGCCCCAGTAGTCTCTGGTGCCTATTGAGACCACCCTTTGTGTGTGCTACTTGTGGAGCTAATTGGGTGGTGCTCTGCTATGGTCTGAAGCCAATCTCCAAGTATGTTGGTTCTGGGCCTCTTGGGAGGTGCTCTGTGCAGGCCCAAGTCACCCACTACCTGTGATTAGCCAGGGGCTCCTTGGCAGGAGATACAAAGTTATCTACAGTTATTCATTGCCTGTGCTAAATCTGGAGGCACGTGGAAGAGGCCACGCAGTGAACTGAGGACATCTGCCACCTGTACTGTGCCTGGGGTAGCTCCGCAAAAAGCCAAGACACCCTGCGGCCTTCTTCTACCTGCTACTCTCTTAAGGTTCAGCCACTGATAAAGCCTCATACGGTATGTGAGTTGGGTGAGGCAGGGCCTCAAGGAGTCACTAGAGTGGGAAGAGTTGTGGTTACTAGGTTAATGTTGACTCTGGTTTGGTGTCAGTGCTGAGCCTGGAGCGACTCAGCAAAAGTCTCACAGCACACTGAGGCCAGTTGCCACCTTCCTGGGGCCCATGGACTCCAATATTTTTCCAAGTAAGAGTGCAATGTGGGCGGGGCTGGCTGATTGCGGAGAAAATGACTCCAGTGGTATGCTAGTTGGGTGGGGCAATATTCCAGCTGAGTCAGCAGGTCATGAAGCTCACCAGGCCAGTCAGATTCAGATTTGGCCTGTGGGGGCGGGCTCAATATAAAAAAGATGGCGTCCACCTGCTGGCTACATAGGAGGAGGACTCCTCACCAGGAAAATGCCAACTGTCCTCCAGTACTCCCTCTGAGGCCACACACCTCAGTCTGCCCCCCCATATATCTCTGACGCCCCCCGAAGTCACCATCCTTCTTCTGGAGCCTACAGTGAGTGAGTGCAGGCAAGTGAATCTGTGTTCGGGTTGTTTAAAAGGACATCTGGGTTTCCTGCAGTCTTCTGTCTACCTGAATGGTCAGAATCCTCACTGTTTTTCACAGCCAGATGTTGTGGGGGTCTCCTCTTCCCAGCATTAGTACTCTGGGCTGGAGAGCCTGGTGTGGGGGGCTGGGGTCCCTGCTCCTCTGGGGGGAGCCTCCATGGCTGAGATATCCCTCCTGATTCTCAACCATCAAGGAAGGTTTGGGGCCAGTTCTGCCTATCCTCCCTTCCTACCAGTCTCGATATGGCTTCTTCCTTATATTTTCAGTTATAAGACTTCTGTTTGGCTAGACTTCAGATGGGTCTCCAGGTTGATTGTTCTATAATTTAGTTGTAATTTTAATATGTTCATGGAAGGATACAGGCACAGTATTTATCTATTCCACCATCTTAATTTTCTGGATTATATTTAAGAAAAAAAAAACAGCTCTTGCTTGTTTAGTGTGGTATAGTAGAAGCAAAGTCTCATCTTTCTAGTTAAAAAAATCTTAGTTTAGGTGTATCAGCTGTGTGAACTTGAACAAGTTCTTCCTAGAATATAAGTTCTGTTAGCTTGCATTCACTGATAAAGCAGCATGTAGTAGGCACTCACTAAGTACTTGCTAACTGAAGTCATTTATCTTTCTGTACCTTGGTTTGTTCCTATTAAAGAGGGAAATGTAATACCTCAAAGGGTTGTCATGAAGATAATGGATGATGTGTTATAAAATACCTGACCCGAGAAAACAGTCTGGTTAGAGAGAACCTTAGAATAATTTTAGTTGTATTGTTACCTCCAGGCACGGTTTGTTCTTGTCTTTCTCTCTTCCAAGTTGTATATTTTTGTTTGCTTTTACCAGCTTGCTCATGAATCTTTTGTCCCTCTATCTTTGTACCATTTTCAGATAGATTTCAGTTCTTGGAGAAGATGGGCAATTTTTTATTAAAGACTATCAACCAGAAAGCAGAATCCTGCCACATATGTTGCCACTGGGCAACCTCTTAATGATGTGTTAAATGAATATTTCCATATAAATATAGTGTGTTGTACTTTGGGGCTATTTAGCACATCTAAACAAGTGCTTTTGAAGAAACAACATCCTTCAGCCAAGTCCTTTTATCTCCATGACTTCTCCCCCTAGTTTCTATTTTCTGGCCATCCTATATTGCTCTCAGTTCTTGAATAAACCACATTGTTTTTGGACTGCTAGCCTTTGTATGTCTGTTTTCTCTGCCTAGACTTCCCATCACACTACCCAGTTATTTAGATCTCATTTTAAATGTCACATCATCACTGCTGCCTTTTTAAATTTTCCAGAGTAGCTCAGGTCTCTCATCATATGATCCCATACTATCTGTGATTCCTCTTTCCTAATACTCATCATACTTGTTATTACTTCACCACTCTTTCTCTCTATACTATTATCCTCAAGGTGGCATAATCTCCTTTGTTCACTATCATATCCTTCGTGTCTGGTACAAAGTAAACACACCAAAAATTTTATTGAATTAAAAGTGAGCTAACTAGGACAATGCCTCAAAAAAGATTTCAGCACTAGAAGGAATCTCAAAGGTATAGTAATCATAGTTTCTCAAACAAAAGGCAGAAACTTATGTCTGGTAAAGGATTTTGCTTTTGATTTGTTAAATTGTTTATATGAAGATTCTGAAAAAACTGAAAATTAAATATTTTTTAGTTGTGTATTTAATAACTTGCCTTTATAAAAAATATTAAAATTACTTGATATTATAATGATCAAGAAATATCTGGTATGAATGCTTCTTACACCTAAAGCAATCCAGAGTTCAATAAAATAAAAGTCTATGTAGTGGGTTAAGGTTTTTGGAATACCAACTGAGGTATTTTTCATTCTGGTAATTCCTAATTGTTTCATGTTGCCTCACAGCTTTTGATTCTAGAGCCAGAAAGCCTGGGCTCTAATCCAGTTTCCACCACTTAGTTCTTATTGATTTTAGGCAAATTACTTAAACCCTCTATACTACATTTTTTCTGCCTGTTAACTGGGATAATAATAGTACCTGAATAATAGGATTATTTTGAAGATTAACAAAGATAACACATGTAAAATTATTAGAATGGAGCTTGGCATATGCTTCTCAATAAATGTTATATCATCATCATCATCATCATCATCATCATCACCCAGAGACAGACAGAGAGAGAGAGAGAGAGAGAGAGAGAGAGAGAGAGAGAGAGAGAGAGACAGAGAGAGCAGGCACAGCTGAAAACAAAATAGTTATTGCTTAGCTTTGCATTTTAAAATGCTTTTAAATATCTATAATAGATTGACATCAGCAAAAATGGCAGAGCAAGGACCTCCAAAAATTCCATAAAAGCAGCAAAACTACTGGCAAAAGAATCAACTTGTTTAGGAACTCTGGCAACTAATTAAAGATTTGTAGCACTCCAGGGAGCATTAGTCAAGAAAACAACTGAATCTCAATAACAGTGAACTTTGTGGCATTTTAACTTGCTCTATTCCCATGCCCCACACTCCAGTTCCATAGCCTGGAAACAAACAGCCCACAATCAAGGTGAAAATCAGTGGTGTGGTAGCCACTGAAGAGGGAATAATGGTAGTAGTTCCTTCAGATTAATTCCTAGAGAAGTGTCATTATTTGACCCATATTATGGTTCTCTAGAAGAGGTTCATTTCAAGACAGTCTTTATTTAGTTTGGAGCTTGCTCACTGTCAATGCAAAGTGTCTTTTCCATGGGACAAGGTGTTTGTAAAAAAACATTTAGAGGCAGTTGTTTAACTTTGTGGCTGCCTGAGGTGGTGGACAACTGTTGGGGCAAATAATAGGCTAACTAAGAAAAGCTTAAAAGGAAAATCTGAGGGGTGCGATGTCTACAGGGGCTTTGAAAAGCTCTGACACACTTCTTGGGATTTCAGAATGCTATGAGTATGTATAGGGCTCCGTGCATCTACGTAAGATCTATGTATGTGTTCAGGGGAAACCTGAGAACGTCTTAAGATCTCACCTCTAATTGAACATGAGGCTCCACAGAAAGTGAAGGCTAATGTAAAATTACCAAATGTCGGGCTAAATATGGAAAGGATGACTCAACACACAGACAGATCCCTTCATCAAAGCCTGGGAAACTCATTCATTCCAGATATTTAAGTTTCCTGATATCTAATCATTAGTTGGCCACTAAGCTAACTGAGCAGAGACTTCAGCAGCCACATATGAAAATTAGTTCAAAATTAGTTCAGAAAAGTCACTAAACAAACACAAGAATAGCAACAGCAAACCCTGAGCAGGGGGCAGAATTTGATTTTCAGAGTAGCCACATTATATTATTTTAAATGTCTAGGTTTCAACAAAAATTCCAGACCTTCAAAGAAAAAAGAATGTATGTCCCATATACAGAGGGTGCCCAAAAAAATGTATGCACATTTTAAGTAAGGAAAAAACTGTACTAAAATTGTAATACTCAATATATACTGATAACAAAAATGAATACAAGTCATGTGTATACATTTTTTTTGGCATCCCTGGTATAGGGGAAAAAATCAATAGAAATTGTCATTGAAGCTCAGACATTGGACTGACTAAATAAAAACTTTAAATCAGCTATTTTAAATATGTTCAGATAACAATTGGGAATCATGTCTAAAGATCTAAAGGAAAGTAGGAGAATGATGTCTTGCCAAGTAGAAAATATCAATAAAGAATTAAAAATTATGAAAAAGAATTAAATAGAAATTCTGGATTTTAAAAGTATAATAACTGAAATGAACAAATCATTAGAAAGACTCAGCAACAGATCTGAGTAGGTAGAAGAAAGAATCAGTAAACTTGAAGATAAATTAATTGAAATTATCTAGTTTTAGGTACAGAAAAGAAAAAAATGAAAAAATGAGTGGAGCCTCAGAGCCCTGTGGGACACCATCATGCGTACATACTTATAATGGTTACCCCAGAAGGAGAGAAGAGAAAAAAGGGCGGAAGGAACACTTGATGAAATCTATGGAAAGTCTCCCAATTTAATAAAAAGTCGCTATCAGAGATGATAGCTTGAGAATTAAAGAGATTTTGGTTTGCAAGAGTCAGATTTTGGAGAAGAGAGAAGGCCCTCTCCCCCATTGTTATTTAAGCCATACCATTTACACGTGGTATAATGAAGCATGCATGATGATGTCAGGTATTTCCAGACAGACAGATAGGAGATAGAACCCCTTTCTGGGATAGCTGGAGGAACTCAAAGCATTTGAAGAGGAAAATTGGAGTTGAAATGTTTACACCCGATCTCTCAAGATCAAAATTCTGGTGGGATGTGGATGGAAATCTCAGATACCTCAATATATGTAGAGATCTGGGAAGTGCCCTGGGCCAATCTGTGGGTCACAGTAGAGAAGAAAAGAAAGTATAGTATGTTTAAGTGGAGAGGGAGTGAAAGAGTTGGCTTGCTTATCCTCTCCCTCTCTATCCCTCACCCCCATGGGGCTAGAACAAACTTGAAAATTATTTTTCATGTCTTAGTGAGAATTAGGTTTATAACTGAGAGTGGGCATGTCTGTCAGAGGGTCACCATGGGTGTGGAACAAGGAGATTCAGAGTAGAGATCATGGAAGAACAGTCCAAGAAGGGTTGGAATGAGAGATATGCATAGTGGCAGAGGATTTGCAGTGCTGTGAGAGCTGGTGTGGGAGAGACCACCATGCACCCAGGCTTTTCTGGAGCACCAAAGCAGCAAAGAAGACAGATTACTCTACCCTGACTTTGGTCATGATCCAGAGGAAACAGACTTGGTGAAGCAAGCCACAGCTCAGGAAAACCAGTGCAGACAGAAATGGCACATCACCAAAGACCGTACTCTGATGCTAGGATGATATGTAATCATCCCCCTGGAACTTAGGCTATTCAGGGAAGAATAGGAGAAAGAAAAGGGAAAGGAAGAAAACCCGAAGAGACTACATTTTGAGATGGAAATGACTTAAGTCTCTAGAATTTGCACAACTAAGTGTTCCACTATGCTAGGAGATGGGCTCTTGAGAACTACATTTAATTTCAGCCATAGACAAAAAAAGTACATCCTTGCACATCTGGACTCTTATACTATGAAAAAGTACCTATTTAGTTACTCCTCATTTCATTCCAAATTACACATGTTTTGCATTATATATGCATTTATTGTGTAAATTAAATACTCTGCAAAAAAAAAACGAAAGAAATATTTTTTTGAGAAGTATGGAAGAGCCCACACACAATTCCCCTTAGTGAGTGTATTGTAAGGCCCTGAGTGAATGTGAGCTGAGGCATGTGCATAAGCCATAAGCTCTGTTCAAGACCTAAAGGCTTCTCAGAGAATGAAAATCTCACCAAATTGAGCACGATTCTATTGCTGAAGATACTTAACATCCCAAATGCATGTCATCTGGTGTTCTACTCAATAGACAACAATCTGTTCCAGCAATGAAGCAGAAACTGTCTCTGTGGAATTTACTGAGGGAGTTTAATGGTCTCTAACATGGAGGCTTCCTAGGGAATTGTCAAGGGGATCTGCCAACATGTGCTTTTCTCTGTATGTGCTAAATTTGAACCTAATTTTAAGGGTAAGGTAAGACTTTATTGTAAGTTCAAGTTTTTGGCTGAATATTCAGAGAACGGCTCTAGACACACTGCCTTTAAAGAGCTTACAGTGGCTTTATGTTTGTGGGTTGATGTTTCTTTAATAACCTCCCAGATCAAGTTAAATTAATGTTTACCTTTCTCAAAATGTTGAGATGATCACCCTAAATTAAGTCCAAATGTGGTAGTTTAATATCTTCTTGTAACAAAGTACTAATGTTGGAGGAAAAAGATTGCCTTGTGGATTCAGTTTCATATATACTGGGGTCTCTCAAAGATGAACAAACATTTAGAGCCAACTGGAATTCTATGCTGAGTTAAAGCATTCAGCTAGCTAAGCACAGTTGCCAAGGCCTTGGGCAATGACCCTGAAATGGGGGCCCTTGCAAGTAGGGCCCTGTTCCTACGTCTGAACAGACTTTAGAGTATATCTGGGAATTTTTTCCTCTTCTATTGGTCAAAAAGTCAAAAAGGGAGAATTCAGCATTGACTTTTTTTTGGCGATTTAGGAAGTCTTTGTTTAAAACTGGTTTTATTTTTTTAAAAAGTAGACATATACATAGTTTTAAAAGTGCAATAATATTACTGGACTCCATCTCTCTGCATCTCCTAATTCTCTTTTCTAAGTGGTGAAAGCTTTCAAACATCTTCAAAAATAGCTCTAAGAAGCTAGCGATTTTCTGGTATTTATTTCTATATTTCTCAATAATACATCGCTATTACTTTTTTGAGTTTTAGAGCTTGTCTATAGACTTCCTATTATGAAAGATGAAGATGAAGCTTTCTTTACCTACTTTACCCCAGTACACACACCGTACCTTTAGAGAGCCGTAGTTGTGGTCACCAGACAGGAGCTGTGGCCAAAGGTTAAGGAACAGGGCTGTTGCCAAAATCCCATGACCTGGTGACAGGAATGAGGGGGAAGGTAGAATCAACATCTCAATCTCTCCTGTGATTTCTTGTTGTAGACCCTGACAGCAGTGTGAGACATCTTACTGGCTAAACCAAACTAGAAGCCAGAAGATAAAGGGTCCTGAGTCAGGCATTCTACTGGAAGTCAGCTGCCTGCAGGCAGCTAAGTAGAGAGCGGAGATAAGCTAACACACATATTTTTTGTTTTCCCTTAAGTTAATAATTGCCTCACTTTTGTTTTTGTTTGTTTGCTAAGTTCTCTATTGCACTGTAGAAACAAAAACTGGTATTTTGTCCTGATTGCAATATAGCTAAGCACTTGTTACCCTGAGACAATTAAAAAATAATAGGGTCAGTCTGGGTCTGGCTCCTCAAATAATAAAATCTTGAATATTTCTTGTAAACCTGGACTACCTAACAAAAATAATTTTATCCTGATTTTTACTATGTGGATGCCTGATAGTAAGTCATGACCTTTGTGAATGAGATAATCATGTGAAAAAATTGTTTTTTTCCGTCATGAACAGGGTAATGTAAACTTGGTAGCTTGGTGATTTTTGTGTGTTTTTTTTCTCCCTTTAAAAACTTGTTTTTAATTTAGTGGCCAGTCCTTATGGGTCTGACTTCTCTGTTTTTGCAGGCAACATTTTTCTTTCCTTTTCTAAATGTTTCTGTCTCCAAGTCTTCTTTTCACATTACCTATCAGTAACTCACCCAGAAACTTGCTGACAGAAATGAAAGTTTCTCCTCAATGTTTAGCATGTTGGATATTCAATCAATTTCTACCCTTGGAATCTATCGGGTTCAGCCTCTCCAGAAAGTAAACAACAGTCTTTTTTTCTTGGGTAGGGAAAGAGTGATTTTTTGGCTGCACAGGGAAGAAAGAAGTGAAGGGAGAGAGGGAATCAGGTGTTCTAAATATTCCTTATACAGACTTATGCAGTGATTGTGTTCTCTGTACTACCTCTGCTCGCCTCCAACATTTCCTGGTGTCTTCAGTTTTTAAAGCTACCAGAGATGCTTATTATTGACTGTCTCTCTGCCCTCTTAAAAGTTTCAGCTAGCTAAGTTATTTTGCTAAATCAGTTACTGCTTATCCACTTGTATTCTAGCTTCCAACATTTGTGTTGATCTCTTTTGTCTGCTTTCATTTTGTCTGTGCCTGCGGGCCTTTTCTATTCTTTTACTTTCATTCAGTGAGATTTTGGCAGGGAGACGAGTAAAATACATGTGTTCAGTTAACATTATTTAACCAGATGTCAGAACTGCTTCTTTGGGGCACAAAAATGTTAAATTCCGGGATTAAGCATTCTTCTACACACAAACATTTCTGGTCAGAAACAACTTGTCTTAGATTTATCAAATATAATAATTTTGAACACTTTTTGTGTATACCTTACATCTTTTTGGCCCCACCTCTTAATCTGGCCACTGCTGTGGTAAGTAGTTCCCTTCAGGTTTAGGCTAGTGACATGCAGTTTTATTCTGATAATGCCTTATTTAGTCTCTGGTTTCTGTCCTATGGCTTCTCTGGTTTCTGTCCTATGGCTTCTCTGATACGAAGGGGGGACATTCACAGAATCCCTGTACATTGGTGCACAGGAAAACAGGAAGTCGAGGGGAGTCAGTATTCATGGGGTCATCCTTGACCAGTGGGGGATGGGAATCAATGAGCAAATACTTCCTTCTTTTGTGCTTGACAAAGAGTTCTAAGTTGCCTCTCAGGAGATTTTACTCCTTTTGTTCTTCAACGCTCCTCACTGGGGTCATTTCCCAAATAACTCCCTGTACACAGATTTTGTTTGGGGTTTGACTCTCAGGGAAACCTGGGATAAGACAGTATCAGAAATGACAATAGAAAGTGGGTCCTTATGGGATTTTAGAGCTGGGTCTCTCACCAGTCAGATGGCAATAGAACCCCATTGCTGGTAGTAGGTGGATGGTGATTAGCTCTGACATGTAATAGCATCACAATTACTAACATTCATCCATGCTGTATTGGGATGAGGTACCAGGGGAAGGAGAACACCAGATTATCTAGTGGTTATGTCTTTGAAAGGTATAGGGGCAATGAGAATTATAAAATGTGAGGACAGAGCCAGGAGAGCAGTTTCCAGGCTCTCGACCTCACGTGGAGAGGTACTGGCTCAGTTATTAGATGGCCATCAGCTTTGACTAGTTGGTCATCAGCTGTAACTGGTTAGCCATTAGCCACTAATATAACTGCTGTGGCTAAGGCAGGGGATTGTTTTGATTGGTTGGTTGGCAGAGAAGCGGACAGCAGATTGCAGCTAGCAAGTGCTGTTAGCAAGCGGATTGTGGATTGTGGATTGTGTTGATCCTATTTCCTGTGTCTTGCCCGGCTGCCAGTGGGACGGGGTTACAGAAAAGACCCCTCGTTGGAGAACTGGAGGATGTTTGCTTTTGTGTCTCGACCAGCTGCCATCAAGAATATAGTGGTATGACTCCCCTATCTATGGCTCTGTTGTTGTTCCTTTTTGGCCTCACCATATCCTGCGTTCTTGTGCGGGTAGCGGGACCAGAGTCTGCATTACATAAAGACTGTGGTATTGTATGGCTTTTATGGATTGCTTTGGAGGCCTTGAGAAAAGAATAAAACAGGTGTGGGTCAGCCAACTATTAACTCAAGACAGAAAGACTGCACGGCATAAATCAAGGAAACTTTTATCTCCTGTAGTTGCAGGAAAGACTGTGCTGAAAATTAGGACCAGGGTCTAATTGTAAGGGAGGAAGAATTAAAAAGGAGACTGTGCATCTTTGACAGGTCTCTGATGTCAAACTCAGGATTTTGATAGGGCAAAAGTGTGACTGAGATCTAGGATAGGATATTTGGAAGAACAAACTTAAGAATCCTAAATCTTCCAAACCCTCATAAACTTTTAGGTTGGCAAAAAAAAAAAAAAAAAAAAAAAAGAAAAAAACACCAAAAAAATAAAACAAACAAACAAAAAAAAACTCCTTCTCCTTGCTAAGGAGAAAAACCTGCACTTGCTGGAGACAATGCATTTAGCTTACCTGAGGCAGATGCCTTCCTTCTCATCAAGATCTAACTCTGCAAACCAGAAATGAGGGTCAGGTATTGCAACATCCCAAACAGAGAAGCATAGTGCTTGCTCCAGGAAAAAAATAGCTTATGCACTGAAGGAATTGCTGGGCCTGAGTCATACATATGAGCAAGAACTAGGGTAACACAGGATGGAACAAATCTTGAGGGAATTGCATATGAAGGAATAATATACATCTGGATAGGGGAGAGTTTATTGGGGACTTATAAATTTGGGGTTTGAATGTTATATGAAGGACACATATATCTGCCTGAATAGACTGTTCAATCCTCCTTGAACCAAAGTTGGTACAGGATGATTTAAAGTAAATGAGGTGAGGACATTGAACTGCTTTGGCATGGCACTGAGGAATGGATCGGAAGGTCAGAGAAAACCCTGAAAACCTACCACCTGATTATGTTGCCCAGAGAGTTCTGAGAAGATCCCCTTTGTTAAGACAATAAGGAATTCACTGGTGACAGGGGACCCATCTTTGAGAAACTCAGTGGTGGTCATTCTCTGTAGGCCATATTACCATGGAACTGTCTTATAATATCCGTGGAGATGATGTTATTCCAGAATGGTAGAGGTCAGATGGTGGTACCTGACTGGAAAAGAAGGCACTTAACTATCAAAGAAAATCAAAACCACAGTGGCCATCGAGGTACCCTGACCAGCAGATATCTCTGTTGATAGCCTAATACATCATGCTGTTCTTAGAGATGAGGTAGTTAGATAGCCAATTAGGATGTCACTCAACTTGCTAATATAAAAAAGAATTGAGGCCTATCAGTACAAGGCTAATTCTAGCCACTCAGAAGAAAATTATGGTACCTTACCCAGTTTCCAGATTTAAGTCAATTCACAGATCCCTTTGTTTGAAGGGGAGGCCAGGATCTTTTGAGGAAAAAATTTTAAAATGCAGCACAAGTGTATGTAAGTAAATACTTTCCACTTCCCTTTCCTAGAGGAACCGGTAGACGTTTGTCAGGGTACCTCTATACTGGGGCAAAAAAATGGAATATTCAGATTCAAAAAAATTTTATTAAGGTTTCCGAGTCAACACTGTATCAGGTAACCACCAAATACTTCCATGAACCTTTAGATAGAGTGGGTGCTTTTGGAGACCATGTGTTAAATGGAATTCTGTACTAAGTCTATCTCACAATGGGTCTAATGGATCTGTGAACCCATTTTAGTCTTATTTTCCAGGCCCCAAGGGGATAATAGAACTACTTAGTACTGAAAGAATCCTCACATTAGTTCCCTAACCAGTAGAGTAGGGGCCATTAGAGCAGGAAAGAACAAGTGGAAGCACCTTGAACTCCCCCTCCCCACTGTTCTGCTCCCTCAGCCAAGTTAATAAATCAGAAGCATAATGCATACCAAAAAGAATTGCAGAGATTGACACTGTGGGGACAGAGCCAGGAATGCAGTTTCCAGGCTCTTGGCCTCATGTGGAAAGGTGCTGGCTCAGGTAGTAAAAGGCCATCGACTGTGATTGGCTACCATCAGCTGTGGCTAGTTGGCCGTCAGCTGTAACCAGTGAGCCATTGGCCACTAATATAACTGCCATGGCTACGCTAGCAGAAGAAATGGGGGCTAGCAAGAAGATGGTGGCTGAGCTAGCAAGCGCGGATTGTGAGAGGTGGATGCCGCCAGCGAGAATATAGTAGTATGACTCCCCCATCTATGGCTCCGTGGGTGTTCCTCTTTGGCCTCACCATATCCTGCATTCTTATGTGGGGAGCTGGACTAGAGACTCCGCAGGCGACCCTGTATGAAAGACACCATTATGAGAGACTTAAAAGATATAGGTGTTATGGTTACCATCACTTCCCCTTTCATTTTGCCTGTATAGTTCCTGCAAAATCTGGGTGGATCATGCAGACTATGGATTCTCCTAGACTTAACTAGAGATTGTATCCTGTTGTCCTGGATGTAGTATCTTTACTTGATAATCTTCTCACACCTGCTAAGCAGCTGTTGATCAGGTGAATGCATACTTCTCAATTCCCATTAAAATGGAAGATCAAAAGTAGTTCACCTTCACTTGGGCAAGACAACATTCATGCTCCCACATTAGGACTATGTAAATGCTCCTGTTTCCTACCACAGGGACTTCAATCATGTTGACAGTCATTAGATCATCATATGGCATCTTGCTAAACAATGAACAGGAAGTAGCAAGTACCATATATGCCCTGGTAGAATCATGTGTGCCTGAGAAAGGGAGATAAATCCCATGAAGATTCAGGGATTTGCCAAATTGGTGAAGTTTTTAGGGATCCAGCAGTGTGGAGCATGCCAGGATAAAAAATGAGAAGCTGCACCTCACATTTTCTACCACTAAGAATGACACACAGTGCTCATCTCCCTAGCGGCTTGGCCCTTTGGTGACAGATGAGAATATTTTTAAAAGCTACCACAGAGATCCTCTGGATTTCAAAGCAGGCTTTAAATTGATAATTGGTTAAATGAGTTTATTTCATTTTGTCAAGGCTTTCAATTCTTCCAATAGCATTAAAGCCAATCCTTAATTTTTATAGTTATAATTGCTCCCATAATTGCATACTTTTCAAGCACCACAGTAATGCATATCCTATGGCCTCACCCATCATTGCCACCTAGTATCAATTAAAGTGAAAAACTTAGAATTTGTAATGCTGGATGCATGCCAGGAATTTTAACCCTACTTACCACCCATAATTTGAGCCCTATTTCTTTCTTATTACTGAGTAACCTAGCATCAAAATTTCATCCCATGTGTCTGTTTTCTAGGCCCACTCTTGATGCCAACTGTCTGTGTGATAGGCAGAATTCTAAGATAATCTCCAATGATCTTTGTCTTTGTATAATCCATATCTTCTGCGGGTGAGTGAAACCTGTGAATAGTTGCATTATATGGCCAAACAAATTTTACAGATATAATGAAGGTCCTTAACCAGTTGGCCTAAGATAGAGACTTATCCAGGTAGACCTGACTCAATCACACGAGGCATTCAAATATGGGTCTAGATATCAGATATAGAGAAGTCAGTGAGAGCTGAAGCACAAAAATGATTTGATGTGCCTTTGTTAGCTTTGAAGATGGAGGGAGCCACATTGCAAGGAATGCAGGTGGCCCCTAGTTGCTGAGAACAGCCCCCAAATTATAGCCAGCAAAGAAATGCGAATCTCAGTTCTACAACTACTGTTTCCCTGAAAATAACACCTAACTGGAAAATAAGCCCTAGCATGATTTTTCAGGATGACATCCCCTCAATATAAGCCCTCATGTGTGTTTTGGAGCAAAACTTAGTATAAGACCCGGTCTTATTTTCGGGGGAACATGGTATGAGGAATTGAATTCTGCCATGACCAGGTAGGGAGATGCAAGCTCATGATGAGAACTTAATTTGGTCTATACCATGGTTTTAGTCTTGTGAGAACTTGAGCAATAAACCCAGCCATACCACGGTGGAATTCTGACGTATAGAACTGTGACCTGGTAAATAGGTATTGTTTTAACCTACTAAGTTTGTAGTAGTTTGTTACATAGCAATGGAAAATAAACACAGTTGGTGCCCGTGTTGCTTAGAAAACAGTCAGAGGCCAAGGCTTATGCACTCCTACTTTATTAGGGAGCACAATCCCAAATAGGGAGCAGAAATAAAGGAAAAGTGGAGTGAGGCAGTGAAGTAGAGAAATATAATGTGGGAGTGTTTATTAAGAGTGATTGGTTTTTGCAACTTTGTTTACGGTGGCTAAGACATGGAAACAACCAAAATGCCCTTCGATAGATGAATGGATAAAGAAGTTGTGGTACATATACACAATGGAATACTATTCGGCGTTAAGGAAAGATGATATAGGAACATTTGTGACAACATGGATGGATCTCGAGAGAATAATGCTAAGTGAAACAAGTCAGACAGAAAAAGCAGAGAACCCTATGATTTCACTGATATGTGGTATATAAACCAAAAAGAACAAGACAAACAAATGAGAAACAAAAACTCATAGACACAGACAATAATTTAGTGGTTACCAGAGGGTAAGGGGGTGGGGGGTGGGTGATGAGGGTAAAGGGGATCAAATATATGGTGATGGAAGGAGAACTGACTCTGGGTGGTGAACACACAATGGGATTAACAGACGATGTAATACAGAATTGTACACCTGAAATCTATGTAAATTTACTAACAATTGTCACCCCAATAAAATTAATTAAAAAAAAAAAAAAAAAGAGTGATTGGTTCCTTCATCCTGGGGAACTCTATTGACAGACATACAAATGATTATTTCTCCAGACAGTCCTCTTAGGTGAGAAAAGGGAAAGATTTATTTGTTGGCTTCTGTCTTCCTTTGGTCAAAGTTTCATCCCACTGAGTGTTCTTCCCTTGCTTCCTAAGTGTGCATATGTAGGCACCAAATGTGTCCTGTGGGGTCTCACACCTCAGCATCAATAGGAAAGCTACAGGACAAGAGATGAGAGATATACATCAAGTGAGGTGTTAGTGGTCTGTCCAAGTGGAATTGGTTGAATTTGCTTAGAATTGGTTGCCACAGTGTTGGCTGAGCTGGAATAAGACCAAAAGCCACAAAGGAGGGTAAGGCTGAGAGAAACTGAAGAGGCACATACATTAAGAGGTGACTGATATAATAGGAATGGTCTCTTGGTGTCCTCTTTTATGAAGAGAAAACTAAAGAAGTGGTTAAATTTTTATTATGTTTTGTTTTGACTTAATATTTTCTTTGACAGAGAACACTAAGTGCAGTTGCAAAATCGATCATAATGTTTGATGTAAACAGGATATCTAATCCTGCTGGAGTATCTCCATAAAAATTGTCTCAGATCTTTCTGAGGCACTTTGATTTCCCAGAGCAAACTATTCAATGTCAACTCTTTTCTGAATGAACATGACAGTTTTCTCTCAGAGTTTTAATTTTTTCTAAACATGGTTTCTTATTTAGACAGAGCTTGATTTGAAGAATATCTGAAGAGATAGCTACAACCCTTTGATCTGTAAGGCATTCTCCAAGAGTAAACATGTATTTGTAATATCAACACTTCTGAAATTCAAATTACACTGACTTTTGCCTGCACTTACTTTGAAGAGTTTCCAGTTTTCTCCTTAGTCTCTGGGCCCAGGACAGGGATAAACTTTCTTTTGGTGGTTTTTATTATTATCATGGAGAAAACTTACCCCAGAAGACTCTCAGA
The DNA here is from genome assembly GCF_964194185.1 of Rhinolophus hipposideros. Classification (NCBI taxonomy): domain Eukaryota; kingdom Metazoa; phylum Chordata; class Mammalia; order Chiroptera; family Rhinolophidae; genus Rhinolophus; species Rhinolophus hipposideros. The sequence continues at coordinate 63,876,259 of NC_138049.1, read as the reverse complement.
AGATTTCCCCTCATGTCTTCTTGACTAGAACAGCATCACCTTTTCAGCCTTAGCTGCACGAGAGGCTGGGAAAGGCAGTCTGGCACTATGGGTGGTAGGTTCTGATATCAGTGAAGAAGAGGGAAAGAATGGCTGTTGGAAAGGCAACCCACCCATTATATTTCCTATCTTCTTAACTTCCATCAATCGTGTCTCTTTGAGACTTACTCTAGATAACTTGACTAAAGCTGGAGATAGTGAATTTTTTTCAGCCATAGTTTTACAGACCAGTTTCAGGATAGGTGATTTCTATTGATGGCCCCTCTCATTCATTATGTGTTTATTCTTACTAAGGTCATTCTCAGAGGGTGACCTTACTTTTAAGTTTAAGGGATAACTTTCTTTTCTATAAACATTAAGATAGGAGTCACAATTTTCAAATACTTTTGAGTTTGAACCTCTATTGTATTTTGAGTTTGAATGCCTACAGCTATTTTACACCATTGCGACTTGTTTGACCCCTGAAACACGTGAGCTTGCAACTGCTTGGAAAGAAGTAGGTTGCAAATGATATTTATCCATCATCGCTGGGTAAATCACATATGCATATAAGGAAATACAGATTAATTTTCCAGAATAGAGACATTTATTTCTTAAAGTACCAAACGTTTTGAATCTGATTATTTTGAATAGAAATCTTTCTAATATATATCCTAGAGCCTACTGAATGTAATTTAAACATATCTCTGAAATATGGGCCAGGAACATAACTACCTTTTGTTTCTCATTTATTAAAGGGAGCTTTCAGGAATACTGAAGTAAGGCAGATCCACTACAATCTGTCACTTCTTGCTGCTGCGCTTACATCTATTATCTTTTCCAATTTGCTTCTTTATATCTGCATTGGCTTTAGAAAAGGATCACTGAACTTAAATGAATTTTGTCTAAAATAGAAATAAGTGGTATTTGACTTGTGGCTTCTTTTAAGTTTCCCATCAGTGTCTGTGTAGGACAGCTGCCAAGTGAGATATGCCTGCCGTCCAGGCGAGGATCTCCTTGGGAAGAACCAAGGGGGAGGGAAACCTTTAATAACTTCATTCAACATCCTTTATTTCTAATACTATACACTCATTTGATGACAGCCTGGAGAAATTTTATCACATACCGGTAGTCAGTTAGTGGAAGAGCCCAGGCAAGAATGCAGATCTTTGATGTTTTTTTCCATGTATGCAGAGATGGATCTCTTTGGGCATCTTGTCATTTCTTCCACAAGTGGAAGCTCCATGGGAGAGAGCGAGACTTTGTCTTATTTACAACCGTGTTCACAACTCCCTGCGTATGCATATTGGGTGCTTAGGAAAGATTGAATGATTGCATATTATGTTTTCTCAGTTTCCCTTTTGGTATATTTTTACTGTCATTCTATAATTCTAAATTGGGTTTTGTTGTGATGGAAACACACACACATTATGTGATGGGGAAGGAGAATGTAATAAACTTGTGAGGAGCAAAGGACTATGAAAATTAAAGCCTTTGACAATGAATGTCTTTGTATGTTATTACTTTGTCAGGACAGAATGGGCAGAGTGGAGTTTGGGAGTGCAGGTCTGAATATGGGGATCAAACTCAGAGCACTGTACTACAGAGAAGAAGCCAAAAAAGAGGAGAACTCTAATGAGGAAGGATGTCTTGGAGGAAGAGGGGATTTGAAGTGCTTTGTAGAACCCCAGAAAGGAAATACTTTCTTGTTGGGGATAGGGTGAGGTGAGAGCATTCTCCCTACTCTTTATGTTTTTCTTTGTGGAAGATTTTCAGCTGCAGTTAATCTCTGGCCTCATCTCACCCTGGAGAGGGAAAACTGAGCAGCTCTCTACAGTCTCTTCTCTTTTAAAGACCCTTCTGCCTGTTCTGCTCTCTGCTGTATCTTAAGGGACCTGCCCGTGAGGAAGAGGCCTGTGGTTCAGCTGGGCCTGTCTAAGTCAGAGGTAAAGCCACACATGCCTACTGTGGCCACACATCAAAGCCATGCTCTGCCGTCCACACTTTTTATCAGTAATCAAATTGATGTTCTTGTCTCCACCTGTCTGACCTCTGTGTTTGTATCTCAGTTCCAAATGTGGGACAGGAAAGTAAGCTGTTATAGACTGACCCTTAAAATCTCTCAATAGTATGTTTTCGCTGCTGGAATTGATTTTTTTTTTTTTTTTTGAGAATCTGGAATTTCTGGTTTTAAAACAGAATTACAGTAATTATTATCATTTATTGAGAACATCCATGTCAGGTACCATGTTAACACTTTATGTATGTTATGTTTCTGCATCCTCCCAGCAATCTTTAGAGGTAGGTGCCACCTTGCCGTTTTATAGATGAAGAAGCAGTTTTAGAGAGTTAAGAATTTCCCCACGTTCAACATGGCTAGTAAGCACTGGAACCAGCTTTCCAACTCACTTTTATCTGATTCTTAGTCCTGTTCTTAGCCATCAGCTTATGTCTCCCATCATGATTCAAGTAAAGAACTGTAAGGAGGAGGAGAACATGAATGTGTTTTGGAAGAAGAAGTAAAGGAAGTCCTGTGAAGGCAATATGGGCTAAGATAAGGCATTTCCAAGCAAGAAAGTTTGTTATTTAGAAAACACCAGTACAAGGGTCATTTGTTTGAATACATTATCTGCAATTACTTCAGGGAGGAATATTCCATGAAAAAAAACAAAACAAAACACAACAAAAAACTGGCCTCATATTCCTTTTCAGAGAGCAGTTTAGATTTCAGAATGCCCCTCCCCCACCCTGCCATGTAACTCCTTGCCTCTTTATTTTTCCTTTCCACAATCTTTTGTTTGATATTGGCCCTCAATAAGCAACACCTTCTAATTCATGCTGGTTCTCAGTGCCTTTGGACAATTTTCAAAACATTACTGTGCCTAAGTTTCTCCATTTCACACTGTAAGGTAATTGTTAATACCGACTTCTCTATCTGGGTGTGGGCTCAGATTAATTATGTGATGTTTGTAGCACACTTGGAAAGTGCATGATTAAGCTTTTGTGTCTTTACAGTCTTTTTCATACCATATGCATGTTTAAATTTAAAGAGCATTTTCTGTTTCTCTTTGGAGAATGACTTCTCCAAAATATTTTAGTGCCAGTTGCAGAGTATTACAGAGTGGGGTCTTCCAAACTAATCTCAACTCAAATTTTCCTTTCCCACGATTGTAAGACTTGGAGCATTTGTAATGATCTTTGCTGAGTCAGTCTGCTTGGGGGATGAATCAGTGTCATCATTTCAAAACATCCTCACAAAACTCCAGCCCATTCACAGGTAGTAACTTGCAAAGTAGGGTCGGTCCCAGGCAGCTGGGTGGGTAACACAGGCATGGGCAGGAGGAGAAGTGTTAGGGCATTGGGAAATCTTACCTGGAGGCTGCTAAAGACTGACAAAGTGGGGAAACCTTTGAGCAAACACTTCACATAACCTTGAGCAAATACAGCAGGCACTAGGAAAGAATGAAAAAGGAGGAAACTCGTCCAGGTATAGGATGAAGGATGGATAGAAACAAGGCTGGGAGGATTGGTTTTTAAAGATTAGTCCTCCCACGGATTCTTGCTTTCCTATGTACGACTTTTTTCAATAAAGTATTTTGATAGCTGAGCCAGGCCCCCAAGATCACTCAGGAGAGCAAGAATCAATGGGAGGGGAGACAGAGGCTGCAAAGTCACACCTCACTGTGGGTTTGATGGACTGCCTGCAGGCTTCTGTACTAATTTAACAAGCTTCTGATTAGTGTAGAGATATCCAATTGAAAGCAAATGAATCACCAAGGATGCTGTGGCAAAGGTCATCAAAGTGACAGTGGGGAACCCGGGAAATGCAATATCATGGTCCTCTAGAGAATGACAGCACGCGTCACCGTTGCTCACCCCAAACCTTTGTTTTGCTGTTGCACTGCTCTGTATTCCAGCTAATGTCACCACTTCATCCTTTGTTAACCTTTATCCTAACCTTTAAGGCTGCTTTGGTTTCTGCTGAAGTGAAGGTTTACCAAAAGCCTAGAGACACAGACACAAAATTCCTCTAGACACCCCAAATATCCTTGAGCTTTTCTAAAATATTGAAGTGTGACTGAGGAATTGCACAGTTTTCTACTGAGGACTTCTACAGCAACTCTCTACCTCCCCTCCTCACTGCTCTCCCTGCACAGGGAACTCTCTTGGTCAGAACTTATTTGGATTTATTTTCATAAAGGCATTTAATTGGTCATTTTTTCTACCTTTTTGAGCATCTGCTAATATCTGGTGGGAGACTTCAGATTCAGCTAACTCGTTTTGAGTGAATGTCAAATACAAACTTCTCTGTCATTATAATATTACTTACTCTTTCACCTGTAGGAGAGACATCAATTAGTTATGTAAAGTATATCCTCTCTTTAGCAAGAAAGGGAAATAGATGAGCAGAATGTTTTTTCATCTTCTCAATAAACCAGGAATTGATCCTTTCCTTATACCTCCCTCTTCTAATTTTTATCATCACAAGTTGCCCAAACTAAATTTGAATGACAGTCCTTCCAAATTATTTTTTAATCATTAGAATGTGAAAAAGAATTAAAAAATTAGAGCGCAAACTGATATGGTTCAGGATAAAAATGAGGAGTAGCTGAGAACAGTGGAGTTAGCAGTGCTATTAGGTTGACCCCTCTAGGCAAGTGCTGTCAACAGAAATATAGTGTGAGCCTAGTAGTGCTATTCAAAAATAGAAAAGAAACAGGCAACATTGATTTGAAGACTATATTTTCTTTAGCTCAATATATCCAAAAGATTACATTTCAACATATAATCAATATAAAAACTATTAGTGAGATATTTTGCATCATTTTATACTAAGTCTTCGGAATTTGATGTGTAACTTCCATGTGTAGTATAACTCGAATTATCCATATTTCACGTCCCACGGTAGCTACTGACCACCATACTGGGCACCCTGACTCTGGCCTATTAGCTATTGATGGTGTCTGTTTCCCTGGCTTTGCTCAAAACTCAGAGACTGGATCTTATGGAAAACCAGGCTTTGCTTGTGTATTTTAAAAGCATGTGTTGGTTTCCTTTTTAGCTTTAATCTCCATTTCCTCTTGGCTCAGCCTTCTTGTAATAATAACCTAAAAATTGATACTGGGTGAAAAGGGGTTAGAGGAAACTGGATTGTGTCAGGGGCAAGGATCAAAGTCAGGCTCCCTCCCTGGATGGTTCTCTACAGGCTGTTTTCTCTGGTGGGAGGGCCTCCAGCTGGTCTAAAGTAGAAAGAAAAAAGTTTTATACTGTAACAAAGTCTATACTTTAGTTCCTAGTCTGAGCCCATGATTCACACTAGATAGTTAATAAATAACACATACTTTCACACTTTATTTTGCAAGAGCAGTGTTCTTTTTCCACATAGAGAAGCACCTTACTGGCAATGACCACAGTGTCTGAGGCAGGCTCATCCCTGTGAGCTTAGGGAGTGATCAACGGAATGGAATGGGGGGGTTAGCCCACGGGATCCCCGATGCACCCAGACGCACTCTGGAGCCCACAGGATCTCCAGAGTTCAGGAAAGTTAGGATCCCTGGCTCTCCAGCTTCATTCCCTTTTCTTAACTTTAAGCTCTAGGCAGGAAGCTCTAAATCTTTCTTCTTTCACCCACCTCTCACCAGGTCCAAGATGCCTCTTCCCAAATCCTTAGATGTAACTCCCTAGTCAGGAGTCCATCTTTCTCTTCATCTGGAGTATAATCATGATGGCAGGCCTCTGTAGGCGAATGAACCCTTCAGTTAAAGCCAGAAGACCAGGTTCTGTCACTTCTTTATTATGTGACTTTGGGCAATTTGCTTGTCCTCTCTAAGCTATTATTTCTTCATCGGTAAAGCGGCAATAATAATGTTTACCTCACAAAGCTGGTGGAAGGACTAAAATAAGTAAAGTGCATGAAAGAGCTTCGCAATCTGTAAAATTTTGTACACACTTCAGTTGTTAATTGTGTTTTGGTGAGGTTCCAAGATATACTCCTGCTGAATTCCCTGGCCACGCCAAGTCTTTTTTTAAGTTCATGGGGCTCTTAACCCTATTCTGAATCTCAGCTTTGCCAGCCTTGTCTACTTCTTTGCAGAGTGTCTGGTCCCACAATCCTTGCAAAGTGGACAATGGGTGACAGGATCACATCCGTGGCCACACTGAGGGCTAGGGACAGACACCTAACCCAAATTTGCTCCCTGGAATTGGAAATTGGGACCCAGGGAGTTTATTAGTTGGTTGAATTTGAATGATTTAGAATGTCAGTTCTCAAAGTGTGGTTTATGGGTCTCTGGGAACCCCTGAGACTTTCTTTCACGGAGTCTGCAAAGTCGAAACCATTTTCGTAATAATGCTAAAAGGTCATTTATATTTTTTACTGTGCTTTTTTGCTGATGGTATAAGAGCAAAAACCTAGCATCGTAGCATGAATTCAGGCAGTGGCACCAAACCATAGTCATTCTATTTTTTACCACCATGCACTCAGTAAAAGAAAAAGAAGAGAAAAGAGAAAAAAAAGCAAAAGTCAGTTTCACTTGAGTCTTCTTGATGGAGTGGTAAAAATCATTAACTTCATTAAATCTTGACTCTTGAGTACATATCTTTTTACTATTCTGTGTGATCAAATGGGAAGTTTGCATGTCATACTTCTACTGCATACCGAAATAGGCAGCTTTCTTGAGGAAAACCAGTTATGTGATTGTTCGAGTTGTGAACTAAACAAGTTACTTTTTTAAAGGAGTACCATTCTTACTTGAAAGAACAAACTATGGTTTCTCAAACCTGGGTAATTGTGGCAGACATTTTCTTGAAAAAAAAAAATGAATGACATTTTCCTGTCACTTCAAGCCTTTTTTTTCTAATGATAAAATTTGAGTTTCCAAGTGAAAACTAGAATTTTGAAAACCTTATAACTGCCATCATGAGCTTTTCAATACTTAAAGATTTTCCTGATGGGATTAGTGGTGATATTAACAAATGAGATTTAAAAAATATATTTATATGAAATATGTCAACATTTGGAAGATATGTGTAACTCAGTGAACCCATTTTTTCCAAATAACAAACACATGGCTAAGAGATCTATTCAAAGTGGATATACTAATGGATTTTAATATAGCAGTAAGAAAAGTTCATGGATATGATTTCAGATTCCACCTGGCATCTAAACTTTAAGAAACTGCCCCTTGTTCAGTTCAGTGTGGTTATCAAAGATTATCCACAATCATTTGAAAAGTCTTTTAAAATACTCTTCTTTTTTAGCTACATATTCCTGTGAGGCTGAATTTTCTTCATATACGTCAACCAAAACTATGTATCACAGTAAACTGAAAGCAAAACAGAAGCAGGAATTCAGCTATCTTCATTAAGGAAACCTTTAAAGGGATTTGCAAAAAAATGCCAATCAATACTATTATTGTCACTGAAACTTTTGTTTGTTTTTGAGAAACAAACAGATCAGACTTGGGTAGTTACGTTTTGCCCATGTATGTGCAAATGAATAGACGAAGCTAGTATTTAGAGAGCTAGAGGGAGAGACAGAAGTGCAGAGAGAAGCAGAGATGAGAGCCTACATGGAGGACGGAGGGGCAAAGACGGAGAGAGAGAGAGAGAGAGAGAGAGAGAGAGAGAGAGAGAGAGAGAGAGAGAGAGAGAGAGAGAGAGGCAGAGAGAGAGGCAGAAAGAGACAGAGATGCCTTAGTTCCTGATGACTTCTGCACCAGGTTTTAATATCCTAAAACATGGCTATGCTGCTCAATTTAGAGTTCTAGCTTTCCATGTGTTCTTCCAATGAACCTCCTTTCTATTTAAGCTGCCTTGAAAAAGGTGTCTTCCCTGTGTGATGGTCATGAATGTCAGCCCACAAACTCAGGTGTGCAAGAGATATGATCTTTCAAACTTTCCTATAAATTGACTTAATTTTATCTTTGGGACTACATCCTGCTGGGTTCTGAGTCATTCTTGCGGCTTTCTGTCCATTTTCAGGTTGTATCAAAGCTCACACGGGGAGCTCCATGTGAGAAGGCTGCTCCCTCGAAATCTCTAAAGAGAGACCAGAAAGATACCCTGTGATGATCAGCTTGGAGTGGCTTCTCCCACCATTAGGAAGGGTAGGCTAGTGGTCCCTTCTTAGTCCTGGCGAAGTTGGTCCTGATCACGCAGAGAAAACCAAAGACATATTCAGATGGAATCTTTCCGTTTGGGTTTCTTGAAAGGTTGATAGAGAAAAATGGAAGTTTTGGGATTCTGATCCCACAGTAGCTGGAGGAGGGAGAGAGGCTACAATTGCCCAGGGACAATGTAATGCATTTTTACCTTCTCTCCCTACTCTCTGCCACACCTTGCATTTGCAAACACTGGTAGTTTAAAGGGCTCTTTTTTGGCTGTGGACCTGTGTTTTCCTCCGCCCTTCCTTTACTATGCCCCTGGCAGTGATGATGGAAAATTCCGAGTGAGCTCTGAAGGCCTGGGAAGAATCTGGGGGACACCACTATTCTGGTCTACACTTCATCAAAGTGGATCAGTTTTCCACATCCACCCCTTTTTTCCTTTATATTCCCACAGCCACCACCCCCGATGGCCCACATCCTTGCATGCCTGGATCCACCTGGCCTCCCCACTTTGGTGAGCCATTCTGCTCACAGATTCTCAGAAGAATCCTCCAGAGATGCAGTGTTCAGCTTGTCATATCATTCATTTAGCACTTGGCACATTTAACTCCTTTTTAAAGATCATTTCTTTATGCGAATGTCTTGTCTTCCCTTGAGAGTGGAGAATATTTTCTACTTTCTTATTTTCTTCTGTGTATCCTCAATGTTCAGCACAACATAGAATGTTTGCTGCCAATGCTGCTTTTCGCGGGGACATGAAAGGTGTCTTTGGGTGGTTATAGTTAATTCATTCAGTAGCCAGTATTTAGTACCTGTTGTTTGACTTACTCTGCTGAGTCCTGGGGTCTCAAAGATGAATCAGCTACCTCTCGTGTGCTCATGCTAATGCAGCATGATAAATGTTAGGATTGCTCAGTAGTCGAGCTCCTGTTTCCTCCGTTCAGCTGTCTTCAACCACCTCAGGTAGTTTACCTCAGGGTAGTTTAGAACCCTTCCTCCCTGCTTCCCAAGTCCCCTCAGCATTTATCCATTAGTGCATTTAGCATGCAATCTGTATTTGAAAAAAATCTAACACTTTATTATTAAAACTTTCAAACATACAAACAAGTAGAGGGACGAATGTAATGATCCCTCCCTGCTGCAAATAATTATCAACATTTTGTCATTCTTTTAACCTATATTCCCATTACTGTCCCCACCCTCATGTATTTGTTGAAAAAATCAACTCAATTGTTCTGTTTTCATAGTCCCGTATTGGCTAATTCTACCCCTGTGGTGTTTTGCCATCTTTTCCTAGACCTTGGAATCCTGTCAGCTGGCAGATCTAGAGGCTTGGTATCAGTCAGGTTCTATTTCTTTTCCAACAAGAGTAGGTCATAGTTGTATATCTTTAATTATACCACACCTGGGGGCACATAATGTCCTGTTAATACTATATTCTCATGGTCTGTTTTCTTATCTTCCCTGTTTGACTTGCTGTTTCTTGAGGAGAGGGACTCTTGGTTATTTCAGACGCCTTGTGCCTAGCTCTTCCTCGGTCCAGCGACTGAAGAGCCAGTGAGTACCTCCGATGAGGGAGCTGGGAACGCCTTTCTACAGGATGTGGGTCTTGAAGGATGAGCAGGTGTTTGTCAGGGAGATGATGAGCAGACATCCCAAAGAACAGACCTGGGAGACTTCAGTAATCTGCTTAACCCTCGTGGGTGTGGTCCTGTTGGTGCAGAAGAGGCATAAATAATTCAGTGACATTTACTTTAGCTGAGGTAGTTATGTGGGCAGAGAGGGTTTCTCACAAAATAGTTCCAAGGCCACTTCTCTATTGTCTCTGGGTTAATTCCAGCCCTACTGGGAACTAGGCAAGGAGTTTAAAAAGCCCCGTGAACCTCAGGTGAGGGCTGGTGGGTGGCAGTGTTAATAGCACAAGGGGCATTGGGATGAGTCACCTCATAGATATCACCAACCCCTTTCATCCACTCATTCATGGAGAGAGAAGAGCAGGCACCCTGCAGAGGGACAGATCTAGGCTCAATTCTAGCTCTGACTCTAAGTGGCTGAGTGATCTTGGGCAAGTCCCCTAACATTTTTGAGCCTCCATTTCTTTATCTGTAAAGAGGTGATAATAACAATTACTTTGAAGGCTGGTTATGAGAAGTATGTATAATCATATACTGTAAGCATCTAAGATGGTAACTGGTACAGCTTAGAGATTAATGCATGCTGTGGGGACGGAGTCCCAGAGAGCAGTTTCCAGGCTCTCGGCCTCACATGGAAAGGTGCTGGCTCAGGTAGTAGATGGCCATCAGCTGTAACCAGTTAGCCAGTAGCCACTAATATAACTGCCGTGGCTACGCTGGGGTTGGTTGGCAGAGAAATGGATGGCGAATTGTAGCTAGCAGTGGGTTGTGATTTGGTTGGTTGGCAGAGAAGTAGACAGCAAATTGCGGATCGTGTGGCTCCTGCTTCCTGTGTCTCCAACCCAGCCGCCAGCGAGACTATAGTGATATGAATCCCCTATCTATGTCTCCGTGGGTGTTCCTTTTTGGCCTCACCATATCCTGTGTTCTTATGAGGGGAGCGGGACCAGAGACTCTGCGTGACATATGCTAATTCTCTTCCTTCTGTTTTGCAAACATTTTGAGGGACTAGTGACTACGAAGCACTGTGCCAGGCAGGGGTGAAACAAAGATGAACCCATCATACACAGACTGTCTTCTGGGAGCCTGCAGTCCAGTAAGAGAGGAAATAAGGTAGATGGCTAAGTACACAAAATCATTACAACACGAGATAAAGAGTATGAGGTGCTATGAGAGAGATGTAGCTAGAAATGCAGTGGGATAGCCATGTCATTACCGTGTGTGTGTGTGTGTGTGTGTGTGTGTGTGTGTGTGTGTGTGAACTGATTCCATCCAGGGCAGGTGGTGCCGTCCCTAGATTAAAGCATGTTCTGCTTCTTCAATTATAACATGTTTGAGTCTCTAATTTGGATATTGAAAGAAAAAAAAATCCTTTTTTGCTTCTATGAGGAATGGGGCTGTCTACCAAAATGACCCAACAACATCCATGACCTGGGGGTGAGGACACACCTGGCTCCTCCATCTTTGCCATAACGTCAAAGCCTCTTGGGGGACAGTCAGGTACAGGTACAGTAGAACACAGCTCTTTGGACCAGTGACCTTAATCTGATTTGTTTCATCTGTGATGCTACAAAGCTCAGCTGGTTGATCCCGTAGAAAGAATAAACCACAGCCTGAGCCTGAGGATAATTGGGAAGAATCTCCCGCTGGCACACACTGGGAATCAGAGGGGCACATCCTACTCGGCAGGGCCAGAGGCTCTGAAAGCAACATTTTCCCTTCCAAAGTGAAGGGTAGACTCTGCAAGGATTTGTCTCCAGGCAGCACTACAGCCTCCTCTTCTGGCACCTGGGAGACAGCCGCTGCTCTGCGGATTCCTGGCACTGTCAGAGGTGAAAGGCAGCAGGACCACGCATGCGTCCCTGGAAAGTGAGCCTTTCTGAACAGAACAGCACCTCTGGGAGAGCACACACCAGGCTGGGCTGCCAAGCTGACTCAGTGAAGGGTGGGCGGCTAGAAGGACAGGTTTTTTGTGTGAGAAATCTAACTCAGTGATCCATCTCCCCGGCTCACACTGTGTGTATCTGACAGCCTGTGGGTTTCGTCTGGATTCACAGCTTTATTAGGCATCACAGCAGCTGAACGGGCTTTTCTTTTTATTTGGAAACCCGAGGCCCCCTAGCTAGTCTTAAAATTCTCAGCCTTTTCTTTCAAAAACTCTTGTATTAAAATCGTGAAGTATTGTACAATCACGGAAAAGATCAGAGAAAAAGTGTATAGCATCATGAAGGGAACACCCAGGTAATTGTAACCCAGACCAAGACGTAAAGCATTTACAGCTCCCAGAGCCATGTCCCTCTCTCCTCCACAGGTCCCTTCCCAGTCATGCCCCTCTCTACTCCCTGATTTTAAGGCTCATTGCTTCCTTGCTTCTCTTTATGCTTTTGCCACCTAACTATTCAACTCGAAACACTATAATTGAGTCTTGCATGCTTTAACATTTATGTAAATTGGATTATACAGCATGTTATTTCACTGCTAGTTTCTTTCACCCCATATTATATCTATGAGATGCATCTATGTAGTTACATGAAGCTATAGTTTGTCCATTTTCATGGATATATAATATTTCATCGTTAGGACACATAACATTGTATTCATTCTGTTGTTTCTGGACATTTGAGCTGTTTCTCCTTTTTGGCTCTTACCAGTAATGCTGCTGAGAACAGTTTTGTATCTGGGTGTAGGAGTTCCTTTTACAAGGAAAGCTGGGATATCATTGTATGAACTGGAGACAGGAGCCTGTGGCAATGTTGAGATGCAGGGAGCTAACTGTGTATTCAGGATGGTGCCCCAGCCCCTCTCCTGCTCACCATTGGGTGGGTGGATGTGGCTGGAGGTCACGCTTATTAGAATTCTCCCTAGAAATCAAGGGGGAAAGAAGCCAACACTTACTGGGCAGGATAAAGGGAACAACTTGAAAGGGTACTGAACTGGAGATCAAAGAGCCCTTCTTGCTGCTGGCTTTGATGTTAGCATAACTGCACACACTGCAATAATTAATTAACTTATCTTCGGAACTTGCTGCAGTCCCACCTACCGCTTTCCAATCAGCCACCCTCCACTCTAAGCCAACACCGTCATCATTAACAAATCCTGGGAGTTGGAGCAAGGGTGCCCTCGGCTGCCACAGGCACTCAGAGCTGCTGGAATAGCTCTGGGGAAGAGCTTTGAAGTCCACTTGGAGAGACTGTAAAATCAGAGAAAGTTGGAACTTGAAGTCCTTAGAGATCATCATAGGCAGACTCCGACTGTTTATAGGCTTGTTCGGGAAAGTGGAGTTTTAATGGAAAAGAAGTGGTGTTTGTTTTTATTCCATGGAATTGGTAGGCAGGGCATGTTCCAGGAAGAATCCCCATTCTTCTCCTCTTTCCACTCCCGTTGTTGCACCATTTCTTCAGCCTGTGTCTCTTGTTCTAGAAATTAATTTGTCTATTCTTCTAGCTTTGAGGAATAGATATACATATCCCTTGAATAAGCCTTTGACAGAGGTGCCAATCAATATAATCTTAAAGGTACCAAGAGGAGAACAGAGAAATGAGAGGTAGGGAAAAGAAACAGAAAAAATGGTTGTCAGGACAGGTAAAACTAAACTGTGGTGAGAGAGGTGAGAAAAATGACATCAAATGGGAGGGGACATTTTGTCTTCTGGTTTATTAGCTAGTAAGGTGTCTATTCAAGTTTTAGCCACCTTCTTGTGGTGTCAATTGTGGACTGCCCTCAGGCAAAAGGACACAAAAAATGGGCAATTATCCAGTGTTGTACTTTACCTCTGAATATCGACCACCTCCAGTTTTTGCCTGCTTATGAGCACTCTCAAGTGGCTCCAGGTATTGTTTCTTGTGTTTTGTCCAGAGTTCACAATTGTTATTTTGGGAGGATTGGTCTAATATGAGCTACTCTGTCATTACTAAAAAGAGAACCTTGTGATCTATTCCTGCCTAATGATCTTATGGCTTGATTTCTAATTTGTTTTATTAAAATAATATGGTAAAGCCTCTGATGGGAAATGATTTTTTCACCATCAGAAATGCTTCCAGTGTTAAAAAGATAGTTAATAGTAATAATAACAGTACAGTAATTTTAAAATCATGACTTAATAAATGTACTTTAGTTAGAAAGATCTGAGGATAATGTTTCTTTGAAAATTAGATAGTTTCCACAAACAGAAAGCTTTAGAATAACCAAAAAATTTCAAGAATATTTTTCTAGTCTTTCCCTCTTTCCAGGGAAAAATGGAAACTTCTTATTTTGCCCACTTCTAAAGTTTATCCTCCAAACCCAGCTTTACATTAATTTGTGCAAAATGTGGGTGTTGGAATAGATTTTAAATTTTGTGGAAAACTGTGGTAAGAGTACAGTTGGGTTTAGAAATAGAGAATTTGTATTACTTTAGGGCATGATTTTGGAAGGATTCTCTTTGTCTTTATTTTTGGTGCAGATCAGAAATAAATGTTTGTGTGTTTTTAAAAAAACCCATTCTGGCTTTCTGCATGTTATATAACATCATCTTGTAAAAAGTCTAAGGTTTCCTTTGGTCAGTCTATCATCGCATTTGATTGATGAATACTCAGGTCATCATGGAACACTATGGTTAACTTACTATTGTTGGGACACAGGGAAAAAAAATGCTGAAATACTTCATGGCTCTGCTCAGCAATGAATCCTGAAGTACAAAGGCTCCCAGACCTTTCCTGTATTTTATAAGACATAAAATGAGCAGAGCCCTGGTATTTTAACCATGGTGAAACTTGCCTGGGAGACAAATAGATGTGGGTAACTCTAGATCCCTTGCTCTTAGGAATTACACTTTCTTATTAGCCTCTTCTCCAAGATGGTCTCTGCTAATATGAGTGAGACATTTGTATTGCATTTTATCAAAGCTTGACTATTATATTCCAAAACCTTTTTGAATGATTAACATTTTAAAAGATAATGAAATAACAAATATGACTACATATGACAAAATGTATTAATAAATAAAATATAATAATATTTCTGAGGACTCAAATACATGTTATTTGATTTTCTTCATCCAATACTGGTATTTTTTATACAATAAAACTGCAAAATAGTTTCTTGAAGTACATCTGGGTGGCCAAAGACAACACATGTTTTTTTACAAAAGGCAATACATTTACGTAAACAAGCAACACATTTACATAGACATTATCTTATATGGCCACTAATAAGTTTTATCCAGGTTCTACTCTTACTATATATCCTGACAAACCACTGAGAAACCCAGGAGAAACTGAGAGGTTGTATACTCCAAATTATGAAAGCATCTAACAAAAATGTGAGTCTTTTAGCTTTATGAAAAGTAAAAAACTTATATAAACATTTTGTTATTTAATCTAAACATGAAAGTTTGCATTAGTTATCAGTGAGTGCTTTGTTATGCTGCCAACTAAAATTTTTTTTCAAAATGTTGTTCTGGTTTATGTAATTCTGGATTGATGTTTTGTTACATTCCCTCATTATAATTAAGCCAAGGGAACTGGATTTTAGTTGTTTGTTTTTGGAGATTATAGAGTGATGAGGAATCTAAATGTTTCCTTATGAAGCTTATGGGAAAGATCTTAGGAGTAAAAAATAACAGAAGAAAAGGATATTCTTTAAATCAAGTAATCATAATTTGCCAAATAACTGAGTTATTTTCTGGCTCTTTCTCATGACATGTTAGGGCCCAGACCCTGGATCAAGGTTTGGCAAGATACAGTGGGAGGAGGACTTGGACAAAACTGGTAGTAGCCACATAAGGTAATGTCTTATCATCTTCCTTTCTCACTTTTGTCTTTTGTAAAAGAGATTTGTTGTCTTTGGCCATGCAGCATGTGCTCCAAGGAAATAGTTTCTGTTCCATTTTATAAGAATTGGATAAAGAAAATCAAATGACTTGTGTGTAATTTGTGTCCTCAACAAAAGTTATGAAATGAAGGTACAGAAAGCTTAGGATAAGCCAGAGAGCAGTGATCAGGCTCCCATTTTTTCTAACTATTTTATATGGGCCCCATAAGAAATTTTTAGCCTCCTTTGTCTTAATTTTCTCATTTTCTGTTGATTCAAAACAGGTAAAGATGAAATTCAGACAGAATGGATGGGACTGGATGTGGAAGTACCCAATCAGAGAGGCTTATTATTATCATTATTATTTTTTATCAAAAGGGAAATTTCTGTTAAGGCTCCAAAAAAAAAAAATCACTTGGATCAAGATATAAAATAAAAGTTTGGGAATAGAACCAGTATTATTATAACCAGTTTCAAATATATTTTAGCTTTGCCAGCCCACTTGAAGGTGTTTTCCAGAATGTAGACCAATCACTTTGTAAGCTAACCATGTGGGTAGAAGGTGACCCCTTTTTCTCCAGAATCACTATGTGCCCAATAGCTATGTTAATGATGTAGTTACTTGGTATTTTTTCCTGTGGGGGACATCTAGAACACAAGACATAAGTCATCACTTTTAGTATTAATTCTCCAAGTATAAAGAGAGATTCATCTATAATGGCTGTGAGCACAGATGTGACAAGTAACAAAAAGTAATAAAAACAGCTAACGTACTGAATGCTCATGATAAGTTATGCATTATGAAACCACTTTACTCATTCAATCCTCACACATGAGTAAGTATCATTATTATACCTATTTAAAAACGGGGCTATTAGGCTTATAGGATTTGCCTGATGTCAGATAGCTAATATGTAGAGGGCCCAGCTTTTAATTTCAGATCTGCCCTCCTCCAAAGCTATTTTTAGTAATTTCCATATCCTACTATTTATTTATCAATGAAATTTACCATATTCAGTTGACTCATAAATTCATCAAATTAATCATATTAATATGATTAATGTAGGGAGCCAATTGGATGGACCAGTTTATATAGAGACAGAAAGAAGTTATTCCTGTGAACCAAGTTGCTTTGTTTAATTTAAATGTCTACTTATATGCAGATGGTAAGTAAATCTGTGGTGTAGCAGTTCTCAGGTTATAGTATGGAGACACCTGGAGGTCCTTGAGACATTTGGAGGGCATGTGTGGTCAAGCCTATTTTCATAATAAGACTAAGACATTATTCGTCTCTTTTTTTTCACTCTCTTAAGAGTGTATAGTGGAATATTCCAGAGGGTGTATGATGTGTGATATCACAATAGACTGAAAGCAGAAGGAGATGTAAGAATATATTAGCAATCTATAAAGATAGATATTAAGGAGATTTACAAAAAGATAAAACAATGCCTTCTCACTGAATAATTTTTGTTTTGGAAAATGTAATTATTTTGCATATATATATACATATTTATGCTAACACTTAATGGGTTTATTTTTATTTTCAAAGAGATATTTTTAAAATGTTTGTTTTAACATTTAATATAGTAAATATCTATTGTATGCAGATATAACCCACATAAACAAGAGCTCATTGGGGTCTTCTATAATTTTTAAGAGTATGAAGGGGCCTTGAGACCAAAAAATTTAAAAACTGCTTCTCTAGTGTAACGAAATTTAGATGAACAGGGATGTTGGGTTTAACTGTTAAACATATTAGTCTTCCTTTTCTTTCTATTGCTTTCTAGCAGAGTAACTTGCAACTTATTGAATCTTGAAAGAAATTTCTCAGTGCGAGGTGGTTGTGGAATCCCTGTACACATTTTCCTCATGATGATCTTTCCAGTTCACAATGCTTCTTACTGACAGGACCCTGGCAGCCATGTTTGTGTTATGGACACCAACCCCGCACCCCCTGTAGCTGTTGGCTGGAACAGGGTAAACTAAAGGTGAGCCAATTAAATTCTCATTCCCAGGAATTTGGTGTTGGATTCAGAGACAGCCAATTACTCTTTCTTTATGTCAGGAACTGAGGAGGTGAAAACTCAAGTGGTGGGGAAGCATCCAGAGAAAGATGGTCTGAAGAGAGAGAAGAAACAGGTGTACTGAGAGGAAGGAGGAGAAATGGAGAGGAAATACTGTCTTTGTTTCCAATGGCTTTCCAGGTCTTTATTCTAGACCCTTCTGAAGGTTGGCTGCCTTCATGACCCTTCATGACCCCAGGGTAATTTTGTGAATTACCCCTGTAACCTTAGAATAAAATTACAATGAAGCTAGCTCAAGTTGATTTCTGTTATTGTCAGCCAAACAGATCTTAATTAAAGCACTCAGTTTCCATAAAGCTGAAATTCTTGTGAAGACTGGACACATTATACTTGTTTAAAGGTGCAGTTGAAAACATCTCAGAAAAATTGAAAATAATTTGTCATAAGAATGAATAAGAAAATGAATAAGGAAACTGGTCCAGTCATTCCCATGTGAAATTTTAGCAATGCTCATAGACATCACTGGCTTCAGAAGGGCAAGCAAAGTGTGGTAGATGGGTAGTCTGCTAGTGAACGCTGAGGCATGTCTGTCTTTGCCTTTTCTAGTTACCTTGAAATCCCCAGTCACTGCTCTGCTGAATTAGAGTGTGGGCACATCATAGAAAGATTTTCTGCCCTAACCAGTTCATTTCAGTGTTACCATCTTAGTCTTTGCTGAAGTCGGTAGGGCCACTTCTGTCATGTTTACCACTGTTTCCCTAAGGACTTAGAACAGTGCCCGGCACAGTGTGGGCACTCAGTCAATATTTGCTGAACAAATGAGTAAGTGGTCGTTTTCAACAGTTGTGGAGGAGTTTCACTAGACCAAATATTATGGGAGTTAACATCTTATTAAAATTTAATTTTGACTTTTAAGGTTCAAATTTGAAATGCAATTTTCACCCAGATAAAACAAAATTATTTTCTCTCATTGGAACCTCTTTCCTAACAAGTCTCAGTCTCTCTGACACACCATGCAGAGTCATATCACTCCCTTCCTTGTTTCTCATGGATCAAACCTAGCAGTTTTTGTTTTTTTTTTCCGTCCCTGGGTTCTATGTAGTCTCCTAGTTAGTGATAAGATGCCGTCATGGCTCATATGATGGGGAGTAGCAGAAGATTAAGACAGAATGAGCAATTGAAACCAGATCAAGGGAAGATTTGAGGGCCCAGGATGAGGAGTTTAGGTTTTGTCGTGTGAATATTAGGCTATCCTAAAATAATATCATAAGTTCTTCCACTCCCTGACTTCTTTTTACTTGAAGAAATGCATCTTTTAGGAATGTTAATGAGGCCTCACTGTGCAGAATGGATTGGAAACTGAGAACCCGGAAGTCATTTAAGGACTGTTACTACGGTCTGGATTTGGCATAAAAAAGATATTGTTTCTTTTGACTATGACTGTCGTTAAAGGTGCATGGGGATACTTCATGTACTGTTAGACTACAAAAAAGACAGTTTATGCTTCTTTTTTCTCAAGACCCTGTGCTCTGAACAGAGTGTAAGCAGGGCATGTAAGTGGGGTTTAGGAGTTGATGTAATTATATACTTTCTGCACTTGTAAGGGTTTCATGCCTCCATGCCACTGATATTGTCAGTTTATCTTCCTGCCATGCCATCTTCCTCATTCTCCCCCAATCAAAATTGCCGTCATCCTCTAAATCCACTTCATCTCTGTCACCTAATCTGCTAATCAGATTTAAGATCTCCTCCCACCTTCCACAGCAATAACTAGTTTCTTTAGTATACACTTACTTCATTGTGCCTCGTATAATGTCCATCTCCCACTGGTCAAAACGTTGCAAAAATGTAAATCATTCCAGTTAACGTTGTGAAATTCATGTACTCTGTGTTCACAGCTACCAGTTTCCAACCTACTGGGCATCCGTGAATGACTTGCACGGCTGTTCTTTTTCCTGAATGTTACCTAAACACCAAGATTACAGGGTAAATATGCAAGTAATTGTTGCAGAGTTGAATCCCACCTATTCAAGCTCCCTGCTGTTTTTTTTTGGAGATGAAATGACATGTAATTTAACCGTGTTGGTCTAGCACGGCTTACAGTAAATGGTGTGCATGATTTGGAAAGGTTCATTAGTCAGATCTAACGACTTGACTACACTCTTCAAAATATGAGTGATTAGGACTCATTCAGTGAAATGAATTGGTACACAGGAGTAGGTTCATGACTGAGACGGATAAATGCCTTTTACAAGTTTTTAGCAGAAGAACAAGAGCCAACGGAGCTAATGACTCTGGGCTTGGGTTTATATAGTGTTTTTATCCAAGTGCTGTGCCTTAAAGCACTTTGTTCCTCCAACATAATCACCCAGCCTTTAAATTCAGCTCCTGGTCATTCTGGGTGGAGTGGAAGTGAATGCAGACTCTAATAAGAGGTTGGATATGCAACGGAGACCCATTACTGTTCTTATTTGCCTCTTGGATTCAGAGATCCGAAATGTTCTGTATGAGATTGAGGAAAATTACATGGTGAAACATTATTTAATTATATTCAAATTCCTTCCTTCGGGCTTGACAAACATGAATTAGAATAGACTCTTAAATTGCAAGGGCGAGACTGTGGAACACCTTGGTAATTGAAGGTAGAGACCAACTTCTCCCTGGAGTTCAAAATTTCCTTCCACCCCAAGGGAAGGAAAGTCCTACCTTCTGTATAGCCTGCCTTCCTGGGAGGCATGGGCTTTTTCCTTTGTTCTCCAATCTGGGCTATCTTAGGGAGCAGGCAACATAGGAACACACAGAAAACCCCATTGTGGATTGTCTTTTAGAAGCAGTTAATGCCTGGTGATCTTCAATTGCTTCACTGTCATAATCACAACACCATGCACACATTGTGGGCAGTTGGGTGGAAGCAGTTAGAGGAGGTCAAGGGAACAGGCATCTGCCTTGTTTCTGCAATTTGGCAAAGGCAGTGGGGTCCACTACAGAGAAGGCCCTCAACATTCATGTGGAGTTTTTTAGCCTACACATCATTTTGTTCTCAGCTTAGCAGAATAAATGGAACAACTGCTGCTGCTTTGGAAGAGCTATTACTATGAGGATTCTTATTTAAAATATACTCCGCAAATTATTTATGCCTGAGTGGCATAAATTAATTTATAGAAGACATTGAAAAATATGTTCATTATCTTATTCTAAGCAGCATTCATTCATTCATTCATTCATTCAAGCAGTATTTACTGAGGGCCTACTATATACCAGAGACTGTGCTGGGCCCTGGGGATGCAGCTGAGGACACTTAAGGATTTAGCCCATAGAAACCTTGATATGCACAGATCATAAATCAAAAGCAGATAAGTGATAGTCTAGTCTGACTCCCTATTTTGCAAATTAGGAATCTGAGACTGCCCATCCTTTGGGAATTGTAGTTATGGATAAGAAACATCAAGGTGAGCTGCAAGTTGGGTGGAGTGGGGATTCCAGCCAATAACAAAGTTCAGGAATCAAATTCTTCTGTTTGAAGAATCATTTTCTTTAGACTAAGTCAAGATTAGATTAAGAAGGAAGCATCTCCTCTTACCTATAACACTATAAATCCCTTTTCAAAGCAGAAGGGACAAATTGTATATTGATGTTAATACTAATGCTCAAAAAACATTGAAATAACATCTTGTAAGTGGCTACTAGAAAACTAGTGATGTGCTTTTTCCTATATTATCTAATCCTTCAACCATCCTGTGGCATAGAGATTATAATTCTCATTTTACAGAGAGGGCAACTGAGTTGAAGAGACTAAGTCATCTGGTAAATAAGTAAAAGGGGAGCCAGGCCTTCGAGGGTTTCCTGACGCCAACTAAGCCCAGTGCTCTTTGTACTGTGCTGCACAGTACTGCTGCCCCGGGTGTTGGTTAATTCACTGACTTGACAGTTTTTGATGGCATATTACAGGCCTGACATTGTGCTATGCACTATGACAGCACAGATAAGAAACCAGAACCTGCCTTCAAATAACCCGAGAAGTGACAGATGCTGTGGCATTGGCGTGTAGGGAGCTCAGAGGAGGCTCACGGTCCTGGTCCTGAGGTGGTCTGAGAAAACATCCCGAAGGAAGCAACCCTGAAGCAGGACAATTCGCCAAGTGAGAAGTAGCCAGGTAAAGACTGGGTGAGTCCAGGATGTCACAGGCAGAAGGACCAGTGTGGGCAAAGGCACGGGGTTTTGAGCAAGCATGGTGCAATTAGGAAACTATGAGCAGGCCGACAAAAAGCTAAGGGCATGAAGAAGACGGATGCCAAATCTCTGATTTTCAGTGAGTAGACTATTGAAGACCATGCTTTCAAGTTAGTCTAATGGCCAAAAAGATTTTGTTCTCCAAAGAGACTTTTTCATAGCAACATAGACCTCAACTTCTGCCCTCAACTCAGTGTTATGGGCCTGTCATTTTCTGACTTCTCTGAAGAATGTGCCAACCGTCTGAATGATGATTTCCCAGGAGGATCAGAAAACCTGATGTTAGAATTATCAACAATCGTTCCTAGAGCTTCAGATCCCTTTCTGGGGCTTCTCTGATTTTGTGGTAGGTTTTGCTTTGAAGTTGCAGGAAAGAAGCCTGAACCCTCTGTGAAATGACAGCAAGTTGGTTTCTAACAGGAAGCTTATGATCAAATTACTTGTGGATACATATGTCTTGAAAGGAACATTTATTTGTC
This sequence comes from Rhinolophus hipposideros, assembly GCF_964194185.1. Taxonomy (NCBI): domain Eukaryota; kingdom Metazoa; phylum Chordata; class Mammalia; order Chiroptera; family Rhinolophidae; genus Rhinolophus; species Rhinolophus hipposideros. The sequence continues at coordinate 63,853,976 of NC_138049.1, read as the reverse complement.
TGATGTTTTCTGTTATTGGTCAAAGTTTATTCCTTTAAGATTCACTATGTCAAAATATATTCTAAAACATGCACAACTGAACATTTCAAACCTTCTAAAGCAGCAGGGTATGCTGACTACTTGTATCCACCCAGGTGGATGAGCCAGGCTATAAAAGCTGTCTTTGCCTGCATCTGAAAAATGCATTTAATCTTAGTCTGAAATATCAACAGTGGAAGCATCAACCCAACTTTGGTTTTCGATTTCAATTTTAGAATCCCTCAGTTGGTCTAGTTATGTTTATCCCTAATTTGTATGACATAATCCTTTCTTTTCTCTTCTCCTTGTAACCAAATATTTGTGTTGTGCTTCTAACACAAATACACATGATCCCTGTCTCAGCTAGACACTGGGTAAATGAGTAAAAAGCTCTGCTAAGGAAAGGATTGAAACCTGCAGTGGAGGTGATCAACACCGTCTTTCAGACTCTTGTGGCTGCGCTGAAATCCAGAATATATGTTGAACAGAAGTGCTGTCACAGCTTCTCAGGAAGAAGGTCAGAAGAAAACAAAAATGACTTCAAGGCCTTTTACATCTTTCTTTTTATGACCCATAGAGGGACTTGCCTGACAAGTCTTCACAAAAATTAGCTTACCCAACAGAGGCCAGGTGGTAAATCATCTAAACGTGTCCTAGACCTATAGGAGGAAAGAGTTAGCTGTTCCTGGCATGGCCTTCTTGTATTGTTGGTCCTTTCATTGGATGATTATTGGGACCATGCATATAGACAAACATACTTTGAGCCTGGTTACCTTTCTATCACATAGTACTGTGTTTCCATGAAAATAAGACCGGGTCTTACATTAATTTTTGCTCCAAAAGACGCATTAGGGCTTATGTTCAGGGGATGTCCTCCTGAAAAATCATGCTAGGGCTTATTTTACGGTTAGGTCTTATTTTCGGGGAAACACGGTACTATAATCCTAGAAGTGATCCTTTAAACTTTCATTGCCTGGATTATCTCAACTGAAACATGAGGATAATATAATTGAGTCACTTCACAGGGTTATTGGAAAAGGTTTTAATAAAAGTCATTCTGTATATAAGGGGCATTCTTGGGTTAGAATAACTCTGCTATTAGTACTGCGCTCTTTTATTATCAAAGCTCTGTTTTCTTAATTTTTTTTGTCCTTGAAACATTTATTGAATACATCAACCTGTATTAGGTTAGGCTGAATAAGTAGTAAAATCCCGAATAATAGAAGATTAAACAAGTGAGAATTTTATTTCTCTGTCATGTAAATAAAATCTGGAAGTAGGCACTAGGCTTCACGGGTATCAGGAACACAGATACCTATCTTTCTGTTCCACCCTTCTAGTCTAGGATTTTCATTCTCAAACTTACCTCATGGTCTAAGATGGTTGCTGGGGGCCAAGTCATATCTGAGAGGCAGGTGGGAAACAAGAGGAAAGACAGAAAACAAATTCTGCCCTTAAAGCAGAATTCTCTGAGGTCCCAGACATTTCTTCCACTTCTGTCTCATTTGCTAGAATTTAGGCATATAGCCATTCCCAGCTCCTAGAGATCCTGGGAAATGTGACTTTTTAGCTGGCAGTCTTGCCATCCCAAATAAAATCAGAGATCTGTTACTAAGGCAGAAGGGGAAACATGGATGTGAGGATAGAGAAGTAGCACTTTTTTTCTTAGTCTAATCCTTTGATATCCAGACATTCATGTGCATCATTGCTACATAGAAAATACACTCACTCTAAACAGTTCCTCAAGGAAATGGGAATCTAGGATTGGGTATATGATTGAGTTGGAATTTGAAGGCAAAAAGAATCCAATTATTATTAAAGATGGGACATTGGTAGTTTTTGTTACCTGTGGTAGAAGATTTACTTAAATGTTTACCAGAGCAGGTCTTTGGGAGAGAATGGTTATTGCAAGACCTCATTATGAAGGGCACATGAAGAATATAAGACCTGTGGGCTTGGCTTACTGCTTCAAAGTATCCTGGAGAAGTTAAAGAAGAAAATAATAGGTTCAAGTTATAAATTATCCAGTCAATGAATGATCAGAAAACCAAGGAATTTCTAAGGTTGTCCTGAAGAATTTTTTTATTTCATAGCAAAGGATTTATGTAGCTGAAAATCATATACAGAGTCTAATCCTGTGAGTTGTTGAATTATGACATAGTTTGAATTTGTAGTCTTGCCAGCTCTCTCAAGTAAAGATTAGGGCATTGATGGGAAATAGTGGGACACCCTAGAATTGGAATGAGGACATTTGGGATGAGCTGGATGACTGAGAACCCCAAACTCACAAACTTTATTTTTGGTACCAATTACTACTATATTGCTCAGTGTTTTTTAGCTGGAGACAACAGAATCCACACTGGCTAATAAGAGCATGACCAGAGGTTGCTCTATGCTCACAATCCACTTGCCATGTCCTGGTGACATGACTTCTGCTAGCTGCAAAAGAGACTGGGAAATGTAGTCTTCAGCTGAATAGCCATGTGCCTAAATAAAACTTCTATCATTATAAAAGGACAAAATGAACATTGGTGAGATAATCAATGGTATTTCTAACTAAAATGAATGATGAAAGAGGAGCTATTTGAGTAAGAAGGCTGTGGGAAGGAGGAAACTAAGTTTGGTTTGAAAAGTATTGAGTTTAAAAGCCCATGGGACATCTAGTGTTAGATGTCCAGTAAGATGGGTAGGAGAAGGGAATCTTGCCCAGGGAGAGTTTAGAAGAGAAAAGATGGCCAACAGTGAAGTGGAGGAAGGAGAGTCTTTGGAAAGAACTAGGAAAGAGAAGTTAGAGGAGAATTAGGAGAAGGTACTGTATCAGAAGTTAAGGAAAGAGATTAAGGAAGGACGCAGTTATTAAGAGTAACAAATGCAACTGCGAGGACAAACGGGAAAGAGGCTGAGAAAAAGTCTTGGCGTATCCATTATTGACTCAGTGTAGTGATGGGTACTGAAGACAAATAGAGGGTTGAGTTATGGTTAGGAGGTGAAGAAGTGGAGTTGTGAAGGGTAGATAAGCAGCAAAAAGGGCAGCAGGTGAGAGGCAAGAAAGTTTGTTTTGGGCATAGGAACTTTTGATCATGTCTGTAGGCTGAGGGCGTGGATCCAAGGGAGGAGAGATTGAAATGAAGAGAAGAGAGAGAATGTTAATGATATGAGATTTGTATGGTAAACTGAGTGAGGTAAAGACTCAGTGAGATGGATCTGCCCATGCCTCTTTTCCTGAGACATAAATGAAGATGATAACAATTGGTGAAGGAGATGAAGATACATTGAGAACTTACAAAGGAATCTGACAAGACTTTTCAAATGATAATAATTTTTATTAATAGTTGAATTATGGAGCTTGCTACTGGTGCATTTCCAGTGTCTACTAGCATCCAGATATACAGAGACCTAGGTTTAAGCAGCTCAATTCCCCAGCAGAAGTTCCAGCTTTGAGCTAAGGATGATCTCCTTTCTTGAAGCTCTGCAATCAGGAGATATGTAAAAGGAGAAGCTAGGGACATCTTAGAACAAATTCCAGTATGCGAGAGAGGACAGAAGCAGCAGCAATGAGGGTTATTTTTCAAGAGTCACCTTGGTTTATCAGACTATAGCAGCTGGGCCCTGGAAAGCTTTGAGTGCCAGGGATTCACTGACCCTGAGGCTCCTCCTGGAAAAAAGGAAAAATTGGGACCCTCCTGAGAAGAAATCTCAACAATGGACTAAACTTTTTAAATAGAACTTAGAAAAATTTTAGTATGGATGGTAAAATAATTATTGGAGGCCATCAGAGAGCTTTCGTGACTCACTGTTTAATAATTTCCAGCAGGATTACAGAGGATTTAAAAGTAAGCTCGAAGCTATTGAGAGCAAATAGTGTGCCAAGAATATGAGAGTGGTTTGGGTTTTGGATTCTATGAAAACTGTATTGTTAATTTAAAAAAAATATACAAAATGGATTCCTAAGTTTCAAGAAGTCTGTTCTTTTCCTGATGCTATTTATTTTGTCAAAGCAAGATATTTGATATTAAAAAAGGCTAAGCAGAGAAAGGTAGCTGTTTAAAATGTTGTTGACAAGATCATCTCAGAAGAGTTTGGCAGAGCCAAGAAGTGAAAACTTTTAGAGATTTGGGTGAGTAGTTGAGTAGAAAGGAGGTGCAGAGGTAGTGTAAGGTGCAAGGAAAGAAACAGGAATGGTGGCCCTTTCCCCGAATCCCCAGATGTGTTAGATATTTTGTGAAAAGAGGAATAATTATTTTTCTCCCTAAATCCATGATCCTTTGCAATGTAACTTTGTAGGTCCTCTCATAAATAGGTGGTGTCTTCTTCCCTACCCCTAGAATTTGGCTGAGCTTGTGACTTGTTTGGCCAATAGAATTCAAGGGATATGAATTCTATTAGGTTTAAGCTGATGCCCCAAGAAGCCTTGCACATTTCTGTGCTTACTCTTGGAACCCTGCAGAGCTCCCTAAGAACAAGCCTAGGCTAGTCTACTGGATGATGATTGTTTAGTTGTCCCCAAAGCCTCTGTTGACAGCCAATCAACCCCAGAAACAAAATCACTTAGCTAAGAAGCAGCATGAATGAGCTCAGGCAAGGACAGAAAGATAACCCCGCTGAGCTTAGCTCAAATTGCTGACTAATTGACAGAACTGGCAGCTAAATAAATGGCTGTTGTTAAGCCATTAAGATTTAGAGTGGTTTGTTACACAGTGAAAACTAACTGATACACTACTTTGGATTTGGGAAGGTAGTGAAGTAGGGGAAGAGCAAAGAAGAGAAATAGAGGTTGGAAAATCATGCCATAATAAATTGTGCTCCAATATAAACATAAAAGCAAGAGTAAAATTTACAAGAGAACTAAATACCCATAACTATCTGTCTCTAAGCGTTTCCATCCTCTACTTTCTAGAATCAGCACCCGGCCTTTCTCCAATACACATAATGAGCTGTATACTGCTCAATCAATCTGACTCTTCATGTGAGTTTCTGGTGTGGTTTCTCTGAGAGCTACAAAAAAGGGGCGGCGGGGGGTGGGGGGGGGCGGTAGGCTGCTATTGCTGCTTCTGCTGTCTTAAGCAATCTTTTCTCCTGATGGCTTCCTGAAGTTTGTGGTGTGGTTATAACTCTTTAAGTTGGTGGCCCAGTGGTCTCAGCAGTGGTAGGTGCTTTTAATTGTTCATCAGTATTCTGGAAATTTCAGTCTCTTTTTTCTTAGCCTTCCATCAGAGACTCAATTTATGTCGCTCAAATTCTTATGAGACAATTCATGGTTTTTCCAAATGAACAGGCTTTCTCTCAGCCCATTTTTCTACTCAGAATGTTTTATAAAAAAATATGGAGATACTTCTAGTTGCTTGAGGTCGATTTCTCTCCCTTTGCTAACCAGGAGCTTTTCTAGAAGATAGTTCTGTTGTGAATGGTCTTCCTGCTACCCCATTAGACCAAGGTTCTGAAGGCTCCTCTTAAGAAAGGGCCTCTCTGCATTTCTTGAAATCCTTACTGGTGGTTGTTGTAAGACATACAAACTGTAGAGCCTTTCATTCCAGGGCCTCAGAGCTCCACAAAGCTCATGGCATCCAAGGAGCTGCATGGGCATTTTCAAAGCACTTTGCCACCATTAACTGGTTAAGCAGTAATAGGGCTTTGGGAGTTAGGTAAGTCTCTGCCCCACTTTTCCTCATTGAAAGATGTTTGCTAAGAAAGATGAAGGAGAGCATCTGCCTCGCAGACAGAGCTAGGTGGGCTAAGGCAGCAAGGCATGGGGAGCGAGTGTGAGCTTCAGAATCAGCCTGGGAGTGAGTCCTGGTTACTTCTTCCTTACTAGGTATATAATATTGAACAAGTTACCCTCTGAGATTCAGATTCCTGATGTGGAAGTGGGGCCAATAATATACACTGTGGGAGAATTGTGTGATATTTTAAAAAGCAAGATTAGATATGTATGTAAAATACCTGGCATGTAATACCTATGCAATAAATGGCAACTACTGTTATTATAAAGAATGATATAAGGGGATTGGTTCTTCTCTTAAGATATGTCATAGTTTTCTAGACCACTCAGGCAAAAACAATTTGAGTCCTAGTCCTAGGGAGCTCACATTACTTGCCCTCACCCCCACCCCACCCCAATCCCAACCCCATCCCCCAGCTCTTTCTCTCAGTCCCATCCATAGCTCTGGTGAATGATCCAATATGTTATTTCCTCCTTCTTTGTTTTTGGTATGGGGTTTCTTTCTCTCTTTCCCTTGCCAAGGAACTCTCTCTTTCTTCCTCATTCAGGCAGCTTACTATCATGGTGTCCATTAGTTCTATTGGTTTCCATTCCAACTGTGGTCAGGCTGTGACTTAGAAACTTTGGGATATCCTTTCTTCCCAGCTTACTCTTACTTCCCATCACTCTTACTGTGATGAGCAAATAATTTGCCCTTGCTCACTTTGACAAGTTATGCATTGCTTCCCAACCTTTCCTACAGCATGGCACACAGTGAAAATGATAATGTTTGTGGACAAACTGGGGTGACAGATGAAGTGGCTTATGGATAGAGCCAAGTCCAGCTTCCCTGAGAAACAAACAGGGCACATTTCTAATGAGCGTTGGGAAATTGTGTTGTTGAGCATGAATTCCTTCATTATGTTGGACATTCCTTCAGTATGTTTTTGTTCATGGTTGATGATGAACAGATTCCCCACCCTTGAGGATGTATTACTGTCATGTATGTGTTAATATGGAAATGTTAAGGTAGTAAGATACAGAAGAAACAAATTGGTCCCCATGGAATCTGTCAGTATGGGGTTCAATTCAGGCTTATTCACTTACTAGCTACGTGAACTTGAACAACTCACTTAACTTCGCTGACTTTTAGTTTCATTTTTAGTAAAATGGAAGTCATAAATCTCCCTTCAGGCTTCCTGGTAGGGGAGAGGATGAGTTTAATGAGAAAATGTTAGTTTTCAACCCTATTTATAAATAGGACCATTTATCTGCAAGTGGCCAGTTCAGTTCTTTTCAAAGCGCCTGAATACATTCTGAATGCCTAGTACAAATTTCACACTGACTATCACTTATGAGTATTGGAATAGAAATGGTTTATCACCTCTGACTTTAGTTTGGAGAAGGATTTGTGATTACCAACTAGAATCATAGATTGTTCTCTTCATTTACTTACAAATAATTACCATGTCCTCACTACATGCCAAGATAAAGTCCTCAGCTTTGAGGAGGTCATAGTCTTTGTTGGAATAGGGGCTCAGAGACCAGCTACTCAGTTGGAGAACAAACAACTAGAACTCGTATTCCATTTTCCAGTTTTGTGATTCTCCCATCAAGTCATGGTGTTATTCTACGAGTTCCAGGAGATACAAGGATAAATAGGATGTTCACTTTTGCAACTTGACAATCAGACTAAATTAAATTTTAAGTGACTTGTTAAGTCAGCAGCACTAACCGTTCTAGTAACAAGGTATTTTTTTGGGGGTGGGGGCATATCTCAAGTTAAAACTAATAATATTATGGATTTAGGATTATCCTAAATATTTCTCTGAATTAAAAAAAAAATGATCTGACTTCCAGTGACAAATGGCCAGGTATCTCTCCAAGGGCTTGATATTCTTATGGTCCATCTGTTTCTCTAGCTTCTGCACACACAGACATAAACACAGATGGGCTTGAGCCACTGCTACAGGTCACATACACAAAGTTCGCAGTGAGGAAAGGAAAAGTACATGTTTCTCAGTTGGTTTCTAAGGACCAACAGCAAGTTCTTCATCACAGGATTAGAAATTGTACCAGCAATAAAGTTGAAATGAATAGTTATAATAGCATAATAGTATAATATGCGAGACATCATCTCAAAAGTACCAAAGTAAAAAACTCAAAGGATTGGAAGTCAATGTGGTTTGCTAAGACTGCTCTTATTTTTATTTTGTCACCCAGTGTATCTCCATTGCATTAGCCAGAGGTCGATTGTACTGGTTAAAGTGAGCAATTTCAAGCAAATTCAGGCTTGGAAACATAAAAGAAAAAAATCTAGTCTAGAAAATTTTCAATTACATTTGTTTTTAAGTGCATGAGTTTTTCCTATACTCGTATACCATATAACAGAATTTTTGGATTAAAAAAAAAATTCCAGAAGGTTGAGGCAGAACACTGTTTTGTAGTGTGTGTGTGTGTTTTGAGACCGTGGGTAGATAACTGAGAGTATGGAAAAGGGCAGACTGAATGGTTTTCAGATAACACACCAATAGGCCTGCATTCCTGGGGCTGATGGACATTTGATAGATTGGTAAATAAGGTGCTGAAATATTTTCAATCAAGGCATTTGTAAAAAAGAAAACTACAATAATTCCAGCACACAAAAGAAATATATATTTAATGTTTTAGAACTTCTAATTAACTTCAGGCAATCTAAGGGATTTCTTGTTAGAAAGAAAACAAGGGATTAGATAACTAAAGTCTGATCTAGTTGTTTAGAATAACTTAGATTTTCAGTAATGGTAAGCCAAATTGGTATAACACTCTTCTTCACTATCATCATTGTCTGTCATGTTATTACATCAAAAGGCCAGCTTTTTCTCTTGATTGTCTCTTGGTTGCTGCCTTTCTCTTTCCTTTCTCTTATTTTTCTTTCCTTTGGAGAACAACTTTTTGGATATTAATGTAGCTAACAAAGGCACAATCAGAGGGAACTGGAAAGAGAAGAAGAAGAGAAAAAATGTTAGCTAGTTTCTAGAGCCGTGAGAAAAGCTTCGGGAGCATGATTCCACCAGTCTTGGAGCACTCTTGAGAGTTGAACTAGTATCGTATTTACATCTGTTCCACTGAGATCTGAACTACCCTTAAACTCCATTGTCTCTCCAGACAGAGTGAGCTCTGCATAGATATTCATTGATAAATTAAGCAAAGAGTCATGATTGCCCAAACCCATAGTGTGAATAAAAATGAAACTTTCTGGGGATTTCTGCAATGCAAGGTGAGTTGAATTTGAAGGACTCAAGCAGTTGTCTCACTCTAAGATTCTGAGTCTTTGTATTCCAACCAATAGACAATACTCCCTGAATTCCTGTTCCTGTGTTGAAGGTCAGAAAGGCACAGCCAACAAAGGCACAATCAGAGGGAACTGGAAAGAGAAGAAGAAGAGAAAAACTTCTTGTTTCATGTTTCACTGTGAAGTGGCCATGTTACCTTGGTAAATCTCTCTGCCCCCTCACTGTAAAACGAGGAGCTTAGGTCAGGTTAGTACTCTTCCAGCTCTCACATTCTGCCTCATTCTATGAAGTATGAGTTTGAACATTCTGACTCCAGGGAGGGAGAGTCATAGAAATAGAGAAGCCTCTTTTCTGATGCTCAAGGGCATTCATTCTAGCTTGTATTGGACAGTAAATACTAACAATAGAGAGTAGGTTTTCTCTCTGCAAAGTGCACCTTGTTCCCTAACTCTTGGGACAACCTCATTAATCTCTTCACAATTACTTTAGAGCTCTGAGTGTCCTTGAATATGTGTTACTGGGCTCTTGTCCTCATGTTTTTAAATGTGGTATTGTGCTCTTTGTGAGAATAACAAATAAGGGAAATGTATGCAGTGTATGGATAGGAAGTGGTTTCCTTAGCAACGATTGCAGTAAGAAAAATATATCAAAGGATGTGGGTTTCCCCCTACTTTCATTACCCCCAAATCTCTACTTAATCTTCCCTTTTTTATTGTAAGATAAAATGTAGAATCATGCACTCCTATCAGAATCTATTATAATTTAGGGTTAAACCAAGATTCCACATATGCACGCACATAGCACAGGGGTCCTTCACTGCTGTTTGGGGTATGTATTTAAAGCACATGCATATATCTGGCTTGTTTTCTTCTTGGGACAGTTCAGCAACCTGAACAACCTATAAAAGCTGTTTTCCATTACTCTTTCTAGATTTCCATACACTTGTGTCTTAATGTTGATTCGAAATGCAAACACCCCAAGCCATAGAAACCATCGTGTGTAAATGTTGAGGCAAATTAGTTGTTTACTTGAAGCCATAAGTACGAAGAGTGGGTGCGAGTCTTACTGTCATTCTATAAAGTGATATTTGGCCCTGGGTGGGCTGCCCTCTTTCATCTTTTTTCAGATAAACCCTCTGCAATATGAGTTAATTATTGGTAGCCTCTTGAGGTTTCTTCTATTTCTACTTTTTACTTTTTTGTGATGGAGAGATTTACCTCAACTTGCCAGAATTTGTCTGCTAATTCTTAATAAATGTCCAAGGTCTGGTACGCCTTGGCATTGCCTAAGCTTGGAGCCTTCTTAAAATTAATTTAGTGAGGAACAAGAAGAGTTCTCAAGAGCAGTCTAGTTGAAGTTTGATTCTGGAGAAGAAGAGTTGGGGATAGTCCCCTTTGTCTAGTTCAGGGGTATCCAAACTTTTCAACATTTTTTACCAAGGGCCATATGTGGTAAAATACACAAAGAGCCGGGCCAGTCACTTGAGGTGAAGTATGTATTGCCTCACCTGGTTTATTTAAGTAAACTAAATATATTTTTGGAATTTGTTGTGGGCCAATTAACAATGGATTGCGGATTGTAGTTGGCCCGTGGGCCGCAGTTTTGACACCCCTGGTCTAGTTCCTTCAGGGATGGGAGCACAGCCGATGAAGAAGATGATATTTCTGGTGTATTCTAGACAGTTGGTCTACAAATTAAAATTGATCCTTTTCTTGATTTCTTCCTTCTGACTGCAGGAGAGACAGAAGTCATAAAATAATTTTAATGTCGTTTCATCAGCCATTATTTTTTCTCTAGATGTCACTGCCAACGGACTACATATGACCTCCCTTCCTTTAGGGGAGAAAACTGCTGCTATCCCGTGCTTCTGCACAGAAGGGAAACACACTGGGTCTCAACGAATCACATGAGTGTTACTTAGGTCTAGGGAGCTGAGATGTATGATCCCCTTCCCTACTTCTATTCAGAGTGCTCTGCTGTTATTTTTTTAATAACAGTGAAACAGCTGGTGGCCACAAATCAGAAAAAGAGAAACAAGTTGGAACCTGAACAGTGATGTTTCTGAGTTTCTGATGTGGCAAAAAAAAAAAAAAATGAGTCAAGTGAACCAGTAACTTAATCCCAAACAAAAACCATGTGAAGAAAGGTTAGAATTTAGATCTTGGGCATATCTACTCCTGGGGTCCCTAGCGAGAGGAGGTTGGGGTGGTAGAGGTTAGGGTTGCCTGGTGATTGGACACCCTGGTTAAAAATGAGAAGTGTAATCTCAAGACTGGCTTGAAGATTCTGGCCAGTCCTTTTCACCTGAAAGTTAGCCCCCCTTGACCTTACTGATGTCTCTGACAGCCTGTAAGTTCTATAGAGTTAGCACAAACGAGCATTTCCAGTAAAGCCCAGTAGTCTTCATTCAGCATCATGCCATTAGTGAGGACTTAAACTGCTTATACTGTAATGTGAGTTGAAAAAGACCTATTCTAGGAGTGCGAAAGAGCGGAATTAACTGGTTTTTGTTCCTTCAGTTATTATTTAACTTTTTACATTTTCAAAATATGCTTATTCAAGCTCTTAAAAATATCTGGTGATGGAAGGAGACTTGACTTTGGGTAGTGAACACACAATGCAATATACAGGTATTATATTATATAATTTATATATTATATATATTATATATTATGTACAGGTATTTATATTATAGAATTATATTATAGAATATTATAGAATTATACACTTGAAACCTATATAATTTTATTAACCAATGTCACCCCAATAAATTTAATAAAAATGTAAAAATAATAGTCTTTGCAGCATTGTTAGTAATAAAACAAGACTGGAAACAACCTAAATGCCTCTCATGGATATTATCCATTATATAGTGAAATGCTACATAGCTTCTAGAAAATAAGGCAGCTCTATATAAGTATGGAAGAACCTTTACGCTATGTAAAGTTAAAAGCACATGCAGAACAGCATATATGGTATTTTATGTTTTTTACACAAGTGAGGACATACATAAACATGCTTGTAGTACATAGATTATCACCAGAAGAGTACATAAGTAAATGGGTAACAGTGGTTGTCTCAGAGGAAAAGGAACAGGTGGCCAAAAGTAGGGCATTGGGAGAATTACTTACCACTATGTACTTTTGTGGCCTTTTGAATTTGTACATATATGTATTGACTATTTTTTAAATAATTTTTTGAAAGCAATAAATAATCAACACATCAAGTTCAAAAAAAGGGGTGGACTCTATTGGCCATGATTCTTCTTTGGTGCTGTCTCCCATTTGTGTTCTCTTAGGCATTTCCACTGCCTAACAAGAGATATAGTTGTGGAGAAACTAACCAGTAAGCAGGCTTTGGGGTGTGTGTTTTAAATAACTACGTGAACTTTAGAAAGGCTTTTAGAAAATAAGCAGTTTCTGTAGTCCACCTGTTCACATTATAATTTCTTTCTGCTGTTTAACGTGTTACTCTCTTGTTCCCCAAACCCTGGCACACAGTCTGAAGTAGAAATGCTTTCCATATTTAGTCTGTCTGGTTCTGTTTCCTCTGAGACGGGCAGGTAGTTCAAATTTCATTTCGGGCTAGAGGAAAAATGTCCATCCGTAGTTCTTTCTTTTCCTATTTATATCTTCTTTCTTCCCCAAGTACTCTTTTCCTACTTCTCTGTCCTTCTTCTTTGTATCTTCTTGCATTTCTAGGTCAAATTTACCCTTTCCTAATTATTTTCTCCTTTATCTCCGCTTCCCCCAATTTCACCATCTAATCTGTGGGGAAGATGAGTTTTACTTTGTGAAATGGAACACAACTCCATTTTTGACATCCAAGAATCCCTTTTCCTGTCCATTTTGATGCTAAAAGAATTCAGAGAAAATGATTCCAGGTTGAGTATAAATTAAATAGCAACATAGACAACAGAGAAATTTTCCAAACACTGCACCAATGACTACTTCCTTTCTGTCTTGAATGTTTGCATTGAGAAAAGTTATTTTTTAGGCCTATATTGGGAGGTGCAAGAACAAGAAGGGCTTCTGTCCCCGTCACTTCATCGAAAGGGCTCTCATCAAGGTCACCTGTGACCTCTGTGTTGCCAAATTTGGTGGTCACTTTTGTGTCCTCATCTTACCTGACCTCTCAGCAGAGTTGACTCACTGTCTTCTGCTTTTCTTCCTGTTCCTGGCCTCTTCTACTCAATCTTCCTGGCTGACCCTTCCTTCTCTACTTCAAATGTCCATGCCCCAAGGTTAGGCCCAGGCCTTTTCTTGTCTCCATCCAAACTCTCTCCTTGGGTGATCTTATCCTTAAATATCCTTTATATCCTGAAGACTTCTAAATATAAATCACCAGTCCCTACCTCTCTCCACAGCTCCCAGACTTCTAATAAGAGATCTGCTTGTGCAGATATCTCCTGACATTTTGTCTTGATATCTCCTAAAGATTATCTGACATCACCTCTTGAATAGGCATCTCAAACTGAACCATGACCACCCAAAACAGAACTCTTTTTCCCCCACTGCCACTCACTCCCCAACATGCTTCCCTTGCAGCTTTTCCAATTCCATTAAGTGGCATCACCATCTGCCCAGTTGCTCAATTAAAAGCCGTATCCCAGCCCTACCTCTAAGCCACCACTATCCTGCTCTACATCCAGAATGTATTGGAAATCCGTTCACTTTTCAAAACTCCACTGCTATCACTTGTCCATGCTACTATCTTTATTGTGTGCATGACTGCAGTCATTTCCAAAGAGGTTTCCCTGTTTTCTATTCTTGTCCTTGATGTGGTTCTTTCTCCATACAGCAGCCAGAATAATTTTAAAAAATGTAAATCATTTTGAATTAATTTTTGTACATGGTGACAGATAGCAGTCCAATTTCATTCTTTTGCACGTGGCTTTCCAATTCTGCCAGCAACATTTATTGAAGAGTCTGCCTTTTCTCCATTGTATGATTTTTGCTTCTTTGTCAAAAATTATCTGTCCATATTTATGTGGTTTTATTTCTGGGTTCTCAATTCTATTCCATTGGTCTATGTGTCTGTTTTTCTGCCAATACCGTGCTGTTTTGATTATTGTAGCCCTGCAGTACAAGCTGAAGTCAGGGAGTGTGATACCTCCAGCATTGTTCTTTTTCCTTAGGATTGCTTTGGCTATTTGGGGTCTTTTGTGGTTCCAAATAAACGTGATGATTTTTTGTTCTATTTCTTTAAAAAATGCCATTGGGATTTTGATGGGGATAACATTAAATCTGTATATTGCTTTGGGTAATCTGGCCATTTTAACTATGTTGATTCTTCCAATCCATGAGCACAGAATGTCTTTCCATTTCTTTGTGTCTTCTTCAATTTCTTTTAAAAGTGGCTTATAGTTTTCAGCATATAGGTCTTTCACATCCTTGGTTAAGTTTATTCCTAGGTATTTTATTCTTTTTGCTGCAATTACAAAAGAAATTGTTTTCTTTTTATTTTTCTGAGATTTCATTGTTAGTATACATGAGTGCAATGGACTTTTTGTATGTTGATTTTGTAGCCGGCAACTTTATTGTATTCGTTGATTGTTTCTAATAGCTTTTTGGTGGAGTCTTCAGGGTTTTCTATGTATAGTAACTTTACTAACAATTGTCACCCCAATAAACTTTAATTAAAAAAAACACCTAAAAACAAAAAAGTAAATCAGATCGCTTCATTCCCCTTCTAACTCCTCCTCCTCACACTGTCCCTTCATGTCTGCTCCCCAAGCCCATAAAACGCTCTTCTTTGCATTGTCTAGTACTTTACTTCCACTGTAATTCTGACCTACTGAAAAGTTTAAGCCTCTTTATGTAATCCGGTTCCTATCTTATAGGTAAAATGAGGACAAAAACTTTTATGGATTTGAAAATCCTCTAAAGTATTTATTACTGTGCAGGTGCAAAGCTTCCTAGGCAACCTTTTTTGAAGCATGGATAGTAGTTAACATCAGGGACCAGTGGTGGTGTTTCTTTCCTATTATCTGACAAAGGGTACTGGAGAGAGTTGCAAAAAATAGTGTGGACTTTGGGAGACAGAAATGGAATTAGAATAAAATTAGAAAGTAAAACATGGCAGGCAGGTTAAAAAGAGGAACACACAATAATTTTTTTTCCTTTATAATTTATATTATAGTAAAATTTTATAAATTGAGTTATAGAAAAAGGAGTAATAAAAGAATACTAATTAGTATCATATTAATAATTATACTATTCCTCCTTGAATTTATATAATCTTTCTGCAAAGAACTGGAAATGGTTTAAAAAGCTCTAATGATATTATATTACTGGGCAACGTGTTTATAGTAGACATTAATTATATGATATTAAATGGATCCACAGAGCTTTCTAAAGGTACCGTAAGCTAATAAAACACCAGAAATCTAATTGCTACTCTAAGAATTTAGAATTGAAATTAGCTTAACGATAGGAAAATTTTGAATAGGAAAAGTATCTACAAAACACTTGCTATGATGTAGTTTTTCACTGTAAGGAAAAATTTTAAAAATCAATAAAAACGAAATAATTAGCCAGACCTTTTTACACAAATATTACTGTTAAATTTACTCTTTTTCTGCGATATCTTATTATTGTGGTTTTCAGAGCCTTTTATAAGTTAGCCACTAGAGAGCAAACTTCTTCTTTTTATCAGGCTATAGTTTCATTAAAAAAAATACCACATATACATCGGCACTCTTACAATACCACATTATCTCAGACTGTAAGATCTGACAAGATAGCTTCAGGATGCCTGGGGTGGTGGTGAGTGTGAGAGGTGGAAGTGGGGGAATTTTAAGGCCCTTTATATTAAATATATAACATAGAACAAGATAAGATGTAATGTTGAACTACCTTCCTGGAGTGAAAATGAAACCGTCTGCTAATGGATCATAGTTTTATGTTTCATCTCATGTAATAAAATATGATAGGTATTGTTTGGTCTGACAAGCATCTTGGGCCTTTTTTCAAGGTGAGGGTCTCTAGAGAATTCAAAGAAATGATACTGTTTCCAGGTGAAATATGGATAAATTACATTGTCAGCTACCTTTCCTACCTTCAGTTCCAGGCAGAAGAAAGCTGCCACTTGAAGAACATTCTCACCTATTGTATGAATCCCCACTATTGACTTCCTTTCCAAACAGATGTTGGTCCCCAAACACCAATAAGCAGGCAGATCAATCTGCTCAAGGGTGCCAGGGAGCAGAAGAGGGGATGCAAGGAACAGTGGGGGTATTTCCTGCACATAGAAACCCCAAATTACCAGACACCGGAGGGTATTTTTCAGCTGGTTTTGGGGTCAAGATTGAGAGACACTTGTGAGTAAAAAACGTCTTTCGCTTTTAGTGGACTGTTAACAATTGGCTTTGTGCCCACAAACTTAGGGACTCATGGCTGAACAAAGTCGTTGGAATCAAATTTCATCTCTGTTGTCTGGGCTTTGAGATATTTGAGGAGTTATCGTCTAGGATTTGGACTTTTTGGGTATTTTTACATAATGATATTTAACAACTATAGCTAGATCATAAAAGATATACAAGAAGGGAGATTTCAAAACCTTCCTAGGATTTATTGGCCATTCTCATTAGAAAATTTTTCTCATATTGAGTTGACTCATGAAATTGTCCCTATTTGAACAATTTGGCCTATAAAATGACAGTTTCACAGAGTTCGACCTAATACTTTACTCCAGAGGGCCTCCTGTGGAAAGGCCTCAATGGGCATTATTCACCATTTTAATAATCAGTCAGCAATCGTTGCATGCTCAGCAAGAGCTCAGCCCAAGGCCAGTGCCACCCAACAAAGAGGAGCACTGAGCACATCCTCTGAGGCAGGCGCTGAGAGGAGCACTGTGACAAACATCCAGGGCAACTGGGCCAGCCTCGTCTTTACAGAGCTCATGCTGTAGTGTGAGAAGCTAACCCGAACGAACCACTGTAAGGAGAATCAGACCGTGTTCCGTGCTCTGTAGTTGAAGTGCTGGGGGAATAGGAAAGAAGAGGAGATTCCATCCGGACTAGGGGACCTCTGGAAGATTTCACTGAGGAGGTAGATCTTGCGTTTGGGGGATGATATTTCCGTGGAGGAAGTGGTAATTTAACAGGGACGTGAAGGATGCATAAGGTTATTCTTACAATTTCTGTTGGATATCTACAGCTGTGATTGTCGTTATTCCTATGGAGTGAAGTCTCTGAAGGCAGTGGCCTCTCTGCAACCACAGGGAACCTGACACAGAGTGAGGGTTTCATTCCATGCGTGCTCTGGAGCCAGAGCAGTGCTTTGGGTGAGAACACTTATCCTGCAGCCACTCGGCCACCTAGTAGCTGGGTGGACCTGAGTGCTTGATTCAACTTCCGTGTGCCTCAGTGTCCTCATCTGTAAAAGGTAAAGAAATAATAACACCTATCTGTGCTTTCCTCAGGAAGTCAGATATGACTGGTTATTTCTACAAGTCTGTGGTGGGCCCAACAAAACTCTTTTCTCTGACACAACAACGGAGCCCCTGAGAAAAGAAATCGAGAGCGCTGAACTTGAGGAAGAGGGAGTCAGGCTGGCAGGGAGCCCCAGGGAATTAAGGGATTCAGGGCAGAACACCTGTCCCAGGCAATGTTTTCCTTTGGCCTAGTTCTGTGCACTGATTCTTGCAATGAGTGGGAAAACTTTAGGTTTACAAGCAAATAAATGAAATCCTGGAAGAGCTATTTTTACCTAAAGCTCTCTAAAACCCCCTGGGGCTTGGTGGAACTTCTTTCATAGCTCTTAAACAGATGTGATTCAGGGCCGGGAGAGGGCAGAGGGAGGCCTTGGTGGATTGACAGCTTCAGAGGCCATAGGCCAGTACGTCGCCTCGCCTCCAGGGCCCCAGGGCTTCCGCTGGGTGGCGGCGGTGCCTGGCAGATCCACTCCCCGTGGAAGCAGCAGCCTGTCTGGCAGTCCCGAAGGTCGTATCTGGGCACATTCGAGACAGTTCCTAGGAATGCCCAGAAATTCCTGGTGGATGGGAGCTCTTGGCAGGAGAAAGGTCTTGTATTAAACAGTAGGCAGGGTGAAAATCAGCAAAAGAAAGGTTATCGCCCAATACTGCCCAGTTTGTGTCCTTCAGGCTGCTGTGGTCTGGGGCAGGTCAGTTGCATGTGAATCCTGATTGCAATTCAGCAATTTCCATTGTAAATGAAGGTCAGAAAAGTTTTCAAAACGTGCTCCCCCTGACTAAAAACGTGTTATATCTTTGTGGATAGTTAAAAAAATATGTATGAAAAGATACAATATTATATTAAAATTACTGTTAGTTCACCAAGCAGTGTTAACTAGTTTTGATGTATTTCCATCCGATTTTATACTAACAAAAGACATGTATGCTTGGAATTTGCTAATTGTTGAAAATTTATACAAATAGCTTTATATTGTTATTAAAATTTTACCAATTTTTATCCTTACTTTTCCACTTATATTTTGAATATTTTCCCACATTAACTCTTATTGTAAATAATTACTTAATATGCATGTTTCCTTATACATAAATTTAAAAAATTATTTAAATTTTTATTAAAGTATAATATGCAAATATTACAAGCAAATATTCTACAAAATGAAATAGCGCAAAATGGCATAAAAAGGAACAATCCCTTCTCTATTCACCCTTACCTGCTTTGTCCTTGTCTCAAGAGAAACCAACCACTTTCAATTCTTATATAGCAGTTTGTTTTTCTATTTACATCCATATTTAAAACTAATATTAATTTTATTATTTCTTCATTTACCAAGTTTAGTACATATAGTGGGGACTTCTGCTTACTTTTACCTTCTCTTTCTTAAGTCTTCTTAATGTAATTATATTTTATTTTTTAGCTAAATACATATTCAGTGTTTTCATGATTATGTGAATGTTGTTTACTACTGATGTAAGTAATATGCTGTGGTTATGTTTTCTTTCTTGTGTATGTTTTGTTTTTTCTTGGAATTAATAATTGTCATGTTCAGTTGCTTAAATTTCTTTGACACCTTGTAAGTCTTTCTACTTTCCAATAGCTCTATAAAATGGCTTTCTATACAATATTCTATATGGTCAATCCTGTCATATAATACATGAGTTCTATTTTATTCTGTAAAATTCCTTTTGAAGGCCTCTGACCTCCTGCTCCATTCTGAATTGACTCTCCCTAGGCCAGGAGCCTGTAGATTTTTAAAATGATGGACTGTTATCAATCTTTTTAAAGCACATACCTCCAATATTTGTATTATTTATTTGTTTATAAAATATGTTTTTATGTAATAAAGTAGTGTGTACATTATGGATCATAAACAAAAATAGAATTTTTAAAAGGCTAACATAAAAAATAAATTAAAAAATTGTTATTTCCTTCTTGTGCCCGGAACAATTGTCTTTCACTCACAAGGGCATGAGACCACTGCTCGAGGCTTACAATGATTGTCCTGGAACTTTTCTTTGCCATCAGTCTAGGAATTCCTTTAGGCTAGTTCTTGTGTTGAACATTGTTTCTTGGATTCCATGTTCCCTCCTTCTGAGTTCTCTCTCATTTGGACAGAGCACATCCTTTAGTAGCTTCCTAAGAAGAGGTGAAAAGTAAGTTAATTTTCTGAGATTTTGCTTGTCTAAAAATGTCTTTATATAAGGGAATAAAAATACAAGTCACAAACTGGGGGAAAATATTTGCAAAACACTTATCTGGTAAAGGATGTGTGTCCAAAATATATAGAGAACTCTCAAAACTCAACAATAAGACAGCAAATTGTCCAGTTATAAAATGGGCAAAAGATCTGAATAGATACCTCTAAAGAAGATATACAGATGTGAAATAAACATATGAAAAGCTACTCAAAGTCATCTGTCATTAAGGAATTGCAAATTAAAACAATAATGAGATGCCACTACATACCTATTAGAATGGCCAAAATCCAACACATGACTACGCCAAATGCTGTATAGGTTGTGGAGCAATAAGAACACTCATTCATTGTTGGTGGGAATGAAAAATGGTATAGTCACTCTGGAAGACAGTATATAATCCAGCTATCAGACTAGCTGGTATTTACCCAAATGAGTTGAAGATTTATGTCCACACAAAATCCTACATATGAATATTCATAGCAGTTTTATTCATAATTGTCTAAACTTGGAAACAACAAAGATGTCCTTTAATAGGTGAATGGATAAACAAATGATGGAATATCCATACAATAAAATATTATTTAGCAATGAAAAAAAAATCTATCAAGCCATGCAAGACATGGAGGAAATTTAAATGCATGCTGTTAATTGAAAAAAGGTAGTCTGAAAAGGCTATGTATTGTATGATTCCAACTTCATGACATTCTAGAAAAGGAAGAATTGTAGCAACAGTAAATACATCAATGGTTGACAGGGATTCCAGGGAGACGCAGGGATGATTAGGTAGAACATAGGGGATTTTCAGGTAATGAAACTACTTCGTATAGATACATGACATCATACATTTGTTAAAACCCATAGAAGGTACACAAAGAATGAACCCTAATGTAAACTATGAGCTTTAGTTAATAATAATGACTCAACATTCATTCATAAATTATAACAAATGTACCACTTTAATGTAAGTTGTAAATAATAGGGGAAACTGTGTGATTGGGGTCATGGGGAAGGGTGGGGAAAAGGGTATGTGAGAACTCTATAATTTCCGTTTATTTTTTTCTGTAAACCTAAAACTGCTCTAAAAATAAAGTGTATTAATTTTTTAAATGTCATTGTCCTCACATGTGGTTAATAATTTTATTGGGTAGAGAATTTTAGACTAAAAATTATTTTCATTCAGAATTTTTGAGACATTGCTCCCTTGCCTTCTACATTCAGTATTGTTGTTAGAAATTTCATGCCATTTTATATTGTGATCCATGGTACAATCTGTTCTCCCCAGAACTTTTGAAAACCTCTATTTTCAGTGTTTTGAAAATTCGTAATGAAGGTCTTTCTTTCATTAATTTCATTGGCTTTTTCATCTGGAGCATCACACCCAGTAGGTTTAGGAATTTATATTATTTCTTTGATAATTTCCTTCTTATTGTTTTCTCTATTCTCTTTTATTAATCCAGATTCTTGATTGATTCTCTAATTTTCTAATCTTTGCTCTTTTAATGCCAGCCTCATTGTTTTTATTGTTGAATGTCCTGTTCTTTCCTAGACTTTGTTTTCCAGTCCCCCAATTGGGTTTGTCATTTTTGCTGTCATTTCCTTTTCTCTGAAGCTATTAATTGTGGTATCCTTGAAATTTTCTTCTGTTCTCTGCATTGTATCTCTGTTCCCTCCTACCCCCTCAGTTAATTTTGGTCTCTCATGTTGGAGCTATCCTCAAATGTCTAGTAATCCCTGTCTGTTCATTTACAGTTAAGAATAGGACACTGAAAAGCTGATTGGAAGCTCTGTGTGCATAGGTGGAGCTAATCAACTGGTAGATTGCATTGTGGGACAGTTGGGGACATAGAGTTTTTCAATTGAACTCCCAACATTGTTAGTATACATTGTCTCTTCAGGTTCAGGAAGGATACTACCATCTCCTGCCTTGGGGTATAAGACTGACTGCTTGTGCTCTAGAGTTGGCAGTGGAAAAGCCGAGTCTTCACTTCCAGAATGGATATTTTCATTTGGTCCCCCTGTTATCAGCTCAGTACTGTGTCTCTCCGGTCCTTTCTGCCTGCTTCTTGTCTGGAGACTTTCTGGTTCAAGTACTTCAGATATTGTAAGGTGAAGATGTTCCAACTTTCCCGTTGTTGGTCTGTGGGAGCCTCCACAGGTATACTCCCGAGTCTCTGACACACCAGTAGTCTTTGATAACATTCTTGCTACCTGTTGTGACAAGGTTTTCAAGGATCAACTTCTATCTTCTTGCCCCAGGCCTGGAATTAAACATTTCTCCAACGATCCCTTGTTCCTTTTAGTCAAAAAATGGTATTTGGAGACATGGTGCGAGGATACTCATTGCTATTGAATCATTGTGGTGGGCCTTCTCAATGAGCAGAGTTAAGAAATATTTATTTTTTAAGATAAAATTAAGATCTCCTAATGATATTTCCAGCTCAATATTAGGACAACAAAGCTCTTACTTAATATATCTGATCTTACATCTATATTTTCTACACTTGATCTTAGCCAAAAGGCTGAGAAGCGACCACATTTATATTTTCTTTCTTCTACACTGAGTATCCTGGCTCTCAATGTCACTAGAATAATAGAATTAGAATATCACATATTTGCACATTTCTTTTTCCCGGCAGTACACAGAACAATGTCAGAATATTGATACCAACATTACTATCAACAAAATGAGTACTGAAAATATATTAAGTTTTCTTCATAGGTCTTTTTATTTTTAGAGTCTATTCCCCTGTATATGAACAGTCACATTACTGTGCTTTAAAGTTACTTGAACTCGTTCCTTTCTGTATGGTTATGACACCAACCAGTTACACACTTAGGTTCATTCTTTTAACATCAAAAAGTGCTTTTTTAAAAATTTATTTTTGTCTTATACTTTGTAAGCTATTTATAGGTTTCCAAAGTCAAATCAAAACAAGATATAATCAGAGAACTGTATATAGCCTTTATTCCTATTCCCTCAACCCTATTCCCTCCCGCTCTTTTATAGGTAACCGTGTTTTTATATTTTAGCCTTTTATTAAAAAATAATATATATTATACACATATATGTGTGTGTATGTATGCATATATATGTCTTTGTGTGTATATTACACACACGCACACACACAGACGTATGCATATAGGGCTTTCAACCCATTTCCCTGGCCCTTCTTTCTGTGCCTTCCCTTGTTGACTGCTGTGCAGTTTCCTCCTGTGACCCTTCCCTTCCCTCTGTCTTTTCCCCTTATTTTTTTGCCTCCTCCCGCCTCACCTCTCTCTAGCTATTCATTCTGTCTCCAAGGCTCCCTTCTAGTCCAATGGCTTCAACTACTACTTATGGTGTGTGGAGTGGTGAGTGGTGGTTCACAAAACTTTTCCAGACTTCCAGTTTTCACTTCCTACTGTATGTTTTCAGTCATATGTTTCTCATGCTACACATTTCTCAAAGTGCGCTCATCATTTCATCTCACCCTGCTGTAACCGTTGCCTCTTTTTGGTGCTTCTTCTACTAAGAGCGCCTTCAACCATGCAAGCACACAAGTTACAAAATGGTGGTCCCAGTCCTACTGATTCTCCTTCCAAATGCTTTCTTTCATTCCTCTTCTCCTCATCATTACTGTCTAGTTTAGGCTCTCATTGTCTCTCTCCTCAGCACTGTAGAAGCTTTTCAGTTGGTCTTCCTGCATCTAGACTCTCTGTGTTGCTTTGGTCCTTCATCTACACCAGAATAAATTTTCTGAAACATAGAACATACCATTTTTCCAATTTAAATCTTTTGATTGCTTCCTGTAGCCTTTACATTTATTTTTTTCTGTAATCTGGTTCAAGTCAACCTTTTCACATTCTTTTATTTACCTTTCCACATATGCCTTGCCACATAAAGCCACTCTGAGGGCTGGGCTTTGTGCCTGAATACACGGTTCACTTGAATGATTCCTTTGTTCGTGTTCCCTCCTTCCTGAAATATTCTTGCCTTCTCTATGCATGGTAAAACTATATCATTCTTTAAGGCACAGCTTAAATGTCACCTTCCACAAAATGTTAATTGTTCCCAGTTCAGAGTATTTAGGACCTCTCTTCCCAAACAAATACAGCATTTGTTTTATGAGTTGAATAAAGAGAAGTTTTTGCATGCTACAATTTAAGTTTCTTGAGGGCAAGGGGCTATTATTAATTACTTCTCTTTGCCCCTCTCTAGTACAGTGCCTATGCTTAGTAATTATTTGTTAAATAAATATATGATCAATAAATGTTTCTTGAATTGAATTGAATGTGAATCATTTTATGATGGGCCATCCAGATAGGTGCCAAGAATGAATTATCCATCTAGTAATTGATGTTTATTTTATGAACTTTATTCTTGTTATAATCATTTCACATCTTTTAGCCATCCTTAAATTCTTTCCTCTCCTTTTTCCTGACACCCCTGAAGTCAAGTCTCTGTTCACTGTATTTTTATATCAGTTCCTCCTTTCCTTTCCATTTCATTGACACTACAACAATCCATCCTACACTTGAATAAATATGACAGTTTTCTTCTCCCTGATCACACTGCCTCTGACCCATCTTATGTTCCATAACTAGATAAATCATCTTAAAATACTTATTTGACTCTGTTATCTTCCCATTAAAAAAAATCTTTGGTAGTTTCTTGATGTACAAAAGATAAAATCCACATTTCTTAACCTGTTCATGATACCTACCTACTACTACTCTTCTGACTCGTCTATACAAACTTGTGATTTCAATTACACCATCCTGCAAACACAATTTTCATGTTTCCACCTCCATGACTTTGTGTAAACAATTTTCCTTCCCTGAAATTCCCTTCTTCTTTGTGCATTTAATTATATAGATTTTCAAGGCTTTCACCTTGTGAAGCAGAACAGGATGGACCTATCATGCAATTTTTAGTTCCCACCCAAAATTTGGTTTAGATGTCAAGGCAGATTATGCACGCATCAAGAGGGTATAAGAAAGTTTATGACTCAAATACTGGCACTTTCTATGGAGAGTGAGGCAGGCTCCCAAGTGGTCTGAAACTGGCTTGAGAGAGGCAGGGAAAGAAGACGGGCTCCACTTTTTTTGTGTGTGATTGTGTAATGGGGTTGAGATGAGGGATCCCATGAGCCAGAGCTTGAGTGGTTTGAACCTATTGCCAACACCAAAGAAGTGGGCAACCAGGTTTCTTATTGGCTTATCCAGATGTGGGATAGAAGGAGCATGAGGGTGATGGTGCTTGAAAGCTGTCAGCAGTCAGATATCAAAGATGGAGTCAGACTCTTCATTATAAAGACCCAACCCAAATCCCACTGACCTCCTTCATCCTTAGTCATAACTTTTCTTCTGAATTCCCAGCATTTGGGCTTTGGTGCCTCAACCTGTTATTTAACTTTCCTGATATTTGACTTATGGAAATGAATTTAATTACTTTAGAGTCGTACCACCAAGGGGTGAATCCAACTTTTATAGGTACTGAAGCTTATACAGTTTGGAGTGTGGCCCTCTTTATGAAAAAGAGTGAGAAATAGGTACATGGCCTTAGAAGGGGGCTGTGCTCGAGATGGGTCCTGAAGCTTAAGCTTCACTAGCTTCATGGTAAATTTGCCTCTGCATTAGAAATGTACAGTGTTAAAATTTACGTGCAGTACAGTTCACTTCTATTGGTTACAGTTCTGTGAGTTTGAACATATGCATAGGCTCTTGTAACCACTATGACAGACGGGACAGAGCAAATACAATGCTGTGTGCTGTCCTTTGTGCTGTCCTTTGTAATTCAAGACTCCACTAGCTCCTCTTGTATATTCTAATTTCTCCACTAGACTATAATGCCTAGCGTCTGGTAAGGGTTTGCTGTTGTTGATGGTAATGGTAAGAAAAATGACATTTAATTTTCTCGTAGGAATGGATCCCTAGTGATGACCAAAGGCATTGAACATATTCTCTGTTAAGGATTACATAATGAAAGGCTTCCATTCAACAAAGTCAGAATTTACAAATTAAAAAAGAAAAATGACCATGTTTTGGTTTGAGACCCTCAGTGCTAAAATTCGTGAAATCCAGCTAGTTTTAGAACCCTCCCTTTGGTTGATGTTTGACTTAATTGGCACAGCATAATGCCTTGAGCATGTAGATGATTTAAATTAGTGGACTAGCTGGCAGAATCAGAAGTTTCTACAGCTAAACTCTAAGCAGCATCCTTTTAAAAGTACTATATCTTTTCTTAACTTTTCTTCACGTGTGTGTGTGTGTGTGTGTTGTGTGTGTGTGTGTGTGTGTGTGTGTGTGTTTGAACACACTTATGTGTTCATGGACAGATATATTTCCTCTTTTTTTAGAGTTCTGGAAACACGATCAGGAAAAAACAGTACTGCAAATCAGATCCTTGAAGGAGGGCTGGTTTCTCAACTCAGATTAAAACTGGATCTTTT
Source organism: Rhinolophus hipposideros (assembly GCF_964194185.1). Classification (NCBI taxonomy): domain Eukaryota; kingdom Metazoa; phylum Chordata; class Mammalia; order Chiroptera; family Rhinolophidae; genus Rhinolophus; species Rhinolophus hipposideros. The sequence goes on along the minus strand of NC_138049.1, from coordinate 63,827,922 downwards.
CAAATGAAGCCAGTTGAGAAGGGAGAAGAAAAAGTCTTTTGCTGAGATATCAACTGAATATATAACAACTCCTTTGTAGTCTAAAGGCCCCCGTATCCAAAATGATTCTGCAAAATAAGATCAGATCAATTTTGCCCAAGCTCATCTGCAACCAAAGAATACCTAATTTACTGTTTTGACAGAATCACTACTCCTGGACCCCAAATTTTTACTTAATCTGAAATTGAAAATGACTTTTCAAACAAGGAAATAAGCAGAATGCTCTTCTTACCTCCTTAATGACTGATGATGAATTGTTTTCAAATATCATTGTGTACCGACTTTTAGCAGGAAATAATTGTACCTTGGTTTGCCATTGCAGAGCAAAGAAGGGTCACACAACTGGGTGTTCCAGATAAAAGTCCAATTAATCTCATAACAGCTCCTTACAGAATGAAGAGAAGCAGCTAAGAAGGCAGAGGCTTTAGCTCTGGAGCACATTTTCTCCCTGTGATTCACCAAACTGTGTTAATTTAGCCTGAGAGGAAGGTCAAAAGTTCTGTTCACTTCTGTCTCCCTGCCACTCCCTGAATGTCCACCCTGCAGAGTCTTGTCAACAACCAGGCAATCTGTTTATTTAGTGGGACTACAAACAGAAATGCAAGTGAGAACTTTAAGGACCAGCAGTCTTAGCAGCAGCTGGCGTCCAGCCAACAGAGAGTTCTCTGCAGAATGGAAGACATTTTTATTCCCATCTCTAGGCCTGGGGATTTGAAACAGCGGGATCATTCCCAGAAGAAGAGCACAGGTTTACAAAATGCCATCTTTTGTATTACTGCCATATTACAGTTTTTAAAGCTGGCTAACCGTTGCTTTATTCACCTTCCTGTGAAAGATTTATCTGCATAGACCAGACTTTCAGCTCTGGATTATTTCCCATTGTGTCTACAATGATAAGACTAGTTATTTCTTGTGTTCAACCCTTGTGGGGAATTAGGTGGCTAGCCTTTTGCCTCTTTGGTTTCACTCTCCTTAATTTCCAGGCATTTACAATCATCCAAATTGTGTTTGATTAGCATAAGCTAGATTTCCCACAAGAGTTTCCTAATACCTTTCTTCTGCAATCACATCCCACTCGGACACAGTAAGCCCCTCTGTTCATCCAGTGTGTCATTCAAATAGATATAAAGAGACATGCATAAGATCACTGGCCCTTGGTGACCACAAAAGACCGAGGCTGCAGGATGCAGTTTAGAAACCAATGGGGAACAGTGAAGATAATGGTGAGTAGAGGCAGCAGCGCCGTCGCTGCTGCTGTCCTTACAATCCATGCTGTCAGCCCACTCTTTAGGGACAAAAACTGATAACAAGCGAGTTAGGATATTTTTTAAAGACCAGAGTCTCTGTAACATTTGATCAAATAAAGGCAGATCAAATTGCAGCATTAAGGAGCTGCTCTTGGCGAGCCAAGGCAGGGACTGCAGGGTGAAGGTAATTCTCTTTCAAGATCTGATTGCCTTTTCCCCTCATAGTGGCTTTTTGTGTATTTGTGGTTTTTTGCCCAAAAGTTGCATATCTTTCTGGTACTTTATTTGTGGGAATACTTTGAGACCTAGGTGGAAGTTAAAACTACTATCCCAGGCACTTTAGGAATTACACTCTCGGCTTGAAGTTTTTCAGTCCACACAGCTAGCATGAATTTGGACTGCAAGCCTTGAGAAGACAGGCTTATGCTGTGAACACTCATGGGAAATTGTTTAACCATCCACTCAGCATCAAGATCAAGAGACATGACCTTTGCTGTCACTTTCTGTAGAATAGCGTCTAGTTCTCATTCACCGGAACATTGAAGATGTAGCTCTCTGGGGTTCCAACAGTATGTGAGGGGGTCTTCATTTAGATTGCCTGTCTTAGCTGGGTCCCCAGCCCTGTGCAGCCCTCAAAGCAAAAGCTCAAATGTTCCACGGTTTGGCAGAAACTTTCAGGGTGAAAGCCAGCTTTGGTATTCACTTACCAACCAGGGTCTCTGCTCTGATTGTTTCTTTGGGATCTACAGAAAACTCTGTTTTCTCCAGTTCTTTGTCATATTTAAAGAAATTTTTAAAAAATTAGCTGATATTTCAGTTGTCTCTATTGGGGACTTGTTTGGAAGATCAGGAATTAATCTTGTAGTATCTCCTCTTCTCCATGAATATCCCTCTGTGTTCTTTTCTATACTAGATAAGTTTATTCAAAGTTTTCAGTCTTCCAGAATTCCAGCTTATTGAGTTTTAGATGGCTAAGGCCTGTTTGGTTGTGACACTACTTCAGTTTCCACCCTCACTGCTATTTGTCCCTGTCACTCCAATTCCTAAATGAAAATTATGAAGAGAGGGATCTAATTTTCAAGTGGAGCCATTCAGGTTCACATAGGTCACTGGTCACTGATATTGGGTCAGAGTCCACCCTGGGTTCAATCAAGTGTGGTTAGTGTCTGTGTGTGTGAGTGTGTGTGTGTGTGTGTGTGTGTGTGTGTGTGTTGGGTGGAGGGAGTGGTAGGGCCATGTGTTACAAAACAGGGCCATGATTCCTTAACAGGGCTGTGGGCAGGTGGTTTCCCATAGAAGAGAGTATGGGAAGGAACCATAAAACATTTCTTGTATAAACACCTATAAGAATAGCACTTCCACCTGCCCTGCCTTAAAAACAAAACAAAACAAAACAAAATGGATGGGATCCAAGGCAGAGATGGTTTCCATCAAATTCTTAAAGCAAGATGGATGGTTATTGTGAGGTAATAACATGACATCCAAAGTAGCACCTTGATTAGGACTTAGTATTAGGGCCATGGCCCCTGAACTCTATGCTCTTTGAAAGACCATGAAATGATTGCAGATACACATGAGAATCACAACCCACTTCCCAAAACAGTCGGAATATTAACCCCCAATGAAAATGATGATGTTTATAAAGAGTTTTAAATGGTATTGGGAAAACACTTTGATAAAAACCTAAACAGGAAAATTATATACTTCATATATAATCTCAGCTATTAAAAGGCATGAAAGGTAGATTGGAAGGAAGTACATTAAAATGTTGACAGTTGTTCTCTGGAGTGAATTATAAATGGCGATTACTTTTTTACATCTGTTTTTCACTATTCTGCCAGTCTTCACTAATGGGTAGTTTTCAGTATTAAACCAAAGTTAAATCCAAGGAACTGCAGAAAGGACCTGCTGTAGTGTTTCAATGTACCTTACTTTCAGGATCAAATAGCATGTATTATTGATGTACTTAATGAAGATAACGTACTGAATGAGATCACATTTGATAAGTGTGGATTAGCTTTGCGCAGTGGCAGTATCGTAGCCAATGAGGTTTATCCGAGGCGCGATTATTGCTAATTGAAAACTTTTCCCGATAAGTGTGGATTAATTGTTCAGATGATAATGGGTTTGTGGTTACTATCATTGTAATTATTTGTCTCATGTTTCCAACCAGATAACAACCACCTTACCACAAGACAATAGTCACAACAGCAAACATTTATTGGGTGGAAATTATGTGTGGCACATGCATTATTTTATATAACGATCACAATAACCCTCTGAGGGAAGTATTATTAGTCCCAATTTCCAGGTGATAAAACTGAGGCATAGAGTATGTATGGAATTGCCCAGGATTATATTGCTAGTAAACGATCCAGATCAAGTGCAGTTCTTAGCCAGTAGTCTTTGGAACCGTGGCTTTGATCAATTATCACCCTCCAGAGTAGTTTATCTTGTGTGCAGAAGCATGACGCCAAACATACAGTCTATAAACTTTACCCAGAAACCTACTGCTGCAGGAGTTTTCAGAGGCTGCTGCACACATTGCTGTAGGTATTTTATTTTCCCACTGTGGTTGTCAGAAGTGAAAAAAATGAGTTCATGGTTGGCTTGGATCAGGCTGGGTATGGGGCTAAAATGAGAAGCAGCTAGTGAAAGTAATTTGGAGAGTTGTCACTGCTCAGGAAATGTATCAAAGCAAAGCATGTTCCAGCTCAAACATATACTTAACAAATCTGCACTGAGCACAGATAAATGGAAGCCACATGGGCTGCACTGGGCCAGGACACCACGTGGGAGCTGGGCGTTCCCTTTGTGTAGAAGGATAGGTAGCACAGCAGCAGTAGCCATCGCCCTTTGTCTCAACAGTCTCTTGCATGCCGTCAGAAAAGAATAGAATTTTTTACTTTTTAATTGGGAAAGTTACGTGCACAGGGTGAAAAAAAAGAATTACAAAAGAGAATACAATGAAACATCAACCCCTACCTACAACACTCATTTTGTCTTCACTGAGGCAGCCATTGTTACCAATTTCTTGAGAGTTCTTTAAAAAAACATTTTATGCATAAAGTATATATTTAGTATTTGTGTATATGCTGTTTGAAACACAAACAAATGGTATCAAATTACACCTACTTTCCTTTTCTTCCCTTAATACATCTTGGCAGAGCTACCATACACAGTTGTGCACAAGGCACTTGGCAGAGGGGAGATTGGGGGCTGAAATTCAATAAACGGTTCTCCGGCAGGAGGCTGGTCTGTCTGGAAGAAGGACTCTTTTCTTAATTTACATAAAGCTACCATCTTGGTCTTTAGAGTTTGTCCATATCAGTGCATATAGGTTTACTTCACTCTTTTCCACCATTGTAGAGTATTTTGTTGTAGTGGATGAACAATACTTTAACTAGTTTCCTATTGGTGGGTATTTGAGTTCTTTCCAATCTTTGGCTCTTAGAAAAAAATGCTGTAACAAATTTCCTTGCCTAACTTTTATGTGCATCTGTGTGAGCACATCTGAGGAGTAAGTTTGGGTATACCATTTTTGAGATTCTGAAACTTTTAATTTCAAACAAGAAGCAAAATATATTGATTTAAAAAGACCTGAACTCCAGAGGTATTTCTTCTTTAATTTTTGTACACAATATTTCAAATTCTTATCCATTATCAGCCTTGATAATTGACTTCCAGCTGCCACAGGAAGTGCTTGCTTTCTTCTCAAGGGCCCTAATCATTCATGAGAGGTATCTGTCCTCTCTTCAAGCTGTCCTCACCATCTCTGGAATTGTCCTCGCTACTCCCAGAACTGTCTCTGTCAGCAGGGTCCTAGCCTGGAACATCTTGGGCAGGTTCTTATTCACTGAAGTTCAGAAGAATCAACATGTCTTACCTGATTTCCATGGGAGGGACTGGTTAATTCTCACACCTCTGAAGACCTCAGCTTTTCTGCTGTTAAATGTCAAGACATTTTCTGACTCTCTAAAGTACAGACAGTATAAGGCTGAAGTGAAGAGATTTACATGAAAGTATTATTCTTAGAAGCAGTGAGGTGTAGTAAGCAGGGCAGGGTCTGTAGTAAGCAGGGCAGGGCCACAGAATAGGGTACCAGAATCCTAGATCTGCCATGCTTGATAATGAATACATGTAAAGCAATTTGCACATAGCTGGCAATCAGGAACTGGAAGTAATGTTGATGAGGATGATGAGAGTGGTGTATTGTATGTGAATGAATAAGGAAATAGATACATCCTGGGGACTGTGCTGGGTGTTCTATAGATGTTAACTGATGTTCACCTAATATAGTTAGCATCGTCCTTCAATTTTACAGACAAGGTCAGAAAGGTGAAAAAAACTATTTCAAGGATTCACAGCTACTAATGGGTAGGACTAGTATATAAGCCACGCTTCTCCACATTTGATCTGATATTGCTTTCCTAGATATATATAATAAAACCTTTTTTTTGGGGGGGGGGAAATAAACCACATTTTAATGGTGTTCTGAGCAGTGAGTTGTATAGGTTCATTCCTTCTGCTTTCTAAAGACCATTTCTTTTCTTTTCAACCAATTTGCATATGCCATTCAAATTTTAAGACTAGCTTTGAATTTTAATAACAATACAAAAGGCGGCTTATTAGGAGGACAGGTTTGCTAACAAGGTTTGATTATCTGAAAAATTAATAAAGAAGTCCTAAGAAGAAAGCTTTGATCTGTAATTCCATAAAAATGTCTTGTCCCAATGAACAAGTGCTTTGCTGATCTTTGTAGCCTTGAATATTTTACTGTCTTTATGTGTTTTTCTCAGTATGTACTTCAGCCCTAAGTAAACTTTTCTATTTTCTTTATCCTCTGCATTCATCTTTCCACCTATGAAACGGATCAAGTTCTTAATTTCTTTCTCCATTGCTAAGCAGTAATCTAGACAGGTTATTTCTCTTATCTCTTTCTAACTCCATGGTGGTAGATTTTCCGTTTCTTATCTCTTTTTGGAGAAATATTACTTCTAAGATACTTTCTAGGGTAGAAAGAAGAAAGATCAAACAGCCTTGGGGGAAATGCAGCTGTGAAGCTTTGCCTGTTTGGAAAGCTGCATGTGTCCGCAGTTGCACACCTGACAGCCGCCTTCCCTCTGACCTGGACCACTGGTTATCTGCCTCCTTAGAATGTCATTTGAGGGAATCACTTAGGTAATGCTGCTATTCAAAAAGGGTGAATGTGTTCTCATTTACTCTTTCTAAACAGAATCGTTTTTATAGATACAACTACATGTGTCAATTGGGCTACTAAGAAACATTTCACTTTTTGTGCTTTCTATGGTGAAAGTTTAACTTTCAGTGCCACTTGATGTCATTTAAAGCCCGAATGAAAGTTATTTGCATCCATCCCACAAACATTTACAGGGTATCTACTGTGTGCACAGCACGGGATGAGGTAAGCGTGGTAGGTAGAATAGGGTTGCCAGGAAAAATACAGTTAAATTTGAATTTCAGATATACAACAAACAATTTTTTAAGTACAAATATGGCCCATGTAACATTTGGGACATACTTATACTAAAAAAATATTTGCTATTTATCTGAAATTCAAATTTAACTGACATCTTATATTTTAATTTGCTAAATCTGACAACCTTAATTATGCAAGACTGACATGAAAACATCAATAATTACATGACTGGGGTAAATTCTATGATAGGGGTTCTCTAAAAACATTCCAGTTGTTACCTCTGTGGTGTTTACAGAGAAGAAATTCTGGCAGGGAATGAGGGGCAGACAAAAGATATGTCTCCAGGCTAATGAGTCCGAGAGGTAGGATTGTCATAGTCTGGTCTTTGAGGGATGGGGACAATCAAGCAGAGGTTTGTGGAGACACTATGTAATTCCATATGTAGATTAATTAAAATCCTTCCTGCTCCAGCTTCCACCCCCAAAGACAACCTTCAAGAAAACCATTGCTATTAGCATGCTGGGTGCCCACTGGATCAGATATTTATTTGGCAGTTTAGTTTTCATGTCCTTCTGTCTCTAGCTGTCAAAAAAAATGGTGAACACATATTTATTTCTTTAATAACTATAGTGCTAAAGACACTGTATACTTGGTGATCTAGGAAGGGTGGGAGAGAATAATCAAAATAATCAGATTCCTGTGTTTGATCAATCTGTGGTGTGTACGTGCATGTGTGTGTGTTGTGGAGGAGAGAGGCAGAGTTGGGGTGGAAGCAGGGGTTAGGGCTGGGAGAACCAAGAATTGAATGCTAAAGAGCCATGTTATTTCAAAGTCCATCACAACAAAAGACCTGGAATTTGTTGGCATAGGATTTGAGCTTGACAAGGAAGGGTTAAGGGAGTGGAGTTGGCTTCATCCAGCAAAGTTGCCTGGAGAAGATGAGTTTGGTTTTAAAAGGTCTGGAATTTGAGGAGGTGTAGAGAAGAAAAAAGGGCACTGCCCACAGAGAGAATAATACATATAACAGGATATTTTAATATACTGTGTACACTTGTATGTGTGTGTGTGTGTGTGTGTGTGTGTGTGTGTTAGGAGAATCAATGTGGCTGGTTGGCGTGAAGGTGACCAGGTGAGGACTTCCAAGATGAGTCCCAGAGTTGGAAATGGAAAGGTTATTTTTAACTGATTAGATATCAGACTCAAGGAGAAAGCTATAGAAATTCATCTCACCAAAAAGGAAGACATAAATGGAGCTTTCTGGGGCAGGTTGGTAAAAGTAGGGCAAAGCAGGGGTTTGAGATAATATCTTGGATAACTCAAGAGCTGTCCCACTTTTGGTTGAGTTACTCAGGAATTCAGAAAATTGCTTCACAGAAGTTATGTTTCTGCCATCATATTCTGCCTGAGGCTTCCACCAGGTGGTATACTAGGAAAAATATTTACATAGTAAAAGATAAAGAGTCATTTTATTTTTCTCCTAATCTATGTTATACCTTAATTGCCTTATGGAAAAATCCTTTTTGCTTGGCTCTCTTTCTTGCATAGAAATATAGATCATCACCACTGGAAAATTTAACTGCAGTCTTCTGCCACAGCAGGAAAATGCATTATGTTGGATTGGGTGTTTTATTAAATATTTCTGCAGAGTCTGAATATCTTTATCTAAAATTCACATGAAAGCCTCAGGCCAAGATCCTAAAAAAGTGAGAATAATTTACCTGGAATCTCCTTGGTTTACTCTGTTGTTCCTTTTCTTTCTCTCTGTCTCTCTCTCTCTCTCTCTCTCTCTCTCTCTCGCTCTCTCGCTCTCTCGTTCTCTCTCTCTCTTTTTTTATATCTTGCTAATGATTTTAGTGTGGCTTTGTATAGTCAAAATAATTTCTTCCATCTACTACTTTTAATCACCCTTAATTCAACATATATAGAGGAATTATTTGATTTTTTTTTCTCTTTGTGTAAATCAAGAATGGTAGGAGATTTACACCTGAATAATTTTTTTTTTCCTGAACGAAGAGGAAGCAATGGTCCTGAATTCCAGGAGTAGATAATTTGGAGAATCCAGACTCAAAGGACTGTTTCAGTGGAGGTGTTTTCTCTGCATGTTGATTTCCCTTCCTGTAGGTTATCTCTTTATTGCAAAACCACAGACCTTGAAAGGGCTCCAGAGAATGTCTTGGAATGGATTGCTGCCTCAAGCAGACAGATCCCACAAGAGTGGTATGAAGTTAGTTTCTGGGCCTGAAGTTAGTTTCTGGGCCATTCCAGTAAGGGCTCCATAATCTTTTGTTGTTCATAAATTTAAAAAGTTCTCAATAGAGATGGCCTGCTAACTTTTGTGGTCAACATGTATAGCCAGTTACTAGACCACCCTGAAAAGCTCTCACAGATCCATTTCTAGAGATGTGTGTTATCCAACAGGATGGTTGTTTTAATCACATTCCACTTTTACACTTAAATACATAAAAACATATATCTGTGTTTCCAAAGGTTTGCATCTCTATTAGAGTTAAATTGTACACATGCATTTTTCTGTGGCTTTCTTTGTTAGTCTCAGTGTTTAATATTAAACTTGTTATTTACCCAGTTAAAGCACATGTGAAGTCATAACCAGTGTCTGTTAATTCAAGTTTAAAATCTCTTGACAAATGCAAACAATTGAGGAGAGATGGTCTGTGGAAACTTGTATTACTCAGATAACTTTTTAAGTCTTCTTTTTTCATAAGGAAATAAATAGTTCTCTGTGTCCAGTCTGATTATCGAAAAAAATAACGATGTTGGCCTTCAATATCTCTATCTTCTTCTCTTTTGAGACTCTCTTTTCTACTTTTAAGTGTCCAGTGCCCCAGGGACCTCTGTATTCCACTTTTCAAATGAATGTCTGGAAAGTGTCCTGACAGGAACGTTTACTTTATAGTGTTAAAAAGATGAAATTCAAAGAGCTGCTTTAAGGAGCTATTGCCATTTGGAGCCTTTCTGATTATAGAATGTGTTTAGGCAATTCTGGTGTCTGTAAGCAAGTGGAGAAAGTGCTTTGGGATTGGGGATTCCTGGAATCCCATCCCACACCTGGACTTGTTTTCTCCTTTTTTTCCCTGTACCCTAAGCCAGGAAGGGAAAACTATTTGGGGAGTCCAATTCACTAGCCCTAAGAATCTCAAAGCTCTTTTTTGTTCTGTAATGAGAGTCCATATGTTTATATTGTTTATCCTAGATGACAGGCACACTTTACATATGTTAACTCAGTTGACTCAAAATGATCCCATGGGGGATAATTGTTATCACCCTGTGTAATGGATGTGGAAATTGAGGTACAAAAAGGCTAAGTAACTTGCCCACGGCCAAATGGGTGGAGCTACTAAGTGGGTGGAGCCAGGTTCAGCCCGGCAGGCTCAGTGCTCCTGAACGCTGCTAGGCTGCTCTCTAGGAGCTGACTACTCTGATAACTTTGCATTTTGCTTACAAGTGTTATTTTTTATTATTTTACATGGTTTCTACCATTTGCTAAAATGTCTTTTACCCAAAGTAAATATCCTCCTTTAGTGAGTATCTAGTTTAGGATGGCCAAAGGATTAGTTCCCAGCCCTTGCATGTCAACTCCCATTACTAGAGCCCCATGTCATTGACTGAATTTTTCTCATACAAAAGTCCAACTTTTATTAACCAGGAACACATGACATTTCTAACTTAAACTTTTCAGAAAAGGCATTTCATACTCCACTAATATTTAGTTTGTGACCTATAATGATCCTTTCTGCCCAATCTATTCTTGGTACCTCTGGCTTTGCTTTATATCCTCAAACCTTATATGGTAACCTTGGCATTTGTAGACATTATAGTAATGGGATTGTGTGTGTGTGTGCGCGCGCGTGTGTATGTATATGTGTGACCTTAAATAGGTAGTCATTTGTCACTTTTTTTTTTCATGTTTTATTTATTTATTTATTTATAGTTTAAGTTGAACTGATCAAATATTTTCTGAGCATTTTGGCCTTCACATTCACACTTGAGAGTTTTCTTGAGTGTTTTGTATTTGGCAGGTATCATTTAAATATATCAAATACAGAACTGCTCCTGTGACTTTTTTTTTTAATTAATTAATTTATTTATTAGTTTCAGGTGTACAAAACAAGGTAATACTTAGACGTTCATCATTTATATCCCTCATACTGTGAACCCCCCTCCCCCCATCCACTATCCCTCCGACCTCACACTGAACCATCACATTATATATATAAAATTATAGTTGGCATTCATTAATGTTTAGCTTCTGGTGTACAATGCCATGATCAGGTATCCACAGTATCCCTGAGGTGGTCTCCCAAATAGGACGCATGTCCTCATTTGTCACTTTACAGAAGCAAATATTTGAGTTTCAAAGATTGTAAATCTGGTGCTCAGAACCAGTCATGCAGCAAGTGCCTGTCCTGTCCTAGCACCGTAACCCAGTGGGGCCTTATTTTTCTCTAATGCGGTAGTTGCAAATTTGGGAATTTGAGAAGATCTCAACAACCATCTCTCACTAAGACACTATACTGAAATTACAATTTTCAAGTGTATTCTGTTTTTGATGGACTATTTTTCTAATGGTTTACGTTTGCTTCTTTGTTGTTGTTTTGTTATAAGTAAATGTTTATTGAAGTATAGTGTATTAATCTGCTCAGATCGTTATAACAAAATACCATAGATGGGTGGCTTAGACAAGACACATTTATTTCTTGTAGTTCTGGAGGCTGGGAAGTCCAAGGTCAAGGTGCTGGCCCATTTGGTTCCTGGTGAGGGCCTTCTTCTTGACTTGCAGACAGCCACCTCCTCACTGTGTGGTTACGTGGCAGAGAGAGAGAGGCCAAGCTCTCTGGTATCTATCTGTCCTATAAGGGCACTAATCCCGTCATGGGGCCCCACCCATGTGACCTCTTCTAAACCTAATTACTTCTCAAAGGTCCCATCTCCAAATATCATCACATTGGGGGTTATGAATTCAACATATGAATTTGGGGGGACATAATTCAGTCCATAGCACATAACATATTATACTATTATAAGTATGTAAATTAGAAGTACATAACTCAAAATATTTTCATGAAATAAACAGACCTGTGTAACCAGTGTCTAGATCAAGACACAGAATATTACTAGCACTCAGAAGCCCCTATCTGCTCCTGCCTCCAGGGTAGTATTATCCTGACCTCTAATACCATTGATTAGTTTTGCCTGTTTTGGAACTTTTGAATATTCTGTGAAAATATTCATACCTGCACTTTTCACAATAACCTAAAACTAAAAGTAATTTGGTGGACATATGTACCCATTTCTGTAGGCTACAGACCTGGCAGTGGGATTACTAATATATGATATTACTGATATATTAGATATATGTATGTTCAGCTTTACTAGACATTGCCAAAAAGTTTTCCAAGGTGATTGAATCAATTTACCCCCATCAGTTTGAGATTTCTTATTGTTCTTCCTCTTCATCAACATTTCATATTGCCAGTTTTCTTCATGTTAGCCATTCTGGTGGTATAAAATGCTATCATACATGGTTTTAATTTGTTCCCTGATGAGTAATGAGTTGAGCACCTTTCCTTACTTATTTTTATTTCTGTTGCTTTTAATTAGGATTCCATGACTTTTAAGTAGTCCAGCTGAACTTTGTGTCACCTGCAGGGCTAAGGTGCATCATTTTTATCATCAAGCTTTCATTTTGATGATATTTCATGGTGCATGGGCTGACACAAAGCCACTGACTGACAGCTGTTTTGGCTCTGGTCGGTGACCAGTCAGGTACTAAAACATATCTTGATAGTTCATTGCTAAGAATATCATATATACTAGAATTGAATTTCTTAAGGAAATTATCTCTAATTCTGCCTCCTCTCTATATATACTTTGTAGATCAACCCTGTGGTTGAAGGGTTATATGGATTCTCCCAGGCTGCTTCATGGAGTGATTGAAACTGATGCTTGTCTAGGTGCCCCTCAACTAGATAACTTGATGATTTGTCTTCGTATCTCCATAGGAATTAATGTTAAGGAGATGAGTTCATAATCATCATATCTCTTCCTACATTCCCTGAAACTGTCAGGCCAGTGAGACTGTTTATTGATAGCAACCTGGAGTATTAACTACTTTTAGTGTTGCCATTGCCAGGATCCTTTTTCTAAAATAGTTCTTTCTTCTTTTTGTTTCTGTTCGAAAATCTCAAGGTTTTCAATGACCAACATCCTCTTGGTGCTGGTCAATTTGCTGTGGTATACCAACAGAGTTGATTAAAAAATTAAAGGCAAAGATGCCAGCACTTGGAAGGTGTGACCCCAGGTAATTTCACTGAGTGATGTTTAACTTTCTTCCCAAAAAAGAGCCACTCTAATAAATCCATTTCCAGGGAGCTTTGAGTTTATTTTAAAATGACATATTGGAACCACTAGATCTTAGAAATTATATGCTCATATCTGTAGAGTTACCTTTCCTTTAAAAAAGTGTCATGTGCAATGCTTTACATTTGCTGTATTTCTTCTAAAAATATTGGTCTTCATATATTTTTATATCTTGCAAGTTTAGACTTCTGTATTACTTTTGTGTTTAGATTTGCTATCATACAGTCCATGGTTTTAACTTCCAGGAGAAAAATAAATTGAACAACCCAATCTCCTACTAGGTAACATTTTGGATGTCTGAGATTCTAAAGGGTGCTTCACTTTGAATAAAAGTGTGTTCTTGTTTTCTCTATTAACCAAGCACTAGATAATTATTGGGGACATCTTCTAGGGGTGAGTGAGTTTTCCAGAGGTGGCTTATTCATTTTGGGATCCCTGTTGAGACAGCCATTAAGAAATGCCAGTCAGTGAGGAATTGGTTGCCTGCTCTGTTTGGCATTGAATCAAGACCACTTTATTTCTCTTGGACCAAAAAAACTCAATACACACACACACAAACACACACACACATACACTCACATACACAACCCAAAACAACAACAATAGAGAGTGGAGTCTGCCTGCCAAGCAGTCTAATCAACTGCTGCTCAGTAAACACCACTTCCTAGAAGCTATCTCCACCTATCCTCTGATTCTCTTGACCCATCTTGGTTCCCTGCTGGACAGCAGGTTTGCTATGGGAGCTCTGTTTGATCTCTTGTCACTAATTTATACCTGCGGCTAATTTTGATTGTCCTGCTGATTGAGGTACTTGTGCTCAGCAGTGGTTGTCACATGCTTGTCAGAGGAATGCAAAAACATGGCATTTAGTGGTGTTTTTCACTGTGTATTCAGAGATCTGAGACTCTTTATGTAAATCTCAAGCAACAGTCAACTTTTGTGAGATGAATAAATATGTCAATGCAGATGTTTATGAGTTACTGTAAATCTTTTCTGCATTGTGCTTTGAAAAATGTTTTCAGATTTTCTTCCTTCCCATAGCTCCTAAATACTTGGAAATAATTAATTTTAGATGATTAAACATAACTTCTCCAACTTATTTACTTTGTGAGTGTCATCTCAAATCACACTTTTAGATTTCAAAGAAATGAAACAAAATTTACATTTTGAAGTAATTTGTTATTAGCAAAGACAGTAATCTGCTTGTGTTTCATTTGTTTTCCGTTCTACAGACCACCTTGAAAGTTTCCACTTGGTAATTCATATACTGTTTTGTCTCAGAAGAGCTTATCAATAGGCAGAAGGTAAGAAGACAAGTTAGCTTGCCTTGAGAGTACCTCTCAGTTACTACAGGGAGGGAAGAGGGGAGAAGCTGACTAAAACAGGGCCTCTTGATAGTGAATCTCAAACTCTAGTGTGCATCAGAAATAGCTGATATATAAAATATAATTCATGGGTCCCATTCCTGAGATTCTGATTCAGTAGGTCTGGGGTGGGCTTCGGCAATCTGTGTTTTTTAGCAAGTGCCGTAATAATTCTAATGTGGATGATCCAAGACCACACGATGTGAAATATTAATCTAGGGTCTCTTATTAGAACATAATGCAAGGTTCCTGAAGCAGGTAAGAAGACTGGCCTCTGTGAGATATATTAGCACTGTAATTAAGAGAAAAACTGTCTCTCTAGATGGAAAGTTCTAAACTGTTTTAGGTTGGGTTCCCTAAGAGCAGAACCTGAGAGTGGCATTTGGGCGTATGTGATTTATTGAAGTGGTCTCAGGAAAAGAGTGAGAGAAGTAGGATAGGACAAGGAGCTAAGCAAGGATGTGCTCTTAGCTGGAGGCCAGCTTTAACCTGATCGCATAGGGGGGCTCTGGGCATGAATTGACCACATAGCTGATCCCAGCTGAGGAAAGGAAGTCAGCCTTTTGCACCCCATGATAGATGGGTTATGTAATCTCAAGGATAGGGTGACTCCAATTCTGCAGAGGGCAATTTTCTTGGGAGGAAGCCTCTGGAGCTATTAGCAACTAACACTCATGGCGACTGGGGGATGCTAGGTAAAGGGGATCAAGGAAAAACACCGTAAGCTTGCTGCTTTTAAGATACTTTTTACAATAACAAAGAAAACTTGAACAGCAGATATACTTGGTTTTTTGTTTTTTTAATATTTTCCTTCCTGTGCTTTAGTAGGAGTTGTCATTATGCAGCAAAGTATAGAAAGTATGTCAACCTTCTTTGTCAATTTTGTTTCCTATTCTCAATCAGAGAAACAATGACTTCAAATATTGAATTATGGATCCCAGGCTGTAGTGAAATCTTAATGTGTTTTACTCAAAACTTCATTTGCAGATAACTGTCTCGTGCTTCATGTAATGATATTACTTGTGGGAGATGTTCCTTTGTTTAGAACTTTCAATGAGAAATATGATGTTCTGGAAACTACTGAACTGGTTGTCATTGGTTATTAGGCTTTATTAAATAAAACAGCCTCTTCTAAACTATGCTCTGTGGCACAGTGTCTTTTGTACTATGTTCTATAGAAAACGAGTTCTATGGGCAAATAGTTTTGGAGGTGCCCTATACACTATATTACCCTCTAGGAGATTCACAAAGCACTTTGAAGTCTCTAAGTATCTTGCAGGAAAAAAATTGCTTACCTTTGTTTAACCTGTTTCCCAAACTTATTTGCTAATGGAGGAGCAGCTTATCATGACTGCCTCCTTCCTTTTTCATGTTTTTCAGAATACATGCTACCATCTTAGAGAACTAATATTCCATTGTTTGGGGAGCACTGAAATAAAACTTTATTCCTTATCATGTATTATCAGTGCATTGATAAGCAGCAAAGAACTGGTTCCACTCTTCTATTTTGTAAAATCGGCCTTGACACCTTATCTACATGCAAGGCAAGTGCCAAGCAGATTTGGGGATCAGAGTAGTCTCTTGAGAACAAGGTTATTTGTTTTCCATGCTGAAGGGGCCATAAAAACAGTAACATGTTTAATGAGGCCTTACCATGGATATATTAGTGTCCATAAAACATTTTATTTAGCCTAACCTACAATTTACTTAATGGACAGTGAGTTTCACGAACAGCTAGTCCCCAGCCTCAAATGTTTATTAAATGTATGTTCTTGTTTGGAGTGACTTTGCCAGGGGGAGTCATGCAAGATTAAAAAGACAGAATATTAAAAAATTCAGCCAAGACACACCAGGGCTGTCCTGATAACCATGGTGTAATGTTTCTGAATTCATATGGGTTCCCATGTTCTCAGTAAACGATACTCTGCTGTTTCCCAACACTCTCTCATTAAAAAATTATTTGGATTGTCATGGCTATGTGGCATTTCTTTTTTGCACAAGACAGACCCTGTATGGGTTGTATTTTCTAATGAGTTTTGAATTGTAAAAGACAGAGTCAATGAACATTGATTTAGAGGAAAAATAGTGACTCCTTACATTTTGTATAACATTTTGCACTTTACAGAGAACTTCCCTCCCCCTCAACTATCACTTTTGTTCTTACAAAAATGCCATGAGAATGGCAGTGTTACAGGTACAAAAATGACCAGGGACTCTTGGAAAGTTGACCAGAGCAGCTTTACAGAATTCAGAAGCTTTAATTGTCATTTATTTTGACCATTGTCCTAAGTGACAGGCTCTCTCCTGGGGTTTGTTTTCTTGCACCATAAGAAAATTCCAGAAGGAAACCACAAGATTTTATCTTACTTGCTGTTACTTCTTTCATGCTTAGTTATGCTCAACCAGCTTATCATCTAGATTCAGTCACAAACTTACTGCTTCCTAATCTATTGCTTAGCACTAGTGACCTCTTAGATCAGGAGATATAGTAATATTCCAGGGCACGTGTGTGAGCACACATGCATGCAGACATGTAGGAGTTTGTGGGGGATGAAGTAGTCAGAGGCCATATTTCTGTGTTCCCGTGTTCCCTGCTTGGGAATGTGGACTATCTCTAATAGAAAGCCAGAAATCTAGGATCTTGGATCCTTGGCAGGATAGAAGAGAGCCTGATAATACAGACACCAGTGAGGAGGCTGTTCCGTGAATCCAGGAGACAGATGGTGAGGGTCTGGGACAGGGATACGGCTGAGGCAATGGAGAGGATTCCTGGGGCAGAAATGGCCAGTTTGGAGGTAACAGAGATACAAGAATTAAGGATGGATATGAGGTTTCTAGTATGGGTGGACTCTTATGCTATTATCAGAGAAGAGAAAATGGGGAAGAGAACTGGGTTAGTAGAGTGGCGTCGGGAAGAGTCAAAAATATAGAAGTCATCTTAGGACATGATAAATTTGAAGTGAAATATTTGGAAAACACCTTAACATATCTGTCCAAATTATAGAGAAAGTGAACCAAAAAAACCCACTTAATTTCATTTACTTCAATTTCCCTCCCTCTTTCGCAGCGCCGAGGCATCAAGGTGTGGAGTGGCGATCTGGACCTTGGTCATCTGCCCAGGTAGGTTACTGCTGAGGTTGCCGTCATTACTGCCAGGTCCCTTATTCTCTGCCATGGCTATGCCATGTGATACTTCTTGTGGTTTTGTCTGCCTAGTTGACGTGCCACCGAGCCCTTCCACTTGTGGTTTTGCTGTCAATATAGTAGGAGCATGGGGCATCATGTCTGCTCTGGGACCCTTTGGTATTTCTCTTCCTCCCTCTTCTTCCTCTAGCCCAAGGACATCTCTTTTTATTTCTTCTCACACTTTCTCCCATCTTCTCCCCAAACCACCAAGTTCTCTTAAAGACTTAAACGTGTTTTTGGGGGGGTGGGGCCGGGGGAGAAACAGAAGGATTTGCTGGCTATTTCTATTTTGGGCTCTGATGCATGCCTTCTGGAAGTCATGGTATCCCCAGAGTGCTACCAATCTGAATTGGAGGAAGGAAACACATGCAAAGGGAAGAGAAATTAATGTTTGAAAATACTATCTGGCCACAGCGTTAAAGTGAGAAGAGAAAACAAGCAGGCCTGTGAGTTACAGAGTGTAGAGCCAAGAGAGAACAGAAAGATGGCATCCAGGGAAGAAGCCAGAAAGCTTCTAGAGGATGCAAGGAAAGCGCCATTCTCAGGATGCTGAGACAAAAGGCACTGCGCCAGCTGTGATGATAACTGGATATGCTAGAGCAGGGCAAGTGGGTTCAGAGTCCAGGTTTGAAAGTATGTCCATGACCCAGTCTGTGGTTGGGAGGAAGCATCAGTCGGAGTGGGTTCAAATGGAGCCACATCTACCTTGTGCATAATTATGTCATGCCACTTACAGTATTTTCTTTCTCTTCTCTGTTTCACTGATGGTTTTCCTGCCTGGACTACAAGTTCCTTAGGGGCAGAGCAATGCACTTAATATTCTTATATCCTCAGTCCTTAGCACAATGTCTGATACACAGTGGATTCCTTGTTTAGATTTAATGAGTGATTAAGAGCCAAGTTTTTCTAAGAGGGTTAGTATTTTATCTGCCCAGCAATAGGGCTGAAATAAGCCAAGATCTCAGAGGAATTTCCCTCTAATGCTGTGTTGGTTGGACTGAAGCAGAAGATGGTTCTGTGCTGGTAGGTCTAGCAACCTGGTTTCCTTATTTTTAGTGATATGGGTGGTTAGCACCACTGTTAGCAGTTCGTGTAGGTCCTATGGAGTAAAAAATATGGTTTGGATATTTGCTGTTTCTACCCCCTCATTTGTACTGTAATGTGGACATTGGAATCATAATATATTTAAGAAAAATTTTAAATCATGTATGTCATTCAGAAATATATCAGTTCATCACAAATCTATATACCCCCTGCACAAGACTCTTGAGAAATTGGCCTACAAAGAGAAGGGATACAAATATACAGGTCTGATTTTTAAAAAAAGTTTCCAGTCTGGTACAGGAGGATAAGACAAGTCATGAAATAGCTATAATTCATGGAAAAATAAAAGTGCATGTGTTAAAAAAATAATTGAGGAAAGAAGTTTCTATTCAGCTAAAAAAACTATACATTCCATAGAAATTCCCATTTCTTAGATATTCCAAATAAAAGTTATTTCAATAAATCTTACAAAATAGAGAAACACTTAATTTTTATAGTGTACTTACCCTTTAAAAAAAAATCTTCAAAGCACAAAACAATAAAATTTAAAGATGGGGTCTGGGTTATGCTAAAAGTTTATTTCCCAGCAAAAAAGAAAGGTGTAAGGAGGGGAGAGGAAGATTATTGAAGAAGAGCCAGTATTCACTGCTTCCATTTATGGGGGAGTGTCTGATTTTTGCCAAGGAATTACACACAGCAGACTGGCTCCTTTTTTAGCTTCTAAATCAAAGTTGGAGAGGTACATGGTTTGGAACCATTTCAGCAGTGTTTGAAGTTGCTCAGGGATCCTTAGGTGAAGGGTGATGTGTAAATCCAAATAAATATTCTTGTTATTTCATTATTGTTGTGATAAGTTATGTTGTCAAAAATACAGGCTGTTAGAATCAGACTGGGAGCTCAAAGGGGATACATAGTCATCTAAAGATTGTATTTCACAGCTGTGAACACCCAAAAGAACTTTTGGCAGAGGATCATAAGCTATAAATTTACAACCTGCACAGGCATCCAAGTTTTGTTAGAAAAAAAAATCCTCTGAAAATATGTTATTCTAAATGTCTGGCTTCTAATAAAATTTTATTTATGTCTTTTTAGTATGAAAATACATAATTAAGTAGAGGGTAGAAAAGGGGCTGAAAAGGGAGAGGATATCAATAGCACTTTGAAGGACCTGTAGAGTTTGCTTTTATTCTCCCTAAAAAGCCCATTTTCACGTTCCTTATGAAACCAGCCATTTGGATTGTAAGAGTGAAGTCATGTTTATGGACTGCCAGCATATTTATTGGGCCAGGGGACTATAGAATAGATGCTTAAGGTTGATCCTTGCAGTTTTGGAATGTCTAGCTAGAGGAAAAAAAAAACCCATCCTATATAAAAAATGGGGGGGCCTTCCTTAGAAGAGGCTCTATCTTTGAATGATGGGATGTATTTGGGCTGGCGAGGACAGGGTAAGGGCTCAAGTTCAGTCTCTGAGAGGCTCTCTGCTGTTCTAGAAACTGAAATGAGCTTCAAGGGGAGCATCCCCTTTGTCCATTGTGATAACAGAACCATTAGAGGAAGGGAGGAGGCGCAGAAATGGTGCTGTGCCTCCCAGGAGATGATGGCACCCAGGCACCAAGAGCATAATGTGGCTTTGGCTGCTCAACGTGAGGATGTGCCCTGGAGCCCAAGGCCTGGCCATGGGAAAAGCAGACATCACAGCTGAGTTCATTTCACCAGGATCCCTTGTTCTTCCTCAGCTATGAAACTCAGACCATGGAGCTGGCCATGGCCTTGCCTTCTGGTCACGGCTCCTTTCTCAGACTTAGTGGAGTTCTCTGAGGTGCTGGCAGCTCATGAGCACTGACCTAAGAGTTTCAGAGGGATTTGAGCAGTTGCTCAGGATTATGTTCTCTCTGATTGGCATCTGGGAAGTCTGCCTACAGCAAGAGCACTCCAAGCTGTGCAGGTGAACCTCTCTGCCAGAGCCAGATGCCTGAGCCAGCACCTTTGAACCCCATTCAGGAAGATTTGCTTTTCTGGGGGGCTGCAGGGCCACGCAAACAGAAAGATGCCAAACTTGCCTGTCTCACTCCATCTGCTCAAACAGCCTACTGGGTGACTACAGCACATCCCACAGGGGGTTGGGGAGTCCCCAGGAGGTACCTGACATGTACTCATAATCAGCCAGCAACCACTCAGTTTATATGTTTCAGACTCCTGTCCCGTTCTGACCAATCCCTGAAGGCATGTCCACTTCTAACACTTTGGTCTTCCTCTGGACACTGCCCCAATGTACTGGAGCTCTCAAAGTGCCCAGGTGGGGAAGAGTCTGTGCCCAGGATCTCCCTACTTAGAGGACACATTCTGTTAGAGGGATCCCGAGAGAGGGCTGTTGTGGGCTGATTGCCCCTACAGAGTTCTTAGTGAATTAACTCTTGAGGTTGTGGCTTGTAGCACTTCCCGATTCCATAGCCCTCAGGCTGGAGTCCAGTGGGGGTCTGAGGTGAGAACAGTTCTAAGGGACAGCCGTGCTGTGCTGGTGTTGGGCTCTCCTTGCTTCCTGAGGACTGAGGCTCTGCCACTGGGACCAGCTGACTGTGTCTCGCTCCTTCTTGGTCAGGATGTCCTACTAAGCGGGATCCTCAGCCCCTCATGCATCTAGTTCACTAGTCAATCTAGGAGCTCACTTTTTTCTTTTTCTGAGAGAGAAACAGGGCTACTTCTACTTTTGAAAATTATTTAAAAAGTTAATATTTCAATCAAAGTAATATATGCATTAAGGCTTCAAATGGAAAAATTATAGTCACCTGTTCCATCCCATTCAATCCCAAATCCTAATTCCAGAGGTGACCACTGCCAAATTTAGCTGTTTGTTCTGCTATTTATCATCATGTTTCTAAGTAATATGTTTATGTCACACAGTTTTAATTTAATAGTTTTGGACATCATCTCTTAATTTCTTGTCACTGTAAATGAGGGCTTGCTCTTGTACCCATCCCCAGTTCCTATTTCTACTTTCAAAGAGTAGTATCACAAATTTTGCTTAATCATCACCGCTTAGAGTATTATGATTGTGGAAATAATGCTCACCGTTGAGTACAGTAATACAGTACTATTATGCCTCTTATCTTGTACAACCCTTTTGGAGTTAATACTTGTCTCCTTTTCATTTGTTTCATTTCTGTGTACCTATTGTTATTTTCTCCCAAATGCTCTAATGTCTCTATTACACATACCTATCGATATTTTCCACATGCTCAAACAAATTAATTCCATTTTGTCCCTTTAAAATTGTTCCTCCTGGAGCTTTTCATCTTTCTACTCTAATCTGGATGCATTGCTCTATTTTTGATTTTTTTCCTTTTTCCTTCAATGACATCCTTTCTTGGTTTGCTAGAATGTACCCTCCAGCAGATTCCTAAGAAATAGTATGAAGAAAGTAAAATTTTTGAGATCCGAATGTTGGAAAATGTCTTTATATTATACTGCACTTCATTGATAGTATGTCTGGGTATCAAATTTAATTTTTTTTCAGAATTATTAAATCATTGCTGCACCTTCTTCTATCTTACATCATTGTTATTAAGAAATCTGATGCCATTCTGATTCATAATTCTGTATGTGTGGACTGTTTTTCTCTCTGGAAGCTTAAAACAATGTTCTATTTATTCCTGAGGTTTTCAAATTTCACAGCAATGTGCCTTGGTGTTGCCCATTTTTCATTCATTGTGATTGACCATTTTAATCTAGAGATTAATTTAAATTAAAAATTTATTCTTTATTTCTGGAGAAGTTTGTTATAAGAAAACTGTGTCTTTCATCATTTCCTCTCCACTGTTTTTGTTGTTGTTCTCTCTTTCTAGAACTCCTGTTAGTTTGATACAGAGTTCTCAAATTGATCTTCTAATTTTCTTACATTTTTTCTTAATTTGTCTATTTATCTGTTTGTTCGTTTTTTCTCTTGATTTCTTCACCTTATTTTCCAACTCTTTCATTATTGCTGTTATGTTTTTAATTTCTAGGAACTCTTTACTGTGTTCAAACTCCCCACCCCCAATCCAACACACAGTTTTTAATTGTTTTGTGGCAGCCGGATTTTGTTTCAAGGAATATCTTTGTTTATCTTTCTGAAGATATTATTCATAGTTTCCGTGTATGTTGTTATTGTTTCCTGTATTCTCTTTGCCTGCTTTGGTCCCTCTCATATTTGAGGGCTTCTTTAAATGCCTGGTTGTTCTAGGCTGTCCATTCAGATTTAGAGTCAGACACTTAAATGGAGATTAAAAGTTCTATGTGCATTGGGGTGAGTGAATGGAAGGGGTTGGGGACTCTTGGACATCCCTGTGTAGGTTGGCCAGATGCAAAGTCAGTTTTGACATTGGAGACCTAACATCTGGTTTTCCTCAAACCAATACCTGAAAACATTTTTCATTTTATTTGCTTCTATTGTTGTTATTTATTGGCTTTTTTTATTTTTGTTTTGGCGATTCAGTCTCCAGAGAAGGATCCTTGCATTTCTTGTCTGGGGAGTTAAACCTGGCTCCTGATTTTTGGAAGCAATGAAAATGAAACTAAGGAGTCCCACCTTTCACAATGCAGATTGTCATTTAATATCATTTTCTTCATGTCTACCCTCAACCCCCAACATATAATGTGGTGACCACTGAGACTTGGGTTCAATATCCCCAGAAAAGAATCCTCTGGACTCTGTATGGAGCATAGGTAGTGGTATAGAGGAGAACGTAATTGATGGGCTGTGTTGAATGGGAGAATAATATGGGACTCAAATCAAGTTGTGTATAGAGTTAGTGCCATATCTTGTTTTCTGCCCTGACATGCCCTTCTACCTCCTCTGATAACTTGTTCCCCACATCAAGAACTTACTGTGGTTCTGTGTATCAGGTGATCTCATTTCTTTTCAGTATTTCCCTCTGCTGTACCTTCTTTTTCCTTGCTGAACCAAAACCACACTTTCATCCTTTTACTGTTTTTGAAACATTTGTTGAAATCTCTTCTCTGCTGACATCTCTTCAACTGGTCATTTTTTCTTGAGGACTAAAACCTTTTAAAATCCTTTACTATCACTTGATGGAATTTAGTACATAATCATATGTATATATCAATCTGTCATGTTTCTGCTCTCCTGCATTTTGAAGATCTTTTCTGACTCATATTCTGTTAAAGAGTTCCTGGTTCCTGCTCACTTCTATGCTGTGTAACCTTGAGTAAAGGACTCAGACTCTATGGGCTTCAGTTTCTCACCTGTTTAGGAAGCAATAAAAACCTGTAAACAGTGAAGCAAGTGCCTGTTTTGTCAATCTTGTGTTGCTGTGTGGCTAAAATGAGGTTGGGTATGTGAGACTGCTCTGGAAAAAACAAAAGTGGGGTAAAAATACAAAGCATCATGAATAAACCTAAGAAACAAAGAGAACCTCTTTTTACAAATGGCAAAGAACCACTTTTTCTTGGGTAGCATGGCTTTCCCTAGGTTGATGTGTATAACAGATGGATGGGGTGTTCAGCTAGTAACCTTCTACTTGTTTTGATCCAAATTCCTTTTCTCTCACTTCAGAACACCTCAGCTTAGCATGACTTTTAGTTTCATCCCCTCCATCATCCTTGGGTATCTTGAAGAAAGTACAGGATGTCTCCACTGTTCTTTGGTCTCAATTTGAGCCCTCTCTTAAAATTTTTCTATTTAATTGCAAATTTATATTTTAACACTGTAAATCCATGTCCTCCTACATTGTCTGTTGGGTTATATTACTTGTATAAATCAAGGAAAACAGCAGAGAGAAATAAAAATAAAATGTTAAACACAGTCATAATTTTATAACATAAATTGCAACTTGCTGGAATCCATGGCGTTAAAAGGCTATATCTTCACAATGGATTATTGTGAGGATAAAATGAATAATATGAGGAGTGCTTTGTAAATAATAAAGGGCTATAACAAATGTAAGGAATTGCTATCATCATTGTTCATCTCTCCGGGCCATAGTTTGCTCATCTGTGAGAAGAGTTGTTGAGTTCCAGTTATGCTATGGTGGTTTAAGCTCTCACTGACTGCAACTAAGACCTCAGGATAAAATTTAAAAAATGGCTACCCGAGGACTCTGAAAAACTTTACATAGAGTTGAACTAGGCAATCAGCAAAATGGTATATTTAGAGAGAGACACCAAATGCTCTTTAGAGAGAGACACCAGCCCTATTTATTCAATCTATAGGTTTTCTGTCCAGTATCTGCAACCTGACTTGGAGGTTAACTTCCAGGTGGCAGTGTTAGGTATAAGGAAACAAAATGCTAATACTCCTTGGAAGGTTAACACCTCTGAATCCCACTATTAATATTTCATTATAAGTTAGTTCAGCAGAGGGGTCTTAAATCCTGTGACTGTACCCAGATGTGGGCTCCCTTTTATCTGTCCTGTGGAGCAAGCACCAGAATATGGTCCTGTTTATGCTTCTAGATGGGAAATGAAATAGGATTTGAAGCCTTAACAGTAATATTCTCCAATTACAAGTTGATGATGTAGCTCCATCAAGTAGATCATTTCCTGCTGAAAAAAAACACAACCACAAAAAACTGTTTTCTGTGGTTTTTAAAAATAAAAATGTTCTTTTACTCTCTTGATATTCTAGCCTGGGAAGGTTGGGTTTTTCTCTCCAGAAAAAGAGAGAATTTAAAGAATCCTAGAGCTTCTATACTTTAGGTAAGAATTAAAATATTCTTTATAATAGTGTCTAATAATATTATTTTATGTTTTTATAAATCCAAATGGTTTTATGCCCTCTCCACTTTAAAACAATAACAATATTAACCAATCTTTCTAATCTTTGTCTATGTCAGAGAATGTTGAGGTATCTTTATTACTTATTGCAGTCATTGAATAGAATTTTGTTTCCTTATTCATGTTTTAAAAAGCAAATAAGAGCTGAACCATCATTCAAAAATCAAAGTAATCCACCTCATCAAAAGCTAAAGAATTAAAATCATATGATCATATTAATTGATATGGAAAAAATATTTGACAAATCTAACACCCATCGTGATAAAAGAAATGCTCAGTAAGTTAGGAATAGAGGGTAACTTCGTTGACTAGATAAAGAACAACTACTAGAAATCACCAGCATGAAACGGTGTGGTTGAGTTGGCAGTTCTTTTCCACCAGGGGAATAGTGTGTTGGCATTGTGGTGGCAGGGGTGGGAGTAGGAAAGCAGTAAACATTGTTTGTGGGGAGTCACTGAAAATGGGAGTAAAGTGTTGAGATGGTGATGGTATGTTCAGTCAAAGTTACATCAAATTCATGATTTTGCCAGGAGCCATCCTTGCATGGCAAGATTGTGGTAGTGATGTTTTCTGTGGTGTGTAGAAATAGTTGTGCCTAGACATGAAAAAATAATGCCAATAGAAATATGAAGTGGAGGCGCCTGCTTCCTAGGTCTATTTAACTGTCCATTTTCAGGGTTGATTTGGCTCAAGCATTTTGCCTGTGTTGTCAGTATTCACAAGCACCAACGTAAAGATGGTGTAGATTGCATATTCAATGTGTGACACTGAAACCCGCAGATATTGGTCTAACAGTGTTTAATCATGATATGTCTGGTATAGTTACGTCCTTCTCCTTTTATGGTTTCTGATACAGAAATTGTTGGATGTTTTCCCTGGATTTTGCTGAATATATCTCTTGGTTTACCCTCCTAAAAATTCATCCTTATTGGTCCAGAGGGATGTTTCCAACTCAGAAATTCCACTCATTCGACACCACCCTCTTACATGAAAATAAAACTTCAAACCATATTCTCCTCTTTGGTATGGTTCATATACGAGCTTCAAAATAATGTTGTGTGATGACTTACACAAAAGGATGCTTCATAAAAATCAATTATAATATGTTTTACAGCAGGGTACTCTTCTTTTATGTATCTTTTTTGTAGTATAGCATCAAGGTAAACAGGGAATGTTGACATTACTAGAAGTTAAGAAATTTGCCAAAATATAAGCATAAAAGATTTTGCATAGGTGGAGCAAAATGTCCTTACAGTTATGTTGCAAGAGGGAAGAGTACATGGCTATTTCCTGCTGTCTCTAAACCCCCAAAAATGGAGTCCCAACTTTACATATGCCTCAGAATTTTCAGCATGACCGATTTCAGGGCTTTGGTTTTATTTGTGCTCCAAAAGTTACTACCAAGATTTTGTCCTCAACATCCCTGAGTATAAGAATCAGCTGTAATAAGGTGGAGCTGGGTTGTCTGGTTGCTCATATTCCCAAGATGGCAAGCAAATTTACTTTTCTTTGCTGTTATTTCACTTAAGGCAACCTTTAAAAATATATGTTTGTCTTACTTGAACCACTGAAAAGACAAGTACATAAACCAGAAACTGAACTTGCTATCAAAAGGCATATTTAAACAAGAAGAGCCATGAAAATGACTGATTTAAATCTGATACACTCTCACAAGCACACCAGATGTTTTATATACCAAATTATCCCTTGGTGCTGAAATCTAGATCTTCTGACATCCAAATATTGCTATTGCAAGTGTTGAAATATTCCCAAGTTTAACATGTGTAAGGAAACCAAACCTTTCTCCAGATAAAACTATGCAATCTCAAGCTATCCAAGGAGCTGTGATTTATTTCAGGGATTGCAAATGTGTGGCAAGGCATAAAAAACACCATCTGACATAAAGTGTTTGGGTTATACTTAACATGTTTATTTTCAGAGGTTCAACACCATTAATCCATGACAGGTGTGGGATCTATGATTTGAAACAATTATATTTCGAGCCATTCATATAACTGCTTAAGAGATGACTTAATTCTTCCCAGTTACCATATGTCCTAACCATGCAAATGAGAAGGAAAAGAACATCTGGTCGACCATTGTTGTTTTACCTGTCACACAGGACATGTGGTATTGCATGTGCCTCTCCATGGGTTCCTTCTGGATGTCAGCATGGTGGATGGTTTTATATTTTACACAGCTGGTACATTTAGGACATAACATCAATCTTAACTGTAGAATCCTGTACCTTTGGGTTTCTATTGGGCTTTGGGAGATGAATCCCATTTTTGGATTATGAAACATCTCTCTTGGAGCTTCAAGTGAGAGTAGCATATTTTTGTAACATCTCTGTACACTTTGACAGTTTATTGGTAGAAATGTAGTCTAGAAAGAGACAGTTTTCTGGAAATCCTGAGTTAGAATGTCTATATTTAGGTGTTAATACTAACTTTATTTTAGCAGCCTTGGGAAAAATTCGCTAAGCTCTGTATATCTTTATTTAATCCTTCATAAAATGTAAAATAGCCACCAAACAATCATCCTGCTATTGTTTTAATCATTGGATGGAGGCCGTAATACCTATGTATGCCATTATGTACAAGGCAAATCACCTGTTTTTAGGGTGTATATTTGAATGATAATTTATTTTAAAAAGCATGATTTGAGAATTACAGCACAAGTTTGGTAACATGTTTATTCCCTGTGTTACCTCCCATTCGGCCAATGTGGTCATATTTTTACTGGCCTAGGGCTCTAACAGTAAATGTGGGTGTCACGAGATCATAGTTTCTTGGGATCGGTGACTCATTCTTTGACACCACTAAATCCATTTTATGAAGGAGTGTTTAGACAGGTAGGAAAGATTTAGTCCTAATCTAAGAAAAGAACATGGATCACCAGGACTTATCCCTGGACTTACATATTTTTTACTCTTCTGAACTGAGGGCAATTTTATTGCTCATTTTTTCTAAGCCTGTGTGTTTCTTGAATAATGCCCAAGTAGAATCAGTTTTACAAGGTGGGGAATAACTAAACAGGGAGCTTTCGTTTCAGATGCAGCTACAGATACAGACATGGATTCATTTATATATATATATATATATATATATATATATATGTATATGTATATATATATATCTGTATCTGCATATATATACCAAGAAATTAAGTTAAAAGTGAGCAATGTTCCAGATCTTCAGAACATGTTTAAATAATGGCCAATATAAACATAGAATGCGTTTTCTTTGTTATCGTTTTCTTATTACTAGTCACATGATGGAATAAAAAAGGAGTTTTCTTTTCTCTTGTTTTTTTCTCTTACATAACCAATTCTTTAAAAAACTGTGAGAGCTGGACTGTATTTTCTTTAGCCTCTGAATGCCAGCCAGCACACTGGGATCAGTTAAATAATAAATAATAATAAATACTGGGTTTATTGACTCCTGAACTCTTGAATTAATCAATTAATTATGATATTATGGCAAGATCAAAGGGATAAAATTCTAAAACTGACTGCAAAATGCAAATGGATAAATACCCCAGCAGGAACAATTGCAAACCATTTGATCAAATATAAAATGATGATCAATTATGCTTTTTGGGGCCTGATAACTTACTTTTTAAAAAATGCGTAAAGTACATTTCTCCAGGATCTTTTAAGCACCACTTTTTAGGGTAAAGTATTGTGATCTAATCACCCTACAGATTGAAGCCACAGATTCAGTCGTGAGTACCATCTATATTTTAAAGGATAATTTCCCTGAAAAACGTTTCCTTGCAACATATGATTTGAATATTTCAGTAAGTCTTACAACCAGGCCACTTTTTCCTGTTTGCATTGAAATTAACTTTTCTTTTCCCAGTCCCCAACCACTGGTTAGGTACTAAAGCAAGAGGTTTTATGGGAACATTTGGTCAATTTACAAGAAATAGTGTAGATGGTACTAAGAAAAAGAGTGAGTCATCAGGCAGAGAAGAAAAGGCCAACTCAGAACTTGCAATATACAGTAATAACGCTTGGCCATAATAATGTGCACAAAGGTCTCCCCTGTAGCTGCGGGACACCAGAATAATAACTGGTGGAGGTTTATGCTGGCTGTTAAGGATTTATTTCCTGGGTTTACTTTCTTACCTTTGAGGAGTGTTCAAGCTGTGTAGTTGGAACTCAGGGACCCTGAGTCCAGAGAACCCTCCTGAGTTTTGTCAGAAGATGTGGTCTTTCCAATAGGCTGCTCAAAATACAAGCAGCAACCATAGCAAGAGAGTTTCTTTTGAATAATTTAGATGCTGCCTTCAGGAAATCTATTCTCCCTATGATTTGGGGGTTGCCTGGTTGTAAATAAGGACATCTGGGAAGTCTTATTTTCAAGGCCTCAAGAAGTTATTATTCAGGATTGAGATCTGGATATTGTATTGAGACTTTTTTTCCTTTTTAAGGGCCAGATTGAATTCATTCATTTATTCAACAAATATTTGCTAAACATCTACTGTGTGCCAGTTACTGTAGATTCAAATAAGAATAGGATTTAACCACTGTACTTAGTTTTAGGAATTCATCGAACCATCTCTTAGAGTTGAGTGGTACTTTCACATCCATTATCTCCTTTAGTTAATTCTTTCATTTTTTGAAGTCATTCTTTGAAGGATGTATCATATTTTAAGATAGGGTCAGTGTGTTTCAGTGAGTTGATATATTTTGCCTAAGCTTCCTTAGTTAGTATCAAAATGTGGACTTAAGCATTCTCTTCTTTCTTGGGCTCTTGCTCTTTCTTCTACTTTATAGTGTATATCCCTCCTCTGAGTCTTGGCTTTTTCTTCCATAAATTAAGGCAAGAGGACTGTTTTGTCAAATTATCTTCTTTCTCTGTCTAAACATTCTATGTTTATGAATAACCGGTATTTGGATACAAATAATTAAATAGGGCATAGTTTCAGTAACTCATCAACCCTTCTCAAACGCCTTGGAACTTTGATAAACCAGTTGGCACAATGCCTTCCCAATTCCGGTGGTGATTTTATCTCTGAGAGTTTCTTGGTGTTAGTCTTCCATGAACTGCTAGAAGAGCTCTTAGAGGTAGATCTGGTATTGAAGACACTTCCTCTCCTCCTTCTATAGTCTGTCCCTTTCCCAGGTCACCATGATTGGGTGGTTAGTTGATAGTGTTAGCTAGCGATCTCCTAATCCTTCTTTTCCTCAGCCATGGGTATCACAGCTCTCTTTCTTGTGGGTCCTTCATGAACCATCCCAAGATGCTGGATGAACAGCAATCTCCTGGGATAAACACCATTTAAACTCTTGTTATAGGTTTAATTGTATCCCTTCAAAACTTTATAAGTTGAAGTGCTAATCCTCAGTGCCTCAGAAATGTGGACTTATTTAAAAATAGAGTCAGTGTAGCTGTAGTGAGTTAAGTTAGGATGAGGTCATACGAGAGTAGGATGGGTCCCTAAGCCAATATGATGAGGTCCTTATACAAGGGGAAAATTTGGACACAAATACACACCCAGGGAGAATGCCATGTGAAGATGAAGGCAGAGATCAGGGTAAGGAAGCAAAAGCCAATGAATGCCAAAAATTGCCAGCAAACATGAGAAGCTAGGAGAGAAG
This sequence comes from Rhinolophus hipposideros, assembly GCF_964194185.1. Taxonomy (NCBI): domain Eukaryota; kingdom Metazoa; phylum Chordata; class Mammalia; order Chiroptera; family Rhinolophidae; genus Rhinolophus; species Rhinolophus hipposideros. The sequence continues at coordinate 63,796,845 of NC_138049.1, read as the reverse complement.
CATGAAATAGATTCTCCCTTATAGCCTCGGAATGAATAGAATGAATCTATCGTACCAACACTTTGATGTCAGATGCTTAGTCTCCAGAACTGTGAGACAATAAATATCTGTTGTTTAAGCTACCCAGCCTAGTGGCACCTTGTTATGGCAGTCATAGAAATAATATACACCTCATATAATAGAACTGGCTTGGATAGAAAGGCATTTTTCTTGGCTCAGGATGATATCTTCCTTAATTCTCACCATCAATAGAAGAATGCCCACTCATACCTTTCTACATGGAGCTATCAGTCTTCCTCATGTGACCAAATAGTTCCACTGGTTGCCCAAAATCTTATGCCGATGACCTGGAGATTTTCACGTAACTTCCTGTCATGTTTTTCTAAGGGCCTTGTACATAGTATTCACTAACATCCTTCTGTTATACTCTTTGATACCATAGGCCTTTGGCTACTTGAATTTCTAATAGTAATTGTGTAATTCTCAGTGTGCTTCTCATTATAGGAGAAAAGAGAAGGTCATGCTTTGATTTGTAAAATCTGTTACTTTTTTGGATGCTCCTTTCCTCCCTACTAAAAAATATCAATGAGTATCCTTCATCTCCTTCCCAAACTGAGCCCAGGGCTCCTTCCCTCCATGCCTGATTAAATTATTCATTCATTCACCCTTTTCTACATCAAACATTTATCAAAGAACAACCACATGTTGTCAATAAAAATGAATGAAAAAATAAAATAAAATCAGGGTTATTTAGAAACATTTACAGAAGCTGTACCTAAAGGCTATACAGGAAAGAGAATGAAAGTGTAAACCAAGGCAGTGCAAGTTGGAATGAAGAGAAAGGGAGGCATTTATGAGTTTAAAAGGACAGAATAGATGACATATTTAAGAGAGAGTGAAGAAAAAATAAGAATCAAAGGGGCTTCCAGATATTTTATTTATCCATAAATATAATGGAGATACTAAGATAAGAAAGAAGAGTAATGAATTTTCTGAGAATGCTAATTGTTTCAGTTTTAGAAATACTGAGTTTGATGTATTCATATAGGATATCTAGGGAGAGATAACTACAGGTAGTTGAAAATATTGGACAGGAGCTCAGAAAATATATTTAGAAATAATTATAACAATAACAAAATAATATCAACAATCTATTGGACTCTTGTGATATGCCAGACATAGTTGCTCTGTCCTTTATGTGCATTATTTCATTCAGTTCCTTTACAAATCTATGAAGTACTGTCTTTTTGTAAATGAAAAAACTTGCCATTATGAAACTAGTAGGTAACAGAATTGAGATTCCACCCCAAGTCTGCCTGACCTCAAAGCCTGTGTTCTCAACCCCTCCCTGCTACTGCCACCACTGTATGCATGGATGTGAAGCTGTCATTTAGATGAGGTCATGTAGTCCCTGTCCATGGAAGGGAATCCGTAAATGCCTGCTAAATAACTGGACGAGCCTCTGGATGCCAGCGAGGTTAGCTACCAGGAAGGAAAAGGTTGCACAGTTGACTGAAAGACACAAACAACAGGCACCTCTAGTGAGAATACAGCCTCAGCTGCTACTACAGGGAGTAGGAGACCCAACAGCCTTCTCCCTGTTGGGGGGATAAGTTTCCTTGAACCTTCCATCTCACAGAAGCCCGCACTGAAAATGGGTCCACTTAACTGAGTGGAGATCCCTTTAAGCATCAAGTTCTCCAAGACCCCTTTGCGATGCTCATGAAGTTGGTGTGTACTGTCTTGCCCCTCGCCACCCCCCACAGCTGTCCAGAAGATCACTACAAGCCTGTCAGTCCCAGGGAAAGTCACAGTTGATAACATCAGCACTTTTGGAGAATGGAAAAAGTGAAAGTAGATTTCCTGATCAGTTTTCCTGGTGAGTAATCCCCTAGAAGACCCAGGCTTTGGGCCTGCTTGACATCTATTCTTACATTCCCTAACCCACCTATCTGGGTCAATAAAGTTAAGTACATGACACTGCCTTCCTTTAAAAGGGCCTATTTAGTAGGGATGCAGGGGATTAGAAAAGGAAAGAAAAGGAAAGGAAAGGAAAGGAAAGGAAAGGAAAGGAAAGGAAAGGAAAGGAAAGGAAAGGAAAGGAAAAAGAAAAGGAAAGGAAAGGAAAAAGAAAAGAAAAGAAAAGAAAAGAAAAGGAAAAAGAAAAGAAAATAAAGAAGTACTGGCACTAATTTTTGCCCGTCTTTGAATCTCCCACGTTTGATATGAAAATGCAATCACCCAATCTCTGTACATCTTTGATCAGCATGGATGTAGCTGGTAATACACCGGATGGTAAATTCTCCCACTGATTGTTCAAGGGGATAGTCAAAGATACAAGTTAGTCTCCAATTGTCATCATCTGAATAGGCAGATAGATGGACATTGTTGCAACTCTTACTTGGGGCTCAAACTTTCTAATAATCCTTTCCCTGATTCCCATATTCAGAAATGAGTCCTGGAAGCTGCCTTATCAGAAAAGAGAGCTTTTCTATCACAACTTTATTTACTTTATTTATTAGAAGTGCACATGTACCTTCTTTTGATTCAATTGCTTTATGTAGTGGAAGGGTTGAACAACTCAAAGTGGGGCCCAGGGCTTCAACATCACCGTCTCCTGCAAGCTTGTGAGAAATGCAGAATCTCAGGCTCTACCTCAGAACTGCTCAATCAAAATCTGCCTTAAAATGATCTCCAGGGGATTAGTATGCATACATTTGACAAGCACTGGTTTAGAAGATCCAAGTTCAGGAACACGAGAAATTAATACATTCTGGCAATGAGGAGTGGCCAACATGAGCTCGTTAACTTTTGATTCATCACTAGATTTTCTATCCATAAAACTCATTAATATGCATTCTCCCTTCCTTGCGTTTCAAGACATGATAATCATAACTAGAACTTTATGAAATTCTCTACTCAAGCAAATAACTAGAAATTAGTTTTGCATTTTGAGGATGTGAATATGCAGATTTGTTGTTTCCCATTCAAACATATGTGTCTAAAATTCTATCAAGGTTAACAGGTAGTTCTTAAAAACTACAGGCAGATTGTCTCTGAGAAGAAAAAGAACATGTTCCATTGTTAAGCACCTGAAATAAATGTAATGATTGAAAACAAATAAGCATGATCTTTTTGGCTACAGATACACTTCTAGGATTTGAGATGTGATTCATCAACTGGTAGAAACCAAGATCAGCCGAACAAAATATGAGTGAATAAGCAAAGAAAATAAGTGGATACCAGGCTGAGTGCCACTACAGAATAAAGAAGGCGGGAGGATGAACGCTGCCAGATGTAAAACAAACACTGAGTGAATTGACCAGAAAAGTAGGTTCCATGTGGATGGCATTGGAAAAAAACAAAGGCTGAGGTTCTGCCATGATATTTCTGCATAGTACACAAAGAACCAAGGCCACTAAAATTCAAAGGCAACTGGAAGCAGGAATTAAAATCTTAAGGTAGCACTTTTTACAATATTAATCAAGACTTACATAACAAGAAGACTGAAGAATTTAAAGTTTTGATCTGACCCTGAGACTTGTGCGGACCCTCAGTCTTCTGAACAAGTCATTGTGGTTCCGCCAGGAGAAAATTCTCACTGTTTAAAGTCATTTGTCTCCTACAGAATAATGTCAAGCCTAAGGACATTCACGTAAATGTCAGTGTTGTCAAGAAAATATCTTTCAGATGGAAATACCTTTCTGATTTTTGTGTTGTGATGAATCTGTTGTTAAGAATGTGCCCTGAAGAGTATTACAAAAGCTTTCCAGGTTGTGGATCAAAAATGATTTTTACACTTAACTCACTTTTGGGAAAGAGGAATTGATAAGAGGCCTCTTGAAAATTTAGATTCATATAGTTAAGGTTAGCTTGGAAATAGAAGCTAAAATTATGAACCTTTGTGACCTATACTTTGATGTTCAGTTATCACTTTCTTTTCTGGACCTTGCATTTTAACAGCCTAATGTTTTATAAGAGATGGATTCACTGAAGCCGTAGAAACTACAATACGACAGGTCATTTTGATTTTATAGGTGTTTTCACTTTAATTCAATTAAGTAAATTAAGGTCAGATTTCTTGCTGTGAGCAATGTTTATCTCACTAAAATAATGGGTATAATATGTGATGTGGGAGATCTTGTGCTTCTTTTAAAAAAAGGATATTCCTTTTGTAAAGCCCCATTAAAAATTCATTTTCCTGAACTAGAACTACCATAAATCCCACTTTTGAGTATTTATCCGAACAAATCAAAAATACTTATTTGAAAAGATATGTGCACTCCTATGATACTGCAGCATTATTTACAATAGCCAACACATGGAAGCAATCTAGGTGTCTTTTGATAGATTAATGCATAAAGAAGATATGGTACATATATAATGGGATATTACTCCTCCAAAAAAAGGAATGAAATCTTGCTATCTGTGACAACAGGGATGGACCTAGAAGGTATTATGCTAAGTGAAATAGGTCAGACAGAGAAGACAAATACCATATGATTTCACTCATATATGGAATCTAAAAACAAACAAACAAACTAATAAATAAAACAAAAGAGAAATAAACTCATAGATACAGAGAAGAAACTGTTGGGTGCCAGATAGGTGGGGATGGTGGGGGGGGGGGGAATGAGCAAAAAGGATAAAGGTGATGAAGCAATACAAACTGCCAATTATAAAATAAGTCACGGAGATATAATGTACAGCACAGGGAATACAGTCAATAACACTGTGATAGTGTGGTACGGTGTCAGGTGGTTGCTGGACTTAGGGTGATCACTTCTTTAGGTGTGTAAATGTTGAATAACTATGGTGTACAGCTGAAACTAATACAATAATATTGTATGCCAACTATAATTTAAAAATAAATTTAAAAAAACAGTTCTATGTATTCACCAAAATTTTTAAAAAAGTTTTCCTAACATTTGTACTCATTTCATGACTAAAATAGAATTCTATAACTGAATAATTATAACACTTTACAATTTCAAGCTATAATTATGAATATTATCTCTTAGTTCCACAAATAATTAATCTTTCCTTGAATGATAGTGAAAAATCTCCTCTGAGCACCTGAAACGTAAGGTTAGAAATTGTATTATCCACATGTTCTGGGTATCATCAAGCCAAGAAACTCAATAAAAATTGTTGTGAGTTGAAGATGTTGCTGGGATACTTTGCAGAAGCCAGCACAAAACCACTTTGGAGGCATCTACATTCACCTCTGTGGCAGAGGATTTCAACAGAACATGCTGAAGATGACGTCACAATCCAAGATTACAAAACAGATGAGGCAACAACTTACCATGAATAAGAGGCACCGAACCCAATAAACCAGAAACTGAATCGACTAAACCTTCAAATGATACAAAAGATAAAATAGGTACATTTAAAATAATTAAAGATTGCCATGGGGATACGAAAGATAGTTTGGGGAATATAATCAACAATGTTGTAAAGATTTTGTAGGGTGTCAGATGGGCACTTGTCTCATTAGGGAGACCACTTCAGGGACGGTGTAGATGCCTGATCACTGCACTGTACACCTGAGGCTGAAGCTGAATAACAATGAATGTCAACTATAATTTAATATATATATGTTCACAGGATATGGAGTACAGCATAGGGAATAGAGTCAATGTGATTATAACAGCTATGTACGATGTCAGAGGGGTAGTAGATTGGGGGAGGGAGGTTATTACTTTGTGAGGGGTGTAAATGTCTAACTATTACATTGTTTTGTATACCTAAAACCAATAAAAATATAAAGAATATCATTAAAATCATAAAAAGTATGACACAATGAAAATATCAGACATGTTTGCAAATAAATCAAATAGAACTCCTAGTACTAACTACTACAGTATATATGGGAGTTTGGTCATTGACTAGCAACATTAAAATAAGTGAGAGATTATGAATTCTTAAAAAATGGTGCTAAAACAACTGACTATCTACATGAAAAACCATATCTCTGTCTCATAGCACACGCACACATACATACACACTGGCTACTATAGTCATTGAACTGAAAAATCCAACGGATGAGTTGTGGAGGAAATGCTTACTGCAGTTCAGTATATGTGAACTGTGTACTTGCACAGGTCTGTTGTTTAGTGAATCCCCAAGTGGCAACTTCTGTCTTCCTCTGCCCTTTTCATATTCCTTATATGGTAAGAGTACAATAGGGATGTAAAAATTATTCCAAATAGAATACGTTAATGAGGTTCTTTTTTTCGGTTTCAGGTGTACAAAACAATGTAATAGTTAGACATCTACACTCTCACAAAGTGAAAACCTCCCTCCCCCAATCAACTACCCCTCTGACATCGCATACAGCTATTACATTTCCACCATCTCTATTCTTTATGCTATACTCCACTTCTTGTGACCATATATATATATATATATATATATACATATATATATATGTATATGTATATATATATACATATACATATATATACGTATATATGTATATGTATATATATATATATATAAAATTATAGTTGACATTCATTATTATTTGGCTTTAGCTTCAGGTGTACAATTCAGTGATCAGGCATCAACACCATGCCTGAAGTGCTCTCTCTAATAAGACAAGTGTCCACTGGATACCCCAAAAAATCTTTACAACATTATTGATTATATTCCCCAAACTGTCTTTCGTATCCCTGTGGCATTCTTGTGGTTACCAATTGCGCTGTCTAATCTCCTCACCCTCTCCCTCATCCCCACCCCCTCCCATCTAGCACCCTTCAGTTTTTCCTCTATGTCTCTGAGACTGTGTCTGATTAGACTGTTCATTTATTCTATTCTTTAGATTCCACATATAAGTGAGATCATATGGTATTTGTCTTTCTCTGACTTAGTTCACTTAGCATAATGTTCTCTCAGCCCATCCATATCGTTGCAAGTGGTAAGATTTCATTCTTCTTTATGGCTGTATAATACTCCATTGTACAAATGTACCACAGTTTCGTGATCCAGTTGTCTACCGATGGGCATTTTGGTTGTTTCCACATCTTGGTTATTGTGAATAGTTCTGCAGTAAACATAGGGGGGAATAAATTTTTTCAAATTAGTGTTTTGGATTTCTTTGGATAGATACCTAGGGGTGGAATTGCTGGGTCATAAGGTAATTTCATTTCCAGTTTTTTGAGATACCTCCATACTGATTTCCATACTGGCTGCACCAATCTGCAATCCCACCAACAGTGCACGAGGGATCCCTTTTCTCCACATCCTTATTGATGAGATTTTGAAGCTTGGTTCCATAGCCCTTGGGACCCAGACATCAGAAGACATATGCTAGCTGAGGAGAAGAAGTTATCTTCCCACTCATGGAATCCGGCAGCACTAAAAAGATTATAGAAATTTATACTCATGTATGTTGTACCACGACTGGGATCCCTGTGATGCTAAGGACTTAATTGATAAAGACATAGTGAGACTCAAGATTATTAATTTGCCAACAATGAGACAATGATAGTGAGAATTTGACCTGTGCTGTGTCCAAACTACCTCTGCAATTTAGAGAAGAGATTGAAGCTTCAGGTGCTATATCTCATCCCACTGAAGTACTGTTGTTTGCAGAAGTGTTTGAGAAAGTACCACAGTTGTTTCATATGAGCACGTGAGGGATTTTCATGCAATGCAATGTTTAAGTCAGGCTTTTCCTCAGAAGGTGCATAGAATTCCTTTCAAAAAGTTTACCACAAGTCTGTAGCACTCAGTGAAGCACTAAGATTTTACTTGTCATTCTCAAATGACAATAGCTGAGAAGTTGAATGTAAATAACATAGAGTTAGCTACAGTAACTAGGCAAGAAATTTCAAATGAAAAATATGAAAGGGAAATTTTAAAATATCGATGATAAAATGAGAAAGTCCAAAAGAAGTCTAATAAGAGTTCCAGAAAGAGAAAAGGAGAATAGTGAAGAGGTAATACATAAAGATATAATGGCTGAGAATTTTCCAAAACTGATGTAAGAACATGAATAGTGAGTCAGAAGCACAATGAATACAAGCCAGAATAAATACAAGTAAGTCCACAAAGATACACATTATGATGAAACTTAACAAAGCAAACATGAAGATTTTTACAAGCAACCCAAGAGAAAGGTCAGCTTACAAAAGGAAGAAACAGACATATGAATTTTTAATATCAACAATTGCCAATAGAATGATATATTCAAAATGCTGATAAAAAAGATAATTTTTACCTAAAATTACCAGGCTAACCTATAATTCAAGAGTGAGGACACAATTAAAACATTAAAAAAATACACTTTAAGAAAAACATGCAGAAGAGCTTCATAACTTCATTATAGGAAATATTTCTTGAATATGACACAAAAAATACAAGTCAAAAGATAAAAGATATTTAAAATTTACAACTTTAAAATTTAAAACAAAATTAAAAAGACAACCCACCATCTGGAAGAGTTTTACAATGCACATAGTGATTAGTACCCAGAGTATATTAAGAACTCTTATAACTCAATAAGAAAAAGACAGAAAATAAGTATGAGAAACGTGGAGAAAAGATATAACATGTAAATTCCAGAGGATGAAACCTGCTGACCAATAAGCATATGAAATGCCCAACTTCTCTAATGATCTGAGAAATTTAAATTAAAACAAGAGTGATAGACTATGATGTTATTAGTAAGATTAGCAAACATTAAGAAGTCGGATAACTGCAAGTGTTAATGACGTTGTGGCAACATTGCTGGTGGGACCATAAAGAGGACAGCTGCTTTGAAGAACTGGTTGATAATATCAGGTAAAAAAGGAAATGCACACATTCTATGACCCACGATTCCACTACCAGGGACGTACTAGGCCTTCTGCACTGCAGAGACCCTGGGGGTGGGCAAGGCACAGCCCTTTATATCCTAAAGCAACTCTCACAAATGTGCACAGAGGCCCATCTAAAAACCTAGAGGAAAAACTAGAGATTTGGGGATTATACTCATTAGGAATTTCAGTTTCAAGACGTTGAAACTGGAAATCGTAGACATATTTTGGTATTTACCAGTATATAAGACATACACTCTAGGACACCTATTAGAAGACATATGCTGATGAAGGAAAAAGGTTTTTTGCCCTATACCAAGAGATTAAAGGATACATATATCTTGATACGGTTATATAAAAGTGTAAAGTTCTGAACACAACAAAATGCAAATTTCCTTTGTTTTCCAAGGTAGTTGCTTTCCTGGAAAATTAAAAAATATTCCTGGATATTTGAATGGTGCCAAAAACAAAAGAAAAGGAAACATATCTTTTGTGGTTTATATGTAAAACTGAGTTAGCATCAAATCTCAGATAATTATAAACAGGTTTTTAGCTTCTAAATGCCTGGCATGACATTTAACATGTGGGAAGAAGGAGAAGACTTTGTGTGAGGAACTGACCCTGTGTTAAGATGGTTAAATTCCCTGACCTCTACCCACTAAATGCCAGTTATGCCCCAGTCACTGAGACAATAAGCCCCCTGGGGAAGAGAACCACTATTCAGTGTTGACCTGGCCCAAAATTTTCTCCTTCCTGTAAGCTCTTCATTATTAATTTCTCTGTGCCTCCACAGTGCACGTGACCAAAATAACATTTATCCCTTTGTATAGCAATGAGCTTTGTACACATCTGTTCTCTCCTCCAAACTACAGCTTCCCAGAGGACTGGGACCACATGTTATTTTGTATACCCAGAGCTTAGAAGAGCTCAATAAATTTTGTTGTATGAAAAATAATTTAATCCAATCTAGGTCACTGGACTGATTGCAGCCTGTTCTTTTTTTTTTTTTTTTTTTTTTTTTTTTTTGCTTCCCAATGAAAGCTTTTATCTATAAAAGGCTAAAAAAAAAAAGTCCTTTAATAGAAGTCATCTTCAGTTTTTTAAAAAAGTCTGCTGTGTACTGTTGGCACCGCATATCAGTTCTTATTAAATGAATGTCTTCATCTACAGAGAAATTAGAATAAAGAGGTCATTGCTCTTGTTAGGGAAATATGTAAATACAACCAGTCCACATTTAAGAAATAGTGAAAGACCTGAGTTTTGCATGCATTTTTCACTCCTCTGCAGGGTAGGCACTCTTAATTACCCCCCTTCTTTTGGTTGCATCTTGTCAATTTTGGTTACATTTGGCCAGTTCTGGTCCTACATTCATCATAAAGATATACCCTGAGGATTTAGACGAGACTTCACATTCTAAGGTATGTGGATTGTTGTAGTGGTCTTACTAACCAAAATAAGACTTTTTACAATCTTCAGATCATAAGTGGCTTTAACTGAACCCTAGAAGAAATCAACAGGATTCATGAACAGATTTATAAATTTTCTTCTTTCTGCATTTTAATTATAGTGGCATTTTAATTGCATTGTAATTGCACTTTAATTGCATGTATTTGTATAAATTAAAAAATAATTAGAGCTCTGCAGCACTATGGGAAACTAATTTATGCATATAGACCTTTAAAGATGTTCATGTGGAGAATGATTTCATAGTTCTCACCATGTTAGACTCTTTAAAATTGTCCTTGTTGAAAAGGCCTATAGCCATATAGATTGAGGTGCCTTCCTGTTCTTTCTGTGATTGAGAAAGTGAGACAGAGCTGGAGATTGGAGCTGGAGAATGGAGGGCAGTGCTTGGTATTCATGGAACAACCAGCTTAGAAAGTCCTTTAAATACTAAAAAAAAAAAAAAGCATTTTTTCTATCTCTCTCTCTTTCTCTCTCTCTCTCTCTCTCTCTCTCTCTATATATATATAAAATGCTTTTTTATATATATTTTTATATATTTTAATATATATTTTAATATATATTTTTATATATATTTATATATATAAAATTTATACAAGAAATACAATGTATAACTCCTATATGAATATATGTACTATATATATATATATATATATATATATATATATATATATATATATATAATAAAAAATTTTTTTCCCACCTAGCTTAGCCCTGAGAAGTTTCTATGCTCTGATTGAACGTGGATGGTAAGGGCAGGATGAGTCACTAAATTAGGGCAACAGAATCAATAAATTTTTAACAGTATTCCTGACACAGATTATCATGGCAAAGCACATATATGTGATATAGCGGCCATTGATCCAACAGGCATTTCTTGAACACCTACTGGGTATCTGGCACTACTCAGATATGGCCCTGCCCTGTTTCATAGGCCATCTACCCAAAAGCGATACAAATTTTCCAGCCTTCACTTCTATCTCCTTACTTGGTATCTTAGCTTTCCCTGGAAACCTGAGCATTACAAGATCTTGGCAGATTGTGGACTGGGCTCCCCCACATCTTGGTTCTCTGCTGCTTCAGAATATGCCTCTCCCTTCATCTACCCAATATCCCAGAGAGTTCTTAGTGGCATATTTATTGCTTTAAAATTGCATTTTTATCATTTTTAGAAATAAAAAGGCTAAGGAGCTTAGTAACTTAAGGTGGTACTGAATACTCTCTTGCCTTGAGATTATGGTGCCAAATGCTTTTGTAAGCAAGGGGACCCAGTGTAAGAAAACCTCCTGTCCTCTTCTATCTCAGGGCCTGTACTTAAGCTGCCCTCTCTGCCTGCCCTCTGGGTTATCCACCTTTTACACACACAGTATTCATTCTGTCCCTCCCAAGGACACTTCCTGGGTGCCCCATGTGGACCTGTATTTTGTTTTTATAGCACATACTGCATCCTTCTCTTTTGTAACACAGGTTAGAGTTATATTCTTTCAGTTCCTGGAAGTCAGGAATTGTGCTTTATTTATTTTTTAGCCAACCGAAAGATTCAATGTGGGGCTTTGTCACTGATAGATATAACATGAGCCTGGTATTCAAAGGGCAAATATTTTCAGATAGGACGTGTGTGTGTGTGTGTGTGTGTGTGTGTGTGTGTGTTAGTGATCTACAAGCCCCTATTAGAATTTTCTAGGTCTACTATTGCATAAAAGCATATTAGTCAACATTCTCAGGGCAATTTGTAGACTCTGCTCTGGGAGGTGGCTGGGTTCCCTGGCCTTGTTCTTCTAGGGGGTGGTTCTTTGCAAAGGGAAACTCAACTCTTAAAATGTGTTCTAGACCTTGGAAGCACGCCCTCTCTGAAGGGAATATCTCTTTAAAGGGGAGAGAAATGGAGGGGTTATATCTCCTTCGGACATTATCTTCAAGAGTGTCCTGGAGAGAAGAAAATCCCAAAAGGAATACTTCCCATTCAAGCCAGGAAAAGCTTCTCACAGAGTCTTCTGTCCCTTGCAAACACTTAATCAGAGAAGGGCAGCTCCAGGCTCCTGCCACCTTGGACTTAACCGTATTCAGGTCTAGATACTGCCCCTGAGCTCCAGGAATGACAGTGTTTACCTTTGACCTAGCCAAATACATGAGTTGGGGGAATGATAGATGCTCTTACAGATAGATTCCACAAGATATATCTCAAACACAATAGAAGTTTATTTCTTACTAAGGTCGTAGTCCAAAGCAGTAGTTCCTTGCTGGTAGACGTTTCCTTTATTAAATGATTCTGGCTCAGGCTTCTTCCATGATGTAGCTGTTCAACCCCCAGGGATTGACATCTTCTGCATCCAGCCCGTGACATGGGAAAGGGAGAAAAGATACAGTAACTTCTTAAAAGCCTCAGTCTGGAAGTGATGCACATCATTTCTGTTCAAACTATAATGTCTCTAGATGCTACAGGACTGGAAAAGTAGTCCTTGATTGGGCAGCCACTCTCCAATCAAGACAGCTCAAAACTCTGTACCATAGAAAGAGATCCTGAATTTGGGGTACAGTTAGCTGCCAGGGTTGCTCTGCTGCTTTTCTAGGGCAACGTCACTTGTTGTACAGTGGCCCAGATAGCCATCTTGCATCAAATGGTTGTTGCTCAATGACAAGCAGTCATCTCACTACTGTTGAAACACTGAAGCAACTCCTGCTTCTGAAGGGGACCAATGTTTTGTCACCCCAAAACTGTGCCTTTTGGGATATTGCTTTTAAGCTGGTTATTAAGAAACAAGAACTCTGAAAGAACTTTTGACTCTTCCCTGTTCATGCCTAGCAGATCCGTATGGAAAAGCCTGCTCTAGAAAAGGAATCTTAACATAGTCACCTTAGCATTAGATAGGAAGGCTCCAGCTAGGGGCCTGCTAACTAGATTCCCCAAACATGTGTCCCACTGTTTCTGGGTTGCCTAGCAAGAGTTGCCTGCCATGTGTGTTCCACTCTTCCTCAGCTACCTGTAAATTGCCTATTTCCTTCAAAACCTCAGACCCCTGTCTCTTTTATCCATAATAGCATATAAACCTCAACTGCTCCATGCATTTCAGGTCTCATCTTATGACACCCTGGCACGTACCTCTGTAATAAAACTTTGTACATATTCTCTGGTTAATCTTTCTTAGTTAATTTGGTTATTAGCCCAGTTAGAAGAACTTGGTGGGAAGAAAAGTTTTTTTTTTGGCCCCCACACTCCCCATCAGATAATTGGTTAAGTGTCCCACGGTGCTTCCAGCTCTGTCTCTACCTGTCTTGGGCAGAGCGGGTAAGAAAGGCAGCCTCTATCATAGGTACTTAACAGCGGGACCTGATGGGACAGTTCTCATCCTTATACCAGGCATTGCTCATTCCTTCCCTCACACAAAGGGCACAACATAATTCATCCCTTCAGCTCCCCTATGACTCAGGTGGTAGGGTGGAACCCTTTCTAATTAATTTCACCTAAGCTTGTAGTCCCTCATTGAAAACAATTGCTTTGGCAGAAGGACTCTGCCTGTCTGCTCCAATTACAGCTCTCAACTGTGGGCCTCTTAGTCCTGGAGTTTTCCTAAGCAGATTTCCTTAGTCCTGGGCATATGTGGAAATGGTTCTGGGGCCCCTGGTTGTGATCTCTCCATCTCTTTTCTCCTTGTACATCCTCTTTTACAATAGTTGGACGTCACAACTTATGGCATATCTTGGAGTCAGAAAGATGTTTCACTTAATTGAATTTCAGTCTTCTTGAGAAAGGATGTTATGTGTTACAGAAAAGAAAATATTTCATAAGAATTGTACTGAGAAAGTACTATGTCCTATGTGGCATGAAAAGGTAAGGGCAGAGAAATATACGAGAAATATAATGGAACATAAGTTATGGTCTCTGCTTACGAGGATCTTATAAGTTACTAAGAACTGCTAGTCACCTAGGAAACAACAAAATAGTGTAGTGAGTAACACGGTACTAATTCTAAGGCTATTATCCAGATATAAGAATAATTGAGAGTAAGCATCTTTATTAAGTATCCTTCCTGACAGCCTTCCTTGCTATCCTTCATTTAATAAAGTACAAAACTAAGGCTATACTTTGCTTACTTAACCTTTCCAAGTCTGATAAGAAAGAAAAATTTTCAGCTATGTTGTTATTTTATTCTTCAACTTTTAAAAGAGTGTTCATTGTTTCCAACTCAATTTGCACTTTTTAAACTTTTTACGGTTAGAAATATTTATTTAAGTCTTGCTCATGGTAAAAATTTAAACAGCATTAAAGAGTTCACAGTGAAAAATAAGTTTCTCCTTTACCCTGCATTATCCAGACGTACTTGGAGGCAACCACTGTCCCCACCTGCCCCTCCACTTATACAGGTAGTCTGTGATTCTTCATTGACTCCCAACTTTTTTCTCTCCGTTTGTTAGATCAGCAGTTCCTAAGTTTTATTGTACAAAAGAAACAATTGTTTAGAAATTCAGATTCCCTCATTTTTTCCCCCAGAGTTCAATGGGTCTGGGTGAGTTCAAGGAATTTGCATTTGTAACCAGGTGATTTTGAGGCAGGTGGAGCATGGAGCCTACTTTGAGATAGTGTTTTAGAAAATAATTAGGACCTCACTGCATTTGGGAACTAATTTGGTCAAGTCACAGTCTCCTGTGGTAGATTTTACCTATTCCTAGTATCAGAATGCCAGGTTCGCTTTTTCAGTCTTTGCCCTTCACTGGGGTTACCTTCCCTTTGGTCGCTATGGTGATGCACAGAGGTCTTCTTATGTAATTAGCCTAAGGATGTTGATTTGTTTCATTGCCTCTGACTGACTGCCTTGCTTCTGAGCTGCAGAGTGTCATTAGCTAGATTGAAAAAAACCCAATTTGTTTTCTTTCTTCCTCCAGTTGTATGATTGCAATTAACATCAGTTTTCTTGTGTCTCTGAGGAACAAATAACAGTCACAAAGCTATAGACTTTTGAGAGATGACAGTAATTTGGACATTGTTTCAGCCAATCTGTAGATGGGAAACTGAGGCCCAGAGATGTTAAGAAACATAACCAAGGTCACAAAAGAAATTAGTGGCGGAGCTGACCAGAAACCTGGTTGACTAATCTTGAATCTGGTGCTCTTTTCTCATCTCAGTGGCAGCTAAAATACCAGGGCACCTGAGAGGCATTCAAACAGTTCTGTTCCCCAGTCCACCTACTACGTTGAAATGTGTCCTTCTGTGCTCTGTCTACCCCCGCCCTGTCCCCATGGGTCACACCAGCCCCAGTGGGTTGTCTGACTCATTGTAGTGATAGTGTGAATTATTTCTGAACCCTTAAACAGCAAAATCTCATCTACTCCAACCTCTGGTCACCAAATAGAAAGCAATTTTGAACTGAAGGAGTTATGGTTACTTTAAGGCTCTGAAGGAACACAGAAGCTCACAATTCTTATTCTCAGCTTCCTCAAACAAAGACCCAAGGAACAGTCCTTATTACTTGTCAGAGGTTGGGGGAGGGTTCAGGTCATGAAAAGGTTACTTGGTTTACAGTCTCATCCTCTCTCCCTCCTGCTATCGACAAGGCATCAGGATGGTTTATAGATTGCTGCCTCTCTTTAAGGTCTATTTGCTGATGTTTTGAGACATTTATCCAATCTCAAGAAACTCAAGGGAGCTGATTTCAACTTTGAATTATATATGATCCATATTTGGGATGGAACGGGCAATTTTAATGAAAAAAGTCCATCAATCAGTCCAGGGATCAGGAAAGGCTTTGATTTATATATTTGTTGAAATCATCTATTAGGTTGGTGCAAAAGTAATTGCGGTTTTTGGAATTGTTTTTAACCTTTTAAACTGCAATTACTTTTGCACCAACCTAATATATTGATGTAAACTTTTTATAGTTCTATGAATTTAATAATTTTGAACCTGAATGTGATTCATAACACTGCCCTACCACTACCACATGTAGTGGTTGTGGTAGGGCAGTCTTTCTTCTTTCCTTCCTTCCTTTGGTGAAATATTAACTAATTGTACCATACATTTGATAACATCCCCAGAGTTTAGCTAGTAGAAATATAAAAATGTAATGGAGAACACGTCTGTCTTGATGAAGAAGAAGGATTCCCGGAAAAAAGGCTCAGTTCCTGAACTAGATTACAGTACTTCAGAAAGGAAATTAAGTATCTATTGAAAGATACGTTTACTAGACTAGTGACTTTTCCCCACATTTTTGTAATTCATATACTATATACTATATATATTTAGGAAAAGGAAATTAACTGGGTTTTCTTTGGACAGAAGTGGTGAGAAATCGTAATTAGTTAGCATTTGCAAGCCTTTAAGCACATATAATTTTGTACTTATGTAATTAGAGCTGTGGTTGAATTACTCCAATACCTGATTTAGTAGCAGTCTTTCAAACAGCTATTTACATTAAGCCTAAAGATAGGACCAGTAATGAAAACAATGTTATCTTTTTAAAAAATCTATTGTAACATGTAGCCAGTAAATCAACTTCTAACTGTGGGATAAGAAATGTTGCTATT
The DNA here is from genome assembly GCF_964194185.1 of Rhinolophus hipposideros. Lineage (NCBI taxonomy): Eukaryota > Metazoa > Chordata > Mammalia > Chiroptera > Rhinolophidae > Rhinolophus > Rhinolophus hipposideros. The sequence goes on along the minus strand of NC_138049.1, from coordinate 63,780,058 downwards.
TTGCTTATGTGCATTATCTTGGAATTCTGCATTCCTGGGAAAATGTTGTCAAAGGCTGCATTAGCCACGCAGTGAGGCAGGGACAGGTATCCAGGCTCAAAGTAAAAATCCTGCTGTACCTGTCTGCTCTCATGACCAAAGACATCCATGTTTATAATTTTTAAGGACCAAAACTTTCCACTGCTATTTTTAGTCCACTTTTTTTGAGGATGATGGTCATTATTCTGATATTTTGTTTCATATATATATTATGCCCTGTCTTTGAAATCCAAATAGATTCTCATTTTCCATTCTTATGTTTTCATATCTACCGCACGATTGGCCTGGGCTCATTTGCATGTAGTTGTCCTGAGAGGGTTAATGATTTCATTTTCAAAAGGTCAATTGCTCACACACAACCTATAAAATAGTTATCTGTCCAAGATTCTTTTTACTCATTCCTCAAATACTCAGTTTAGTTTGATCTTTTTAATTCACTACTAAATATCAGTTGCCTCTAGGAATTTCAATATTACATTCAGCATAACAAACTATCCAATATCACTAATGGCGTATTTAGGAATGAAATGCTTTTTTCCTGGTTTTAAGCAATTTCTAATTTTGATAGGGATCAGACACCATTGACAGGGATGGAGTTAATAACTCCCTGAAGGGACACATCACTAGCCAGGTCGTAAAAATCATGCATGACTTGCTCTTTCAACCATAAGGCAAGAGGAAAATAAATACATCTATTTCCCCCCAGCGTTTCATTTGTGGTCTGAAGATGCTTGAAAAATTACAGCCATTATATTATTATTGTTGTTGTCACTGTTATTTTTGCAAATGTTTCTGAAATCTGGGTATTTATCTATTTATATCTATTTGGTATTTATCTATTTGTATCCTTTTCTCAAGAATTTACTCTCTAAGATGTCTTCTCTCAAAATCACATCCAAAACAGAATGCAAGTTCTGGGATGAATATAATACACCATTTGAGACTTTGCCATGCGAAACTATTGTTTGGAAAATTTAGGCAAAAGAACTAGTTAATGAGGGAAGAAATTACTCAACGTATTTGTTTTGGCTGCTCACATCTATCAGATTTGTGGATAATAGCTTTAATTCCTTGTGATAAATCACACCAATCCTTTCCCATTTCTGTATTGTAAATGTACCCCTGTTTGACTAAGACAAAGTGGATCTAAACTCAAAGACGTTTGCTTTGCCACTGTACAATGTGCTTGGGTAATGAGCACCTCAGGGATAGATGGGAGAACACAGAGTGGCAGAGGAGGAAAGATGAGTGGGCTGAGGGCAGAACATGGGATCCCACTTGGAAACTTGATAATAAAAAAAAAAGTTAGAACAAATACCTCAGTGTTAGGAGAAGAGATGGGAAGACAGTGAGGTGCAGAAGACTTGCTAGAATTAGACATAGGTGGGGAGGGGGGAACATGGTACAGAGATGTTCAAGATGTTCTCATCTGCTAGAAGAGGAAGGGGCACATATTATTAGGTGGCTGGAGCAAAGCACCTTGGATTCGGATTATGTAAAAACCAAGCAGATTTGGAACTTAATTTTCCTCAAGGTGACAGGAACTAATGTTTATTGAGCTTCTACTAGGGCCAGGTTTCCCACAGATGTCATCTCTTTTAATTCTGCACACATCCCTATGAAGGAAAACTACAATAATAATAGCTAGCATCTTTTGCATGCTTACTATGTGCCACACAGAGTGCTAAGTGCTTGTTTTGCATTACTTCTTCGTAATAGTTCCTTATAATTGAGGAAATGGACTCAAAGATGAGGGTAACTTATTTAAAGATACACAGTTAACAGAGCTGGGGATTTAAATCCAAATAAGTCTGACCTAAAGCCAGAATTTCTGGCTTCCAATAATGCTTCCTCAGTGAATGAAAAATCCACTGGAGATAGAAGAGCCATCTGTTAATTTGTGACATATTGCATCTGGGAGATAAACTGGTACCTGCCATTTACTTGGTTGGGCCAAGTCATTACCTGAATCCCTCAGAAGTCAAAGTAATAGTCAAAGAAAGTTCTTAGAGTGAGGGTTTCCATGACTTATGGAGGGGCAAGGGAAAGGAGTAGAAATATTTGGCCATGCCCCATCCCTAGGTTACCGTCTAATGATAATCAAACACACCAAAAGAAGACTCCAAACCCTTAATGCCTTGAGTGGTAGTGATGAAAGGAAACTTAGGGGAATATGGAAACCCTTGGTTGGATGTTAGTTCATTCAGCCTTCCACCATGGTCTGGAGTTCACAACTACCACATATCGATAAGTCTAATTCTGCTTCATAACTGTCTCCAAATGTGAGGAGAAGGACTGAGACACAGGAGAGGATAGCTTTTTGGAACATGTCTTTGTGTTGAGCTCACAACTGGATTGGCTCTCCACACAGCCTCATAGGCTATTGCAGCAATATTTGGAAATATAACTTGAAGGGAGGAAAGGGCAAAGAAGCCAAAAACCAGGTGGTGAATAGCGAGAGCAATGCAATCTTCCTCCTCCTACCATAGATTCCTGTGAGATTAAGAAAAATGTTCATCACTGGATTTCCTCAGCTTCTGATGATCCAGGATGTGGTTGTGGTATGTCAGAGTGTGGTTAATTTGAAATTTGAGGTCTATGTTCAACAAAGACCAAGAATTCCCAGTGGGTGGCATTGCCTGTGCCTGTTCAGACTTAAATGAGGAGAAAAGTGGATTTAGAAAGATTTTTGTCTCAAAAATGTAGTGTTTTCATGAGTAAGTTATAACTTTATAAATGAGACATAGTATAAGCTATATTACGTAATGGTTTTCAGCTAGAATTTTGTGGTGTACTTAACAAACACACATATATTTGGTCTGTAGAATAAATTTTCTGAATTCTGAACTTCATACAACTTTTCCCCCTTCAAAGTGCCCCAAACTTCATGCTACACTTTTAATCTATGAGAAAGACTATTATTATCTGACAACTTGGAAAATATAGTGAATGAGACCTATGAGTTAAGACTTGTAGTTATCTGTGCTTTAGCATAGGCTAATTTCCCAAATTTCAAGCTGTACCTAATATCCTTTCTACTACACAAAGCAGAAAGCCACAGATGTTCTCTGAACAATTATTTAAAGATAAGGAGTTTCAACATCCCCTTCGTTGAGAGAGAGCAGGAAAAGACCACCTGGGCCTATAAAAACCATCTCCCATTTCAAAGCGGAGTTTGAAAACCCCAAACATGCTAAAACACATCCTGAAACCATGCAAGAAAACCAAGTTTTACTTTAGACATAATTAGAATTAGAAATAAACCTGCCCTGGTTAAAGCAGAGGGACTCATTGGCAGAGAAGAGGAAACTGCTGTCCAGCGCGTAGAGGTGTTTATGAAATGTGACAGGGGAGGACAATATCAGTGAAACTGGACTCCAGGTTCATAACTGGAGATTGCCTGATGTGACACAATTTTTAATCAGGGCTCAAAAGCACAGCAAAATTGATGTTGGAGAGCAGAAGAAAAAAAAAAACAGCCTCTAGAACTATCTATTTGGTACAATGCCAGATACCATGGCTTTGACCATAATAAGAATTTTTTGTTTTGTCACTTTCAGAGTTAATTTTCTTCTCCTATTGAAAGCAGGAGAAATTACAATAATCTTTTATATCAGATTTGCAAATACCAATAAGTTACCCACCCCCACGTTTTCTTTGTCAGCTTGCCCTTTCGACAGGCAGTGCGCAGCAAAATGAATAAATTCAGCATATTTTCCTGTTCACCAAGCATAAATTATTACTAACTGGTGAGAGACTATTTGAAAAGCTGTTTTATTTTATAAAGGAGTCTTCTTTTATCTATAAATGATTCTGTTTGAAATCAAAGTCGATATTGTCTTATCTTTGTGACCTCAGGAAACTGAACTATGATGACATATTTCCATTCGAAAGAGGGCAATGAGAGGATTCATGCATAAGCTGAATAAACTCTACTAATCTATTCCTGCTCTTGGATCAGATTTCCAGTCTTTGAAATACTAGGAAAATTACCATAGCATTAGTATGTGATATGACACCATTGCAGATTATCTGATGAGTGTGTTCTCTCTGGCAGGCTTCAGAGAGTGGGGTGGGGTGATTAGACTCTATGACCTCAGAGATCCTTTCCAACTGAAATGCATTACCAGTCTTTCACATCAGAGTCCTTTAGTAATGGGCTGTTGTTCTGTTATTTTTGCTGGCCTTTCAGCTCTAGTGCTTTAAGTCATGATTTCCCTCAAAGACACTCTCTAATTCCCACACCTGAAAGGATTGTAGCAATTTGATAAAGCATCTGTTTGAAGTCACACTAACAAAATGTGCATCTATGAAAGGATTATAGCTTTTACTCAATGACGAACAGCCTGGAAATTCATAAATAGTTTTCATACGGTAGCTCATTTATTCAGTCCTCATTTCATCTGATGCTTGTCTTCTGTCTAGCGCTTTCATTATAATAAACTGGGCATTGAACCACGAAGTTGGCATTTAGCATTAACATGTTATATTGTACCCCTTACCATTTTGCTATATTCTTGATTGATTTTTCTTTCCTTCTCTTTATTTATATTTTTATTTTGCAGTTAAGGATCAATGATTTCTGAAAATGTGCATTTTTAATGAAGTAGATCTGGACTGTGACTTCTATTTGGGCATTGGCACTAAAGAAAAGAGATTGGACATTTTGAACCTTGTGTGGTAAGACAGAAAATAATACTGAATCAAAAACTCTTGGCTCTGAGCAGGGCTGACTCACAACCTTGGCTCTTCCATTCAGCAGGAAGCAGAACGTGCTGGAGACTGACTCACTTGCCCAGGCGGCACGTGCATGAGATTGAGCAGTGAGACCAACTGCCTGACAAGCCGTGTTGGTTGTTTTCTCAGTGAAGTGAAAAGCATGTGAAAATTATTCATCCTCATATGTTAGGTCTTAAAATAGTTTGCACAGTTGTTCCATTTATAAGAAAGGTGCAGCCAGTTTTCTCAGCTCACGGAGGTGAACCTTCAAATGACCGAAAGCTCTTCATGGTAGAAACACACATGAAGTATAAAATATTGGAGTCAACTTTGACTACTCTCCCTTTCCTGCCCAGAAATTTCTCTTTAGTCACAAGATTTTTATCCCTGAACTGCCTCTTGTGGAAGCTACCCCATTACCCAATTTAGGCCCTCCTAATATCTCACCTGTATCATTGCCATTGCCTTTATTTAAAAAAAAAAATTAAATTTATTGGAGTGACTGGTTAATAAAATTATAGGTTTCAAGTATACAATTCTATAATACATCATCTGTATATTGCATTGTGTGTTCATCACCCAAAGTCAAATCTCCTTCCATCACCATGTATTTGACCTCCTTTGCCCTTTTCTACCTTTCTTCTTCCCCCTCTTTCCCTCTGGTAACCACTAAACTGTGGTCTATCTATGAGGTTGTTTTTTTTTTTGTCTTGTCCCTTTGTTGCTTTCAGTTTTATATCCCACATATGAGTAAAATTACGTGGGTCTCAACTTTTTCCGTCTGACTAATATCACCAGCTTAATATTTTCTAGATTTATCCATGTTGTCACAAATGACAGTATTTCATCTTTTCTTATGGCTAAGTAATATTCAATTGTACAACTCAACAACAAAAAAAACAAGCAATCCAATTAAAAAAATTGGCAGAGGACCTGAACAGACACTTCTCCCAAGAAGACATACAAATGATCAACAGATATATGAAAAGATACTCAACTTCACTATTAGGGAACTACAAATCAAAAGCACAATGTGGTGCCATCTCACACTTGTTAGAATGACTATATCAGCAAGACAAATAATAACAAGTGTTGGAAAGGCTGTGGAGAAAAAGGAACCCTTATATACTGCAGGTGGAAATGTAAACTGGTACAGCTATTATGGAAAATAGAATGGAGGTTCCTCAAAAAATTAAGAATAGAATTACCACACAACCAAGAAATTCCTCTTCTGGGTATCTATCCCCAAAATTTGAAAATGTTTATCTGTAAAGATCTATGTACCCCTGTGTTCATTGCAGCATGATTCACAGTGGCCAAGACATGGAAACAGCCATTGCCTTTAAAGGGCATGAAATGGTTGGGGTTCCTTGGTTGCAAGCACCAGAAACCAATTCTTGGCAATAGAAAAGAATTTCTGGAAGGACACACAGAATCAGCAGGAGATAGACAGCTGGGTTTGTGTAGAGGTAAAAACAAGTAATCTCTGGAAGGCCAGGAATCAGGAAGCAAAATACCTGTTTCACAGTAGGTTGTATCCAGTTGGGTTCAGGATAACTGTGGCCATGGAAGATGTACAATTCCTTCTGACCTTGCCTTGTTGGTTTAAATGACACTGTTTGTCTCTGGATGTGTTGGGGTGAAAAGAAAGACAATCTAATCCCATGGCTTCCTGAATCCCTGGAATTACCATTTCTCCAAGACTGCACATGGTGGGATGAGGTAATTAGCAAAAATGAGACTGGAAGGCCATTAGAAAGTGGAAAAAGATGCTAGGTGACAAATGTCCAACAGAAGGCATTTTTTCCTCTCCAATTCCTCATCTCTCCAACTCATTTCAATTTCAATTCAATTCAACAAACATTTATTAAGTACCAACCCTGCACAAGGTGAATTTCAAAGGGGTCTCCTATACTTTGCTACAAATTTTATTGCATATATTGGGACCATGTACTCCCATGTTTTTTTTTAAGACTTTATTTTTTAGAACAGATTTAGGTTCATAGTAAAACTGAAAGGAAGGTACAGAGATTTTCCACATAGCCCCTACCTTCACACAAGCATATCCTCCTCCATCAACATCCCCACTAGAGTGGTACATTTGTTACAACTGATGAACCTACACTGATACATCATAATCACTCAGAGTCCGTAATTTCATTAGGGTTCACACTTGGTGTTGTATATTCAATGGGTTTGGAAAAATGTATGATGACATGTATGATGTCATATGTCATATTTATATAAATATGACATATTTATAGTATTATACAGAGTATTTTCACTGCCCTAAAAATACTTTGTACTTTGCCTATTCATACCTCCTTAAGCCCAAACACGAACCACTGATCGTTTTACTGCCTCCATAGTTTTGCCTCTTCCAGAATGTCATATAGTTGGAATCATACAGTCTATAACCTTTTTGGATTGGCTTCTTTCACTTAGGAGTATGCAAGTGTGCATTAAGTTTCTTCCATATCTTGTCATGGCTTGATAGCTTTTTTTTTAGTGTTGAATAATATTTCATTGTCTGAATGTATAATAGTTTTGTTTATCCATTCACCTACTGAAAGACATCTTGGTTACTTCCAAGTTTTGGCAATTATGAACAAAGCTTCTATAAATATTTGTGTTCAGGTTTTTGTGTGGACATAATTTTTGAACTCCCTTGAGTAAATATTAAGGAGCACAATGGCTGGATCCTATGGTAAGAATCTGGTTTTGTATCCCTATGGCTTTTCATTAAGGAGTTGAGAAGAAGGGCTGGTCACCTTTGTCATGAATTTCAATGCTGTCTTCTGAGATTATCTGAAGTCTTTCTTTGATCCCTCCTATGTTTCCCATCTGCCCTTCTCTCTGGTGTTCTTCAACCCTCTGAGGTGCACTATTCTTCCTCCCTTCCCCTTGTGTCTTAGCTTTACTTCCAGCTACCTGTCAAACAATATCATTAAGATGTTAGGTGAAAATGGACATAAGACTTGCTGGGGTGCTGGAAATGTTCTAAATCTGGATTGTGGTAATGGTTGCCCAACTCAATAAATTTACTAAAAATCAGTACATTTTACATTTAAAACAGGTGAAGTTGATGGCATGCAAATAATACCTCAATTAGGTTGTTTTTAGAGAAAAGATATCAGGGGATACTTTAGGCTGGAAAATCCACTCCTTTGGTTGGAAAAGCTTTTCAGAGAGGAAAGAGTCAAGAGAGAGCAGTGGGATGATGGAAATAGTGTTGGACAAGCAGTCCTGGTCACAAATGGTGCTGTGGTTAAAGCAAAGTTCACACAGTGTTGGGGAGCAGCCCCACTATTTATTTCTTGATCATTTGTCATCACCTTGCTTCAGAAAACTTGGGGTCTAAAAGGTGTTCTCAAGAGGTAACCAGTTGCTGGTCCATGAGCTGAGACTTGGCACCTCACACAAAAAGAGGTTCCCTGAGGAGGAATGGAGAGCAAAAGGTGTGGCCTATCTCTTCTGAGAGAGGACTGCTGTTTCATGCCCTTCCTTTTCCTCTCAATTGCTACCCCCATCTCTGGTGTTCACATGAGAAGAGAAGATAAATGGAGATATAGCATACTCCCCCTCCCCACAAAGGTTTCCAGCCCCTGAGGTATACCATAAGAAAAAGAATAATAAAACACCTTGTGAAATTATAGAGTTTGTTCCAAGAACTTGAAATCCCAAAGACTCTGTGAAATTAACTTAAAATCCATCCTCTTCTTTAAATGTTGTTCCTTGGTCTAAAGACCATTCTATTGGTAGAATTACTTGCTTCAGAAGTTATCTTTGTGCTGAAAAGCCTGTCATAATTTTTAGTGCTTCTTACATCCAATCTTAATAATTTTTCCTGGCTTTTGGGGTCCAACCACTATGTCCATCTCAACTCTATGTTTTCTCTCACTACCTTTAATCTTGGCTTTTTATCCTGTACTGGGTTTTTCCTCTTCCCTCTTTAACTATGTACCACCCTCATTGTCATACTTTTTCCTGTTTATAATGATTTCCCTTCACTTCTTACTCAAGCTAGCTCAAGGGCCACTTGCCTCTAAAGAGTTTTCCTTGACCATTTCTATCCCACAACATTCTTGTATCCCTCTGAAGCTAACAATGATTGTAAACTGTGTCGTGCAATTTGATTATTCTATTATTCTGTATTTTTCTTATATTTTTTTTCTCATTAAATCTTATGTAAGTTTGGTGGCCTGCCTTGCAAAGGGGAGATCTTTTATTTCTTTGACATCTCCTACAATGAGTACAGTGTGTTGGAACCCTAAAAATACCCTGCTATTCTCTGCTGGCCTCCTAAATTCTACTGAGCTGTTATCCTGGGGCTGAGTGAGCCTTTTCTCAAAGGCTACTCTCTACTTCAATGCTTACAAGAAGGGGAATATTTATTGATTCCTCTGCCATGTTTTAATGGAGGATAGAGCTCTTCTCTTCCCAAATAGGGCCACATTGAAGTCAACCCTTCCTGACACTTTGTCCACTCCATCCCCCACCTGCTCCTTCTCTTGGGTAAATGAATGGTGACTACAAATGACCACGTTTGATATTCCTTTTGGCAAATTATAAGAGGATGGGCTTGTGTTCCTCGAAAGAGAATGGGCATATGTCTAAGTCTCTCAAAAAAAAAAAATGTAATGCGCTCCACCCTTTCTCCTTTCATTGCCTGCCCTCTGATCACTGAGAAGGGCCACTTCTTTCTTGCTTTCTACACCCAAAGCAGGGTCTTCTTATGTTGATCATGGTGATGGGGGAGACAGGCATTTTTCACTTTCTGTTCCAGTTTTACTACCTACAACTGTGGAGCTAATCAGGTCTTCCATTTCCCATTGGTCTGTCTGTCCTCAATTTGGAGTATGAGATATGATGTCAAACCACATTCTCCAATCTAGTGGTTCCCAGGAAGCCTAAACCTCAGGGAAGAGGCTATTTAGGGGGTTGTTTAGTCTGTTAATAAAGCCGATACTTGGATTCTTGCTCAGATGTCTGTTCTGGCATGTCTACTCTAGTGGCCAAAACAATGAATAGGAACATGGGTGAGTGTTAGTTTGGGATACCAAACACTACCTTAAACCCCTAACACCAGATAACTCCAGGAATTGGGTTAACCAGATGGTTGTATAATTTTAGTGAAGAATGTCCTATAATCTTAACAAGGAATGATCTATGTGACATTGATAAATGTGTGTGTGTGTGTGTGTGTGTGTGTGTGAAGAGAGGCAGAGTGACAGAGAGACAGAGAGACAGAGAGACAGAGACTATACAGACCAGCAGTGGAGTGAGATTCTCAGGCAGGCCATCAAAACTGCCAGACCCTGAAGCATACATTGACTTTGGGGGGACCCTTCCAGTTTGTGCAATATCTGCTCATCTTTCTGAGTTTGTGGTCATCTGTGTGATTTAACGCCCTTCACAACCTCTTGGCCAGCCTCAGGCATTATTGCACTCCACCTAGATAATGGTAAGGGCCACTTTTGCGACATGTTCCATATCCTGGTCTTCCCCAACCAGTGTGCAAACAGCTGACAGTGACATTTTGTTAGCAGCACAGTGCTGGGAGGAAGTAGACCCAAAGTTAGTTAACCTCCTTTTCAGATGTGAGGGACGCATTTCAGCATACACTCACAGGCACGTAGGTATATGCCAAAGATATGGTCCCTTTCTAGTGGCCGGCACCCTACTGACTGGGATTACTCAGGGTTCCTGAGAGACCCTCCTGAACTCCGTCCCCAAATGGTTCTATGTGCGAAAGAGAGATGTGGCATAGAGCATGGAACTCAGTGTGCCTTTAAAGCAGGAATCATATCACCAGGTTTTGTTGGCATCCTGGCTGAGAGACTTGTTTATTTTTATGAATAAGACTCCATATTCATAAGCAAAAGTATAGTAGCAACAACAGCAATAATAATGCACTGTGAGAATGTGCTCAGCCTAGTCTTTTATTTTTCCTGATCTCGAGTAGCAAAATACACCCTCTCGCCTTTGCCCCCTTCTTCCATGGAGGCTAATGAGCTTTGAAATCCCTTTGATTCTGAATGAGCAGCCCAATAAAAGGGCCTTCGTTTAAAATGGGGAGGCTGAGCCAGCTTGCTTTCTCTCCAGCTTCCTCCGTGAGCTCAGCAACTGACCTTTTGCCTCAGCAACTAGCCTGCTAGTTAAATGCAACCACTGAACAGTTACTTGATGGGATTTCTAGCTTATTAAAAATGGAGCATAGCCACCAGGGATTCAAGCATAAAGGTAATAAAAGAGCGCCTAATAAAAACTTAAACCCAGTGCACACACCTCCCAAGGTAGATTGGTCTTTAACCCCCACTAACCCTGTAAGATTAGGATTTGAAGACCAAGGTGAAGAAATGAAACTGAGCTACAACATGGGCATTAGAGCACACTTTCAAACCCTGGGCTTTTATTATTGTTATTATTATTATTATTCCAAAATTGTTTTGTAAGTGATGCAGTAGTGATGTTGATTATGTTGTTTATAACCTAATTTACATTTTACATATTTCTAGATGTAGGCACTAGTTGTATAATTCAGTAAAAGAAAAAAATGCAGACATTTAATAACAAAATTGTCTTCTAATTTTAATGAATGAAGTATGTGGTGAATGTAGGAAAATCAGAGTGTCAGCTTCTATAACCTTAAATAAGATGTCTTATGGCAGGGTACTATTTATCTGCCCTCACCTGCTAATGAACAATAAAATAAAACATACATTTTCTGAAAACCCCTGACATTGTCTTCGTGCTACTTCTCTGTGGTTTCTTCTTAGGTAACTTTAAAAGGGATCTGGTTTCCAATGTAATAATCAAAACATGTAGCCGTCCCCCAATTTCCTGTTTCTTGCTGCCTATTACTCAGCTATCCTTTATCTATTTTCCTCTGGAAGAGGAATGCTGGTTTCCCGCACATGGAGCACTGTAAGACCATTAGTGCCATATTTATTGGCTTCTGTTTCTGAATGAGAGTAGCATTAGAAAGAAGTCAACATAGGGAATATCGAGTTGCTCTCTATTGGCCAGTGGTGACTGGCAGCTTTAGCAGAACAATGAACAGTCAGATTCCAGAGCCAGATTTTCTTTATGTGGTGGAGAGAGCCTAGAACCAGCAGGCAGTGGATCCAGCTAGCTATCCTTATTCTCTGTACTTGTTTCATTTTAGACAAGACACTTCACATCTTTGCCCTTCAATGTCTTCATCTGTGAAATGGGGGTGTGTGAGGTGGGGTAGATAATCTCTAAGCTCTGGGCTTTCACACTCTGATCACTTGCTTATGCAATCAGAAAAATCTGAAAGGCTCTTCCAGGATCAGAGTTCACTGTGTTACGTTACAATGATTCTGTACCAAGAGCACTCTGGATAAAAGGCAACCTCGTCTAAATCAATGGTAAAACAAAAACTCATTTAGGGAATGCTTTCTATGTGGGCTTCTAACAAATGTAACTGAAAGAAAGATCTTCACTCTTTTCTGCTTACAGGATGGGGAAGAGGAGGCCATGTAGCTGTATGTCACACTCTATATTAAGACGAGGGACTCCGTGGAATTTTGTTCATCATTTACTCCTAGCAAGGTGCCTGTAGGAAGTACATAAATATCTGTTGAATGAGTGAATGAAATATTCAGGAGGGTCTTTGTGTGGTTAAGGATTTTAAAGAGCTCCCTGGCCTCCTAATGGTTAGTTTCTGACTTCAGGAAAGCCCAATGGGATATAATTTGTAAATGGGAGAGAGGGCTAGGGAAGGAAGGATAAAGGAAAAAATTTACACTGCTTTGCCTTCATTGTGAATTAAGACTGAGTTAGAAAAATACTTCTCTTCTTCAACATCGTCTTTTAGTTGCGTGTGTGTGTGAAAGAGAGAGAGAGAGAGAGAGAGAGAGAGAGAGAGAGAGAGGGAGAGAGAGAGAGAGAGAGAGAGAGAGATCCAAAAGTTACCTGTTGAAAACAGGGACGGGTGTGTCTTTAGCTCATGTCCTAAAGGGAAACTCACACCCGTGCTGTGTTCTGTTGCAGGACTTGAGTGTCAAAGCCCCAACACACGCCTTGGAATGTGAAGTGCCAAAGGCCATGGTGATCTATTATCCTGGAGGCACCTGGTTATTAGTCCAGACTGAGCACCTCATACCTGGGAAAGGTACTGCTGCAGAAGAGGTGGATCCTGTGGGTAGAGAATGGCGTTTCTCAAAAGGTGGTCAGAGAGGAGAACATGTTGTTGGAATGAAGTTGCTCTTGAAGACATAGGAACATGGGAACAAAGTTAGGATCTAGGATTTCCTAAGATGGCTACCACGGCTACCTTAACTTCTTGGATATTTTTCTTTCACAATATAAGACAATTTATATTTAGTGCAAGGTTTAAATTCTTTTCTTTCTGTTAAAATTTCCTTAATTAAATTAACCTTTCAGGAGATTCTGATATTCCCACTTCTCCTACCATTTTGGGAGCTTGAACTGATTAGGAGAGAATATAAAAGGGCATTTTTATGAGAGAGAACTGCATCTATCTATCTATCTATCTATCTATCTATCTATCTATCTGGGAGGCAGAATCCTACAAACTAACTTTTGGTACTCATGTAGGATCAGGGAGGCCACAGCTGAATCACTGTGCCCAAAGACCACATGGATTAGCTGACATTATGATCACAGTACTCTTTCAAAACGAATGCCTTCAAATGGGTTTCACCAAATTTTTGATCACTTAATGTTTGCTTCATGTAATTAATGGTATAGATGTGGAAAAAGCAGCTGTGGTTCCTTCAAGGACCATGTTAGCTCAAGGAGTTAATTTTATTAGAAGACCATTATTTGCCCAGACAATCCTGAAGGCCTCTGTGGCCATAATTGGTTATTCAACTGGACTAGGATTATCAGCAACAAAATCAGCACAGGAATATAAAGAACAAACATTTGTTCTTATTTAAAGAGGAAATATTTTGGAAAGCAGAAAGATTTTCTTGGGTGTCTTGCTTTTCTGGTCTCGAAATTGAGTGTGTTAGTCCTGAGCTCCTTGGTTGCAGCTCATGACAATTGGGAAAGGAGTAGCTGCCAATCTAGAAAATTCTGCTCTTGCCTGGTAAATCAAAGACCACACAGTTCTGGTAACTTTAAAGTGTCATTGAGGCATAAAAATAGAAGTTAAGTCAGGCCTGGACGTTTCGTCAATCAGGCAAAACCATTCTTCTATAATGACGGAAGCCAGAAGTTGTTCAAATAGGAAAAACTTGTTTGGGTTGTTTCTTGGGTTGTTTCTTATTTTTGTTGTTGTCAAAACAGTTTTTTATTCCTTCAGAAGACATTACAGCCACATCTTGATAGCTTAATTTGAATGAATTTTTAAAAAACATGAATTCACACCACATTTTGTTTATAATTATAAGGATCACTGGCTGCCCCAGACCCCCATGAAGCCAGGGGTCCATTTACTGAAGGATAGAAAACAGAAAACTAAGCTGCTTTGCCTGGAGGGCTTCCACAGGCTAGTGGTTTGAGAGAAGTTTTATTTTTCTAATGAGTATAATATTAAAATTAGGTGGGTTCAAAAGGTTTATTTTTGAAGTATTTGAAATTATATACATACATACACACATATGTGTGTGTGTATATATATATACATATATATATACATGTATACACGCACACATATATATATACACACACACATATATACACACACACGTATGTATATCTGCAAATGCCAAATGCCAATCATGTGACTTATGTGGGCACAATTAATTGTTTGTGCTCACACATATGCTGACAGCATTTGTTTTATGCACCTGCTTCTTCTCCAGTTCCAGTTGGCTTCGATCTTTTGATTTTGTTTTAATGTGCAGAGTTTGCTGAAGTGTAACCAGTTAGAGAGCATCTGGGCTCGCATGGGTTTTAAAACTGAATCCACATTTTAGCAGTTTCTCACCTCTCGTTGTGTATTAGAAAAAAATGAATACATCATAGTAACCAATATTAATAGTTCCTTCACATTCCTAAGTGCTTACATTTGCTTCTTGGATATATTTGGAGTTTGGCTCCCTGCTTTGTTTTAGATCCCCATGGGCCTTACAATGCTTATCATTTGCATAGCACTTTAAAGCCCCTTTCAATCATTAATTAATTAAGTCATTAGATGTCTTTTCACAATTTCCATTTAATACATAAATTAGCAAACTGGGCCAAGCAGAGGTTAAATGACTAGGCCAGGGCTACATAGGGATTTGGCTAAATCTTTTCATTCATTTTGGCAAATATCCAGGAAGGAAGATACATTTTAATTCCAGTGCTCACCAAGATTTGCAATTTTAATATCCACTATCCGGCAATGTACTTGGGTAATCGGGGAAATCTGTGCTCTTTGTGTTGTGTTTAGGTTTCAAGTAGAAATAAGAATGAATGCTATGACTTCTTAAGATCATGGCAAACTCCTTGATCTACAGGCTCAGGTCACACCATAGAATATAACTGAGGTCTTCAACCTTTTCTTGAGGAGAAGCTGTTTTTTTTTATTGTTTTTTTTTTTTAAACCTAACAATTATTGCCCAGGAAAGAACTAGAATGCTGATAGTGCAAATCAAAGACAGAATAGGAAAGGCTTCCACAGTGAGATATCACCTCACCCCAGTCAGAATGGCTATCATCAACAAGACAAATAGCAGCAAGTGTTGGAGAGGCTGTGGAGAAAAAGGAACCCTCATACACTGTTGGTGGGAATGCAGACTGGTGCAGCCGCTATGGAAGGCAGTGTGGAGGTTCCTCAAGAAATTACGAATAGAATTACCATATGACCCAGCAATCGCTCTCCTGGATATCTACCCAAAAAAATTTGAAAGCATTTCTCTATAGAGACACGTGTACTCCAATGTTCATTGCAGCTTTGTTTACGGTGGCCAAGACATGGAAACAACCAAAATGTCCTTCGATAGACGAATGGATAAAGAAGTTGTGGTATATATACACAATGGAATACTATTCGGCGTTAAGGAAAGATGATATAGGAACATTTGTGACAACATGGATGGATCTTGAGAGTATAATGCTAAGTGAAATAAGTCAGACAGAAAAAGCAGAGAACCCTATGATTTCACTGATATGTGGTATACAAACCAAAAACAACAAAAGAGCAAGACAAACAAATGAGAAACAAAAACTCATAGACACAAACAATAGTTTGGTGGTTACCAGAGGGTAAGCGGGGTGGGTGGTGAGAGATGAGGATAAGGGGGATCAAATATATGGTGATGGAAGGAGAAGTGACTCTAGGTGGTGAACACACAATGGGATTTATAGTTGATGTAATACAGAATTGTACACCTGAAATTATGTAATTTCATTAACAATTGTCACCCCAATAAATAAATTTAAATTAAAAAAAAAAAGAATAGGAAAGGCTTTAGGTTATGGTCTTCTTCCCAGGAGGCCTTTCCAAAGAAGGGAAAATTGGAGTGGCCACTTGCCTGCAGATCAAGCAGGTGGAAGTTTAAGATTGATAATATGCGTTTTACCTCTTCAGGAGCCCAATGGTGACTACAGAAATGAAGGGAAGGCTCTCCAACTTCTTCCCGAGTGCTTAAGAAAATCGTGCTTTTTTTGCCTCTTGTCATATTTGGGATCTGCAGGGCACTTTTGCATCTGGTACACCACAGGGCTTCAATAAAGACCTGCTTAATTGGCTGTTACCCTGAGCTCAGAATAGCATCTGAGCTGGGGAGAAAATCTGCTGCTATGGAAAAAGAGCAAAGAAAAGGTGGGAAACAGAGAACTGGGTAGAGATGCATCTATGCCAGGGGAAATGGACTGGACAGAAGAGGCAAACTCCCAGAGAGTAACAATCATTCCTGAGATGGTCACTAAGCCCAAGAATCCTGAAAACACTAAATGGGATGTTGTCTCAGGTTCCTAGGGCTGCTATAACAAATCACCACCGACGTGATGGCTTAAAATGGAAAAAATTTATTCTTTTACAATTCTGGAGGCAAGAAGTCCAAAATCAATATGAAGACAGGGTCGGTTCTCTCCTGAGGCTCAGAGGGAGAATCTGTTCCATCTTAGCGTCTCTCTTAGCATCCGGGGGCCGCCAGCAACTATCTTACTTTGTAGATACATCACTTCACTCCCTGCCTCCGTCTTCTCATGGCTATTTTTTCTGTGTGTCTCTATGTCTCTGTGTCTCAAATCTCCCTTTATTTTCTCTTATAAGGACATTAGTCATTGGATTGAAGGCTCACTCTAAATCCAGGATGATCTCATCTGTCTTTAACCTAATTAAATTTTGCAAAGATCCTCTTTCCAAGTAAGGTTTTATTCACAGGTACTGGTGTTAGGACTTGATTGTGGTTTTGGGGGGAAACAAAATTCAGCCCACTACAGATATCATCCTTCAAAACGTGGGTCTAGGGAGAAGCTGAAATGGTCTCTAGATGCTGCACACTGGGTCTCTCCCGGGAATCCAGAGACTGACAGTAATACTATTACTAAATACTTCAACATGTTTCTCTAAAGAACAATGTTCCCCTATATAACCACATTGCAATTATCACAATGAGTGGTTCTGGGACACAGCTGACAAATGCTTCCTTCTGCTTCTTTCCTATATTGTCCTATTCATCTATCTCTATGTCCAATGGAGGAATTGCTTGGCAGCCCCAAGAATCCCCACTGCATCCAATGTCTACAGGAGAAGTGGTTGCTATCTGGACAGCAGAGACAACCTTCATTGCATACACACCAACAGGCAGACACCTCTGCTTCCTTTTGGCTTGGACTGTTAATTGTTCTGTAAGTGGTCCAGGAGAGGAGGGTAGCTCCCCACTTCTTGGGTATATGAGCCTTGTGGGTGGGAGACCATTCTTTGTCTTGCCATGGTCATTCATAGGACATTGATCTGGGTCCCCGGTAGTGTCTTTGTACTGTCCTGATCCTCCTGTTCCTTCCCAAACTGTCCCAAATCTGCTCTTTGGGGAGCTACACAATTCTCCCAGCTCTCCGATTTCGTAACTGAATACATCATCCTGGGATTTTTCCTGTCTCACTGCCTATATCAAATCAGCCTCTGGGTCATGCTGATTCCCCGGCTTTATATTTCTTAATCCATCCCTTCTTTTCATCCTCATCAGCACTGTTCTATTTCAGACTTCCATCACTATCTCATAAACTGTTTAAATTCGCTGCTTCTGTGGTTGGCCTTCCTCTAGTCAATCAATCTTTCTAATCCATCAGTTATTCTACAACAATATTGATTCCTCTACTGATTTTTAGGTACTCTCTTGCTTTAAATATTCCAATGGCCTTCTTGGCCAGATTAATGCCTGTACTATTTAGCAGGCCACAAAGCTCTTTGTGACAAACTTGACTGGACTGCTCTTTGTGGTACAGATATGAATTCTACTAAAAGGAACTCTGGGTGCCACAACCTTGAGGTAGGTACATAGCAGAAAACAGCTCCATTCACCCCGATGCTTATCGACTAGACACATCCAGGTGCTGCTTAACAATCAGCAACACTCAAGAGACTTTACTTTTTAAATGCAGGGCATGAATGTTTTGTGGTCTATTTGCTTTTAAAAATGTACCCTCTTTGTTCTTCTCCCGAAATCTCATCTCTTGGAGCCTAGACTCTGTGCTGAATTGGGTTTTCTGCTTAGCAGTAAAAATCTCTTCTCCCCTGAGTGTTCAATCATTGGCCACTTAACCTTTGCTTATTTTAAGAATCGATCTTTAAAGCCTTATATTCCTCCCATTTCCCCCAAAGCGTCCTGTGTTCTACCCACTCACAATTTTGTCAAGTTCCCTAAGCACTTGTGATTTCATTCCTCCATGCATTTGCCCACGCTGTTCCCTCTTCTAGGGACCCCAAATGCTCTGTGCATATCTGCGTATCCTTCGAGCTTAAGTGTTAGGTTCTCTGACTGCCCCAGGCAGGCCTGGGAGCTTCTTGCTTGGCATTCCCATAGCAGCCTCGTGAAGTTGATAACAGAACTTATCACATCTTTAAAAAACCATATCAGTGTCCCATTAGTAAATAGTAAAATAAAATTTTAAAATGAAATCGAACAGAAAATATCAAGTATCTTACATTTAGTAAAGGTCTGATATGTGGACTTTTGCTGCTGCTCCTGCTGCTCCTGCTGTTACTGTGTGTGTGTGTGTGTGTGTGTGTGTGTGTGTGTGTGTGTGTGTACTGAGTCTAGGAGTATTTCTTACTGTGGGTCATGGGTACTAGACTGTGAGTAACCTGAGTGCCAGGCTCTTGCCTCAATCGTTTTTGTACGCTTTGGGCATGGTCCAGCGTTTGCAGAGTTGACAGCAAATGTCAGGTGAATGAAGGAATCCATGCAACTATGAGAATCTCAACACATTCTCGGGAGGCTAAGAAGAGTAATGGCAAAACACTGACAACTGCAGAATCCACTTGCTAGTCCTACCCTACCCATGTTTGCAAATAGTTGAAGCCAGAAGTTTGGACTAAGTCATGCTTGTGTCTTCCTCAAGTTACAGACTCGGATGCAGCTAATAGTTATTTAACATCCACCTTTTTGTCACGTGTGACCTTATTTAGTCTTAGCAGAATGCTGTAGTCATGACATTCCTTTTTCAGTTAGGGAAATGGAGGCACGAATAGGGTTAAATGTTGCTTCAACCCTCAAAGAGAACTCACTTGCATTTATATCTTTTATCACTAAGGTGAGTGCTCTTTTGTATAAGGAGATGATATATAAGTCAGGAGTGTGGCAGCTTCTGGAAAGCTGTGGAAGCGTGTGAGGGGGAGGAAAGGAGAAGTACAGGCCAGTTGCTCAGTTATAGCACTGAGGAAACAGCTATGGAGACGAGAAAAACATTACCACGCATTGGTGAGAAAGACTTGTAAGGCCTGTGAAGACGGGCTTCAGTAGGTGCGTCAAAGGTCCATTAACCAAAAAGCAGAAGATGTGGCTCTCTAAGTATGATGGGAAGTATTTGTCATACAGTTGTACTGTCACGGATGGAAGCCATCGGCAGCTGTTACGTGCTGCTTGCACATTAACCACACAATCAGGGAGATTGACTTGGGAGCCTAGTCCCTGAAGCCCTCCCCTATCTGCCTTCACCTGCCTGCTCCCTTTTCCTTCATCCCTACCCCCATTGTCTGCTCACTCGGCACCCCCAGCCCCCCACCTACTCCCATCTGGATGCCTCAGAGCAGATGTGGACAGAGCCATATGTTCCATTGCTCTGACTAACACTCTTATACTTCTAGATTGGCTCAAGTTGGATTCTGATTAGCATTCATTGCTATCATCACTAAGTCAGATAATGGTGATGGTTATTGAGTTGCCCAATACAAATCTCTTTGTTTATTAGAAGCCCTGCACACAAAGAAAGGAACTCATTGAAAGATGAATAAAAAATATTTATTCATGTAGAACAGGCAAGTACAAGGCCATGTCCTTGGCTCTGTCCTGCTGAACATTTTTATCAGGGACTTGAATCAAGACATAAAAAAACCTGCTGATCAAATTTGCAATTGGCATGAAGCTGAGCAGAACGGCTAATAGGCTAGATAATAAGATCAGATTTTTAAAAGATCTTGACAAGTGGAACAAAAGGCCAAAACCAAGACGAAAAATAAAATAAGAAGAAACTTAAGGTCTTGCACTTGGAGCAAAAAAATTCTGCTTCAAAAGTATATAGAATGAAAGGAAAAAATCTATCTTTGTAGGGGTTCCAATGAAAACAACTAGGGGCTTTTAGTGGGCTATAATTTTGATATGAGTGAACCACAAAAATGATGCAAATTAGGCTGTAAGAAGCACAGTAATATCATCCCAATGAGCCCTACACAGATCCAACAAAATCTGTAGAACACTGGGTGTCTGTCACATTTAAAATCAAAATCAAAATATATGTCACTTATTGATTGATTGAAACATTTTTAATCTACAAAAATTACCAGAGTAACAAGGGTTAATTGAGCAAAGTAAATATTATTAGGTGTATTTAAAAAAAACAATATTCTTCCTTCCAACATCCCCTAAACCAAGTAACCCATGTTAATAGCCTGGGGCGTTATTCTTCCATGCTGTTATACACACTGACACAAATATATCAAAACAAATACACATGCATATAAGATTTTCATTGGAATTGTTTGTTTTTTATTAAGTGGATCCTGCAAAACCGATTATTCTCCAACTTACTTTCTTCACTTAAGGATATGTCGTGACACCTCTCTGAGTTAATATGTACAGATCTAAAGTATTAAAAAATAATGCATAATATCCCATGCTATGGATGTGCTACCATTTACTGAGCTTTTCTCAATGTCACTTTTTAAGAGGAATATTGTCAAATAGGGGAGGGAATGACTTTCCAGGGTGGGATGGTAGAAAGTGAAGCTAGAAGCCATGATACATGAAGGATGATTGAAGCACCCAGAGATATTTAACTGGGAAAATGGAAAATGGGTGGACAAAGGGGAGGATGGCTGGGTTCTTTAATTAATATAGGGGTTGTCTTCAGTATGGGTTGAACAAGTCTGTGATTCTATGTTTAGCGTCTGGTTCCTTGTCAAGACAGGGCTGGGGAAGGGGAGAGGGTAGGGACTGCGTTTCCTTCTGGTGATTGCAGGGATGTGCAAAAAACAATAGCTTTTGGTGTTAACAAGCCTGGCTCCCCCAGCCCCAGAAAGCTGGCAGGCATGGAGCAACCGCCACCGTAAGCACATTATAAAAACATTAGGCAAAAATAATAAAAATAATGACATTAAAAAGAAATACTGTTGTAGAAACCAAACAAACCCAGCCCTAGAGCTGAGGCAGGCACCGGCCGAGATGTTGTTGGCAGGCTCGGGAGAAATTTGATTTCGATGAATTTCATTGTCAGTATAACCCGAGCATGAATCATCCTCCTCCACCCTTTCTCATCATTTTAATACCACAGATTTAGGGAACATGGCATTAGAGAGATAAAGAGGTTCACAAACAGCATTAGCCAGGATCCCCCTGGGCCCAGAGGCAGAGCCGACTCAGCCAGGAGGCAGTTTTCTGCTGTTATGCACCTATAAATCTGAAGGCAGTTGAACCCCTGTGGGATTTGAAGCCGTCAACCCTGAGACCAGAGCTGTTGCTTTTTCTGCTCCCAACCTCTCCTTCTCTCCCCAGACCACCTGACTGAGGGTTGAAAAATGAGTGTTCTCACTCAGAAGCAAGATTTCTGGGGGAAGCAAGGGTCTGGCAGAGCCAGTGCTGGAGAAAACCAGCTCTTCGTTGGCTTCCAGGATTGATTTCCCTGATCCCGAGTGTTCTCTTCTGAGGTGCTGGGAGAAGCCACCTGCCCTGGCAGAGACACGGGGACGCAGGGCAGCATAGCATCTGGAAGCAGCGTTGTGGGGGATGCTTACAGTCTGGTGATCAAGGAGTCCCTGACAACCTTGAAACCATGCTCTCATTTTATTTTTTAATGAACATGTATTTGATCCTTTAGTGGGTGCCAGGCACTTCACAGGAATAACCTTGATACATTCTCCTAACCCTTTGGTAGGTACTGTTGTAGACACACTGTGCATATGAGGAGACTGAGGGTCAGGGAGATGACGTTATCTGGCCCAGGTCACTTGACTGGTCAGGGATGGAGCCAAGGTTTGAATTCCAGCACCTGTATCCTTTCCGTGAAGAGTTAATGATGGCATATTGTCATGGGGAAAAGTGGGCATTCCTAAATCCCCTGCTTTCTCTCTTCTGAATATAAACCCAACCAATTCCATATGTTCCATTTCAAAATGCTCAAGCTACCCTCATTTATCTAGAGTTCATTACAACCCTCAAGATTGCTGAGGGGATGGAGGACCTGTTTTATTCATGCTAGTGCATCAGGCTATTACCAGCCACAGGGGCAACTGAAACAGGATCTAGAAATTAGAATTAGAAAAACCCACAAGGTACTGAGGCTTGGCTGCCTCGTGGTGGCATTTTTTAGATAACAGGGCCCACTGGTTTTGTTTTTTATTCACAGAGAGGCAGTGAAGCACTGTGGTCAGGAATATAGTCATTACATTTGAATTCTGAAGTTGACTGACTTGGTTTTACCTGTGACTTTGAGTCAGTCACTTAACCATGTACAAAGCAGGGATAATAATCAAATGAGAGCTTGTATATAGAGTGCTCAGCTCAGTGCCTTGCACACAGTAGGTGTCTTGTAGATGTTATCTCTTGTGGATGTTATGTCCTTGGGTACAGAGATGACACTGCAAAAGCACTGTCATTAATATATGCACTTGGAGTTGTTTTTCCTGTAGTGGCAACAAGTTGTAGTCAATCCACTTCTGCTCATAAATCTGGCGTCTTTTGAGGAATCATCTGGGAACCGCATGGCCTGGGCAGAGAGGCATGTTAGGTAAGAACATGGGCTCTGAGGTCCAGCAGAAGGAAACTAATGACCACTGTGTATCTTCTGGGGGCCAAGCATAGTCCCAACTCTGCCAAACTCCAATTGGGTCCTTTCTTCAAGTTGCTCCACTCCTCAAAGCCTCAACTGAAGGAACATAAGAGCCACCTTATCTAGTCATTGTCCATCTGAAATGAGGTCACACACATAAAGCATCCAGCCTTATTTGGTCCCCAGGAGACACATGGGGGTCATTAGTTCCCTTGTGTCGTGGACTAACCACCACTCTTCCCAGACCAGACCACCGTGTCCCTCAGACATCCCCAAACCTGTTTCTGTTCCTTGATGAGGGGGACATGACATCTTAGGCACTTAGATAAAACTGAGTAAAACTGAGTTTGAATACAGAAAAGTCTGGTTATTCGAAGGGAATTCAATCAGTAATTCAATCAGACTCGAACGAGGTAAAGAAATCCTTTCTTAATTATTTCAAAGCCTTTGGAGACCTGCATTGATGCAGAAATAGTCAGAGGGCTACCTACCATTCACTTTAATTTCACAAATATGTGTATACATCAAGCTGGTACCTTTTCCTGACTGCTGCCCAAACACAGGCCCCATTCTGCGTTAACAGGAATGTGTGCACGTCAGTGCGTCAACAACCCAATTCAGGGCCTCGGGGTCCTCATCTGAAAATGGAAAACTGGGGTCGCTGGTCTCGCACGCCCCTTTTGACCACCAACTTCTGTGGTTTCTTTTCTCTACTGAGGACTCCCCATGCAAGACAACACTCATCCTGAGACCTTCTCTGACACCCCCTTGGCACCCCCAGAGATTTCCTACTCCCTTCCAGGAGGCCCTGCTCTAACTGATATGCACTTCTTTCAAATCTCTGCACTTGATAGTTGACCTTTCGGGTTTCCCTGCTAGCCTGTGAGAACCTTAAAAGTAGGAATTACATTCAGTTCTGCATTCCCAGAATCCAGCTTATTGGCTGGCACATAGTAGATGTTTGTTTACGCGGAAGGAATGGATGTGGAAGAAACAGTGAACAAGGTGCTTTTATCCACCGTACTTCCACATGTAGTACAGGCTTAATAAAAGTATCTCATAGGGTCGTATGAGAACTAAATGAGAAAATCCATTTTTAGTGTTTATTTCAGCACAGGGCCTAGCGTATAATCATCACTCAGCAAATAGCAACCATCATTATATAATATTATTATCAACATTCCAATTCCCATATTGGTGTCCCCATTTTTCAAACATACAGAGGAAATGGCTTACCTTTGGGATAACCCAGAGGCTCAGTACAGTGCCAAGAAAAAGAGCTTATGAGGCTTATGCCTGAGGGCCTGGGGTTTTAAACTTTGCTCAGACCTGCTGTTCAGCAGGAGAATTTGGCTGGGGCTGAGGCAGGAGGAGGGTGGGGAAGCATTGTCTGAGCTGCTGAGGAATTAGCTCCTACGCCTGTGAGGAAGAAAGGAAAAGTACCCTTTCATCACTCTTTGACATGGCTTCCATATACAAATCTTTGAGCCTGTGGCTCAGGAGGAGAGAGCAGGGGAAGATATTCAGGAAGGAAATTATTTTACATAAATGTAATGTTTGGCAATATCACAGTGTGCAAGAAATAAATACTTCTTAAAACAGAAGGCGCAGGAACATGTCTCTGGAAATTTAGCATTGTTCCTATGAGTGATCTAGGTGAAGAATACATGGGAGGAGACACGAGAATACTCTGTACAGAATCATTCATGCTGAATGTTAGCACGGAAACCCAAACCAGCACAGAAATGCACACTCAGGAAAACTCCGAGGAAGCCTATTGGATTATAGCTACGAGTCTGGAGTTGTTGCCACTGGGTCGATACCAGCTGTGTCTATATGTAGCCACCTTATAGCTTGGTAATTGCATCTAATTTTTAATAAGCGTATAATCAATGACTTTTATGGATTTATTTTCATTTTAAGGTTTATTACTTTCTGGGGTATAAGGCTCATTCAAGGGAAAATACCCTGAACATTTTCAGCTAGAGAGTTTAGGAATAATTGAATGTATACTAAGCAATATGTTTTGGTGAAAATATGCTTTTTCTCTCCTTCCTTTCCACTGTTCCTCCCTCCTTCCTCTATTTTATTCCAGAGAAACCTGAATGGGTTTATCCCAATATCCAAATAACCCTTTCTCACTTTATCTGACCCATTCATCCCACACATCTCTTTGTTATAAGCAGAGATTTTTCTTGCTTTCTTTCTTTTAAGCATCCTTTTGTGAATGTTTGCGGGAATCTCATGGTTAAAGTATGCTTTGAAAAGGACTAAGAATTCCTAAACACAGATTATGGCTTTAGGGAGAGACTTCTTTCCTCAATGTCTCAGGTTCCTCATCTCCACTACTGACAGGTAGTGAGAATTCACTAATTCACACCCCAGACTAGACTCCCTGGTCACTGTATGCTTAGGCTGTGAATGGCCTTCTCCTTCCTTTTCTCCAGCCACAACATGGCACTCCTGAAGCACTTTGGAAGCAGTGACCTGGGAGACCAGCAGGTGGCGCATGGAACCAGAATATACACGCCGTGGCCCCAGACAAAGAAATGGAGTGTGAGGCCGGTGCAGTGCAAGGTCAGTTGACTGACTTCCTCAGTCCTGAGGCGTTGAATGCAGACCCTGAGGACAAAAGTACGCAGGGTTGCAGCACCTAAATGAATAAAAGGCAGGGAAGGCAAGACCAAGGCCACACTAAAGGACGAGGGCATTATAGTCCTTCTTTTAACCTTTCCTAATTCTCTCTTAACCCATAGGAAATTACCTCATATGAGGATTGTAAACTGAAGGACCTATTTTAGGTAAAGCAACAAGCCTAGAGTGAAGAGCTCAACATTGGTAGTTGTAAAATAATTATTGTCTGGTTGGGTTGAACACACAATCCAGTGGTGTTATTTAGACATTTCTGATTAACACAGTGGTTGCATTCTGATTCATTGATCTGTTCATTCATTTTTTTTCAATGAATCTATATGGAGTATCTACTCTTACTTTGGGAACATGGAGGTGAATAAGACCCAGTTGCAGCTCTCCAGAAAAACAAAGCAACTCACACTTGGTTAAATTGTTAGGAAAGTGGGTGGTGTGTTTCAACCAAAATCAACAATGTAGTCTGATTACCAATACACTCAGCAGAATAGGCAGGTGTTGGGATGATGGTTTGGATGGTGGGGAAGCTATGACAGGAACATAAGGGAATAAAAGACCACATGGCTGTTTATAAACCAGAATCATTTCCAATATTAAAATAATCAATATGCCCACACATTCTATTCAACCCTCCTCCTTTAGCTGGATCTACTGTGGGCTCTTTGTCTTATACAAAGCAATAATTTGAGGATAATTTAACCTTTTAAAAAATAATATTTACAACACATGAAGGGTTGCTTTTACAGGGAACAGTGCCGTTATTCCCTGTCTCCAGAGTACAAGAAGAGATGAGCTTTAACTAGAAAAGGAGGAATAGAAAGGATTTCTGGGCACTGAGAACTGTTAACCTCCGGCGTGTTAACCCAGAAGATGGGGATTGTTTCAGAAAGCAGAGATTGTCATCTACCTGGACTAGTTTAGATGTGGATCTCTTAGAGAAAAAGGATAGACAAGAGTGATTTTGAGAGACCCTGTACATATTCATGATTAATAGGACCTGTATCGGGAAGAGAGAGAAAAGAAATACAAGCAATGATTGATTTTCAAATAAATGAAGGCTTATCAACTGGAAAGAAACTGCTAGATAGAAGAAAGCGGGAACAAAAACAAGAGATCTATCCTAGGAGAAAGGACCATTTTGACTCAAAAGATGGTGTGATACTCTTGGGGTAAATAATGAGAAACTACAGAATCTCCTTAGTTTAGGGGGCGTAGGTATTGAGCCAGTTTCAATGTATGCCAATAGGGCTACAATTTAAGGTAATGCATAGGAATATTAGTTTCATTTTCTGTTTCATTTTTATGATCAGCAACTAAAATCTTTTTTTCTCTTTATGAAATATTTTAGGCATTCATGAATTATATCAAATGCATATGTCTCAAATATATCAAGTCCCAAATAACCAATATTCCCACATCACTTTTTTCAGTTTCAAATTTTGCTAATTTCCTTCAGACATTTTTTTTAAAGAAACATAACTTTACAGATTACATTGATACCTCTTGTGTACCCCTGGTTTGGAAGTGTGTGTAGATGCTGGTAACCCCCAGCTATTAGGGATAGAGTAAGAGGCATTCCTGAGTGGTGTGGGATATAGACAAGATCACCTCTAAGACCCTAACGCTTTGGAAACTTCTCAGTGGCGGAGTAGGTGACCTCGTTTCTAAGTTGATAATGGTGATGAACTCCTAAATAAAGTCTTTAAAGTGTACCAGGTTCTTATAGTCTCACGGCAAGTAAAACCAAAGTTTGCCCAAGAAACTTGGAAACAATACATCTAGTTACAGGTAATGTTCTTAAGTGGAAATGGGCCACCTCCTACCTTCTGTAGTAGAACCTACAGTGGTAGAAGATATGTTAGACTTTTTATAAAGTACAGTGTAGATTTTACTCAGAGAGTGGAGGAAAAAACTACACAAGACCTAAGAGTCACAAAGTGATTTTTAGTAAATAATCAACCACCACGGGGCAGAATTCTAATAAGGATTCAGGGTAGAGAGTTTGGTGTCTGAATCTTAAGACTAACCCCTCCTTCTGAGGGAATTATATCTACAGAGATCAGTAGCCAAATGGAGAATAATAATTAGATTTATTAGTGTCTGAACAAGCTCCCAATTACAACATTACTACCCCGCCTGCTCCAAGCAAGGTCTCTGTGGTTAAATTGAATTAGAGCATGTGGCTTAGGCTGAATGCCACAGTGGTGCCAAAAAGCTTCTTTCTGACAGGAAGGTCCTCACTATCCTGATTCCCACATAGAGTTGGGAAGAGTGGGAAGAGGGAAGGAGACCCAGGCTTGCCCTTTGTAGGCTGGGCCTACAACAAGTTTAAGACATGGTGCTTGCAGCCACCAACCTAGAATGGTAGGAAATATCTTAGACCTTTTATAATGTACAGTGTAAATTTTACTCAGAGAATGGGGGAGAGAACTACAGAAGAACTACCTACCTGACAAAGTTAGGCTGTGGACAGCAGATTAGCAACTCTTCCTTCTGTGTAAAGGCGAGAGAAATAGGGTGTGGAAACAAGGAGATGGGAAGAACGTCTTCCCAAACCAATGCCCTCCTCCACATGTCTGTCACCGTTGATATAATCCAGAGCACTGTCCCTCCCATTAATCTCAACATTAACTAATAATAGCTACATTTTAGCAGGCTTAAATTGCAATGGACTCTGGATGGAGAATTTGTAATGCTTATCTCTGATTTTCTTTGTTGAGCTTTAAAATTCTCAAGTTGGATCCAATTTCAGATAAGGACTGAGGTTGAGCATAGGTTCAGAAGTCATAAGACTCTCTTCCTATTTCAATGCAGGGCCATTCCTTCCTAAGCATGGCTGAGAAAAGTACATACCAAGTGAAAATATGAAATATAGAAACCCAAATGGCCAGGAGAGTAAAGTACTGGGCTCAGAATCTCTCTCAATATTACCTACACTCACAGTGACTGCAAAAATAAATTTTAGGAAAGGCAAACCAGGTTTGTGTCACACATACGACAACCAACCAAACCATCAGACATTTGTCTTACCTATGATCATGGCGTCCAATCAGAAGGAAAGGTAAATCTATCAACAGATTAACAAGAAAAGAAAAACAATGAAAAGTAGTTAAGGGAAACTGACTGTGTCTTTATGAAAACGAGGGCTTCCTTTTGCTAGGTCGCATTGTCCCGATAGGTCGCATTGTCCCGATTGTGGCTGAGATACCACATGTTGCTGTAGCAATTCTGTGTGAGCATCATCATTGCCATAATCATCATTGGCACCCTCAGCGTCCTGGACCTTTTATGATCATCAGTCGTGCCCCTACTTTACTTGGGTTGATGGTAACAGGAAAAAAAAATGTTAGTCCAGAAGTAAACAAAGCCACCTAGAAGAAAACCTGAGCTGGGGGCTCTCTGTGACTTGTCTACCCTCCCTGGATCTCTGAACAAAGCGTTCCAGACCCTCCAGGTCTCCAAAGTAATCCACATGCATCTGGGCATCCCACAGCCTGGACTCTTGAGGGCTGGCTTCCCTGAAGGCAGTCACCCATGTGTCATCCCTCCTCTTGTCCCTTACCCCCACTGGGTGCCCATGTCCGTGCTCCAGCCAACCCTCCTGGCCTTCCTCGTCCCTCCTGCTCTCTCTGCCACTTGCTGCTAAACTGCTGATCACACCCATCCGGCTTCCACCCCAGCAGGAATTGTAGCAATATGAAAGCATTGTAGTCAGCTTACCCTATACCTTGCCATTTGGGCTTTGAGTTTTTCTTCCAGAATAATTCCCTTAGAGCAGTATCTTTGTGGATGTTAACAATGCAGAAATACAGTTTACTGACCTATTGAGAATCTCTGGTGGTGGGGCCTGGGAATCGGCACTTTACCCCATTCTCCAGGTGACGCAAATACCCACAGAGTGGGAAGAGCCTGGCCCTGGGAAGGCAGCCCCCCCGCCCCCCAGTTCCATGTTCCACGATACAGGCTGCACCATGACTACTGCACAACATATCGGCCTCATGTTCTGGAGCTGAAGGGTTAATCCCGAGCCTGTTATACACCTCCCCGCCTGGGAGACAGAGATAATATTTCTTGAGACTTTGACTATCCTTTCTGTCCTTGGCAGTAGCTCTGAGTGCCTCTCTCATCCCAGGTGTTATGGACTAAATGTTTGTGTCACCCCTCCACCCACCATAAGTGCATATTGAAACCCTAACACCCAGTGGCGCTATATTTGGAGACAGTGGTCTCTAAGTCTCTAAGGAAGTAATTAAGGTTAAATGAGGTCATAAGGGTGGGGCCCTGATCCAATAGGATTATTGTCCCTATAAGAAGAGACACCAGAGTTGGCTCTCTCTCTCCCCTCCTCCACCACACACACACAGAGGAAAGGCATGTGCTCATAAAGGAAGAAGGCAGCCATCTACAGGCCAGGAAGACAACTCTCAAGGTTCTGACCTTCATCTTGGACTTCCAGCTTCCAGATCTGTGAGTAAATAAATGTCTGTTGTGTAAGCCACACAGTCTGTGGTATTTTTTATAGCAGTCTGACAAGACTAATATACCAGGTATACTCCTAATAACGTTTATTGAGCACTTGCTGTGTGCCAGGCAATGTTCCCCATGTACTGATTTATGTATCCTTATAACAACTCTATGGATTAGCTACTATCAGTATATTGACTTTCAGATGAAGGAACAGGCTCAGAGAGGAGAAGAACTTGCTCAGGCAAGCTCATCTAGTAGGTTGTGTGGGGTTGGGGTTTGAACCCCAGTTAGTCTAACCCCAAATCCCTTACTTTACTCTGTTCTGCTCTCTTCTCAGGAAATCTAGATCACAAATACTGGTCTAACAGAATCATGGAGTTTTGTAATTTTCAAAGTACTTTTAAATATTTTCACAACTAAAGGTTCCTTTTATGATTTCTCCTGCCATTCATTAATGCATATTTTGATAGATTACTAATCTGCAAATTGATGTGAACTGTATAACTTTCAGTGGCTTTTTGAAACATTGAAAATAACTTGTGAGCTTCTACTATTTCCTTTGCGCTCCCAGGAGTTTGAAAGCCTAATTATCACCCTCATTTTACAAATGAGGAAGCAGAAATCCAGAGAGGATAGTGGCTTGCTAGTTACAGAATCAGGAGCAGATCTCAGGTTTCCTCCTTCCTATCCAAGGGTTTTGTTATCCAACATCTCATTGAAGTTGTCATGAGCGCCTACTTATGCCTGGTAGACAACAGTATGTGGAGGGCACAGAAAAATTATAGCTAAAACTTCAGCATTCAATAAATTTATAGTCCATTTGGGGAAACAAGGCTTAGACATAAAAGGCAATTACAGAAAATCACAAGATAGCATGTTTCTAAAGCAGTGTTTCTCATCCTTGGCTGCACGTCAGAATCACCCAGGGAGCTTTCAAAAGGTCCAGAAGCATCCAGAATAAGGATCTTCAGGGGTGGGGCCCAAGCATGTATATTTTAAAAAGTACCCCAGTCAGGGTTGAGAACCACAGTAACATGTTTTACAGTAGGGACCACGAATGCTCCAGGAATAAAGGCAAGTTCAAGGTGGGCTTGAGGAATCCAAGTCAGGGGACCCCTGAGGAATAAAGAGGCTTTGGGGTAGATGGAAAAAGTTTGACTAAGAGGAGAGGAGGTAGAGGGAAACCCATGAGGAAGTCTAGGAAGGAGACAGGCGTTTGAGAAAAGAGAAAAGCCAGTGAAGCTGGGAGTGGCCAGTTCTGACTGGGGGGTTCTGGGAGCGGGTGGAAGGGAGGGCTCAGCCATTACAAAGTGTCTTCAAAATTAATCAGAAGAGCTTGTTCTTTTTTCTTTCTTTTTTTTTAAATTAGTTTCAGGTGCACAAAACAATGTAATAGTTAGACATTTATCATGTATATCCCTCACACAGTGACAACTCCCCTTCCCCCAGCCACTATCCCTCTGACATCACACACAGACATTACATTTCCACTGTCTCTATTCTTAATGCTGTACTCTGTTTCTTATAAGTATATAAAATTGTAGTTGACATTCATTATTGTTCAGCTTCAGCTTCAGGTGTGCAGTGCAGTGATCAGGCATCTACATCTTCCCTGAGGTAGTCTCCCTAACGAGACAAGTGTCTATTGGATATCCTACAAAATCTTTACAGCATCATTGGTTACATTCCCCAAATTAACTTTCGTATCTCTGTGGCAATCTTGTGGTTACTGACTGTGCTTTCTAATCCCCTCACCTTCTCCTTTATCCCCTCCCACCCCTTCCATCTAGCAATGCTCAGTTTTTCCTCTATGTCTCTGAGACTGTTTCTGATTAGTTCATTCATTTATTCTTTTGTTTAGATTCCACATATAAGTGAGATCATATGGTATTTGTCTTTCTCTGTCTGACTTATTTCACTTAGCATAATGTTCTCTAGGTCCATCCATGTTGTTGCAAATGGTAAGATTTCTTCTTTATGGCTGCGTAATACTCCATTGTATAAATGTACCACAGTTTCTTAATCCAGTCATCTACCGATGGGCATTTCGGTTGTTTCCATGTCTTTGTTATTGTGTATAGTGCTGCAATAAACATAGGAGCGCATAATTTTTTTGAATTAGAGTTTTGGATTTCTCTGGATAGATACTTAGAAATGGAATTGCTGGATCATAAGGTAGTTCCATTTTCAGATTTTTGAGATACCTCCATACTGTTTTCCATAGTGGCTGCACCAATCTGCAATCCCACCAACAGTGCACAATGGTTCCTTTTTCTCCACATCCCCGCCAGCACTTGTTATTTGTTGATTTATTGATCATAGCCATTTTGACTGGGGTGAGGTGGTATCTCATTGTGGGTTTTATTTGCATTTCTCTGATGTTTAGTGAGGTTGAGCATTTTTTCATATGTCTGTTTGCCATCTGTATGTCCTTTTTAGGAAAATGTCTCTTCATGTTCCTCTGCCCATTTTTTAATTGGGTTGTTTGTTTTTTTGGAGTTGAGTTGAGTGAGTTTTTTATAAATTTGTGGTATTAGCCCCTTATCGAATATATCATTGGCAAATAGAAGAGCTTGTTTTTGAAAACAAGAAATGCTTGCAGGTTCTGCAATAAAGATATTATAGAACATATGTGTAGTACTAACCAATCAGGGAGCATTTTCTTTCAAATGTCCAGAGTCTCTGGATGATTTTGCAGAAGTTATCTCTTGGGCTGGAGGGAGCCCATGCAGATTGGTTCATAAGGAGAGTCTTTACTCTCTCTAGAAAAAGGGAAGTCATTGGATTCTCAGATGAGACGACTGGAGAATGATTAGGAGGAAACAGGAAGCAGAAGTGACTGCTCCACTGGCCCCTGGAGTCCACAGGGCCCCCAAACTGTTTGTGAAAAGGAAAGAAAGTAGGTGCTGCAAAAGTCCTAGACACAGGACGGCAAAGGGCAGCTTCTTTGGGTTGCACAGGGCAGGTGTCGGCTTGATAGTGGGTGAGCAGGATACACCCATGAGGCACTTCTGAACTAGGTAGAATAGGGTGAGCCTCCCCTTGGCCTTCCTGGGGTGCTGGCTTACATCTCCTTGCAGCCCCCACTGGGGACCCCACTGAGTGTGGCTTGTTTGAAGGCAGTGTTGGTGGTGGCAGCAATCGCAGCAGCAGGTGCGGGTCCCCTGAGAAGCCTATGGTCCCAGGGTCCTAGTACAATCTGGCCACTGGGGAGCTATAGCCCGTGGAGGAACAAGAGAGACACCTCAGGCATTGCCCTAGCTTTTGAACCAGAGGGAGACTTTTACAGGGGTCAAGATTTATTGCTTTGCACCCTGATCATACCCCTTGGCAGGTAGTTGAGAAAAACTGTTGTAGAGACTAAGTTTATGGAAGATAAGTTTTGGTGGCAGTGTATAACCTTGAATGAAGGTGGTGAGGCAAGTCTGGATGCTATGAAGGGATGGTGAGGCGGGCCTGGATGAGGGCAGAAGGCCGTGGGAATGCAGAAGTAGGAAAAGAACTATCTTTTAACGTGAAGTGTCACAGCAGAAAACAAACGAGGTACATATGTATGCACAAACCTAATGTAACTATACATGCATGTTTACTGATGTTTTATACACTTGGTCAGAACTTTTGAACCTCACTGAGATGTAATGGAGACCAGGATTAAAAGTTCCCCTGATCTGGCTCAGAAGATCTCTGAAGAAGTGTGGGCAGTGTAGGAGCCCAGGATGAGAATGACATTTTACTGCCCATGTTGAGGAAGACGGATGCTGGAGGAAGAAGAGCTGCGACCCTGAAAGAAAAGAACATGTTGCATCTACAGAGATGGATTTACCATGAAGCTAATAAAGCTCAAACTTTAGGGCCTCTCACTTGAGCAGACTTTTTCCAAGGCCCGGTATTTAATTTTCTATTTGTAATTTCGTATTGTTTCTCATAGAAAAGGTCCCCAAACTATGTGAGCCTTGTCACCCCTCCAAATCCTGGATCGGCCTCTATTCACCCCGACAGCACTGTCTCTACTGCTCTCATACTTCAAAATAGGTTTCTATCAGCCCAGTAATTTCCAGTATCCTTTATTGCTGTTAAAAATTCAGCTATCGGCTTAATCAAGGCTTCCACCTTGCATAACTCAGGGGCCCCATTCGCATTCTAGTATACATAATTGGGAGTCCCTGGAGGCGTGCAATGTCTATTCATCTTTGTTGCCTGCATTTTATATATTTTTGTCTTTGATGATCTTCAGTTTCACGATGAGTATCTAGGTGTGATTTTCTTTTTATTTATTCTACTATTTGGGGCTTTGTCAATCAGCAAATCAATATGTCTCATTCATTTTGGAAAATTCTCAGTCATGTGTTTAAATATTGCTTCTGCCCCATTGTCTCTCCACTTTCAGGAACTCTAGTTAAATATATGTCAGACCTTTTTCTGTCTTTCTTGTTTCATAATATCTGTTTTTTATTTTGCATATATTTCTTTTTTCTGTGCTTCATTTTAGATCCGGGGTTGACAAACCCCTATGAATCAAATCTGTCCCATTTCCTCCTTTTGTAAACAAAGTTCTATTGGAACACAGCTATACCCCTTTGTTTACATATTGTGTAGTTGTGACACAGCTTATATGGTCTACAAGCCAGAAATATTTACTCTCTTTACAGAAAAAGTTTGCTGCCCCCTTGTGGATAATTTCTTATCTTCCAGTTCACACATTCTCTCTTCATCTCTGTTTATTCTATTGTTAAAATGTTCCACTGAGTTTTTCATTTTGGCTACTGTATTTTAAATTTCAAATGGGCCCTTGTATAGCCAGCAGGTCACTTTTTACAGTTTCCTGTCCCTAATATTACTTTCAAGCTTTTCTTTTATATATTTAAATATAAATTCCATAGTTGCGAGAGACTGAATTTACAAACATTCTGATATGTCTGCCATCTAAAGTCTTTACAGGTCTATTTCTGCAGTGTGTTTCCTGCATGCTTTTATTTATTTATATTTTTCTTTATTATTTTAATTGTATACAGCTCATTGTTTTTGAACAACAATCTCTGGGGGTTCTTTGAGGCCTGAGAAAAATAGTGTGTTTCTCTAGAGGATTTACTTTTGTTCTGCCTTGTGCCTAAACCAAATTCTTTGAAGTTCCCTGGACCACCCAGGCTGCAATTCCATGTCAAGGCTGGTTCATGGCCACAATATCTCAGGAATTTTTTTCCTTTGCTTATTTTTCCTGTTGTTAAGATGATTAGTGGTGTGTTGGAGAAATTCTGCACTGTACTGTACAATCTTGAAGGCAGAAACTCAGTCCTTTTCATAATTGAGTTTTTACCACCCAGCACAGGGCTTGGCCTAATACTTGTTAAATGAATGAATGAATGAATGAATGAATGAATAGGTTCTGCTGATTAAACTTCCTAAATAGTTCTCAAATCTGTCTCTTTACCTTTCCCCACTCTCATGGTCCTAGTGCAGGCCCGAACTATTACCATGTAATCTCCCAATTTAATGGTCCTCAGCTGAGGGCATATTTCTGAATCTCTGGAGTATGTTTAACAGAAAAAAACACAAACATATGTTCTTAAAATCTGGGGTGAGTTGAGGAAATCTTTAGCTTAAAATATTCTGCAGATGATTCACAACTGATGAGACTCTGTCTTTGCCCACTTGTCTTCAGTTTTGTCTCTCTTAACTCCATCCTCCATACTTGGTTGGGAAATCCATCTAACATGGGAATCTGACTAGTCCACTCTCCTACAAAAACCCTAGGGTGGCTCTGTGTTGCCTATGGCATTAAACCCAAGCTATTAATCATTGTTTACAAGGCCCTCCATCCCCTCTGTCTTGTAACTTTTTGCTCTGGGGCACTCAACTTGGTGCATTACTTCTCACATACCATCTTGTCCCTCACGTCTTGCTTTTGCTCGCACTATTCTGTGTCTGCAGTGCCCTTTTCATTCTTTACTGACTTCGACTTGTCTTTCAGGACCTACCTCAACACCCAGAAGCCCCCCCGCCCCCGTCCCAAAGGTTGAGTTTAGTGTTCCCCTTTCATGCTTTTCTGCTTCATCAGTTGTATAACCATCTATTACACTGAAAGATAACCCCCCATGAGAGTGAGTTTTTCCAAGGGACTTAAGTTACTCACTTTTGTTAGCCTAGCACAATTCCTGTAACACAGTAAGAATTTAGTATATATTTGTTGCCCAGAGCATAATACAGACTTATTATATATTTATTGAACTAAACTGAACTGTCTAAGTTTGCCCTTTTAAATTCAGTTGCCTTCGCTATCTGGGAACACGGGCAATGATACCTTTGGGGCTCTTTAAGTTCACAATATTTGTGATTATGTTCTCCAACTAAATTCAGTTGTTTTCAGTTGTATTAGGGAGAAGAAGAGATATAACCTGGGGGTTAAAATATAAATCCTAGCTGAAATAGAAAACTGAATAATTTTCAAATAAAGAAAGAAAAATGAAACAATTAAGGATCTGGCATCTGCAATTCCGTGAATGGGTGTTGTGCAAAGTTTGATTTCCTTGCATGGGTTGCTTGAATGAGGGAGGCTCTTTCTGCAGAGGTCTGGGTTCCTTTTCTATTCTTCAGTACTGCCTGAGCTCTTGCCCAAGTCTCCCAAACAGATAATAAATACCAAATCTTCCTTCCAGGATAGGATGATATTGGAGAAACAACGAAAAATGACAGGCTGTGTGTGGGTCCCAGAGAAATTAGGAAGAAAATGGAAAATTGCCAGAGATCCCTGCTCCCTGGAATATAAGAAGATATGATGTCCTTTCTAGTATGAAGCTGGGCATCTCTTAGTTTCCTGTTCTTTTTCAGTCGGTAACATCTAAGACAACAAATGGGATAAATCCAGCATTCCCCAAACAATCCCAATGACAAAGCAGATCACGTCTTCAGGAGTTTCACTCATGTGGGACCAGAAGGATCAGAGCTGGCTATGTTATCTCTGGGGTATCTTCCTCAGAAATTGGGGCTGTAGGCTCATGCTGGTCCCCAGAATTAATGGCATCTTGACCTCCTCTTCAGCTTACATCCTTCTAACCAGAATTCATTTCAGAGCTACAGCCCTTGGGATAGAACAGAATCCAAAGTCTGTGTGGTATCATGCCTCAGCAAGTATTCAATAAATGTTCATTGGTAAGGTTAATGACCATGAAATGGAGGAAAATATGTTTTGTGGCACTGTCTAGAATAGCTAAAATCTTCACCCTCTGCTAGAAAACAATGACAATAATACACGGACTCTCAGACAGAAGACAAAGAGGTGGCAGAGAGCATCTCACTCAGGAAGCTGCAGACTGAGACAGCTGCTGCAGAATTCCATTACCTTCACAAGACCTGTTGCCCTGTGAGGGAGATGATGGCTGATGTCAGCTTTAAAACCATGGCAAGGTCAGTTGGCCAGTAAAATGGCTGGAAAGGAAAGGGGAGGCGAGGAAGAGTGTCCTTGGCAAAAAATAAAAAAATAAAAAAAAATGATCTGACACATTGATGAATAAGCAAAGGCTGCTACGTACAGAGCTGCTTCTCTCCACAGATTCTCTTTATTCCTGGAAACTGCTAGACATTCAGCTGGGGAAAAAAATACCGGGGGTGCCAAGAAAAGGTACATACATGACTTGTATTCATCTTTTGTTATCAGTATATGTTGAGTATTACAATTTTAATATAGTTTTTTCCTCTCTTAAAGTGTGTACACATTTTTTGGGAGGCAGCCTCTGTAGTTTCCCTTCTAACATGACCCATCACTTTAGATCAATCTGCTAACTGGTAATATTCCATTGCTCTAAAATAGTGGAGAGAGGATTTAAAAACAGAAGGTCTTGGTTAAGGCTCTGTGATCTTAGGCAAGACATGCAACCTCTCTGGGTTTAGCTTTCTTATAGGTACAATATGGATAATAGCAACATTTATCAGTTATGAGAATTGAGCTAATGTGTATGAAAGTGTATTTTGCCTCTAGATGATCATGAAGTTTAAGACATTCTGTCTTTGAACGGGCTGAGGAGGAGAAGAAAGTGCAGATAACGCTGCTAATGAGTAAAGCTGCTTCCAACCCCCACGCCCCACACCCACACCCCCACCAGAACATACTAATAAATCCAGATTTATGCAGACTGGTGTCAGGGTCTGCATTCATTAGCCAATTTAAATAATTTTATATCTTAAAATAATTATGGCATTTGCAGTCCTGTTTTTCAACACATTCCAGGTCTAAAGCAAAATGCCTCAAAGACAACCACATGTAATCATTGCATTTATTTACATTTTTAATGAACTTCCCTGTTCTCAGAGCTCTGCTGGCATTCCCTGGTAATCTGGCTTCTGTTTGTGTTCCTTCATGAGTCCAGAGGGCAGCCTGCCTGTTTTCTTGTCTGCACATGCATTTTAGCTTCATCAGAAGACAGAGAACATGGAGAAGTTATTGGTTCCCCAAAGGTTTTTTACTTCTTTCCCAAATTACCATTCACAAACATTTGATTAAAAAAAAAAAAAGTAAATAACTATATGTGGTTTGTTTATCAACTAAAGAAAGCTGCATAGCTTTTGCCCTGCTACTTGCTTGCAATGGCTTTAGGGGCTGAGGCTAACATCCCTTTCCTGAATCCACCATTCCTATACTGCTCTCCATATTCAGAAAACAATATTAGAAGGAAAAGCAGAGGCCAGATATCCCTGGCTTCATCCAGACTGAACAATCACTTTCCTCAAGACAACCCCAGGATAAGAGTGATTTAATGAAGATTACACATAAGTGCCATTGGCAAACGCCTGTGAGCATACGACATGCTCACAGGACGTAGGACTGCACCACACTGTCTTTATTTAGGCTGTAACTGTTTTTTAAGGACTTTGCCTTCTAAGTGTTATCCAATCTAGTCCTTACAAATCATTCTGTCAGTTCAGGAGGGCCGGCATTACACCTACGAGGCCCACAGTGTCTGTGCCCACTCTGCTTTCTATGTTCTAGCCTCACTGATCTTCTTTCTGTTTCTTGAACACATTACTCTGATTTCTGCCCCAGGGACTTTGCATGGGGCAGAATGCCCTCCCCTGACTCTGTTCTTCCATTGACTACCTCCTTATCATATAGCTCTCAGCTGATGCCTCCTACTCAAAGAAAGCTTTACTGGTCACTCTAAAGAAGCACTGCCCTTACTTTATCCCTATTGCAATACATTCTTCTATATTACCTTATCTTGTTTATTGTCTTTGAAGGCTTTATCATTCTCTGGAATCATTACGTTATTTATTTGTTTATTGCCTCTGTTCCAAACAGAATGTAAGAGCCATGAGGAAAAGGATCTCATTTGGTTGGTTCACTGCTATGTTCCCAGCATCTAAAACAGTGCCTAGCACAGAGTAGATGATAAACACACACACACACACACACACACACACACAAACCCACAACTATTTATTAAGTGAATTCCAATTTGCCAGTGAAGAAACCAAGATTAAGTGACTTGCTGGGATCTAATTAGAGTAAAACTTGGACATCTCTTAACTTTCAGATCTGTGCTTTTCTTTCTAGGCAAATTCATTCCTTGCCCTTTGGGTAACCCAGAATTAACATGTTATCCTTTGGCATGACCCAGGAGGTTAAGAGTTCTTATTTTCAGTGACAGGTAACATGCATCAGATTAGTCTAGAGGTATGAATGGACAGGACAGTCACCCGCTTGAGATGCGTGAGTAAAAACTTACCCCCGAGTTCAATGGTGGTATTCTGCCTTATTTTCCTGGGGGTTTGAGTCCCATCTGAAGTACACTAATTTTGAGGGCAGCCTGAAGGGATTGAAACAGACACAACCCGACTTGAGTCCTGACCAAGCCACTTACTGCTAGGCGATCTTGGACAAGTCTATTGACCTCTCTCTGGAGTAGGGATAAGAAGCTTCATGGCTGTCCTGAGCTGAACCAGCCTGCACACACAAAGCACTCAACCCAGGGCCAGGGGTATAGGATAAGTTCAGAGGATGACTCAGTGTTTCTCTCATCCAGTTTTTGATTGAAGCTTCATCCTTTAGGACATGGACTGAGTTTCTTTCTCTTTCCTTCTCGCTGTCTCTCCATTCCTCTCTCTCTCTCTGTTTCTCTTAAGTTTTCAAGTTGTCTAGAAACCTGGTTTACCATAAACATAAGTGGTTTATTGATACCTGGTGATTAACTAATGATGACAGAAAGGAAGGAGGTGAATCTCGGAGGGGACTGAAATGTTCATACGTATTTATCATGCTGAAATTGAGTTATATGATATCAGGGAAAAGAAGACTGAAAACTGTGACTGTCTCAGTGCAAGTCGTGGAGAGATGGAGAACTCTGCATGCCGCCAACAGGGGCCTCATGCCTACGCTGTCAGCACGTAGGTGAGTCAGAACGGGCCACGGGATCCATCCTCAGGCCAGGGTGAGGGTAAAGCGAAAGCAGTGCTTCAGAGTCAAAAGAAGAGATGTTGAGGAGGTAAGCTGAAATTCTAGGTCTCCTAGGTCAAGTTTTGCAGAGAAGGTTTGTTTATTCTGCCATTCTCTTTGTACACCCTGGAGCTTTTAAACATGGCAGATTTGGAATACAGTTACCACAGGGAAACTCTGGAATTCCAGCGTGAGAAAAGACAACATTTAAGAACATAATGATGTTCTACCTCTATGAAAGAGCTTGATAGTGTTGACATGGAGTAAATGTATGTGTAGTGGGGGAACTCTATCCACAGGCTTTCAACTATCTATGAGAGTAACACCTGCTTTCTCATAGAGTTACAGAGAGAATCATGATGGGAAAGTGTTTATTAAACTCTCAGTCACTCCATAAATACTAGATGTTTTTATGTTGACGGTTTGGTTGAAGATGGTTGATGCAGGAAAGACATCAGAACAAAATTAGGCTGAATCAAATGCTTAGTCCTGCATGTACTCTGGCTCTCAGAGCTCAGCTACTTGCTCAGCTGTAAATAAGTCCTGAGATGCACTAGCTCAGTTCCCTTCCCTCTCTGCCTCTCTCCTCTCCCTGAAAATATCAAGGAGGTATTGGATGGAAACAAATAGGGAGGCAGGAATGTACCGAAGAGGAGAGAGGCTTGGTATAGTCTTGGAAACTGTCTCTAAACAATACCTCTTAGAGGTAAAGCACTTTAAAAACAGCGGAGTATTAAACACACTGAATCAAAACAGCAGAGAATCTAAAGAAATAGGCCTTTTCCCTCATCCACAAATGTGATATATGATCAAAGCATTTATTGACTATATGGAATTCAGGGCAGAGAAATAAAACCTGCTCAGTTAACGGAAGGAAGACAACAAGCTTTGCTCTGGCTCAGACCATGTTGCTTGATGGCAGCATGTAGATATAGGAAAATAAAGATGATCAAACAGAAGAGTGTGATATGTCGACTCAAATTTGTAAGAGAAACCTGTACGGTTCTGGAAGAGATGATTATAACTGTTCCAGATGCTGCTCCAGTGCCTACGTCCATATGTCACGTGACTTGATGTCTTCATTTACCTTATCAACCCTCTCATCAACCCTCTCATCATTTCCTCTTCATCTCCTGTTCTTGGGCTTAATTTTTTGGCAGACATTCTTATTCTCTTTACTAACTGGCAATCAATATTACATCATCCGGTTCTCTGTGATTCCTCTCACACGATGAGATATATTTGAGCAAATTCTGCTGGGACTTGTTTTTCAACTCCCTGATGCCTGGCAAAGTGAGGTTATGAGAATGCCATGCAAAATACTGAGATTTGATTGGATTGCAGCCCAGACAGGATTATTACAGCCACAGTCTTACCCTCCTTTATGAGAGCTGCTGGCTGTAAGGCATCCATCCATATGCTGTTACTTGTGCTTCCACCCAAGATGAATAAAGAACAAATGAGGGAGGAAAATGATAACAAACTAATTAGAACTGTCCATTAATTAAAAGGGTTTGATGTGGCTATCTTACATTCAATGGATCATGCAAGTATGAACATATCAGTTTGTTATGGAGAGGGCAGAGTTTGGGGTAGCAAATAAAGAGAATCACAGTATAATAGGGTTTATCGGTCTCAGCACAGTGCTTTGGGGCTGGGTAATTCTTGGACGTCTTGGGCATTTTAGGGTGTCTAACA
This sequence comes from Rhinolophus hipposideros, assembly GCF_964194185.1. Lineage (NCBI taxonomy): Eukaryota > Metazoa > Chordata > Mammalia > Chiroptera > Rhinolophidae > Rhinolophus > Rhinolophus hipposideros. The sequence continues at coordinate 63,737,652 of NC_138049.1, read as the reverse complement.
GCATCCTTGGCTTCTATTGACTAGATGCTAGTAGCACCCCTCCCCCAAGTTGTGACAATCAGAAATGACTCCAGATGTTACCAAATGCCTCTGGGGAGCAGAATTGCCCCTGGTTGAGCACCACTGCAGTGTAAATCAAAAATAATCTATGGTCCCTCTTGATGTCCCATGTCATCCCTTTCCCAGTGACCTATTTGACAGAAATTTGTTGTAAAGCTACAATGAGACCGTGATATTGAGACAGGAGGCTGAAAGGAGTTGGTGGTTTAAGAAAGAGATTAAATAGTGTGACATTTCTTCAAATCATTGTGATTTAACCATGTTCTGCCTAACATGGGGCTATCTCCCCTGATAGAGCATTCAGGAAAATGACCTTCGTGAAAGCCCAGCCACTACTTCCTATGGAGGGGTTTTCAGCTGTTTCTCGAGGAAAACTGACCTTTAAAATTAATTTCTCTTCCAGATTTTTTTTTTTTCGTTCTTGAATGAATCCTCCCTACCTTGCCTTTCACTGCAGCAAGATGGCGCTGAATGGATCTTTGAAATTTAGCATAGGACAATGTTGCAAGACTTTCTACAGTTTAATAATAACCCTTTGAAATGATTTGGATATAGGATTTGAGAAGAGAAAGGGCTGTATTTATGTTTGTTTTAAACATTTTCTCTGCTATTTTGGTGGATGAGCAATCTGATAGACTTTCCTCTCTGTCTTTCTTCCTCTTTTTCTTCATGAAGGATATGTGAATTAATACAATTGCAGAACTTTACGCATACTTAGCAATTTATCAGACAGAAGCAACTAAACTACAGGAACCAATCAGCAGGAGGAAGGCTTGTTATTGGATTTATGGAAATCATTCCCAGATCTTTCATTTTTACTTCTGTAAACACGTGCATAGCTCCTAGCCCACCTAGTCTCTGAATATACCTCTAGACCTCTTCTGAATAAATGACCCTTTAGAGTACTATGACAAACTCTTCCTATTTTTCACATCAGCAGACTCGCAAAAATCCATGCCGACCTGCAATATTTATACTGGCCCCGTTTCCTCCTGAAGTTAGGGCTGGGCACAGAGTACGCCGCTAAATATCACTTATTGAAGAAATTAAACAGTACAAAACTGCGTAGCTGCTCTAACCACTGCCACTATGACCACCAACACCTTGATTTGTACAAAGGACCTTCACATGCATTTTCCTTACAATAACCTTGCACTATGAAGGACAGAAAAAAGATGTTTATACTTCGTTTTACAAATAAAGAAGCTGCCATTTATGGAGGCACAATAATTTGCCTTTATTCATTAAGCAAGTAAGTGTGGAAGCTGAAATTTATGAGCTTAAATATCATTGTTCAAAGAGAGATACCAGGTCTCTCTTCTGTTGTGGGGTGAAAATAACTCATCAGCTGTTTTCTCTATCCTTAATACATTCCTTAAAACCATTTCACACTCTTTCCTCTGATTTACTAGCCACCAAGGAAGCTTATAATTGTTAATTTGACTAGATTGTACCTTCCACGAAGGCAGAAATCATTCTATCTGATTTGCTAGCACAGAATCTGGCACATAGAAGGCACTCAATAAAAATTTGTTAAATAAATTTGTTGAAGGACTTTGCGTATGGACAGAGCCTTAGGAAATTTGAGTAAAGAAAGAGGTAGATTGCAGAGCAGATAGAAATATTCAGGCCTTGGAAGGCTTGTTGCTCACTTTATGGGGATATAAAGAAAGTGTTGATTTGACTCCTGCATCTCTCTCTCTCTCTCTGGTGAGCCTGATTAGTTTAAGTTGGTTGTCCTGAATTGCATTCACTTCAGGAACTCTGACAAATTTGTTTTTCCAGTCTGTAAAGCTCAGGATGGATCTTGGGCCTTAATGCCTCTATGAGGCTCCAAGGAACCAAAGCATCATTAATCTTTCTTCTCTTTTAAATTTAGTATGCATACCCTAAGATGTAGTTATAAATTGCAAGGTTTTTTCTTTTTATTTTTTTTGCAGATATCCTCTCTTCATCCATATCACCTCACCTCTGCCGGGAAGCCAAGTGGCTGGAAATCTTCGGCATTCCTGGGAGTAGAACAAAGCCCCTAATGCAGAAAGAACCCTCTAAAGCTGACACTCCCTTCCCTCATATTCCAGGCCTTCATGAGTGGATAATGGAATTCAGTACCTCCTTCCCAATGAAAACTGTCTTGCTCATAGAGAGCGAGTCAGAGTGATTGCAGTTGTGGCTGTTGTAATAAAGCCAGGAGAAAAAGGAAGAAGATCCCTAACTATCCAGAAATCAAGCCACCTTTTCCTGAGTCTTTCTATCCCTGTTTTGGGCTAGAAGTAAAGGTGATGCCCTTCCTCTGACCACCTTCCTTCTCACCCAGGATTCCATTTTCAAGGGCTTGGGAAATAGCATCTCCTGCGGAGTGTAGAGTCCCATGCTGCCTTTCTTACCCAGATGGCTGTAAGCTCCTGATGTCCAGCTTGATTCTTGCTCAGCCTCTACTGAGAACCAGCTACTGTAAAGAGAAATTGAAGCTGATATATGGGACTTTCTTTCCCTTACAGGTTAAGAAAAAACAAACAAACAAACAAACAAACAAAAAATATATATATATACACACACACACATATATATACATACATACATACATACACGTGTATATATATAGATACATATATATACATATATATATAAAGTTGACAGGTTGAGATTGAATATATATAAAGTTGTGTGGCTCCTCTAAAATGGTCGTTCTGAACCGTGTGTAATTTTACTCCCCAGGGGACATTTAGCAACGTCTGGAGACATTTTTGGTTGTCACAGCTAGGACAGTGGGTATGTTGCTGGCATAGATGTATAGAAACCAAGAATGCTGCTAAACATCCTATAATGCACAGGACAGCTTCCCATGAAATGCAAAGCAATGGGAAACAAAAGGCAGGCCCATGTAGATTGGAGTTTGTTTAGGTTTGAGGAATGGAGGTTTTTCAGCATTAATATAGTCAAACAGCTTTCATTAAGATGGTCTGTGGTTTATACTGAATCCACAAGATCATGGGTCAGCAAGGGCAGGACAACTGGGGCTTGTTCACTATGATTTCACCAGTTTCTGTAGCACAGTGCCTGGTAAACGGTGTGCATTATAAATATTTGCTGAATTAAGTAGCATAATTGGGGTTATTGTACCTCTATTAGGAAGTGAGCCAGTTGATTAACTGGTAAGGAGGGAACAAAAAGTGAAGTCAAAAGAGTTAAGCATTGGACAGAGCCAGGAGGTCAGTTAAGGTGTAAGACTTCATGGGATTGGCTGTCCTTAGTAGCCAAATGTCTAGAGATTTGAGGACCAGAACTTCAGCCACCCAAGAAAGCTCAACCAGAGATGTCAATAAGGTAGAGACCCCATAGGACTTGCCCACTTCTTCCCCTTTGGAGAGCCTCACATACACTAAAGGTTCAGTACCTTTAATAGTTCTTGACGTACTTGAGAGAGGGCGGTTCATCAGTGTTTCAAGGACCAAGTTCTCAAGATCAAAGCCTGGTTTTGACTGGGCCTTCCTTGTTATTCTAGTCTTTCTCCTCCCTCCAAACTCTCTACTTTCTGTTTCCAGATAGTTTTCTTTGGTTAGTTCTGATATATCAACCCCTTATTGTAAAACCTTCAACATCTCCCCATGTTTTACCAAATTACGTCCAAATTCTTTGCTCACATCAGTGTCCAAAGCTCTCTATATTCTGACCCCACTGCCCTTTTTTCTTGCCCTTATTTTCTCTCGTTACCTTTTCTCCTTTGATCCTTTTATCCCTTTCCATTCTATCAGAACTACTTCTCTACACACATGCATAACTTCAGCCTAGCTGGACAACTTGCTTTTTCATGAATAATCCCATGCTTTTTGTCTTCAGTGCCATTACACCAAGGTAGACAAACAGTGTCATCAACTGGCTATCACATTACCCTAATGATGGCTACCCTCGGTCCTATGCATTTCTCCTTTCACTCTGTTAATTTTTCAGGGATCCTTCTGCTCCCATAAATATACATATCATTCAGTACTAATGGAGTCAGAATCCCAGAATAAATACCTATTTACTATTTACTGCTTGCATTGGAGATGTGTGTGAATTAAACAGATAATGCTCTCTGAAAAGTGCTTTCATCTTCCTAGAATGAGCTATATTCCTTCAAAGCATTATTTAGATTTCACATTGTCTCTCACATGTGCTGAGCATAGCAAGGAAGACCTAGCCTGCTGAAAACAGGGTCCTCAGTGCTTTGCTGAACCATGGTGTGAGCTAAGGTAGATATTAATGTCATTGCAAATGTTCTTGAGTTTATTATTTAGTTTAGAGTCAAGTTTTAAACTTAATCAAAGGATTTTTTTCTCCCATGCTGCTATCTTATGGCAGACACATTTCTACCTTCGGGAGATAGATACTTTGAGGTTGCTCATAAAACCCCAATTCTTTGATTAGATATGTCAGCATCATTTTCCATTATGGAAATAAATTTTCTGTTAAATATGGAGAAAATAAACCAGCAAGCTTCAGTCCTCACAGAGAAAGTATGATATGTGTAGAGAATGGGAAAGTTTGTAATATGATCAAGAGTCTGGGTGGCCCTATTCACCAAATCCAAGAACAATAGAAGTGGAATGAATATTCAGAGATGGAAGCACAATTAAAAGAAAATTTTGCTCCCCATATATAATCCTTGCTTCTCTGGCCACATAGCCTGGAGTTAAAGAATAAAAGCAAAACAGAGGCGAGGTTGTTGTAATAGCAAAAACAACAACAACAACAAAAACAAAAACCAAAACAAAACAAAAAGAAAGAAAACAAACCAGTATCCTTTTACCTGCAGTGCCCACCAGCCCACGTGGGATTTTCAAAACAGTTTTGAATCTCCGTTTTCCACCTCCCCCCACTTCTGAGAGTTTCTGGGGGTAGCTCATGTACATTTGTGGACCCTGTTCTTACATAGTGTATTTACCCCATGGCCTATGGTGGCGCAGCTGATGCCTGCCATCACTGGGGATGCCTACCCATGTGGGCACAGGGCCACCAGTCTCCATGTTGTGGCCACAGACACCTGTCCAGAGGCCTCTCACTGCTGTGGCTCACCTTGACCTTCCTAAGATGCAGGAGGTTTTGTGCTGAAGACCTGAGGAGAATTTCTCTCCCTAGTGTAGGAAATACACAAGTACTTGGAATATAAAATGGTAATTTTTTTTGTACCTAAAAATCAGAGAAGTTTTTTGTTATTGTTGTTGTTTTCTTGTTTGTTTTTGAAAACAAATCATTTCAATTGCCTCTTCAGAAGATTCAGGATGGGGATTGCAACTGTTGCACTAACTGTACTAAAATGCTTAGTATCTCCTCTGTACTCGGTATTGTTTAGGGACCAAACTTCTATGCCTTAGTTCTCTTTTACCCTAGGAAGAATTGCTTTCCAGGAGGAAACAGGCTCCTTACATATGTAGATACATGGTAGGTTGGCCCCCCCCAGACATATCTTGGTATATTATGCTTAACAGGGATGAGACCTAAAGTGACACTCTTACTACATACAGAAGATAGTGATCTATGGATCTTTTAGTCCCAGACATACTGTATGCTAAAAACATCAAGTCATAAGGTTTCTTTAGTTTTAATCAGAACTTGTTTGGTCAATAGGAACAGGAAATCCCTTAAACTTACAAAGCAACTGTTGACATACAAGGTATGACAATTAAGTTCACAAACTTGTTGCAATGATATGGCTAACATTTTTTGATATCAGAGGGATTATTCATTATGAATTTGTACCAACTGGACAAACAGTTAACCAAGTTCACTATTTGGAAGTGCCGAAAAGGCTGTGTGAAAACATTAGACGACCTGAACTTTTCTCCAACAATTCATGGCTCTTGCATCACGACAATGCACCAGCTCACATGGCACTGTCTGTGAGGGAGTTTTTAGGCAGCAAACAAATAACTGTATTGGAACACCCTCCCTACTCACCTGATCTGACCCCCAATGACTTCTTTCTTTTAGCCGAAGGTAAAGGAAATATTGAAAGGAAGACATTTTGATGACATTCAGAACATCAAGTGTAATATGATGACAGCTCTGATGGTCATTCCAGAAAAAGAGTTCCAAATTGCTTTGAAGGGTGAACCAGGCACTGGCATTGGTGCATAGCTTCCCAGGGGGAGTAATTCAAAGGTTACCATAGTGATATTCAGCAATGAGGTATGTAGCACTTTTTCTAGGATAAGTTTGTGAACTTAATTTTCTGACCTCATAGCTGATATAGGCAATGAGGACAACTTGAACTCTAGGAGGTGGTACTTGGGAATCTCTGAACCCAGAAGGCTCTCTCTGCCTCTTATAGGCTATATATGGGCTTCTTTCTGCTTTTACAATCTGCTCTCCCTTTTGCTCTCTTAACCCTCTTCCTCTGTTTACACGTGACCCTAACTGGCCAGCAACCCTGGTCAATGTGTTTTCCATAGGTACAGCTTAGTGCTGCCCCTGTCAATTAGAATTCTCATGAAAGAGAACATAATTAGGCACCAGCTGGCTATTAGAAAGGCTGGTTTCGGTTTGGATGCCCACCCTGCTTAAATCAGCAGTTCCTGGGGTGTATGTCATATATATAAATATTGTTTTTTTTTCCTTCCGATAGTGTTCTGAGAATGGAGCCATGAGAGGGACAAGTTACCCCCAAATATGGTTACAGTGTTCTGGAAAGGCAGGGCTTATGCCACAAAACATTTTCCCAAAGCAGTCACTCAATAAAGGATTATAGGAAGCATGTTGAGTAAAAGGGTCCCTGTGGTCTTGGACCCTAGGACCCAGATGGAAATCAGCTGTGCTATAAATTAGGTTTGCTTTCCTATAGGATAATGACATACCACTAAGCCAGAAACCTGAAAATCTTCCTAATGGCAACCTTGAAAAATAATAAGGTGGCTAAGTGTATTTCCCATTCCTGTCAATACTGGGTTAATAGATTTTCAGGCGAAATCTTCTAATCCTTCTGGATATAGTTTCTTTCTCAAGAGGGCTTAAGCACTGGAGGAATAAATAACACTCTGAGAAGGTTTGGGTTCCCTTCAACTGCTGCTGCCGTTCCACTGCCTTTTAAAAGCCACTGTGATTAACAGCTCTGAAATGTTTTTAATGAGCGTTTCAGTCTGGGTTTACATATTCTTGAAAGAGTTAAGATTTCACCCAGGAGGTTTCAAAACTGAGTTAGCACGTGTGCTTATTAATGCTTAAATCTGCAGCAGCAGACTTACTGTGTTTTCCGCTGAGAGGCAGGAGCCTCTTAGGTTTAGGACTTTGAGAGGTTTGAGCAGATCAGAGCAGTAGGGTGGCCACTCTGAGGGAAGCAGCACAGCTCTGTTTGTCCAAACCAGGAGGTGTGATGTTAGCATCTCCACGGATTCACAACGTGGGCATTGGCATCTTACAGCGGGCTGCTGTTCAGGCAGAAGTGGTGGGCATGCAGGTGGGGAATTGGATATGATATAAGCCAGAAAGGTGCTTTTATCTCTTGATGGACATTTCTGCCATGGGACTTCCAGGAAACATAAGACTCCACTATTTAAGAGTTTTCTTGATGTAAGCATTCTCTTTCATTTTAAAACAATGGTCTCTGGGCAGTGGTATTGAATTAATTTACTTTTTAACACTTATGTAGTGTTTGCTATGTACCAGATACAGTTCTAAATGCTTTATAAGTATTGATTCATCTAATCTTCATAACTAACCTGTGAGGTCGATACAATAGTCTTCGGTTACAGAAAAAGACACTGAGGCTCTGAGTGGTTAAGTTACATGCCTGGGGTTACACAGCCACCAGTGATGGAGCTGGGATTTGAACTGAGTCAGCCTTACTCCAGCATCTCTGTTCTTAAACCCTATGCCATGCATAGTGATTCACACTGAATTACTAATATCCTAATCAGGCTAAATTTATGTGTCGGCCACAATACCAAACAGTAAATGTGTTTGTAGAAGCATAAAAGTGTGGGTCTTGACTGCAGGATAAGTAAGGATGGGAGAGAAGGGAGAGTAATACAGTAAATTAGGCAGGAGATGTTCAATGAGGGGAATTGAAGAATGCTATAAACAAGATTTATTCACCTCACAATTTTGCTATAGGCAAGCTCCTTGGACCCCAACATTTTCACAAAAACGTTGGACATAAGTACGATACCACAAGAAGCTCTCAAAAGAGAAGCTGTGTAACACAGCCGGATTATTCACTATTAGTCCGGTTGTTCCCTCATTGAACTAGAGTGCTTGTATAACACTGTACATTTTGAGATACAAAGTCATTCAGGTGGTGGCCTCCATTGCCTTAAGGAAGAATTAATACAGGAAAAAGAGAGGGAAAGAGAAAAAATACATTTGATTTCAGTAGTCAAGACATTTTAAAACAGCTTTGTTGACATAAATTATACATAAAGGGCATAATATTATGAGTTTTGACACGTATACACCCATGAAACCTTCAGCACAATCAAAATAATAAACATAGCCATCACTCCAAAATTGCTTTGTGCCGTTTTGTAATCCCTCCTTCCTCCTTTTCTCCCTACCTTGTTTTTCTAGACAATCCCTGATCTGCTTTCTGTCACTATAGATTAGTTTGCAGGTTTTGAAGAATTTTATATAAATAGAATAAGTATTTACTCTTTGTCTGGCTTCTTTCAATCCACATAATTATTTTGAGATTCATCCAAGTTATTATCGATATTTCCATTCCTTTTTATTGCTGAGTAGTATTTCATTGTATGGCTGTACTATGGTCTGTCCATTTGTCTGTTGATGAACATTTGGGTTGTTTGCAGGTTTGGGCTCTTATAAATAAAGCTGCTATGAACTTTTGTGTACAAATCTTGTATGGACATATGCTTCCATTTCTATTGGAGTGGAATGAATGAGTCGTGTAATAGGTGCGTGTTTAATTTTCTTAAGCCACCACTAAACTGTTTTCCAAAGAATTTGCACCATTTTTAATTCCCACCAGCAGTGATGAGAATTGTAGTTGTTCCACATCCTTGCCAACATGTGGCAGGGTAATTCTTCTTATTGGAGACATTATAATAGGTATATAGTGGTATCTGATTGTGGTTTTAATTTGTATTTCCCTACTAATGAGCATCCATTCAAGTGTTTACTTGTCATCTGTATATATTTTATGTGAAATGTTCAAATTTTTTTTCTTTATATGTTTCCAATTTATTTTATTTTTAAAAAATATTTTTATTAAGATATAGCAAACATACAATCTTACATTAGTTTCAGAGGTACAGAGGTACACCATAGTTATTCAACATTTATATACCTAAAAAATTGATCATAATGAGAAGTCCAGCAACCATCTGACACCATACCACATTATCACAATATTATTGACTATATTCCTTATTCTATACATTACATCCCCACGACTTATTTTATACCTGGAAATTTGAACCTCTTATTCCCCTTTGCCTTTCCCCCCCTTTTTTAATTTTTCAATTACAATTAACATGCAATATTATTTTATGTTAATTTCAGGTGTACAGCATAGTAGTTAGACATTTATATAATTTAAGAAATGATCCCTCTGACTAGTCTAGGACTCACCTGGCACTATATGTAGTTATTACCATATTATTGACTATATTTCCTGTGCTTTACTTTACATCCCCATGACTATTTTATAACTATCAGTTTATACTTCCTAACCCCTTCACCTTTTTCACCCTGTCCTCCAAGCCCCACCCATCTATCATCCCAACAAATCTAGTACCCATCTGTACCATACATAGTTATTACAATATAATTAACTATATCCTTATGCTGTACTGAACATCCCCTTGATTACTGTGAAACGTGTACAACCAATTTGTACTTCTTAATCCCTTCTCCCTTTTCACTCATCTCCAACCCCCCTTCCATCTGGCAACCATCAAAATGTTCTCCATATCTATCAGTCTGTTTGTGTTCTGTTTGTTTATTTTGTTCGGTAGATTCCACATATAAGCAAAATCACGTTGCATCTGTCTTTCTCTGTCTGACACTCCACTCAGCACAATATCCTCCAGGTCCATCCATGCCACAACAGATGGTAAGAACCCAATTCCTTCCCTGGCTGAACAACATTCCATTGTATATATGTACCACCTCCTTTGTCCATTCTTCCATCAAAAGACACCCAAGCTGCCTCCACATCTTGGCCACTGTAAACAATGCTGCAATGAACATACGGATGCACACATTCCCTCAAAGCAGTGTTTGGGTTTCTTCAGATAAATACCCTGAAGTGGGATTACTGGGTCCTTCTGTGTCTCTTGTCATAGCCTTTGTTTTAAAGTCCATTTTGTCTGGTATAAGTATTGCTACCCTAGATTTTGTTTGTTTGTTTTTTTTTCATTTACATTTTTCACGAAATATCTTTTTCTATCCCTTTACTTTTCCTTGTGCCTTTCAATCTGAAGTGAGTCTCTTGTAGGCAGCATATGTAAGGGTCTTGTTTTCTTATCCATTCAACCCTCCTATGTCTTTTGAGTGGAACATTTAATCCATTTACATGGAAAGTAATTGTTGATAGATATGTAGCTATTGCCATTTCATTGTTCATAATTTTGATATATATATATATTCTTATGTATATATGTATATATATGTATATATATGTATATATATATATGATGAATATATATATATATATATATATATATATATATATATATTCATCTTAAAGAAGTCCCTCTAACATTCCATTTAATACTGGTTTGGTGATGATGAACTCCTTTAGCTTTTTCTTGTCTGGGAAGCTCTTTTTTGGCGTATGTCCTTCAACTCTAAATCATGGCTTTGCTGAGTAGAGTAATCTTGGTTGTAGGTACTCATTTTTCATCACGTTGAATATTATTCCCTTCTGGGCTGCAAAGTTTCTGTTGAAAAATCAGCTGGCAATCTCATGGGAGCTCTCTCTTGCAGCTTTTAGAATTCTCTCTTTGTCTTTAACCTTTACCATTCTAATTATAATGTTTCTTGGTGTGGGGCTGTTTGGGTTCATCTTGTTTGGGACACTTTTTGCTTCCTGGACCTGTGTGTCTATTTCCTTCACCACATTAGGAAAGTTTTCAGTCATTATTTTTTCAAAGAGGTTCTCAATCCCTTGCTTTTTCTCTCTTCTCCTTCTGGTGCCCCTATGATGCAAATGTTGTTATGCTTCATGTTGTCCCAGAGGTCTCTTAAACTGTCTTCATATTTTTGGATTCTTCTTCTTCTTCTTCTTCTTCTTCTTCTTCTTCTTCTTCTTCTTCTTCTTCTTCTTCTTCTTCTTCTTCTTCTTCCTCCTCCTCCTCCTCCTCCTCCTCCTCCTCCTCCTCCTCCTCCTCCTCCTCCTCCTCCTCCTCCTCCTCTTCTTCTTCTTCTTCTTCTTCTTCTTCTTCTTCTTCTTCTTCTTCTTCTTCTTCTTTTTTGGCTGTTCTGATTGGATGTTTTCTGCTACCTTGTCTTCCAAATCACTGGTTCCATTCCTCTGCTTCATCTAGTCTGCTGGTAATTCCTTCTAGTTCATTTCAGTTTTTGTATTCTTCACTTCTGACTGGTTCTTTTTTATGGTTTCTATTCCTTTTTTCATGCCTGCTATCTCTTTGTTGAGGTTCTCACTAAGTTCCTTGAGCATCCTTGTAACCATTGTTTTGAACTCTGTCTCTGGTAGGTTGCTTGCCTCCATTTTGTTTAGTTTTTTTTCTGGAGTTTCCTCCTGTTTTTCATTTGAAATGTATTTCTTTGTTTTCTCATTTTGCCTGCCTCTCTGTTTGTTTCTATGTATTAGGTAGATCTGCTATGTCTCTCAGTCTTGGCCAGGTGGCCTTATGTAGTAGGTGCCCTGTGGGGCCCAGTGGCACAGTCTCCCTAGTCACCTGCACCAGGTGCTCCAGGAGTGTCCTTCGTGTGATGGCATTTGCCCTCCTGTAATAGTTGAGCCTTGATTGTTATTGGCATGTCAGTAAGTTGGATTGACCCTCATACTGATTGGCTGTGGGGTTTGGCCAAGTCCACAGCTTACAGGTTGCTTTGGGGAGGGGGGTTACCCCACTGAGTGGGATTCACACTAATGAGCTCTGGTGCCTTTTGAGACTGCCCTTTGGGTATGCCTCTTGTGAAGCTAATTGGGCGGTGCTCTGCTGTGGTTTGAAGCCAATCTCCAAGTATGTTGTTTCTGGGGTCTCTTGCGAGGGGCTCTGGTGCAGGCCCACGTCAGCCACTGCTGATTACTGGCTGTAGACTACTTGGTAAGAGCTATAAATTGATCCGCACTTCATCTGCGGTTGTTTCCTGCATGTGGTAACCCTGGAGGTGTGTGGGAGAGGCCATGCTGCGAATTGAGAACATCTGCCATCAGTTCTAGAATAGCTCCACAAAATGCCAGGACACCCCGAGGCCTGCTGCCAACTGCCAGATCCCCTAAGGTTCAGCCACTGATAAAGCCTCGTGCAGTACACAAGTTGGGTGAGGCAGGGTCTCAGAGAGTCACTAGAGGGGGAAGAGTTATGGTCGCTAAGTTAATGTAAATTATTATTTGGTGCCAGTGCAGAGCCTGGAGCTACTCAGCGAAAGTCTCAGAGCACACCGAGGCTAGTTGCTGCCCACCTGGAGTCTGTAGGACTCTGATAGTTTTCCAAGAAAGAGTGTGATGCTGGAGGGGCTGGCTTGGAGAAAGTGCCTCCAGCACTTGGAGAGTTAGGTGGGGAAGTGTCCCAGTGAGTCAGCAGAACAAAGCTGTGGAGCTCACTAGACCAATCGGATTCAGATTTGGCTGTGTGTGGGCGGGCTCAACACAGGAAAGATGGCGACTACCTGCCGGCTGCCAAGTAGGAGAACCTCCTTACAGGGAAATGGCAACTGTCCTCCAGCCCTCAACCTGAAGCAACACAACTCAATCTGCATCCCATATGTCTCTGACACCCCCTGAATTACTGTCCCTTCGCTGGAGCCCAAGGTAAGTGCCTGGGAGTGAGAGTCTGTGTGCTGGCCCTTTAAAAGGAAACCTGGGTTTCCAGCTGCCTTCCTTCCCACCTGAATGGTCAGAATCCCCACTATTTTTCACAGCAAGACATTGTGAGAGCTCCTCTTTCTAGCACCAGTACTCTGGGCTGAGGAGGGTGGTGCGATACTGGAGTCCCTCGCTTCTCTGGGGGAAACCTCCCTGGCGGAAATATCTCAACCACCATAGGGAGTCTGGCCAGCCAGTTCCAAGTCTCCACCCCTTCTACCAGTCGTGATGTGGCTTCTTCTTTACATCTTTAGTTATAAAACTTCTGTTCAGCCAGACTTCAGATGGTTCTTCAGGTTGACTGTTCTATAATTTAGTTGTAATTTTAATTTGTTCATGGAAGGAAGCAGGGACAGTGTTTATCTATTCTGCCATCTTGGATCTCCTCTGAAGTGTTCAAGTCTTTTGCCCATATTTTAAAAACAACTTTTTTGAATTGAAGATTGAAAGTTCTTTAAATATTCTGGATATGAGTCCTTTATCATCTATGTGATTAGCAAATATTTTCCCCTAGTCTGTGTCTTGGTTATCTTTCCATTCTCTTAAAACTGTGTTTTGAAGAGCAGAAGTTCTTAATTCTAATGAAATCCTATAAATCAACATTATGTTTTAGGGATAACACTTTTAGAACTGTGTCTAAGAAATCTTTGCCGACCCGAGTTCATAAAGATTTTCTCCTGTGTTTTCTTCTGGAAGTTTAATAATTTTAGACTTATTTTTTAGACTTCACAAAATACACGTTTTGAGTTAACTTTTTAATGTAATGAAAGTTATAAAGTTCATTTATTTGCCTATGGATATCCAATTGTTCCATTACCATTTCTGGAAAAGATTATCCTTTCTCCACTGAATTGCCTTTGTCAAAAATTACTTGTCCCTGTGTGGTAAGTCTGTTCTGTTCTACTGTTCTACTTGTCTATCTTTATACCAATACCACAATGCCTTGCTTCGTCTAAGTCTTGAAATAAAGTGTTATAAGCCCTCCAACTTTATTCTTTTTTAAAGATATTTATTTATTTATTTTTTACTATTCTACATCCTTTGTGTTTCCCTATGAGTTTTAGAATCAGTTTATCAATTCCTACAAAAACTCTGCTGGTTTTGTGGTTGAGGTTGCATTGAAACTATAGATCAATTTAAAAAGAACAAACATTTTAACAATATGAATCTTCTGATTAAAGAACAAGGTAAATCTCTCCCTTTCTTAAGTTTTCTTTAATATCACTGAGCAATGTTTTATTGTATTTGTGTACAAACCTTAATATCTTTTGTCAGATTTATCCCTAAGAATTTCATATTTTTAATACTTCTTTAAATGGTATTGCTTTTTAAAATTTCAATTTATAATGTTTATTGCTACTATATAAACATAATTAATTTGTGTATTTATCTTGTATCCTGCAACCTTTCTAAGCTCATTTATTAAATTTTGCATGGGGGTGGCCAGTTAGCTCAGTTTGTTAGAGCATGATGCTGATAACACAAAGGTTGCCGGTTCAATCCCCACATGCGCCACTGTGAGCTATGTCCTCCTTAAAAAACAAAACAAAACAAAAAAAAAACCTTAATTAATTAATTTTAAAAATTAAAAAAATAAAATAAATAAATTTTGCATAGTTAATCATGTCATTTGTGATTAAATACATTTTTTTTCCTGTCCAATATAAATGCCTTTTATTCCTTTTTCTTACCTTAGTATACAGTCTAGAACATCAAATACAATGTTGAATAAAAGTGGTGAGAACAGATATTCTTGTCTTTATTCTGATGTTAAGGGAAAGTCAGTCTATCATCATTAGGTATTATGTTAATTAGAAGTTTCTCATATCTGCCTTTTATCAGGCTGAAGACATTACCTTTTATTCATAGTATGTAGAGATTTTTCTTTTTTCAGAAATGGGTATTGGATTTTTTTTTCTTGGATTTGGGGTTTGTTGAGCTTCTGGAATCTCTGAGTTTGTAGTTTTCAGCAAGTTTGGATAATTTTCACCAATTTTTTTATTGAGGTACAATTGACATACTATGTTAATTTTAGTTGTACAATATAATGATTAAGTATTTGTATACATTCCAAAATGATCATCAGGATAAGTCTAGTCAACACTTTTCACTATACAGTTACAAAAAATATTTTTTTCTTGCAATGAGGACTTTTAAGATCTACTCTCTTAGCAACTTTCAAATAGGTAATAATCACCATGTTGTACATTATATTCCTATGATTTATTTATTTTATAACTAGAAGTTTGTACCTTTTGTTTAATCAAATGTTTTACCTTGTTTTATCCCTCGCATTCTCTTCTCCCCTTTGGGAACTCCAATTTCGCATATACATGGATTTTGAAGTTGTCCATGAGTCCTTGATGCTTGCTCCGTTTCCTTCAGTGTATATTTCATCTTTGGATAGGTTCTATTACTACATCTTCAAGTTCATTAAGCTTTTTGACTGTGATGGCTAATCTGCCATTAATTTATTCAGTGTACTTTTTACCTGATACATTATAATTTTCATTTCTAAAAGTTTTATTTTTGCCTTTTTTTTATATCTTCTATGTCTCTACATAACATTTAATCTTTCTTCTAGTTCCTTGAACGCAGGAAATCTGTTATAATGATGTATGAAATCCTTAGGTACTAACTCTATCATCTGTTTCATTACTGCGTCAGTTTAGATTACTTTGATTTTCAAAATATCTTATCATTGGTTGTATTTTCCTGTTATTTGCATGCATGACAACTTTTGAATGGATACCAGATATAGTGAATTTTACCTTCTTACTTTGTGGATATATTTTTATTCCCATAAATATTATTGCACTTTATTCTAGGGTATGGTTGAGTTACTTGGAAACAATTTGATGCTTTTGAGTGTTGCTTTTGAACTGTTTCAGGTGGGACCAGAGCTGCCTAATTAATGTGGCTAATTTTTACCCACTATTGAGGCAAAACTTTGCTTAGTACTCTACCTATGCCCCATGAATTATGAGGAGTTCCCCTATAGTTGATAGGAAAAAGAACTATTCCCAATTCTATGTGAGTTCTGGAATTGTTTCCTTTGCTTCTTTTGGGTGGTTCTTTCCCTG
Source organism: Rhinolophus hipposideros (assembly GCF_964194185.1). Lineage (NCBI taxonomy): Eukaryota > Metazoa > Chordata > Mammalia > Chiroptera > Rhinolophidae > Rhinolophus > Rhinolophus hipposideros. The sequence goes on along the minus strand of NC_138049.1, from coordinate 63,721,518 downwards.
GCCTTAAGTAATTTTCAGACACCTATGTTCATCCATACTCAGCTGAAGTCTTGTTGGGGATATTTTCATATCTCTAGAGTTCTTCTTCTGTGTAACACTCTCCTCTGTAGTACTTTGCCCTGTGAATTTTAACATTTGACATTCGTGAACTCCCAGCACCATCTACTAAAGTTATTAAAATTGCTGTTTTCTGCTTGGATTCCCGTGCACCCATGTATTTCAGCATGAAAAGTCTCTAGGTAGTAAGTTAGTGCAACTGTAGGGAGCATCTCATTTGTTTTTCATATCTCAGGAATTAATTCCCTTTTTTTTCCTGATGTCCAATGTCTTAGAAACCATCGTTTCATAAATTCAGTCCAGGTTTTCAGTTGTTTCAAGAACTAGGGTAGATCTGTTTCTGTTATTCCTTCTTGGTCAGAAGTGGAAGTTGAAGAGCCAAGGCTCTTGATGTAAAAGAGCCTGAGTATTTCACTTCCAAGTGCTAAACTCTGAAAGACTCAGGGAATAAACTCTAAAGTGTGAATTTGGAAGTGTGCTTAATTGTATGAGTCAGATTTACTTTCCCAGATAAGAATACTGGTGTGGAAGAAAGGAAGATAATTAGAAGCAGGGATCGGCACTATATGCTGATCTACAAAAAGGCTACAAAGGTTTTACTCTGTCCTCAAAACTAAGTCTCCAGTTGTGTAATGCAAGACTGTACATGATAGAAACCTCAGTTAGGTTTGTAGGGATCCAAGAACAGAATGAACTTGTGTGTCTTTTCTTGGGTGGAACTCAGGGAGGTGCAAGCCTCATGAATTACTCCATAGACCTGAATAGAGTAGAAATCACTATTTTAATTGCATAGACAGACCAGCCTGAGACCACCTGTGGAATTTTCCCATACCCAGAATGGTACAGGTAGAAAATATTTATCAGGTGTCCAAGAGGGGTGTTGGTGTAGATGAGAGAAATCCAGACCTGGATTGATCTCATGTTTGGGCCATGTCAACAACAATTGTGTACTCCTAACTGTGTGGAAGTCTGAGAAGATATAAGGTCTCCATGGAATCTATCAGTGATAAGTGACAACTATCAAGGACCAATTTTCCCTTTACTATGTCTTCATCCTACAATGTCCACTGAAAAATAAATGATACACCAGGGATAGGACAGGAGTTGAGGGTGGGAAGTCCATGATGGAAAGGCTCTAAATTGGCTGAGATATGAGGCTGAAATAGAAAATAAGTTGAATTTTAAAAAATGAGAGTCGTACTTTTTGTGCCTGAGTTTGTGGCCTAAAATTTGTACCCATTAAACACATACTCTCCAGCCAAAATCTAGGGAAATTATTTTTCCTACTCAAACAAGTAGGGAAATTATTTTCCTTACTTGTTTGAGTTTGCTTGCAAAGTGACTAACTGAATTTTAACTGAGTATACCAAGATTTAGAGAAGATTGTTGAGGTATATGTCAAAAGAATTTTATAGCATATATTTTATTTACTAAATAGAGTGAATTGTGACTGAAAAATATAAGGGACTCCTTGATGAAAAAGCATGAGTGAACACTTTAAGGAAGTTACTTTTTCCAGAGTGACAGAGTTGGGTCAAGATGACTCATTCCCCATATGCCAGTGTCCGAGAGTTTTTAATTCAAATTCAAGCCTTATGTTATAGACATTTGGAATTTCTTCCAAATTAAAAAAAAATTATGCACGTGAACTCTGTGAATAATGAAGATTTTCACCATGTTTACTATTGATTGCTCTATCTATCAAAGAATTCATCTTGAGGAGTTATACTCTTATCTCAAAAATTATACCTCTAATCAAGATATCTGCAGAATTCATCTGAATTTTTTCCAGAGGCTACAGCACATTTTATTGAATCTTCACATTAATGACTGATCTTTATTCTCTGAGCAAAGATATGATTTCTTTGGTAACAGCCAAAATCATTTAGAGTTAAGTCTAATCAATAAAGAAGGGACTTAAATCAGTAAAACCATTGTGGTCAAAAATGAAATGTGACTAAAAAGAAATCAGACTGATTTTTCTTGGTAAAGATAAGGAAACCAGTAGATACTTTAAAAATTATTTTCCATTTTTTTAAAACTGAGAAAGCGTTTCTTGAAACAAACCTTGTATGAAATTTTAAGCAAATGGAACCCATGTAAGCAGAGCTGTTCTGGTTAAGGTGATGTGGGAACTGTGCCCCTCCTCTCAAACCTTTGTACATCCCTTAGATACCCATGACTCGCCACACAAGAGTAAAGTTAGAAAACCATTGCTGGAAATGACAGCAAGCTAGAAATATGATTTAAAAAATAGATTCCAGCAGGTCACCCATAGCCATGTCAAATAGTGAATGGCTATTATCAGAGACTTTTCTGAATCAGAAGAAGTAGGAGGAGACACAAGGTATGACTTCAAAGTAATAAATGAGCTATTCTCTGTAATTGTAATAGAAAAAGGGTTTTTAAAATAGCCATCCCAGACAGCTAAACTCACCACACTTTACTTGCTGTCCTGCCACTGAGGTCTCCTAATCTTCACAGGTGACACCCCTTACCTCTTTCGCACTCCCTTCCACCCCTGTCACTTAACCATTAGGCCTGATATTAAACTCTGGAACCAGTCCACGTCCTCTGTCCCAAGCACATAGATCAAAAGCTTAGCATTGATTCAGTTCTGCTCCTGGTCTCACTAACTTTTGGGCAATTTATTTCCTGTGATCAAGTCTAGACCAGGATTAGATTAGATGAAGGTCAGGTTTCCTGCCCTGCCGTCAGTCTCCCTATGATTGTCACTGCATAAACCTTTGGTCTTATCTGTTTGGCCCCGATTTTTGTTGATTTTGAACTCTGGAACCTTAGCTCTGGCATTGAATTCACCTTCCCTAAAGCTCCTACCCAATCCCAACCAATATTTCTTTTCCAGCCATAAGAACATTTTAATAGAATAAAAATCTTAAATGAAAGTATAATGTGTAAAAAAGACTAAAAATAGAACTGCCCTGGTTGGAATATGGGAGGACTCCCGTTTGTATAGTGTCTTGCCCTGCATAGAATTAGCACTAAGTAAATGCTAACTTTTAAATAAGAAGAGCGATAACAACAACCACTAAAAAGCTCAACTCAGATGCTACCTTCTTCAAGAAGATTTCTCAGATTCCCTCTTCCTTTCCTAAACTCTCACAATAATGTATTTTGTACCACTTTTGGTAGAAGGTTCCACATCATGTGTTTTAATCTTTCCTACTAGGCTTTAAATTCCTGAGGGAACACTCCCCAACTGTTTGATCTCTATACTTTCCATGGAACTTCATATTACTCCTAGATCCTAAAGTGACCCCGCCCCTACGATCCCTGCCTTCTGGTATTCACACCCTTGTATAAGACCCTCCTCTTGAAATGTAGGCAGAACTTGGGGCTGGCTTCTAATCAACAGAATATGGCAAAGGTGATGGGATATCACTCCCACAATTAAATTATGAATGACTCCATTTTGCTAGAATTCTGGCTCTAGTTTCGCTTGCCATTGCTGGCTTTGAAGAAGAAAGTTGTCATGAATCCTATAGCCTCAGGAGATAACCTTTTCAAAACCCCAAGTGAGGTTGGAGGCAGACACTTCCCCAATTGAGCCCCCAGATAAGATCCCAGCCCTGGCCACATCATAATTGCATCCTTGTGAGACCCGATGCAGAGGACCCAGCTAAGCCATCTTCAGACTTTTGACCCAGAGAAAATTTGAGAGAATAAATGGATATTGTTTCAAGCTGTGAAGTTTGTGGTAATTTGTTATGCAGCAAAGAAAACTAATACAAGTCTGATGTAAAATTTTAAGTCTCCTGGGTCCAAGTGGACAGGTACAATTCTGTGATATTTAAAAATTATTTGGTAAGTAAAGTAATATTAAAAGCATTAAGATATTTTGTAGCAGTTAAAAAGAACATACTGAAATGCTCTCCAAGGCATATTGTTACATGAAAAAAAGCAAGGTGTAGAACACCCTGTATAATATTCTATCATTTGTATTAAAAAATTTACTTCATAAATCTACCTGGAAAATATCTAGAAGTAACAATAAAACATAGTAACAGTAGTTGCCTCTGAGACTGGGTGATTGGGAGACAAAGATATAAAGAAACTTACTTTTCCCTATATATAATTTTATATGTTTCAAATTTTGTACCATGGGCATCTATTATCTACTTTGAAAAATTAAATTAAAATTCAGGTCAAAGCATAAAACCTTAGGAACGTATATTTGAAACAAGTAACTTAAAAAACGTGGATAATTTAGTAGAATGTATTACTCCAAATAATAAATAGCAAATAAGGTGCCCCAAATCTAAGGTTTTTGAATAGGCTACCTGAGTTTACAAGTGAAAGAGATTAATATTACAAGCCTGTGATAGATTAAATTTTCACAGTAGTGCATTTCTTCCCAACCAAAACACCCCAGGGAAATCAGTTGAATACCTTATACTGTAATTTTAGTTTTTCATTTCCTTGTGTAAAAACAACCTAGGAGCTTTGTTACAAAAAGAAATTCCCTGGGATTTAAATCAGCATGGTTTAGAGAAGTCCTAACTTCAAAGTTAGTTTCCCTATGTACCTACCCATGGGTGGCATCTTTCAAAATGAAATAATTGGAATTCGATGGAAGTAGTGGCAGCCACACCTGGGGTTTAGTGTTGGAATAGGCAGGAAATGCGGTCTGACACCCAGTGACACAAAGCTGTTACAGAGAGCATTGTTAATTGAGTGTGTCCTTGATCAACCCGAAATGATTTTAACATCAAATCTAATATGTATATGCCTTGAGACCAAGTGTTCAGAATGATTTCATAAAGAGACCAGGGAAAGGGGAGGGCACCTTTCCCCAGGTCCTTGGTAGGACTAGGTTGTGCCTGCCCACTGCCACTAACTGCCCCCACTTAAAAAAAAAAAAGAATCCCATGATCTTGATGCAGAGGAGAGTGGTGTGGTGAACTCCTTACAACATGTGTATTGTTGCAGAGTTTTCTCCCTTCAATTCCATCAGGCCAATTCTACATGCTGGAACTGAAGGCCTCTATTTCAAAATATCAACTCCACTGCTGTCAGTCCATGATTCTAGCCAACTTTGTTCTGATAGCTGTTCTACTCTCACATTTTCCCCTTCCCAGTGTTGCCAGAGGCTCACAGGGATGTCCAAGAGATGACTCACCTTGGAGCAGCCATCACTGGGTTCTTGTCACCACACAAGAAAGAATTCAAGAGGGAGACACATGCAGGAAAATGAAAGTGATTTGTTGAAAATGAAAGTACACACTTGAGAGCAAAGCATGGGTGAACTCAGCACTGAGGAAGTCATGATCAGGGGTATTTATCCGTCCCAAGGTGGGACTTGGTGTCATCCCATTGACATGGTTCATTCGTCTAGGTGGAACCCTCCATTTCTCACTTTTTCTTCCTTATTTGGTTCCTCTGGAACTGTCATGGCGTCAGATGCATGATAAGAGTACTAATGCAAATGAGATTATAATAACATGATAATTAGCTAAAGGTCAGGTCCCAGTCATAGGGATCAGCTGAGCTGGATGAAACTGATTCTTGTTTTTCTCCAGTTGCAGGTACTGGATACATTCACTTGTTACTTGTATAATCAGTGAAGCACCTCAAGTTGTAGGGGGTTGGCAATTTCCTAGGCTGCATGTCCTGCCTCACTCGGCAGGATCAGACCTTGAATTCTAATCACCTTAGTTAAGAAGAAACCTCAGAAAGACTTGTTGACATCCAGCAGAGAACAAGAATTTGGGAGGAGCTGGGGAGGGGGCCAAAGACCCACTTTGCTGCCTCTACCATTTGATGACAAGCGTCCTGGTGAGCGATGGAAAATCATCTTCTATGTAAGCCAGTTTTGTTCATGCACTAGAGAGGACCATGATGTAACAGCTGGCCCAATTGTTAGAAGTGCCTGATACCCTCTGGGGCTCAGCACATTCTTATTGATTATGCTGTTCTTAACTAATCGACCCTCCTTGAAAATGGCCATAATTAATTTTCAAGCTTTGGAGGGAATTTGTAATAAAGAGTTCTATTTCCAGTGAGAGCCAGCACTTGACTTTTCAGAGGCTCACTTCATCTACTCTTTACTAAGTTTTGCTCAGTTCATTAGCAAATCTTAGAGGAAATGAAATAAGGGGGGAACAGAGGAAACTTGCCTTTGTCAAAACAGTTCTGGTAAAGGATTTTGTCAGCAAGTATTTATAACCACTGGCTTATAAAAGGCTTGAGACTAACTCTGGATTTAATTTATTTGAGCTATATATTTCCTAGTCCCCAGGAAATGACCAAGAATTGATTCTGGATGGTGACAAATCTGATCAGCATCACATTTGAGTGCCCCTTGGGGTTAGGCAAGGCATTATAATACCAAAGTACAAAACAGGTTTCTGCTTTGCTGCTTGCTCTGGTTGACTATAGACACACACATTGAGCTGGAAGGAGGTTTCAGAGTGGGCCAACTACCTGACACAGTTTGTCCTCTGAGATTTCTGAGCTCCCTCTGCCACTGCATGGAACATCACTAGTCTGACTGGAATTTACCTCATCAAATTCAAACGTACAGATATTCCTGGTATTCACACCAGTGTTTGTGAAGAATCCACAATGATGCCTGGCTTGTCAGGGGTGGTCAATACTTCTGAGGACAGCAGTGGAGACGCTGAGTCAATTTGGAGGCAGATGGGATGAGCTGGTGATAAACGACTCTTTTGTAAGGTGGCTGAGTCCCCATAGGCCGTTTAATCACCTTAAACTAACAATGAGTTCTTCTCTTCCTCATATCGGGACCCATTTATATCCTCACCACTAGGTTATATTTAGTGGCGTTCAAACTAAAATTTTCCAGTATGAGCAAGGATCGGCCTAGAAAAGCTGACCCTGCATTCAGGTCCCCAAAGGGTGCTTTCCTTCTGACGTTCCCCTATTTCCTGTACCATTCTCACAGCCTCCTCCTTTCTACCTCCTGACTTCTCCTTATTTCTACTCTACTCCAGTGTGGCAACTTTCGTTTTCTTAAAATACGAAGGCAATGAATACTTCTTCTTTTAGTAAATCTCATCTAGTTCCACAGTCTTAATGGAATTTAGCCATTCTTCATCTTCAATGCTTGGCTTGCATTCCTTTTATCTGTGCCCAAGGCGCCTTCCTACTCTCTGGCTTCATTTATTATCCCCAAACCTAGATGGTAGCGGGTGGCCGGTTTGCTCAGTGTGGTGCTCTTAACAACAAGGTTGCCGGTTCGATCCCCACATGGGCCACTGTGAGCTGCACCCTCCACAACTAGATTGAAACTACTAACTTGACTTGGAGCTGATGGGTCCTGGAAAAACTCACTTAAAATAAGAGTTTTTAAAAAAATCTAGATGGTATAATTTTCCTCATTTTACTTCTTGTAATCTGGATAGCTTTCCAATGAGCAGCTTGGGCATGCTTTAGAGCCCTTCATAAAGATCCTACAAACCCATCTAGCACTAAATTTGACAGTTTTACGTACGTCCTTGCCTGTAAAATCACATTCAGGAGTATAGAGTTATAGCTTCAGTGCATTTTACCACTTCAAACATGGCACATTTCTTGAACTCACTTTGACAGTCATAATGAGCCTGGAATTGAAAGCAGTGGGTTTGTGGAGCTTTCAAGTAAAGAAGAGTGCTGGCTCTTTGTGCATTCAGACAGAACAGGATGAAACTGAAGCCACTAGATAGATGTTTTAGTGCCATTAGAAGTCTTGCTCCATTAGTCAACAATTTTAGGCAAATTTCAAGTTTGAGAAAGAGGCAGGAATTTTGTCATATGAAACCCATGTTCATTTTCTGCAGCAGGTCTGTTTCAATGAATTTGGTACATATTCTTTCCTTTGGAAAGGTACACAGATAAACACAGAGACCTAGAGCTTTTCCAAGGGTACCAAGATTAGGGCACTATGAGGGAAGGTACAAGGAAGAGAGGTGAGATTTACTCCAGATCTCCACACCCCAAACTAAAGCCTTAGATAGGTGTTACATGGCATTCTGTGTGTGAGCCAGGGCGCACGTCGGTTAGTGAGTGCGCACGCGCGCAGGCACACTGTACCTGGTGACTCCAAAGTAATGCAGCAGCTTGTCAGATGCTGTTTTTGGAATCTTTCTTATCACATGACTATCTCAGCTTGTACATATGTGACTCCTATGCATACATGTGCCCATACACATAAGCTCAAGCTGTAAGATCCGAAGTGCTACCATTAGAAATGCTGCAGTGAGATGATGAAAAGTGAGCTTGGAAGTCTGTGTCGTGTATGTTTACATCAAGATTTCAGGGACCTACTGTTTTCATACTTACTGCCATTCTAGGCACATCCTCTTTGGAAATGCTATCATCCCTGAGAGACAGACTCATGAATAGGCAATGAGATGCCTCCTCCCTGGGCTGCGGCTGCGAGATGCTGCTCCCCTCTTGGAATTGTCTCTGCTTTTAAAAAATGTGTGCTTCACTTGTAAATGTAGTTTCTGGAGCTGGTAGGAATATCTTTGTTTTGAATAACAATCCAATCCCCTTCTTTCCCACAGCCTGAGGCACTCCTGGAGAGGAGCGAGGAGCTCCTCCCATCCGGATGCTCTGGCCGAGTTGGGCAGCGCCTGCCTCAGAATCCTTCTTTCTAAACACTGCGCCGCACAGCCGGCTCCTGAAGTACCTAGTAAACCTAACTGTTCTCACATTAAAAGGAAGAGGAAAACAAACAGAGGCGCATTTATGTTCAGCAGTTTTTCACAGCACTGTGGGGCGGCTGTGATCCGCAGGGGACGGAATACTGTGGGGTATGTGCCTGGGGAGGAGGAGCTGGGGATCCCTCTTACCAGCGGGAGTCCTTGGATGAGCTGTGTAGCCCCTCTTGGTCTCAGTTTCTCCCTCTGCACGGTGAACCTCGTGATTGTTGGGCAAATTAAATGAGGTAATCCGTAAAAAATGCTTAGACTAAGACCTGGTGCATATAAACTGTGAGTATGGCCGCTGCTGTTCCAGAAGGCCGTTTTAATGGGAAAGGAGTCCTCCACCTACAGATTCTGGTGTAGATTGAAGTATCAACACTCCTCAGAAAATGCAGTGCTTTTGCTCCCGATCTTGGCTTGACCTCCTTTTTCTAGCCAATGCTAGTTTTCTGTGTGTGTATTTTTGTTTTTGTTGTTGTTTTTTCTCAGAATTGAGCCTATAAAATTCAATTTAAGAATATTAGACCTTTTGCCTTGCTAGAAACTCTTTGCCAACTTCCTATCATCTATAGGAAAAAAATCAAACTCATCAAGACATCAAAGGCTGTTTACAATGTGGCTACAAGCTACTTCTTTGTTGTCATCTACTAGGCACCTTTCTGTGTGTATTCCATGCTCCAGCAATACTGGACTGGCCATAGTTTTTCTATAGCACTGTATTATTTCATGTCCCCAGGCCTTTGCAAATGCTGCTCTCTCTGCCTGGATTGCTGGCCCGTTCTTTGCTTTCTGGGACAACTGTCTGACTTCATCTATAGTGTATCTTCTCACACTCATGTTCCCCCAGATTAAGTTACTGCCTCCATCTTCTATGCCTTGGTTATATTTTCAGTTTTGTACTTATTACCTGTCATTGCAATACATTTATTTATTGTCTCCCCCAATTGACTATGAGTTTCTTAAGAGTAAGGACGAGGTCTTATTCATTACTGTATTCCAGCACTGCACAAACAGCACAGACTCAGTGAGTCAAAAAATGTTTCACTGTTAAATTGAAATAGGGAATAAATATTTACATTATTAAAGAAGACACTGCAGAGATTTTTGTTTTAATTTTTTTGCTTTTTTTTTACTTTACAACAATGAACTATTATATTTAAAATATTTTGTAGTACAAGGCATATTTATATAAATGAAAAATAGTTAAAGCAACAGGCTGTGGTTTTTTAATTAATTTTGTTCGCTTCAACAAGTATTGCTATTAAGTGCTATGGGAAATAATGAAGATGGAATAAGATACATTGTTTCCTGAGTGAGGTTTCCATCTAAAAGGAGATAAGACAAAAAGAGTAGAAGTAGAGCAAAATTCATGCCATTAGAGGTGAACTAAAAAGAGATGTGGAGGTTTGAAGGAAGTATCAGCCAAATACAATTGGGGAGTAGGAAGTGGCAATGTTGGAGGTTGGCCTTGATGTACAGGTAGGGCACACTGGGCAGAGATGGGCAGGAAGAGCATTCCAGGCAGGAGGGACAGTGTACATAAAGACCTAGAGGGGACTAGCACAATGTGTACTGGGAGAGCAGCTGCCATCTCCAGGATGGCGACCAGATGGAGACCAGGCTCCATCTTATGCTCAGTGTGGGGTAAGTTTGTGGACATTTTACAAAGGGTCTTGAGTCCCAGAATGAGGATATTTAACTTAATTTAGTAGGCACTGGCGAGTAATCAATATTTTTGAGCAAGAGAGTGATCTAAATGGAAGAATGCTTAAGAAAATTCTGATTGTTAGTGCATATAGACTGCACTTGGAGAAGGAGAACACAGCCATGGGGATAGGAGATAAGAGACCATTGCACGTGTGTGTCAATGGGAGGAGCTGGTGGTGGAATGTAGTGTCTGAGAGTCCTGAAGGAAACAGAGCAAAAAGGACATGGTGGTTCTTTTGATGTGAGGATGGGTGAGAAGAGAAAGCCTCATGTGATGCTCAGGTTTAAAGCCTAAGTTCGAAGGGAAATAGTGGTGTATTAAGAGAATTTGATAAATCATGCAGAGGAAGTTCCATAGTCAGAGAAATTGTGGGTTTGGTGGGGTCCTTGTCAAGAATCTCCAGGTTGGTCTGAAACTGAGAAGAGAGGTCAGGATAAGAGCTATGCACTTCTCATAGCCACTGACATTGGGGAATGGATGTATTGAGGAAAAGAAGGTAAAAAGAGAAGAAAACGGAGAATGAAACCAGAGAGAATTGCCTGCAATTCTCTGAAAGGAAAAGAGAGGCTGATGAAGAAGAAAAATGGTAGTAATACAACCAGGATAGAGTGAGACCTCATGGAATTCAAGGAAGAAGTTTCCAGAAGGAGGGAATCACTCCTAAAGGGGGACTTAGGTTAAGTTAATTCACTTCTTGGCACATACTTAAGAAATTTATCTGTGTTTCCATAGCTCTCTAAAGCATGAGCTACCTTTGTACTATGTGTGTGTAAGTCTGTCTCCCCTTCCAGACTGGGCGCTCCTCCAAGGTAGAAATTTTTGTTACCTGTGTTTTTATATCTAACACTCAGCAGAGTAACTGGACTATAGCTAGGACTCAATGAGCACTTGTTGAATGACTGAGTAAACAAGCAAAGCAACAGAGAAGGTGAAGACAAAGAAAAGCCCACTGTACTTGAGGAAGAGCTACAGCTCCTGAAATAATGAGTGTGTGAGTGAGTTTCTGCTCTTGAGAAAAGAAGAAACAGAGTCTATGAAAGGGTGGTTAAAATGTGAGGACTTAAAATATAGAGGGTGCCAAAAAAATGTATACACATTTTAAGAAAGGAAAACTACTAAAATTGTAATACTCAATATATACCGATAACAAAAGAGGAATACAAGTCACGTATGACTTCTGCAATTACAAGAGGTGCTCAAAGTGGTTACCATCAGCATAATTTTAATATAGTTTTTTCCTTTCTTAAAAATGTGTATACATTTTTTTGGTACACTCTGTATTTCAAGTCTTCCCCTATGGTGTGAAATTCATCATCCAAATTCTCATAGATTTAAACTTCATGATTTGTGAGGTATTGCAGTGAAATTATCTAGGAAGTAAAGAGCTCTGTAACTCTCCAGCTGGCTGAATTCAACTGGCCACATGATTAATGACACTGTGAGGCATATCCAGGGCCTTTCATTTTCCAAGCACTTTATAAACATTGAGTAATCTCGCAGTGCCCTTGTGAGATATTATCATGTTCGTTTTCCATGTGGTTAACTGAGCCAAGGAGGTTAAATGACTTGCTCAAAGGCCACACTGGAAGTCAATGACATCAAATGTTCAGACTGAAGGAGCTCCCAGGTCCCATACCTCACAGGAGATTGCCAAACCGAATCCCATGCTTTACACTATTAAGAAGCCTGACTGACAGGCCATTGCTGTAATAGATCATCTTCACAGCCGAGATAAGTGAGGATTAGCATGCTGTCTTGTGCAGATCAGGGCTGGCCCTTGGAAAGAAAGAAAGCTATGCTCTGCAAGACCATGTGATGGAAGACATGCCTGGAAGAGCCGAACCAGGCATGGGTGAAATCTCCTTTAGGGATTTCCAAAACCCTTTTACCAAGATGGGAGTTAGAATGCAGGTGGAGAAAGCAGTTAAGGAATCTTGGTTGCTGAGCACCTTAAATCTGAACAATGATGCCCTCTTACCTTACAAATATTTGCATTTTTCTTTATCATTCAGTTTTGATTTTAATTGTCTTTTTCCACTTCTCCTATCTCCATATTGCTCAATCTGATGCCTCTTTGGTTTTAAAAAAAAATATGCCAAAATATTGTCATACTGTCAAGTCCTATGCACATGGCCTTTAAGAAAAGCACAAGCTTCTGAGGAATCGGTACCCTTAGGCGAAATTTGACAGTATTTGTAATTGAGCAGCTAGCTCACTGGGTTGGGATACTTGTATATATCTTTGATTTGCAATTACACATTTATAGCCAAATCTTAAAACTTCTTTTGAGCCTTGGTTTTCTCCAAATGAAGATAAGAGCATGGAGAGGATGCTGTCTGTGCCCGGTGCATCTCCCCCAGGCCTCGCCATATGTGAACAGTCTTACCCAAAAGAAATCTTACCCAAAGATTTCTACTGCAAGCCCCTGTGACTCTGCCTGTGGGCTTTCTCTGAGTGCTGGAGCATGCTCAGCCTGGGCTGGGCAGGTCAGAAGTTCGGAGAGCTATCCACCCAAGACTGATGGGAATTGGTGGAGAAAGACCTCAGCTTCCTCACCACTCAGTTGTGTTCTATGCTGCCTCCCAGAGGTCCTTATCATGACTGCACTTCAGTAACTTGGCAATAATACACACACTGACTTCTTTCCCTTTCCTGCCTCAGTTCCCTGATGCTCTCCAATGCTTCCTGGGATCACCATCTGAATAAACCACTTGCACCCAAATCCTTGTCTCACAGTCTCCTTCCTTGCCAGCCCAACGTAAGGCATATAGCTATAAAAGTTATAAGGACATAAAGGACAGTGAGGCACTAAAGTCCTGATAATAATCAGTATGGGTACATAGCACTGTTTACAAAGCGCTTTCATACTCATTTTCTCATTAGATTCTCACAACCACTGGTGAGTTACAATGGTTATTATTATCATCCCCATTTACTATTGAGGACATTGAAGTTCAATGGGGTTAAATGCCTTGTCAAGAGCTAGAAAGTTGTGCCTCTGGCCTTTAATTCAGACCTCTGTCTCCAAATCCCCATCTGTTTCTACCTCTTTGCTGTCTCCTCTGGTGCTGCTCCCAAGAAGGTTGATGAGATGACGCTTAATTCTTCTACAAACTCTGAATTTTGTTGGCATAGTTGAATAGCTATTTAACCTCTACTTACATGTTGAGTTTTTTTGAAGTAAGTTAACAAGATATATATCCATTTGAGAACTTTGATCAGCCACCATTGTGTTTTAAGGAAAACTAAACATTTAAGTTTAAATTATGTCTTGATTCTCTTTAGAGAAATGTTAAACATCATTAAAACCACTTGTTCTTCAAACATGTTAATACGTTTTTTTATAATTTATGTATTTTTTTTTTCAAATTGTAGTTTCTTAAAGTTGGAAGAGACCTTGAAATTTAGAGATGGTGAAATCTCTGACAGATGGCCATCCAGCCTCCACCGTCATGTTTTTTTATTTTGGGGTGGTCACTGTCACACAAGGGGACTCATTTCGTTGAAAAGTTCTGGTTGTTCAAAATTTCTTCTTTTATTCAGCAAAAATGGTTTTCTTATCATTTCCTTCTCATTAGCCTGCTTGGGATCTCTAGCAATAAACAGAACAAGATCCCTAACCTAATCCCATGTGTCTTGGCACGGACCTCTTTCTACACTAAAATAATTCTCCAAGTCTATCCAATCTTTTCTTGTATTGGCATCCGTGTAGTTTCTCCAAGTCACAGTGGCTGTCTGGTTCCTCTAATGCAGGTGTGTCCAAACTTTTTTCAACGTTTTTCACCAAGGGCCATACGCGGTAAAATACACAAACAGCCCTGCCACTCACTCGAGGTGAAGTACGTATTGCCTCACCTGGTTTATTTAAGTAAACTAAATATATTTTTGGAATTTGCTGCGGGCCAATTAACAACGGATTGTGGGCTGCAGTTGGCCTGCGGGCCGCAGATTTGACACCCCTGCTGTAATGCATAGCTAGCCCTTTATTTTGCTCAGTGGTCCTCCTTACATGGGGTTTTCCTTCCCATCTCGTGGTCCCAGCATTCATGACACATTTTAATATAATGGCACATTCTTTTACAATGACCCTTTCTTAAACCACTAGTATGCTAGCTCATCCTTGCCTGTGAGTTTTTGCTGGTTATTGGATTTCTTCTCTTGTTAATTTGCCCTTCTCTTTTGGTTTTAAAATGATATGTATCTATTGAATGTATATTTAGAGATTTGCTTTTTGTCTTTGAGCTGCATCTTTCTGGGTCTTGTTTCTCCTTTTTGAAGTTGCAGTTTGGGGATACTCATTTGTTTAGAGGAAGTGTAAGTAGTCTTACTGCTCCATATTTCTGCCCTGGATATCCTACTTGAAGACAGTTTTAGCTTTGTCTCTCTTTCCCAATTTTCTCCCCAAAGCCCACAATCTTTTTTCTCCAGCATCTCCAGAATGCAAAGAATGTGGATTTTAGAGTCTATGAAATATGGGTGTTAATCCCACCACTGCATTAGTTTCCTTGGGATGCCATAACAAATTACCACATACCAAAAGGCTTAAAACACAAAATTTATTCCCTCACAGTTCTGGAGGTCAGACGTTTGAAACAAAAATATCAGCAAAGCTGTACTCCCTCTGGAAGCTCTAGGAGAGAATCCTTCCTTGACCGTCTTGCTTTTGGGGGCTGTTGGCATTCCTTGGCTTGTAGCTGCGTCTCTCTCTGCTTTGTCCTCACATCACCTTCTCTGTGTGTGTGATGTCTAATCTCCCTCTGCTTCTCTCTTATGTGGACAATTACGATGGCATTTAGGATGCATCCTGATAATCTAACATTAGCTCCTTATCTGAAGATCCCTAACCTAATCCCATCTGCAAAGGCTCCTTTTCCAAATAAGTTAACATTCACAGGTCCCAGGGATTAGGACCTGGTTTTTTCCATGGCTACCCTGCAATCTATTAAAATCACTTTTATCACTACGATTTTAAGCAAGTATAAACCTCAGTTTTTTCATCTATAACTTGGAACCAACAATGACTATTTTACAGTATTATTTTGAGGTTTAAATGAGATAATATATAAAGGGGCTCAGTACATAGTAAGTGCTCAATAAATTTTAGTTACCTATCCGGCCTTCAAATTTAATGACCTCTTGAGTTCTCAGTGTGTTACTCAGGAACAGGCTTTTAATCCTTCCTAACTTTAGTTTTCTGAATCTTTATATGCATACTTAGGGATTAAAATACTATTTCTTTCACAACATCTTTCCAAGGATCAAATGAGATAATGTATATGAAAATGCTTTGTCAACCAAAGACAGCCATAAAAACGTAAATACCATCCACTATTATCATTAACTTATGTTAAAATGGTGGCCAAGCTAAGTCCCAGATATTCTTCCAATCAGCTGCTGTTTAGCCAAGTCTCTTTCAGTCTATATTTGTTTAATTGATTTTTTGAAACCAAATATAGTATTCTTTATCCTGTTAAATTCAGTCTTGTTTGTCATAGACCAGCATCTTGTCTGTCAATTTTCTTTGAGTCTGTGTTTGAGAGTTATTGGTTAAGTTACCACTTAAAGCTTTGGGGCTCCTGCTGACAGGCACATGTTAGATTATAATGCCTAGAGTATTCAAAGTGTCTGAGTTCTAAGTTCCCCACCATCACCATCAGCACCTCCACCTCACCTCTTGACTTTCCTTAATTTTAGAAAGTCGTAGAAACACCCCCCCAACTTAATCGTTTTGATTGAATATACTTACTAGAGCACTAACTGCTCTCACTTCACCAGAATTTGATTTTTCTAAGATTTGATGGCTCTACATAAAGGACTTGAAAATAAAAAAATAAAAAAAAAAAACAAAAAACCCACAGTATATACACATATTCAGGGACAAAGCAATCAGAAAATTGTCTTTCATTTTCCTAATGGAAGACCAGAAAAGTATTTTTTAGTGTTAGATTTCTGGATTTTTAAAAGCTTTATACAGCCCCCTGCCCCATATACACACATTTTTCATCATGTGCTTAATATGTCATGTAATTTTTTAAAGTTCCTATTTGTTATAGCATTTGATTTAATGTTTGGGTACCTCCATTCCTTTTTAATACCATCCTTTTAATAATCATACGAACACAGACGGAACATACTCACATGCATACACACATACCAGCAGAACCCTACTAATGCAATGTCTTTAGAAAGGATGAATTTTTATAACTCAGGAATGAACAGCTAAAGCTCCCATCACAGCTTGTCACATTTGTGTGGCAACAGAAACTGTAGTGCTTCAGTCTGACCTGGAGGTTTGGAATCATTAAAGTTTATTAGGCAAAGATTTTACGATACCCTCATTTGCAGAGATGTTTCCATCAGAGCCACAAAATGTCCTCTGAATGAAGAAAATTGGAATAGCAGTGAGCTTGTCAATCTTTGTTCTTTCAAATGCAGCATTTCACAATTTTGTTATCTGCTATAAAAACTGAGTGAGACAAGAGTCTGATGCATATCTTTCAACTCCTATTAGGATCAAACTCAGCAGTCTGTACCTCGTCAACTGTCAGCCTTCTCTACTCATGAAGAGAAACAGATCACCTCTGAAATTGTTGAGAATATGTAGATGGTGGCTAGATAAAGATTATTGCGCAACAGTCAAATATATAAAGGAAACTACTGGCAATTTAAAATACTGTGACATTATAAAATGCTCATTTTTGCCCTCCAGAAATGTATCTGGTGGGCAGCGGTATAGGCTGTGAATCCAAGCTTAGAGAATCTTAAACCTTATTCTGTTCAAAAGGGGAAAGCACATGATTCCCTGTATTTTGGAACAGCTGTTTAAAGATAGGGCTCCTCATCTTTCTTAGACTAACTTTGGGAATAACTCTCTTTTCTCTCTCCTTTGGGGATGCCTCTTGCATTCATTGTATTGGTTTGAGTCTCTGTAGACCCTACTGTCAGGTCACACGATCGATCCTTTTAAGTGGGAAAACTTCTAAATTGAACAGGAAGAAAGAAAGAAAGAAAGAGGGGGAGAGAATTTTTCTTAGAGAGCTCTCATATTGTTTTAATAGCTTATCATTAGGATTCCCTTAATAAGATGAAAGGACAGAAATTAGAACAAAAATCTAAGTTCACTCAGACCCCTTCCTATTTGCCTTTAGACATTTGCAGATATTGTAAGAATCAGGACATTGGAAGTACAAGTGTCCTACACTGAAGAAGAAAAATGAAAGAAAAAGAATGGCAAAATCTTAAAGGCAACCTAAAATGTTACGTCCAAAGAACTCAGCTTAGAAACCGTCACACGGGGAACTCCAAAATATGGCCAGAAGAAATGTGGCCTAACCTGGGGTCCTACCAAAATGCTGCCAGCTCTCAAGGAAATTATAATCTAAAATTACAATGGCTATTATGAGGCATGTGCCAATTAGGGAAAAAAATAGATAAATAAAAGGACGTTGAGATGGTTAAAACAAAGGTTTACTACAGCATTCACAAAGGCTGAATGGGCTAAGTTGACACCCTGTTGGCCATCCAATATTAAAGGGCCCCTCACAAGTCTGCTTTGTTTACCCCAGTGTGGAAAATTTTAAAGACTGAAAGGAAGAGATTACAGTGAAAACCTGACCAGCAATCACTTCGGGCAGCCGTCAGGCTGGTTAAATCTAGTTCAAGATTGATAACAGGGTCAGGATCCCTGGGTTTGACCCCTTACTGGGGACCCAAAGCTTTTTATTCAAAAGTGGGTAAAATGGTCAAGAGATAGAAAAGAGCAACTTCCAGTACTCTTTGATATGGAAACTCATGAACTGTGGTACCAAAACCCACTGGTTTTGCCCCTGACTCAGGCTACAATTAGATTAAAAGAATATGGAAATGTAAGGATAGATAAGATTATGAAAATTGGAATGTTTATGTCAACTTTAATTAATTGCATCTCTTTTACTGGATTATCTGATGGAAATAGACATTGTCTCTTTGGGGAACTGGGACATGAAGATTGTCAGTTCTTTCTTTTGGCTATCAGAAAGAAAGACTCTAGAATGTAGTAACTTTTTGCACCCTATTGGGTCCATGGCATTGTTTAATAATGCCAGAAATATTTACTGTTTGTCCCAGATGAAACCTGACAAGATGTTTGAAAGGACTTAATAATTTTTGATCAGAAATTTGTCCAAATTGGAAACTAATGTCAAAGCTTAATAGGATTTTTTAAAAAAATTTTTTGAGCTCCTTCCCTAAGCTAAAATAAAACTATATACCCAGAGAGAAAGAAGCAAATTAGAGATTATATAGTTAGACAGGTATGCCAACGTATGATATCACTTAAGTTTCAACCCAAGTTTTGAGAGCAATTGTTATCTTACAAATCTTTCGAAGGCAGGAATGCAGTTCTAGAAGCAGTTCAAGCCCACCTATCTTTATCATCCCCATTTCCTAAGACTGAAGAAAAAAAAAAAAAGAAGACTAGGATTGTTTTGAAAGCACAAACTGATTCTATGGCGCCAAGATTCCCTTGCCAAGAATAAATACAAATCTTAAGTGCTTTCTCCACAAATATTAGTAAGAAAAAGCTATAGCCATCTATACTGGCAATCTTAATTTATTCTGCCAGAAACCCAGTTTGGATCCAACTATTCCTTTACATTATCTTTTCTGTCCTGTAGCAGTAATTTTAAAATAAAGTCTGAAAGGTTTCTGTTCATGAATTCTGTTTTTCATGTTCATGTGTGCTGTGTGGTATTTTTCAACCTCTGGATGGTATTGTTGATTTATAAAAAAAAAGAAGCTTGATTAAATTTGCTTAAACAAGCAAGCACTTATAGGAGAATTCTCAAAAATATAACAGAAACTAATCCAAATGCTCTTCAGAATCATGTGATCTGGGAAAATATTTGATATTAAAGCGGGTTTTCGTTTGTTTTAAATAGGCATATCTTTAGAATAATCAGCATTAAAAAATACTTTTATTTTACCTGGGTTTATTAGTCAAATAAATTCATGTTATCTCTGTTGCAAAATTTGTCAGCAAGGAAAACAACTTGGTATGATAAAATTTTCGTAAGTAATCTAAACCTAATTGTTAAGAACAATTAAATAAGTAGGATGAAAAGCTTCTTTTTAGATGAACTCTTTAGTGATTGCTATGTTGTTTAAAAATGTTTTCCTAAATCTCTTTAGTAACATGAAACTCTAAAGTTTTGCTATATAAGTGATAGATATTCCTGAAATGTCTAGGCCATTTCCAAGTAAGATAAAATAATGAAACATTAATTACTGACATAGGTTTATCTATTTTTTTGCTCATTGTAGAGGAACTAAAGATATTTGGGTCTAGTAGTAAACATTTCTTGTGCAACATTAAAAAATTTTGCTATGAGGAATTATATTTCTAGAAACTATTAAATGTGTTCATAAATGTATAAATCTAAGGAATACTGGTGTAACAGGCAGTTCACAATTGCTTCTTTTTTATTAGTTAAGGTTTTTAAAAGTCAAGAATTCTGGAATACTATTCGGCGTTAAGGAAAGATGATATAGGAGCATTTGTGACAACATGGATGGATCTTGAGAGTATAATGCTAAGTGAAATAAGTCAGACAGAAAAAGCAGAGAACCCTATGATTTCACTGATATGTGGTATATAAACCAAAAAGAACAAGACAAACAAATGAGAAACAAAAACTCATAGACACAGACAATAATTTAGTGGTTACCAGAGGGTAAGGGGGTGGGGAGTGGGTGATGAGGGTAAAGGGGATCAAATATATGGTGATGGAAGGAGAACTGACTCTGGGTGGTGAACACACAATTGGATTTATAGATGATGTAATACAGAATTGTACACCTGAAATCTATGTAAATTTACTAACAATTGTCACCCCAATAAATTTAATTAAAAAAAAAAGTCAAGAATTCTAATATATGTGACTAAAGTAACAATATTAATAATATTAGGGAAAAAAACTGTGCATATAAGAAAAATAGGATGTGTTTTAGTTTTTTTTAAAAAAACTGCTCTTTTTCGTGGCGCCTCGGAGGCCTTCGGCTGCTTCAGGATGAAGCTGAACATCTCTTTCCCAGCCACTGGCTGCCAGAAACTCATTGAAGTGGACGATGAACGCAAACTTCGTACGTTTTATGAGAAGCGTATAGCCACAGAAGTTGCTGCTGATGCTCTGGGTGAAGAATGGAAGGGTTATGTGGTTCGAATCAGTGGTGGGAACGACAAACAAGGTTTCCCCATGAAGCAGGGTGTCTTGACCCATGGCCGTGTCCGCCTGCTCCTGAGTAAGGGGCATTCCTGTTATAGACCAAGGAGGACTGGAGAAAGAAAGCGCAAGTCGGTTCGGGGTTGCATTGTGGATGCCAATCTGAGTGTTCTCAACTTGGTCATTGTAAAAAAAGGGGAGAAAGATATTCCTGGTCTCACTGATACTACTGTGCCTCGTCGCCTGGGGCCCAAGAGAGCTAGCAGAATTCGCAAACTTTTCAATCTCTCTAAAGAGGATGATGTCCGCCAGTATGTTGTGAGAAAGCCCCTAAACAAAGAAGGTAAGAAACCTAGAACCAAAGCACCCAAGATTCAGCGTCTTGTTACTCCACGAGTCCTGCAACACAAACGTCGGCGTATTGCTCTGAAGAAACAGCGTACTAAGAAAAATAAGGAAGAGGCTGCAGAATATGCTAAACTTTTGGCCAAGAGAATGAAGGAGGCCAAAGAAAAACGCCAGGAACAGATTGCCAAGAGACGCAGGCTGTCTTCTCTGAGAGCTTCTACCTCTAAGTCTGAGTCCAGTCAAAAATGAGATTTTCTAAAGAGTAACAAATAAACAAGATCAGACATCGTAAAAAAAAAAAAAAAAAAAAAAAAAGAAAAGAAAAAAAAACTAAAGATACGGAGATTTTTTTTGAGGAAAAAGAAATTTTGTCCTATAGTAAGGCTGGCTGTTTCAGAATGGGAAAAAAGGAAAAACAGGACAAAAATATGAATGTAAAAAGGAAAGTTGTAGGTTTGTGGAAAAAGGATCTTGTGAAAGGAAATTTTAATCAAGTAAGTGAATTTAAATATCAAAAGTAAGCTGATACAAAATTAGAGTTTGGTTTTATTTCTCTGCGAAAAGCTTACTGGTCTGCTACTGATATTGTGAAAAGATTTTCTGCCTAGAAAGCAAAGATTTTGTTTTATTAAAAATAATTTTCTGTGTTTTATGTGTCTTAATCAGGTTCTGGATCACTTAAGAAAACTGAAGCTCCTTAATAATAAGAACTAAGTTTTGCTAACAATTATGTAAACTTCTGTATTTTTCTTTGAAATCTTTTATGGCCCCTTTGGTTAAATGGATACTTAAGTATTGCTTCATAATGACTTATAATCTTATTTAGTAAAATGTCCAAACCTCTTGATACGTTTAGGCAAACTTCCCAAAATTTAAATTACAAAGTGTTTTGACCTGGGAATAATTTAGGGGTATTCCAGAAGGAGCCTTGGAACACCTCAAAGATTAGTTTTCTCGCCTTACAAAAAAAGCGAAATATTAAACTAATTAGGCTTATTTTGGTGGGTTGAAATTACATGGGAAGCATTGTCAAATTAAAAATAACTTTGAGCCTCCTTTATATTGTATTTGTATATGCTAGAAGTGTTCCAGAAATATATGTGAAATTGCTGAAAATCTGAGATGTCCTGACATAAAATGTCATCAAAACAGAGACACACTAAAATGACTGAACCTGCGTATCAGATTGTAGAACAAGTCGATGAAGTCCATTCTGTTTTTGCAAAAATGACCCGTCATTTCCAGACTTTTGCCATCCTGATGTTCTTGTAACATGGTAACAGTCTGTTCCTGAATCAGAGAAATTAAGATGGGTAAACAATGACTGCAAATTAAATGAATATTTGGGGCTATAGGAAACATAAGAAGGTTACTTGGTTCTTTCCAGCTCCCTGGCACTTTTTTCAGTTTTTGCATTCCTTCATCTACCACAGTACATTTAAGCTGGACCTCATTCAACTACCATTTAGTATGGGTTATCATATTGTCCTTGTTGTATGGATGTGTTTTTGGATGAGTTGAAGCTTTCCCCTGCCACATGGCTGATGTCCTCTCAGTGGCAAAGAAATTGTCAGAAAATGTGTTTCCCACTTGGGGTATACCTTCCAAAATCTCTAGTGATGGAGGCACCCATTTCACTGAACAAACCATATGAGGCTTGATGGACAGCCTTGCAAACTTCTTGGAATTACCACTGCCCTTATCACACTCAATTATCAGGCAAGGTCAAGAGAACTAATAGGAAGACTGGATTCAAGCAGAATAAGTTTAACTACACAGGACTGAACTAATGAAAAAGTTTATAACTTTATGATTTTATTTGAGATATGCTGATTTTTAAAATCTTTTGTTTTCCAGTTATAAGGACTTTATTTTCTTTTCTCTTATACTACTGGTGACTTAGCAATTTGGTAAATTACACCTTTGTAAGCAGTATTAAAACATTTTTTTTTCTTTCTAACTGATCCCTCTACACTTTGGAAACTCTCAATGAGGGAGTATTTTTATTTTTATGGCACTATGTTTGTGTAAGTTCAATAAGAATCTATTCTCTTTACAACAAGACACAATTGGAAGATAGAAGGCTCGACTAGAATGTCATATTTGAGAGAGACATGCGTAGGCTCAGATATGACTAGAAAGCTTTAAGGAATTAATATTGACTTTGGAAGCCAATAAAAGCCCTTCGGAAAAACAACCTGGTAACTTGCTTACATGATTCACAGCAGTCTTTCCAGGTAAGGAATGAAGGTTGCTTACTGGGAGATGAAAGAAAAGAAACTCAAGTTATGCTCGGGACCTCAAGAAGGGAGGAATTAACCCTAAATCTATAGGTATTGTTGGCAGTCTAATTGCAAGTATGCGTCTTGGCTTCTTGGCCTCAAGAGGACTTTCTGAATTCAATCTGAAGATTTGTTATGAAAAACCCCAGCAAAGCAGATTTAAAAGAGCCTGTGTGTTCAATTAGTATTCTTGCTGGGCTTATACAAGTAATCAGGCCAAGTTTATTGGAACTAGATTTATTTTACAAATAAATTAGTCTTAATTTGGTTATCTTTGGTAAAAATGGGGATGATTTCAGAGAGAAAATTGTTTCAATAGAAACTATAATATACCTTTGTGCATATTAGATTCTAGTGCTATTCATTGTCTTTTTGAGTTTTTAAAAAAATTTTCTATCTATAAACTGGACTGGATCCTCAATTTATTTATTTATTTATTTATTTATTTAAATTTGGCTGCAACCCTCCAAACTAACATTTTCATTTTCCCACCCATTGACTTGGAATCATTGAGAACTAAGACTGCCCGTTTCCCAAAGCCATGCAAGCTAACATAGGACAAGCTGATACAGACATCAAGGAAATCATCACAACAGCTTATCTAAGGACAATCTTTTGTGCCTGTTCCAGAAAAATCACCAGAGACATTCAAACTGCAGACCAAGAGAATCTATCAGATTGTAACTCCCTCTTTCACTCCATCTGAAGATGACTCAAGACAGACATCTAGAAACCTTCTTGACCACCTGCCTTCAGAAGTCAGAACCCAGGATTGTAGTAACCTTTGCTATTTTTTTGCTTCCGTAGAGATGCCTCTTATTAAATACCGGATTGCTTGTACCACAGGCTTAACTTTGGGAGCCCACCTGCACCACCACCTCCTGAAACGAGACACAACTTTTTAACTGAACTGAACTTTTCTCAAGACTGAGACTGGTTTAATAAGATGTAAAACAATTTACCAACCCAACTTCTGGAATGTGGAATGTCCAGGGAAGTTTCAGAGAAGGGAACTATGGGGGTCCAGAATGTGCCTCTGGGGTATGCAGACTGTTTTTGAGCTACAGGCAAAAACAGCTAAGAGCCTGTTTAGCTGCAGGCTCAAGAGAAACTTCTGCCTTCCTCACTTTGCTTTAACTACCTAGAAGAATTGAATTAGAGGCCTTGCCCATAGGAGCTTATCGGAGATAACTTCTATTGACCTACCTGTAAGGCAGAGCAAACTTCTGTTTACTAAAGGTTTGTTCTTATCATTCTGCAATGATTTTTGAAGCCCCCACGGCAATTTACCTCATCCCTAGCTCAGGATGTCTTAAATACCCAGGCTCCCTTTCCATCTTTGAACCTCTTGTGTCTGTGGGGTCTCTGACTCTCTTGTGTATGTGGGATTCCCATAAATATGTCTGTATTAAATTTGGTTATTTTCTCTTGCTGAAAAAAAAAAAAAGAAAAAAAATTGTTGAGTTTATACAGTAACCTTAAGAAAGATTCATGAAGTATGTCATGTTATCCAGTCTCAGAGTGGTAGTTCTCAAGGGCTCCTAGCCTTGGGTAAAATCCTGTAATGATTTTTCCCTTAGTCATTTGATCAATTGCAGTGACCTTATAGATACCAGCTAGATTAAATAGGTTATTTCCCCCAGGAAAGACATCTAGAAATATTCCTTACAAAACCATTTCTTGGGGGTTATGAACTGAACTTTTCTTCTTTAATTCATGGCTGGCCACATGATGATGATTGGCTGAACATGAAAAATTTAGATATTGGTTCCTTAAATATTCCAAATTGACTCAATAAATTTCGTGAAATTTCCTGAAATAATCAATTATGTTGTTGTCATCCACTTATTTTGCTGTCATCTGCTCTAAAAATATGAACTTTTACAATAATACTTGTAATTCCTTTGAAAATTTTGATGCAGTCTGTCTTTTTAAAGGTACCTCAGAGCAGTTAAGAATGCAAATACATATTAAAATATAAATTCCATATTTCATATTACAATATTAGATGTATTTTTCAAATGGTTTACAATATTAGAGGAAATAAGCTTGGTAATGAGAGAAGAGGGAAACAACCAATTACGAATGCTTTCTGTGTGCATAGGACTGGATAGGTGCTATGAAAAAAGTAAGATGAAAATAGAAGAAACAAATCAAAATGAAAGCATAGTCCTGGCTCTCAGGAATTTATAAACAGTAAGAGGAAAGCGTAATTATCTTCTTTTACCTGTGCATAGGAAAAGAATAATAGCACTTTTACTTCAGGGTCAAGTGAAACCCAAATTAAGTATTTTGGGTTTAAATGAGATTTAAGTTAAGCATTCATTTAAATAAGACATATTTATAAACAGCCAAAATAATAATGCCTTATTGTTTTCTCAGTTACAAAGATGATAAAATGTAATCAGGATGAAAGCTCAAATCTCCAGGAATCCTGCAGGAATTTTTTCAAAATTCCATTTGAAAAAAGAACAATGGAAGTTTATACATTGGATAATATAGTTACTTGAAATTTTAAACTAGAAATGTTTGCATCTCTGTCTCCTAAAGAATAGATTTAAAAGAGACAATTCCTAGGCAGCCATATTGATAATTATAGTATTAAAGCCTATGTTGTCCTTTGGCCAAACTTTAAAATGAAATTTGTTTGGAAAACTAACACATAAGCTGGCCCTGAACTGACCGGGATGATTCTCTCCCTGTCTTTTCTCACCAATTTATAGTCCATCAAAAAGAGCTACAGTTTACTTCTATATAGAAAAAAATTTTCTAACAAGTCATCATGTAACATCTATGTAAGACTAAGCAATAAGTTTTAATCCCAGTAGACTGAGAGTAGCTTTAGTTGTACTCTTTCGACTACTTCAGGCTTTCAAAAGGAAAACATTCAAAAGAACCCCCAGTGAGTCAGCAAAGACTTTAGAAAGATTGTGTATATTTTCTCAGACATATTTTAAAAAATCACGTGCAGCGGAAAAGTGTAGAACGTGTACCCACAAGAGCTAAATTTAAAAAATGTGCGTAGCAGTGAACACATGCATAGCATATGGATGCAGCTGACGGAAGAGTTCCTGGCCGCCATTCAAGACACCACTCACAACAGACGCACCATCATAAATCTGAGCTGCACAAGCCACATCCCCATTTGTGAGGTTCCAATCAGGTGTCTTCAAATCCAATATGACTGATTTACATGGGGAGTTCAGTTTTCATTTTAGTTAAAGGCAAGAAAAATACCTGCATGAAAAAGCCAGAGCACGCATATCCCAGACAAGTAGGTACTCTTTTAATCCTTAGCTCTCACAAGACATTGGCCAGGAAAGTCTCTGGCACCTTTTCATTTTCAGCTTTTTTGCCTAACAGATTTTGTGCAGCAATCTGTCATCTGATTTCAATAGTGCAGTAAGGATGAACATAACAATAGGGTAAACTTTTTATTACTTTTTATGATCCCCAAAAAGAATTTTCTAAAAATTTATTTGCTGGTGGGGGTTCTTGGATTTTCACTTAAACTTTTGACACACTTTTAGTATTTATAAAATACATAAACATTTTACAATTCAGTATTTTATGAATCAAATAAAATATTTGAATCACCTCTATATGGACATACTAGTTTCTTAGAGTTTTCTCTCGATTGATTCAATAACTGAAGGCTCTTATGATAAAAGGTGCAGTATGTAGTGGACTGGCAATTGGGATAATGTGCTCTATGAACAAATCAAGTGGATGACTACCTTGGGTCCTTCGCTGGATGGGTAGAGCAGATGTTGGAAAGGAGGAGCCTGCTTTGCAAAAATCCTTTGGACAATAATTTGATAACTTTGGCAGAACTGAATCTGCTCATTTGATTCTTCGATTTCTAGGTGGTGGAACAGTAGCAGATGCCTCACAAAATGTTAGCATCCGTGTTGAGCTGCTTCCCATCACATCCTGTTCACTCCTTTTTGGGGAGCTTCATATTAAATTAGATGCAGCTGTTGAGTGAAAGATTTCTTTCATGTTCCCATTTAGTAAGAAAACAACAGCAAAAATAAACATTCAATTCCCCAACTTTTAGGAATTCTTCCTTTGGTTTTGATTTTTTTTTTTTTGAATGGAAGGGAGAGTGGTTTGATCAAGGTACTGTTTTAGAGACAGACCATCTGACTAAAAGAAACAGACATCGCCTAGACATCACTCACTGACCACGTCTCCCAACTCCAGCAAAACTCACTAAATGTGCCCGAGGTGGTATTTTTGCAAATAATTTGTCTTATTTTAAAAATGATACATCGGTATGTTATTTTCCCTAATTTTGACAATTTTTAATCACAATCACAAATGCAATTTTAATCACAAATGCAATCACTTGATGCATTTTAGTGAACTGGACATTAATCCTACTTTGTTTAATTTAATTTCCGTTGCTCAAGGAATTAACTTATCATTTGTTGGTTATACTAGGTTTCAAAGGAGAAGAGAAAAACACCTGGAAAAAATGGAAATTTCATTCCTGGTCTATAATACAGCTTCTGATATAGTTTTAGAGGTCAACTAGTAATGTCAGAGTAACAGCTGTTAAAATGACCTTATTTAATACCCATTCATAAAGGAATGGAGATTTCCCCAGTGTTTTGTGTGCATACCTGGTTGATAATCAGTGAAATGATTCTCCTTTTCTCTTCTCCTTTTCCGATTCCCTGAGTTTTCTTTTCTTTGGTCATGGTCCTGCAAGTTGCTGGTTTTCGGTTACCTGCAGTGGAATAATGGGAAGTAGGAAGGCCACTTGACAGTTCATGCTAATGTGGCCCAGACTTCGGGATAACTTACTTTGAAGTCTGTTTCCCAAGTTATATTTGCCTGTAGATACAAAGTGCCCTGAAGTGCAAACCTAGAAAGGGAAGCCTGGAGTAGAATCTTTGTTTGGGGGCCTTTTAAATCTCTGAAGTCATTAATATTTTATTAACTACCTGTGGAATAAGAAATGTCTGGTTTCGCTGGTTCTAGCGAAAAATGTCTTTTCTCTTCAGACTGGTCTCAGTGGAGCTGCCATTTCCCTCTGCCTCTGAGAGACAAGACAAGTGCCAGATTGTCATTTAGTTTAACTCAATGGAAATGAGGCAGAATCTAACCATGACTAAACCTTTATGTCCAGCAAAAGAACACAGGGCAATCAAGGAAGGCTGTTGCTGTCCTAGGAGGACTGACTACTGCTGGGTTTGCAAGACATGGTAGGTAGACAGAGAGTCCCTGGAAACACAGAGGTAACAGAAACTTTTACGATTCATTTACCCAGGATTTTCATTATGCCATAACTGAAGCACTTACAGTAAAGAGGCTGCCCTGTAGAGAGCTATGGCTAGCTTTCATTATCAAGAAAAGGTAAACAGAAAAACTAATGCACAAGCCACCAGAAGAATGACCACAACTCTCAAAGGAGGTCTAGCTCAATGGACTACTCCAGCTGTCTTCCTTTCTTGGCTTCTACGTGGGTGTTGTGGGAACACACACATACACCTTCATCAACATAGGTATTGCAATTCTCCTACTAAGTTTCTTGTACAGGATTTAGAAGAAAGAGAAACGAGCATCAACATAAACTGTTCTCTTTCTTTCTCCGTGTCCCTCTCTCTCCCCCTCTTTTCCTCCCTCCCTTTAGTTAATTCTTAAATTGACAAATTTAAATGAAAATATTTAAAAAGGTAAATTTATTTAGAGTGATAACTTTTTTCATTTGTAAATATCTTTTATGTCATTATAAAAGCACATTTTACATATCGATTTTACAGATAGATATTAAAATTTCATGGGCTCCCTAAAACGTTTTTGTTAGTCTTCTACATTTTCTATGGTATTAGTAATATATGTATCAATATACACATGATCATTACATGTAACTAGCCCTGAAGGTGTATAACATGGTTCTAGCTTTAGAACTATGGGTTAGATTTTAAATTTCCAGAAATCTTCTTGCTCACAAGTCCAATTTCTATTAAGCACCAATTTAATTTCTTCCAGGTCTCAGGCCTGTGGCTTCATGCAATTTGCCAGGCTGCTAGTGTTATATTGATTAAGAAGTTATATTCTTAAAGACTTTTCAACTAATGCAAATTTGTATTTATTAGTTAGCTGGATGGAGTAAGAATACTCAGAATGCTGCCCGAATTTCAGTTTAACACTTCATTTTGCAAACTCTTTTACATTGCTATTTTTAAAAATTATTTCTCACAACAGTCCAGTGAAATAGGCTAATGCTGTTGTCTGGAAGCTGTCTATGTTTTAGAAAGGGTACATGTTGTGTCCTGAGACAGTGGCAGAGCTAAGATTAGAATTCACCGTTCCTGGGGCTCAGGCAGCCATGCTTTGTCACCCATCTGATGTATCCATTCCCTTCCTTTACTATATTGTTTTGGTGCCATCACAGAGTCACAGATTAAGATAAAACAGCACAGTTTACATGGATATGGAGTCTATGTCCACAAAGGCAGAGCCTGGTATTTAGTGGCCTGAGTGGTGCTTCACATGGTCCGGTTGCTCCCATCTCTTTGGAGTCCCCTAGACAAATGGCACCTCCAGAATCTGTTTCTAGTCTTCTTCACACTCAGGCTATTCACTTGTTTTGCAGAGAAGGAAAGCCAGTTTTGGAGAGATTAAGGGTCTTTCCCAGGGCTTCGGGACAAACTTGAATCAGTATCAGGATAAGATCTCCCGATACTAGCTAGCTTCAACACTCCACCCCGTAGACTATCCTTTTTCTCAAGACTGGCTCCCAAGCCTCTTTCCATGGAGTTAGGAAATGAACAGAGGTATTAGTCACTGTCTACACAGTATGAGTTTGGGAATGAAGCCCAGAGTTTGACATAGCTTATAGATGGAAGATGAGATTATGAAGTCAAAGAACTGGTGAGTAATGATTTTTATTTCACCACGTGATACTATTTGTTGTGTAACAAGAACTATGCCTACAAAATCCAGAATAAAATGGGGACTTCATACTGTTATTGTAAATAGCCAAATGAAATCAATTATCCAGGCATCAAATAGAAATTATGGTCTGAATGTGAGGGACACATTCTAAGTAAATTCTATTCTTCATAACAATTGTTAGTATGTAAAATCATTGGGTGAGAAGATTCAAGTTAGGAAAAATAAGTCTTTACAATAGATGCCTTTGAAAATGTATTCTGGGAATGAGGGTTTCCCACACTTCAGTCATTCACATACCACCGTCACCATTTTTACTGTATCTATGTTTCCGTTAAATTGATTTTTTAATATAAATAAATATATGGAAAGAGGAAAACTTTATAAAACTACAAAAAATTAAGCTAGTATTAATAAAATATTAAAATAAATTTGTAGCTATAAATTTTTTAAAAAGTGTATCTCTGCTCCCATTATAACCATCTCATGTATAATCAGCAGCGTGTGTACTGTGCCTTGGGAAACAATGATCTAGGATAGGAGTTATCAATATTTTTTAGGGGTGGGGCGGAGGTGATTCAGGAGTCATTTACAAACTCTTAAAATTATTGAGAACCTCCAAAGATATTTTATTTATGTGGGTTATACCTATAAATATTTGCTACATTAGAAGTTAAAACTAAGAAGTGTTCAAAATATAAGATCGGACAATTAAGTTTGTGAACTCATCCTAGAAAAATTGCTGTATACCTCATTGCCGATTATTAGTATGGTCACCTTTGAAGTACTCCCCTTGGGAAGCTGTGCACCAATGCCAGCCCCTAGTCCACCCTTCAAAGCAATGTTGGAATTCTAGCTGTTGTGGTATTACTCTTGATGTCCTGAATGTCATCAAAATGTCTTCCTTTCAATATCTCCTTTATCCTTGGGTAAAGAAAGAAGTCACTGGGGGCCAGATCAGGTGAGTAGGGAGGGTGTTCCAATACAGTTATTTGTTTACTGGCTAAAAACACCCTCACAGGCAGTGCCGTGTGAGCTGGTACATTGTCGTCATCCAAGAGCCATAAATTGTTGGCGAAAACTTCAGGTCGTCTAACTTTTTCACGCATCCTTTTCAGCACTTTCAAATAGTAAACTTGGTTAACTGTTTGTCCAGTTGGTACAAATCCGTCTGATATCAAAAAAGATTACCAACAGCATCGCAACAAGTTTGTGAACTTAATTGTCAGACCTTATACGTATTTATCCATTTAAAAATAAACTGTAACAAAATAAATTTATGTTATCATGTGGTAACATAAATATCATATTCGTTATTAAAAATAACTATTTTCCAAAGCAAAAGACATGTATGTATTGAGAATAGCGGCATTGTTTTACATTTTTGTAAATTAATGTCTTGCTTAATAGAAGATAGTTGAGTTCTCATACCTGTGTCTGCATTCACTATGTTGTGATATATTGTTTTGGTTGAAGTTTATAAAGAATATTAAAGAATATCTGGCTTCACAGAGATATTGTGTTTCCCCCAAAATAAGACCTAGCTGGACAATCAGCTCTAATGTATGTTTTGGAGCAAAAATTAATATAAGACCCAGTGTTATATTATATTATATTATATTATGTTATATTATATTAAAGACCCGGTCTTACATTATATTAATTTTTGCTCCAAAAGACGCATTAGAGCTGATTGTCCAGATAGGTCTTATTTTCGGGGAAACACAGTATGTATTTTGAAAGGAGAAGTGTATTTTAATAATTTTTCTAGATAATTATAGGTATTCTTCTTTGATACTACACCAAAGTTCAACAAGATATAGAATCTGAAATCAAATCAATGAACTTTTACTTTAGAATCTATTAGTCTACCTTCCACTTTCAATGAATCTTTTATCCATGCATGACTTTGTGAAAGCATATATTGGTCATTTGGAAAATATTATTTCACTGAGTTAAGCAGGTCTTCCAAATTTTGGCACATTTCCTTATGTAATATTTAAAAATCACATTTTAAACATCACCACTGTCCACATTAGAAAAATAGTTAAGTATTAGAAAGCTGCTAAGCTTGTGGTGACAGATACAAGTTTTCCAAAATTCCAATTTTTCTTGAGAGTTTCAATTTTTATCATTGGCAACAAATACTAGAAAAAAAAGTGTTTTTTTTTTTTTCTCTTCAATTGAAAGGTCCACTTAGTTCATTTTAAAGAAAATGTCATCAAATACCAATGTGCCAATAATCATTGTTTGTCTGTAATTCATACTTCATGAAATCAAAGTCTGTAAGGTGTGTAAATCTTACCAGTAAACTGGTGCTCCATGAAAATGGCAGCTAGGTCAGCTTACACCTCAACCTCACAAGTGCTTTTCCTTGAGACAACCATCATAATTTAGTATGAAGCAGATATATTTCATGTGTGAATATCCAATTTTGTCACTCAAAATATTAAAAATACATGCATTTGAGGGCCAAGATATAATAAAATTAATAACCCTGACTTTATCAAAGACATTCTGAAGTGAAATTAGTGATAGTTTTTACCCTGAGTTCATGATGTTGAAAAATACGAGTACATACAAGTAAAGTATGTTGTCATGGCCTTGATTCATGATAAGGGGCTAGTGGTTTTACCCATCATTGCTTTAACACCATTAGTGCAATAGTCAACACTGAAAAAAAGGCAAATAACATCTCGGTTTCAGTATTACTGTGAAAATAGTTTTGATCTCATAAATTCCCTGAAAGAAGCTTGTTGACTCTCAAAGATTCAAGGCCACACTGAGATATGGTAATTTAGGCCAACC
Organism: Rhinolophus hipposideros; assembly: GCF_964194185.1. NCBI lineage: Eukaryota > Metazoa > Chordata > Mammalia > Chiroptera > Rhinolophidae > Rhinolophus > Rhinolophus hipposideros. The sequence continues at coordinate 63,688,541 of NC_138049.1, read as the reverse complement.
CCTAATTTGTAAAATTAAAGGCAAGGGGAAGAAATATACATTAAGTACCTTACAAATATTATGTTATGGCCTGAATTGTGTCCCCCCCAAATTCATATGCTGAACTCCCAACTCCACCCCAGAATGTAACTGTATTTAGAGATAAGGTCTTTAAAGAGGTGATTAAGTTAAAATGGAGACCATTAGGGTGGGTCCCTAAACTAATTTATATGGTGTCCTTATAAGAAGAGGAAGAGACACCAGGGATCAGCCTGTGCACAGGGGGGTGACCATGTGAAGAGTTAGCAAGAGGGCAGCCATCTGCAATGAAACAGGCCTCAGAGGAATCCAGCCCTGTCGGCACCTTGATTTTGGGACTTCCAGCCTCCCAAAGTGTGAGAAAATAAATTTCTGTTATTTAAGCTGTCCAGTCTGTGATATTTTGTTATAGCAGCCCTGCAAACTAATACACATTAATATTTAGTTATCATAAAATCTTTGAAATACTTATTGTTATCTTCTCTTTATGGAAGTGGGAGTAGAAGCTCAGAGAAGGTGGGTAATTTGCTAACGCTCATGCAGAGAAGAGAGGAAAGAGCCAAAATCCAAATCCAGATGTCGCCTCAAAGTCAGTCGTCACAAAGCCAGTGCATGAGTGAGCTTATACAGGACCTCAGGTCTAGTGCTCTGTGACAAAGCGAGCCCTGTAAAATGAGGATGTTATTTCCTACTAATGATCCTAATAAAAACCCTGAAGATTCATAACAATTTTTATTACTAGTGCAATATAAACCAATTGCCCTAAGATATTGCCTTAATTAATGAGTTTGCAATAATTTATTTTTGCTCTATGGACACTGCAGTTTGGTTTTTAAAAAATTGTAATTATAAATAGAGACCAGTGTGACTCCAACACTGGATCTTAGTACAACTAAGACCTACAAAACCAACCACACCCTACTTGCACTAATAAACATGTCTGTAGGAGCTAATACTGACATCCCAAATAAATAAATAACCTAACACCTCCTCCTTGAAACTGTGGCCTCTTGCTGCCTGTCTCCGTAATGTTCTATCGATTGGCAATGGTTCAGCAGCCTGCTCTCTATAGGAGGATGACTTCTTTCTCCACTTGGTGTCTTGGTTGACCTCTCAGGAGGTATGGATGAAAGTTCAGCATCAAATGGCTCTTAAAACCTAGGTTTTATCCTAGAATCTCCCTCAAGTTCAGCAGTAATGAAGCAATTGTGTGTCCTGCCATAATAAATCTGAGTCAAAGTAAAGCCAATGCTCTCTTCCTTTCAGTGAGCATAGAATATTTTGGGGTTTAGATGCATGTGAAAGCTTTTGTGCAGTGCCCTGATCGGAGGAGGGCTGGCAGCTCCATCTTTGACAGAGAGCAGCTCTGTTTTCCGTGTGCTGTATGCCCTTTGTATTAGAATTTTGATTGTCAAGGATTTTAAGCTTTGTTGGTAAATTTCTAATCCTTTCTTTCAATGTTCCTGCTTCGGTTGATGTCTTATATTTTATGCATTTAGAATTAATTCAATCACTCCCAAAGGGAAAAATGAAAAAGCTGCATACCCACTGAGTACCAAGCAAAGCATTAGATTCCAGGGATCTTAGGATAAACGGGACATGGATATTTTGCTCTCAAAAGACTTTCATTTCTTTTTTTAAATTTCTTTTAATTCACAGTGCCATTGCATTCCCTTATTAGTCTATTTTATTTGTACTATTTACCAGTATCAGATAGTATCCTATTTATTTATTATTATGCTTATTGCCCATTTCCTTAACCAGAATGATTCTCCATGAGGGCATAGATCTTGCCTTCTTTGCTCACTGCTGTGTTATCAGACCCAAAATAGTGCCTGAAACACTGTAGATATCCATAAAGAATGAGTAATCTACAGCCAGCAAACATTGGTACAGGACACTTAATAAGTTTGAGTGATTTGAGAACATTGTCTTTCTTCCCTAAGGACACTAATCTTATGACTGAGTTCAGAAGACTGCATACTAGCTCACCTCGTATACTTCTATTTTCTTAGAAGAGATTTTGGAATATCTGTTAAAACCCATTTGAAATTGTGATGTTCCAAGGGCTGGAGTGATTTCCACAAATTTTAAGTGTAGTAAAATGCTTTCCCATGAATCCCTTTGTCTTCATTCATTTGAGCTGCTTTAACAGAACACCATAGACTACATGGATTAAACAACATTTATTTCTCACATTTCTGGTAGCTGGGAAGTCCAAGATCAAGGTGTCCAAAGTTTTAGTGTCTAGTGAGAGACACTAGATGGTTCATAGATGACCGTCTTTTTGCCGTGTCCTTACATGGTAGAAGAGGCAAGGGAGATCTCTGGGGCCTCTTTTATAACAGTTCATTCATGAAGACTCCACTCTCAGGATCTAATCAACTCTTAAAGGCCCTACCACCAAATACCATCACATTGGGGGTAAAGTTTCAACAGACGAATTTTGGGGGACAAAAACATTCAATCAGTAGCACCCTTTGAACCATCTCCTTGAGTTGAAAAAATAGAAAACATTTTCATGTGGATTCTACTTCATAACCCAGTGTCTAGAAACATCTGCTGTGACACTCTCACTTTGAATGACACCGTAGAATGCAAGCAACTTGTCAAATGGTTCTTGAGGAAAATCTCTGTAGAGATTATCTTTAACATTTTGAGAAATTCTACAATCAGAATTGCCTTCTAACTTGCACATGACTTCTGTGGCAAAAATTCTGTTTTCTGAGGCACCTTCTCTTTACTCTCAGAGGAAGATACATCTCCCCATAATTTCTGGTGTTTTCTTAGAGTAAGAAAAACATCTGGCACCGAGCGATATGATTATATATTCCAGGACCTTTGATTTATAGCCTTGTATGCACACAGAGCATGTGTGTGTATGCAAGTATTGTGTGGGTGGGTGGAGAAATAGGTGTTGGCCTTTTGCAGAATTCAATTCTGTGGTTTTTCCACACTGGGCATTTCCTATATTTGGCTGACCCACGTGATAAGAATACTTTGCAGCCATGATGGCTTTGACTGTTAAGAATGTTTCAGTGAGTTTCATGAATGATGTCTTTTTCTTGGACTGTTGAATGTGTAGTGAAGAGGCACTCATAGACATTTTTTTTGGTCTCTGCATATGAAATGCTTCCATGGCACACCATATATTCCCAAGTTTCAGTGTTGACAGATGGTGCTGCTCTGCAATGTGAGCAGCAATGTCCTCACAAGACTATTGATTTTGTTTGTGAACTATAAATCCCTAAACAGTGACTGATGGGCTGGTAAGAAATGCTTCTTTAATAATTCAATAATTTCATTAAATGATCTGGTCCTAAATGAAACAGGAGTGGTGAGAGACCGGACTGGACTGCATTTAAGGCTCAAATAAAAACAAGAACATGGTCTCCTTTGTTCATGTTCTTCTATGTTGTTTGCTTCAAGATAAACTGAAGTCTTTAGTATATAAATTCCAAGAAACAGAGTAAATGGCATCAGATTCTTTACTGTGTCTCACAGCAGCCTTTTCAGTTCAGTTGGCCCAAATTCAAGGCAATGGCTTGGCTCATTTGCTTACTAGGTAGACTTGAACATTGATTTATTTTGCCTGCTGCTATTTAGCTTTCTTTTTTCTTAGCAGGCTCTTCTCTTAATAGAGAATGGACTGTCTGTAGGGTGTAGAAACCAGGATGATTCCAGCATAGAACTTTATTACAGGTAAAATGACATACGAACCAAAGCCTCCTTCTTCTGATGTGCCAGAAGCACAAGACACAAAAACTCTAAAAAACAAATACAACCTGAAACTAAATCATAGAAACACAACTAACATTAACCCAAGGATATCTTCATGTACTGGTGTGTTTATTATTTGAGTAAAGTCCTATAGAATCAAATTGATTTATTTTACCTTGATTTACTTCGGAAAAGATTTAAAACATCAGCAAATTCATATATTATGCTTGCTTTTACAAAGGAGTTACAAATCTAATGTTTTGTATATTTAATTTGTTATCTTAATTAGAGACTCCTAGATCTTCAAAGAGATGTAATAGATTTTAAAGTAACACAATTAAGAGTCACAGAGTAAACACATGTATAATTTATTCTTTTTGGCCAGTCTCTGAAAAAAACAATTTTGGTATGCTAATGGATTCTAATGGGCAAGTAGTAGCTATTAATTAAATAAATAACCCATCAGGCTGAAAAGTGAAATGTCAACACAAGGACAGTCTACTAACATTGTTGAAGAATAGTAATTAACTTAGTCTTTAGCAGTGGAACAGATAGATTTGTATTTCATTTTGCAGATATTTGTGTCAGCTGTACCAAATTAATTAAATTAACAAATTAAACCAACAACTGCTTAATAAATCTCCATAGTTTTCTGTGCTAAAATTTGGACTAGCACAAGAAAGTAGAAAACATGATCTAGCTTCTCAGAGAAAATATAATATAGGTGAGAGAGACAAAACATAAGTAATTCAAAATACAATGGTTGTACATGTCACATATTAGGGATGTTTTCAGGCCTTACATCATCACTTACCATTTTTATCATAGTCCATCGTCACTTTCTAACATTTGTTGAGGATTAACAAGTAGGGAAAAAATAATGGTGAGATAAGGCCTAGGGATATCACGAAGGTGTAAATCCTGGTCTCTGTATAGAAAACCAATGGTTTAATTTGGAAGGTTGATTGCTAAATGAAATCTCTACCAAAGTAGAAAGTCTACCAAAGTAGAATGGGAGAGAAAGCTGAGGGCTTGAATGTTCTGACAAGTTTTGTGGAGAACTTGAACTTGAAGTACAGGTAGAATACATCTAGACAAAGGAGGGAGAGGTAATGGGTCAGGTGGGGAACAAAGACTGGAGCCAGCATTATCATGAGGTATTGATGGGGTATCATGGGGAGAAGAGATTTATGTAATTGGAACCGCATTGTGTGCACTCAGTGGGTTGAGGAATTTGGACTCAGCTATCCTGAAGAGAGTGACAGAATTAGTGGTCTCAGGAAGATTGATCACATGAAAGAGTGCCAGGCAGATTTCTTGTAGGGAGTAGAGACTGGAGGAAGCAAGACTAGCTGGGAGGCACCTGTGAAGGGATATAATATGAACATACCTTCTCAAACAAGATCACAGACTTTGGAAGGGAAAGGATAGTATCTTGCTTTTCATTTGTTTGTTTGCTTTTCTGGCACATTCAGTCCATAATGTTCACTGCAATGCAATAACCCCTCATAGGGCCAGTAAGTTTATGAGCTATCTAAAGACAGGTGCTGACCTTAGCCTCCTGGAACAAGAGTGCCTCATGAATAAAACAAATTAGAGAAACTGAATGAGATTTGAGCAGAGGTCATTCTATAGTGAGGTGATAAATTCTGTGACTATCAGGGACTAGTCACCAGCAATCATTATTGAATTGCCTGGTAATAACAACTGGAGGTGAACAAAAATTTGCTATCTAAGCACACTGCAAATGCAAATTACTAGCTTCCTGGAGATCTGATCAAATAAAACTTAGGTTTTAATTAAACTGTGACCAAGTTAATTGAAAGTTACTGTATTGTGTGATAATTATCAATTAGAATGATTTTTATTTTGCTGTAGAATCCTGATTTCATTTTCTTCTTCTTCTAAAAATGCAAAAGTCCTTTTAGTCTCTTAGTTATAGTCAGAGGCTAAAATATTGAGTTAGCAGAATGTATTAAACTGTAATTTAATAAGAGCTCAATCATGGAAGCCTAAATTTCTTTTTTCTCTATAGTTTAAGTTCTCAAGATAAATTTTTACTGTGGCACATCTATTTTTTTTCATGAATTTTTTATAAAATGTGATGATAGCAACTAACAATAATGATAGCTGTCATTTCTCTCTGTCGCCTCAGTATCATTCTGTGCTGTGTTCACAACTGAGTCGTAATTGTCTATGTTAAAGGATGGTTCCTAGATTTTATTTATCTTGTTCAGCAAATAATGAAGCCTTTTAATTCAATTGGTTTCTTGGCTGATTTGCCTCTCAGGGTGATTAATCAATGGGAACTAGGGACCCAATTCACATTTTCACTTAAGTCGATAGAAATGTGGAGTGTAGTTGTGGTTGTTTAGAAGGGGATAAAATGGGGTCATTGACATAAGGATCATTTCTTCTTGTTTTTGTCCCTTAACTTTATTTTCCCCCAGCAGGCTTTCTGGTAACTGATTCTCCTGGTTATAGAAGCCTGCAGGGAGCAGAAAGGGAGGTAACAATTTCTCTCCAGCAGACAGCTTCCATTAATTTTGTTATGTCTCATCAACAACTGATGTATACCCAAAGGTGATCTAAGTGAAGGTAAATGATCAGTTTCACTTCATATCTAATACTCTCCCCAAAGCACTTGTGACCAATATCTAATAGAATTGAATAGAAATCTAAAGCTGGAAGAAAATGTAGGGGCTTTACTGTTCACCTCCAAGTTCTTCTCACCCATCTAGCATGAGACACGATCGTGCTGCTTCTCTTCTTCAAGGTGCCCAGGCAGGAGGCTCCCGCGACAAACCTAGGCAACCCATTTCAATATTAATACCTCTCATGGCCAAGAAAAAAGTAATTTGATTCACATATAATGTGGTTCCTCCTCCTCTATGTTGAAAGCCCTTAATGATGCAGTGTCTTCCCTCAGCAGGGTTGAGGGTATTCTGTCAAACTGCCATGATGGATTATGCGCTTGGTGACCTTCTCTGACTTTCTGCAAGGCATAGAGAAAGGAATGAAAGGGTGGCGAAGAGGCAGGGAAATACCCCTATCTGCCATGCCTGCCATCTCAGAGCCGGAGGAAGGTTCAGGAAGAAAAAGCTGAAGGTGACTCTGTCCTCCTGCTTCCCTGCTCCCCATCCTCCACCCCACCAGCGACCTTCCCTCCAGGGAGGGCAAGAGCCAACACTGGAAATGAGAGGAGTACTGGTAGCAGTGGACTATATCCTCCACTTTGAAAGTTTAACAGAAGGAATGACAACTCTTTAGGGAAAGAAGGAAAATCTTCTCTGTGCTCAAGAATTGCCATTTTTGGGATTGTTGCAGTTTTATACAAGGAAAACCTGGCCTCATTCCTGCACACCTTCTACGGTAACTCATTTGACGTAGACATGATGCAAATTAGAATACACTTAGTGTTAAATTCTTGTGGACATTTTTTATTATTTGAGTTTTCCCCCAAAAAACAATTATGGAAAATAAAGAACTCAGTACATTTAAGGGACTTAGTAAGAGGCTGTGACAACAGACTCAGGGGTTTGCTCACTTCGAAACTGCTCAGGTAAAGAGAACATCTCGTCACCATAAAGGAGCCACCCCACTGGACAGTGACCACTTTTAGTTTGTCAGAAGTAACCTCAGAATTATAGATGGGAGAGGGTTGCAGTCATTGCTCTATGGCCAGAGCCCACTTTGGATTTGTAACATTTGGACATATATTTGCAAGAAACACTACCGTCAAACCATGAGATGGCAATTTTAAATAATAACGTTTTTAAGCTTCTATGTTTGTGGTATTCTACTGTGGCATTCCTGTGCAGTACCCTAGCTACTGTGTATTGTGTTTTGTCTTCCCACCTAGCTTGAAAGCTGGATCCTCAGAACCCCCAGCCCCTGGCATAGTGTCTGGAAATGATTAGGCACTAATTAAACAATTGAGGAATGAATGAATAAACATAGACACTGCCATCTTTCTAATAGGTTTATCCAGAAAGACTAATTGACCCTTCCTTTTAAGAATTTTACTCTAGTACCTTATTGGAGGAAAAGAAAAAAAGGAAGTATAGGTTTCACTCAAGACTATTTCTGATGAAGACCATGGCAATTTATGGACTGAGGAAGGCTAGGAGAAGGTGGGATAGGAAATGGGGTAAAGCATCATGAACCTCTCTGGGGTTTTGGGGGCTTTTGTACAGATTGGTTTCTGCTGGGCACTTATTGAAACAGATTTTGGGTGGGTCACTGCGTGAGGGTCTAGATGAAACTCATTTCATTGTTTAATGTGCAGGAGAGTGGAGATGTGAGGTACAAAACCAAACCAAGAGGAAAATGCAAATGAAAATCACGTTTCCTTGAACACATTCTAAAGCTCTTTATTTCTCTGGCCAGCTTATGCTTGTGACAGTTTACTCTCTCGACCAATATGTCATTTATTTTGGTTCTACTAAGTCGGTCACATACCCCTGGAATGCAATTGTTATTCTTACTAACTGAGAACCATCTGCTCTTTTCTAGACAACAGCTATTCTCTTCTCTCTACCTCCTGCTTCTTTCAGTTTTCTCATATTTTTCAATTGTATGCATTCTTTTCCCTGTGAATAGGAGATAGTAAGTGCCTGAGGAATTATCTCTTTGGATACATTTCTTTTCCACAGGCATTGAAATTTTAAATTTTTGTTTGTTCCTTTTCAGAATTTTGATCTTCTATATGTAAAATAAAATGTTTCTCTGTAACACTGGAATGTAGTCTTCCGGAAAGCTTCTCTATAGTAGTTCTTAGATAAATCGTAAGGCACTGCTGACCATTTAATATCATAGTATTTCCTCCATTTCTCAAATAATCAGGTGAAAATGGTAAATAGTTACCAGAGAAAGTGACAGGTAATAGATGAAGAAAGCAAAGCGATTTTGATGTACACTTACTCTCCTCCCTCTTTGAGAGAGCCTATTGATAGGCTCCTCAGCAACTTTCAAGGCATTTTCAGTTAGACCTCAGAGGAGCAAACATGTTCCTGCTAGTGGTATTCACCTGGAGTTCGTGGCTTTGACACCCATGTTCAAGCTTCATTTCTCACTTATGTGTCTGTCTGGTTTAGAGGAAACTGTGCGTGACTTAATGTATGGGGGTGTGGGTTCAAATCCAATTCCATGGCAAGTTATAAATACCTCTGTGAACTCCAGTCTCCTCATCGTAAGATGCAATTGACACCTACGCTACAAAGGTGTTAGGAAGATTAACTGAGACAGCATATGGAAACACCTTAGAATCAGCTGCTGTTCAATAACTGTTGGTTGAATTTTAATCTGCAATTACTAAAGAGAAGTCCAGAAATGAGATCACAATCTGGATAATTCATCCTTGCATTAATTTGGACTCTTTGCACAAAGAGAAAAGCTCAGGGTTTCAATTACTGTGTAATTATTCAATTCTGCTCTGCATCTTCTAAACATACTTAAAATTTAACAGGCAATCATGTTCTTTCTGTAGGTAATTACTTGCAGGGAAAAAAGGGGACTAAGGAACTGCCTTTTCCATGTTGTCCAAAGATTTTTTTTTTTAAATGACACTATTAGAAGAGACAGAATCTAATGAAACATGTCAGCGCCACATCAGAATAAACCTGCTGTTATTATCCATAATTCTCTGGGTTTATTAAGATGTTATAAACCTAATTAGTAGGATTTCCATCACCCTCACACTATTTGGAGTGACCAAAACATAAAACCATTGTTAAAGCCACCTATTACTCAATTTGCTCTTCTATTTTTTGGTAATTGAGTTTTCCAGATGAAATAGTGTATCAACTCCAAAACTTTTCTATTCAATTAAAACTTTCCTTTTGCTAGCCAGGACCATTTATGCCATTTTGTGTTGAGACGGTTCATGCTTATACTATTAATCATTAAAATAATTAAAATTGTTTTGAATAGGCATCCTTTAATCTCCAGACTCTTTTATGCCTTTAAGCCCTAAAAATTCTTGGAGTCATCTAAGGCCCTGTGTAATATTATAATTGAACATTTTAACTTTGATGTATAGATTTGCTATTAACTTAATTTCTTTCTTTTTCTTAAAATTTATTGGGGTGAAAATTGTTAGTGAAATTACATAGACTTTAGGTGTACAATTCTGTATTACATCATCTATAAATCCAATTGTGTGTTCACCACCCAGAGTCAGTTCTCCTTCCATCACCATATATTTGATCCCCCTTACCCTCATCTCCCACCACCCACCCCGCTTATCCTCTGGTAACCACCAAACTATTGTCTGTGTCTATGAATTTTTGTTTCTCATTTGTTTGTCTTGTTCTTTTGTTGTTTTGGGTTTGTATGCCACATATCTGTGAAATCATAGGGTTCTCTGCTTTTTCTGTCTGACTTATTTCACTTAGCATTATACTCTCAAGATCCATCCATGTTGTCACAAATGCTACTATATCATCTTTCCTTAACGCCGAATAGTATTCCATTGTGTATATGTACCACAACTTCTTTATCCATTCATCTATCGAAGGACATTTTGGTTGTTTCCATGTCTTGGCCACCGTAAACAAAGCTGCAATGAACATTGGAGCACACGTGTCTTTATGTATAAATATTTTCAAATTTTTGGGGTAGATACCCAGGAGAGGGATTGCTGGGTCATATGGTAATTCTATTCGTAATTTTGTGAGGAACCTCCACACTGCCTTCCATAACGGCTGCACCAGTCTGCGTTCCCACCAACAGTGTATGAGGGTTCCTTTTTTCTCCACAGTCTCTCCAACACTTGTTACTATTTGTCTTGTTGATGATAGCTATTCTGACTGGGGTGAGGTGATATCTCATTGTGGTTTTTATTTGCATTTCTCTGATGATTAGTGATGTTGAGCATTTTTTCATATGTCTATTTGCCATTTGTATGTCCTCTTTGGAGAAATGTCTCTTCAGGTCCTCTGCCCATTTTTCAATTGGGTTGTTTGTTTTTTTGCTGTTGAGCTTCATGAGCTCCTTGTATATTTTGGATATTAGCCCCTTATCGGAGGCACTGTTTACAAAAATCTTCTCCCATTCAGTTGGTTGCCTCTTTATTTTGTCGATGGTTTCTTTTGCTGTGCAGAAGCTTTTAAGTTTCATATAGTCCCATTCGTTTATTTTAGCTTTTAATTCCATTGCCTTTGGAGTCAAATTCATAAAATGCTCTTTGAACCCAAGGTCCATAAGTTTAGTACCTATATTTTCTTCTATGCAGTTTATTGTGTCAGGTCTTATGCTTAAGTCTTTGATCCATTTTGAATTAATTTTGGTACATGGTGACAGATAGCAGTCCAGTTTTATTCTTTTGCATGTGGCTATCCAATTCTCCCAGCACCATTTATTGAACAGGCTGTCTTTCCTCCATTGTATGTTTTTAGCTTCTTTGTCAAAAATTATCTGTCCATATTTATGTGGTTTTATTTCTGGGTTCTCAATTCTATTCCATTGGTCTATGTGTCTGTTGTGTCTATGTGTCTGCCAATACCATGCTGTTTTGATTATTGTAGCCCTGTAGTACAAGCTAAAGTCAGGGAGTGCGATACCTCCAGTATTGTTCTTTTTTCTTAAGATTGCTTTGGCTATTCGGGGTCTTTTGTGGTTCCAAACAAATCTGATGATTTTTTGTTCTATTTCTTTAAAAAATGCCATTGGGATTTTGATGGAGATTGCATTAAATCTGTATATTGCTTTGGGTAATATGGCCATTTTAACTATGTTGATCCTTCCAATCCATGAGCATGGAATATCTTTCCATTTCTTTGTGTCTTCTTTAATTTCTTTCAAAAATGTCTGATAGTTTTCAGCATATAGGTCCTTCACATCCTTGGTTAATTTTATTCCTAGGTATTTTATTCTTTTTGCTGCAATTGCAAAGGGAATTGTTTTTTGTATTTATTTTTCTGAGATTTCATTGTTAGTATATAGGAATGCAATGGACTTTTGTATGTTGATTTTGTAGCCAGCAACTTTACTGTATTCATTGATTGTTTCTAACAGTTTTTTGGTGGAGTCTTTAGGGTTTCCTATATATAGCATCACGTCATCCGCAAAGAGTGATAATTTAACTTCTTCATTCCCAATTTGATGCCTTTTATTTCTTTCTCTTGCCTGATTGCTCTGGCAAGGACTTCCAACATTATGTTGAAAAGCAGAGGTGATAGGGGACAGCCCTGTCGTGTTCCTGAACGTAGAGCTCATGTTCCTGAACGTAGAGCAAAGGGCTTCAGTTTTTCACCATTAATTGTGATATTAGCTGAGGGCTTGTCATCTATGGCCTTTACTATGTTAAGGTATTTTCCTTCTATACCTATTTTATTAAGTGTTTTAATCATAAATGGATGTTGTATCTTGTCAAATGCTTTTTCTGTATCAATTGATATAATCATATGATTTTTGTCCTTTATTTTGTTTATGTGATGTATCACATTGATGGATTTGCGGATGTTGAACCATCCTTGTGCCCCAAGGATGAACCCCACTTGGTCGTGGTGAATAATCTTTTTAATGCATTGTTGTATTCGATTTGCTAGAATTTTGTTTAGGATTTTTGCATCTGTATTCATCAGAGATATTGGTCTGTAGTTTTTTTTGTGTGTTGTCCTTACCAGGTTTTGGTATCAGGGTAATGTTGGCCTCATAAAATGAGTTAGGGAGTACTGACTCTTGTTCAAATTTTTGGAAGAGTTTGAGCAGGATTGGTATTAGATCCTCTTTGAAAGTTTGGTAGAATTCACTAGTGAAGCCATCTGGTCCCGGACTTTTGCTTTTGGGAAGGTTTTGGATGACTGATTCAATTTCGTTACTGGTGATCGGTCTGTTTAGATTTTCCAGTTCTTCATGGTTCAGCCTTGGAAGGCTATATGTTTCTAGGAACTTGTCCATTTCTTCTGGGTTATTGAATTTCATGGCATATAGTCCTTCATAGTATTCTTGGATGATCCTTTGTATTTCTGTGGTATGCGTGATAACTTCCCCTTTTTCATTTCTGATTTTGTTAATTAGTGTCTTCTCTCTTTTTATCTTAGTGAGTCTAGCCAAGGGTTTGTTGATTTTGTTAATCTTATCAAAGAATCAGCTCTTTGTCACATTAATTTTTTCTATTGTCTTTTTGTTCTCTATTTCATTTAGTTCTGCTCTGATTTTTGTTATTTCCTTTCTTCTGTTGACCTTGGGTTTCACTTGTTCTTCTTTTTTCTAGTTCTTTAAGGTGTAACATGAGGTTATTTATTTGGAATTTTTCTTGTTTCTTGAGATAGGCCTGTAATGATATAAATTTCCCTCTTAAAACTGCTTTCGCTGCATCCCAAAAATTTTGGTAGGATGTATTTTCATTGTCATTTGTTTCTATGTATCTTTTGAGCTCTCCTCTAATTTCTTCTTTGACCCAGTCGTTCTTTAAAAGTATGTTGTTTAATCTCCATGTATTTGTGTTTTTTCCTGCTTTCTTTGCACAGTTGATATCCAATTTCAAAGCCTTATGATCAGAGAATATGCTTGGTATGATTTCAATCTTCTTAAATTTGCGGAGGCTGATTTTATGTCCCAATATATGGTCTATCCTTGAGAATGTTCCATGTACACTAAAAAAGAATGTATAGTCTGATGTTTTAGGATGAAGTGTTTTATATATGTCAATTATGTCCATTTCATCTAATGTGTCATTTAGGGCTGTATTTCATTATTTATTTTCTGTCTGGATGATCTATCCATAGCTGTCAGTGATGTATTTAAGTCCCCTAGTATAATTGTGTTTTGGTCAATTTCTCCCTTTAGTTCTGTTAGTAGTTGCTTGGTATATTTTGGCGCTCCCTGATTGGGGGCATAAATATTGATGACTGTTATGTCTTCTTGTTGTATAGTCCCCTTTACCATTATGAAATGTCCATCTTTGTCTCTTGTTATCTTTTTCACCCTGAAGTCTGTTTCATCTGGTATCATTATGGCTACACCTGATTTTCTCTGGGTACCATTTGCTTGGAGTGTCAATTTCCACCCTTTCACTTTGAGTCTATGCTTGTCCTTGTAGCTGAGATGTGTCTCTTGGAGACAGCATATGGTTGGGTTTAGTTTTTTGATCCAATCTGCTACGCTGTGCCTTTTTATTGGTGAGTTCAGGCCATTTACATTTAGGGTGATTATTGATACGTGAGGATTTCCTGTCATTCTATGTTTAGTTTTCTGGTAAGGCTGTGTCTCCATTGTTTCTTTGCCTTTTTGTTGTTGTCTATTATTTCTGTGTGGTGGTATTCTATGATGTTTCCCTCTGTTTTTTTTCTTTTATTACAGTATATATTTCAGTTCTGGATTTTTTTTTGAGTTGTTAGAAGAAAGTTTGATGTTTAGAGTACTCCATTTTCTTCAGCACGCTTGCTTTCTCCATTCCCATATTCTGGTTCAGGCCTTTACTCTCCCTCTTTTCATGTTGCCACAAATTGTCCCTGTTGATGGTGGTCGAATAGCCTCCTTTAGTATTTCTTGTAGTGCAAGTCGTGCATTAGAAAATTCCCTCAGCTTCTGTATGTCTGGAAGGATCTTTATTCCTCCTTCATATCTAAAGGATATCTTTGCTGGATATATTATTCTTGACTCAGAATTTCTCTCTTTCAATAGTTTGAATATTTGGTACCACTCCCTCCTGGCTTGTAGAGTTTCTGCTGAAAAATCTGATGATAATCTAATGGGCTTTCCTTTGTAGGTTACCGTCTTCTTTTCCCTGGCTGCCTTGAGGATTCTTTCTTTGTCGTTGTTTTTAGACAGCTTCAACACAATGTGCCTTGGAGAAGGCCTGTTGGGATTGAGGTAATTAGGTGTTCTATTTGCTTCTTGGATTCGAGGATCCAGTTCTGTCCACAAGTTTGGGAAGTTCTCATTAACAATTTGTTTGAATATATTCTCTGTTCCCCTCTCTCTTTCTTCTCCTTCTGGTATGCCCATTATTCTTATATTGCTCTTTCTGATAGAAAGAGAAAGTTCTTGTAGAGTTCTTTCATTTCTATTAAGTCTCAAGTCTCTTTCTTCTTCCATCTGTGTAATTTCCAGGTTTCTATCTTCGATGTCACTGATTCTTTCCTCCATCTGGTCAACTCTACTACCTAAGCTGGTTATTTCATTCTTAATTTCTTCTATTGAGTTCTTAATCTCCAGAAATTCTATTTGTTTTTTTTTTTAATTTTAATCTCTTTCGTAAAATGCTCATGTTTTTCTTTGATTGCATTTCTGAGTTCATTAAATTGCCTTTCTGTGTTTTATTGCATCTCGTTGAGTTTTTTCAGAACTGCAATCTTGAATTCTCTGTCATTTAAGTCACATATTTCCATATCTTTAAGTTCTTTTTCTGGAGACTTTTTACTTTCTTTCTGAGCTGTCTTGTTGCCTTGTTTATTCATGGCAATTTCTGATTTATTATTTCTCCTTTTAGACATCTACAGGAGTGTCTTCTGCAACAGGTTAATAGGAAGAGGTCTTTCTTTTGTTTTTTCAATACTTGTTGGTAGAATGTTTTATTTTCTTTCCGACTGCAGCCTTTTTTTTCTTTCTCACACAGTAGTGCTTTGTTTTCTCTGCACTATTCCAGCTTCTCACACAATGGGGGGATTCCCTGGAAAACGGGCTTCTCCTTTGTTAACATTTTGCCTGGTTTATAAGGCACCACGTCCCTGTGGGGATGCGGAGAGCTTTTGAAGTTCCAAAGCTCTTTCTGCACCAGATTCAGAGCCCATATGTTTCAGCAGTTCTGTTTACTCCTGCAGGGATCTGCCCAGATAGGTGGGGCCAGGGGCAGGGTGAGTTGTGAGAGGTGGCCCAGAGCAATGGCGGCGACCACCACCACAGCTAGTCCTGCTTCCACAGCTCCCTCCCTTTGCCGGAACTAGTTGGGCTGCAAATCTGTGTCTGCAGTCCACAGTTCTCAAAACAGCAAATATCCTGTTCTTTTGATCTGACACCACTACTGTTCCGCTTCTAGCACCGGGCAGGTGGGGGCGGGGCGAGCTCTGGGAGGGTAGGGAGGGGTGGCTAGTCTCCGTGCCTAAGGCTTCCGTTCTCCGCTCGGCAGTGAGGGCTTAAACCACCGATTTCAGCCCTCTTCCCTCAGTCTTTGCTCCGAGGTCTCTTTTGTGAGCGTTGGGTTCAGCCGTGTTATATGCTGCCCCCTCAGCCCTGTGGGCTGTGAAGGGAGCCCTAGCAGTCTGAGTCCTTCCCTCTCCTGCAGCTGCGGTAGTTCCGGGAGCAGCGGGCTCCGAGCACTGAGCTAGGTCTGTGTCCTGCGCCCGTGGGGCTCCGTCTCCACACTTCTCCCTTCCCTCCTCTCCCGCTGGCGTGATTCTCCCACCTTTAAGAGAATGCAGTAGTGAGCCTCTTTGTCTTGCCTGTCTGCTGGGCAGGGAGTCCTTTGTGGAGTTATTGTTGTTTGATTAGTTGTAAATTCCAGGGGAGCTTTACAGAGGCTCACCTCACGCAGCCATTTTGATGACATCCAGATTTGCTATTAACTTATTAATGACATAAAGGTGAATTCTATCACCCTCTAGCATCCACCATCCATAATATATAACCCGTCTCCTGGCCTTCAAACACGTTCACCTTTGCCCTAATATTGTTACTTCATCAATTTTAGGTATCATGATCCATTGAACTTAAATCCATTTGGTTGAAATCAATAATATCCTATAGTTATTGTCAAATTATCTTTTAAAATGATATTTTTATACAAAAAATTTAAGTGGTATATATCTTTGTTTTTTGCCATGTTTATTATAAAATATCTCTTGAGGGCCAATATTATATTCTTTTAGAGTCTCAGTAGGAAAAAAAATAATTCATTCAAATGAGGTAACTGAAGGACTTTTAATAAGTTAACTACATAATATGGTGCAGGCAGGGTTGAAGAAAACAAAAAGGTATGAGAATGTGTTACAGAGGTAGCCACAATGGGAGCCATTATCTATTTTAGGCACGAATGAGCAAACGGAGGAAACAATTATTGAAACCTAAAGAGAGTAACTGTGACTAAGACAGAAGACTGACAAGATGTATGTCTTTGTTAGGGACAATATCAGTCCAAGGTGACCTTGCAGGGAGGGAGGTGGAGCAGTAAATACCCCAAGTCCATTTTCTTCCTGCCCTGCCAACTCCTACTGGGAATTCCCATTGACCATTCCCAACTTGAAGCTAGAGGCAAGAGTGCCTTTACATACAGGCAGTTCATAGAGATCAGCCTCTGTGGCTCAAAGTGGGGCAGAGAATGGTAGAGCAGGAATGACTCAGAAGGGGCAAAGGGCAATTATCAGGCAAAGTTACTAAGCACATGGGTCTCAAACACTTTTTGTTTGTGATCCTTTAAATTCTATTCATTTTAATTGAGCAAACATTGATGGAACAGAGATTAGAACCACTTTATTGGGTACTGAGGACACAAAGATTAATACACAGGGCTGGACTTGGGGGAGGCAAGCATGGCACCTTGGGCACGCATGCAAGAACTTGAGAGTGAGTGCCACCCTAAATTTTGTACTCAAGGTGCTTCACCTGCTTCATCCTGGTCTAAGCTCTATGAATAAGACTCCATTCTCCTCTTCAAGAATTTTTCAGTCTAATCAAACAAATATAAATAAAAAAAACTATAATATGAAAGGTTTAATTACAAGTGTCATGCTAAAAGTATGAGGAGTATTGTGGTTTACATAAATGTCTAACCACTATGCTGTACGCCTGAAACTAATATAAAACAATATTGAATATAACTGGGAAAAAAAAGAAGTATATCTGAAAGCCCAGATATCTGAACAGGAAATTTCCATTCCAGGGATCTGGTATGGCTCCTCTAAACACAGAACATCTAAACTGCATTTTGAAGGGCAAGTAAGATTTTCAGAGATTTATTAGTTCAACATCTTTACCGAGCTTCTATTATATGCCAAGTGCTGTTTAGATGACAGGAGAAGAGCAGAGGCCAAGACATAGATAGTCCCTGCTCTCATGGAACTTATGTTCTGGTGAGAGCAAAATACAATAAAAAAGTAGACAAATAAGAGAATACCAAGAAGAGAAAAATAGTGGATGTTGAGACGATTCTCCATGGATGTGCTGCATTTCTGCATGTCTATGAGCAAAGGCACTAACTTCCCTCTTGTTCTGAACTCTTTTCATGGATATTTGTATAGCAAATAGCCTTGGAAGACAGAGTGTCCCCCTCTGGAGCAGAGGGGAGGTAGATCTACCTACCGTCCAGTACAAAAGATTTGGGTTCCCTAAGGCCAGAATTCTAAAACAACCCAGTGTGTATGTGTAGCATTCATGTGGGCCCCCTCCACATTGCCCTCACTGGATTTGAGGGGCCAGGAGAAGTGACAGAAACATGAAGCTCTTACCATTTGCTGTACTTTGAGCAATAAGGTACTGTCTCTGAACCAGGTGTCTTAGTCTGTTTGGGGTGCTATAACATCATACCATAGACTGGGTGGCTTATAAACAACAGAAATGTATTTCTCACGGTGCTAGAGACTGGGAAGTCCAAGATCAACGCACCAACAGATTCAGTGTCTGGTGAGGGCTCTTTGTGGTTCACAGATAGTCACTTCATCCTCACATGATAGAAGGGGCATCGGAGCTCTATGGGGCTTTTTAAATAAGGGCGCTAATCCCATTCTTGAGGGCTCTATCCTCATGACCTAATCACATCCCAAAAGCCCTACCTCCAAATCCCATCATAATGGAGATTAGCCTTCAACAAATAATTTTTTTTGTTGGGGGGAAAACACAAACATTCAGTCTACAGCACCAGGAATCTTGTGTCTTCAACATCCATGAAACTATGGCGGGCGACCCAATCAGTTTTCAAATAGGGCAAAATCTCAGATCCTTCCATAGTTCTTGGCAATTTTTGATGAGAGTATAGATACTGATAGAGACATGGCTTTCTGGAAAAGAAAAGATAAGGACCACATGGGCCAGGTTCAGGAATATGAAAGGACTTCATGACTTCAATTTATTTTATCAGATAAACTGTTTTTGTTTTGAAACTGCAATCCAACAGCATTTTTCCCCCCAATTTATTGGGTATAATTTACATACAATAAAATAATTTACTTTTAAGTATATATTCTGATAAGTTTTAGCAAATTTATCACCACAATCAAGATATATAACTTCCCCAACATCTCCAAAAGTTCTTGTGGCCTCCTTTGCAGTCGGCTTCCCCACCATCACCACCGGCCCAGACGCCACTTACCTGCTTTTTGTCACTATAGATCAGTGGTATCTGTTATAGTATTGTATAAATATAATCATCATTATGTACTTTTAAGTGTCTGACTTCTTTCACAGTGAAATGTTTCTCAGATTCATCTGGGGTGTTGAGTGCATCAGTTTGTCTTTTTTCCTGCTGAGTAGACCTTCATTATACAAATATAAGACCATTTGATTATTCATTCACCTGTTGATGGAAATTTGGATTGTTTTCAGTTTCTGAGATTATGAATAAGACACTTAAGGAAGATCAGGTCTTTTTGTGAACATAATTTTCATTTCTCTTGGATAAATACTTAGGAATGAAATTGCTGGGCTGCATGTTAACTTCATTAAGAAATTGCCAAATTGTTCTCCAAAGTGGCTGTATTATTTTATATTCCTATCAGCAATGAAAAGAGTTCCATGTTTTTCTACTATTTATCAACACTTGGTTTTGTCAGCCTTTTTACTAATAGCCATTCTAGTGGGTATGCACAGGTTTCTCATTGTGGTTTTAATTTGCCTTTCCTTGGTGGATAGTAATGTTGAGCATCTTTTTATGTACTTATTGGTCATCTGTATATCTCCTTTTCAGTGTCTATTCAAACCTTTTTCCCTTTTTTAAATTGGATTGTTTGCCGTTTTATTACTGAGTTCTAAAAGTTCTTTAGATAATCTGGATACAAGACTTTTGTCAGGTGTCAGAATATTTTCTCCCAGTCCCACAGCACTTTTTAAAATTGGTTTGATTTCAAAAGCTCACCTCTAGTAAACTATGCTTTGTTTAGTTCAAGACTACTGCTGTTATTCCAAAGTTATTGTCATATTCTTTTGAATAGTTTAAAAGAGCAGTGCATTTTACATACATTCATTTCTATTAATGCACTAGTATTTACTGATGTCCATTTATCACAATACTTTGACCAATTACATACCTGTGACTCTGAATGCTTCTTAAATTTCCTGTGATTTCAGATGCCTGGGTTGGGTGAAAAATATTCCAATCACCATAATGATGTGAAAGTCATATCAGCTGAGGGTGGCAAGGACGATCATAGCCTACCCCAATATTATTGTCTCTTTCTTCGTGATTTTATAAGAAGAGGCCATGTAGTTAGCTAAAATACATTTCCCAGCCAACTTGAAGCTGCTTGTGGCCATGTGACTAATACTGGAGAATCAATTGTCACCTCCTTGTGGAAAATAAATGAAGAGAAAGAAAAAGATAATACTTTTGTTTTTTTGTAGTTAGTATTTTAAGACAAATACCAAGGGTCATCTTATACTTATTTAAAGCTTTATTAGATGTTATTTTTCTTCCCCCTTTCCATTTCTTTCCCCTTCTTTCCTTTCCCTTCCTACCTGTCCTCGTTTCCCCCTCTCTCCTATCTCCCATTCTTTCTCCTCTCTCTTCCTTCCCCCTTTTTCATGAATTAGAGCTTTCTATTTTTTATAATTATAATAGGTAGTTAGACAAGAGGTGGTCAGCTGGTCGTAAATGACTTGAAACTGAGTTGGGGGTGACGCAGCAGGGTACAGTTTCACTCTGATGTAGGGTCCTTCTTAAACTTCCATTCAAGGCTGTTTTATACATCTTCTCTGGCACTTAACTTCATTTGCTTTTAATAATTCACTGTTCTGTGGTTCTGACTTCCTATTGCCTCCTACACATCTGTTTGGATTGATATTCTGTTGTTCGTCATGCAAGAATAATTTCACTTTGAAAATGATTTTCTTTTGATGGATGCTCTGGTTGTTCAGGCAAGCGTGGTCTTGTGTTCTTAACATTCTGTTAGCTGGTCTCAGCACTCCAACAGTCACCCCTCAAGGTCTCAGGCATTCATTCATGCCAGCTCTGGACTTCTTTGTAATTAAATGCCAAAACTGTTGTATTCCTTGGATTAATCTATATCAGGGCTTGGCAAACAACAGCTGGTGGGCCAAATCTGGTCTTAGCTTCTTTTTGTATGGCCTATGAATTAAGACAGGTTTTTACATTTTTTAAGTTTTATAAAAGCAAACAAAAAAATAAGAATATGTGCTAGTGACTGTATATACCCTCAAAGAGCCTAAAATATTTACTATTTGGCTATTTATTGAAAAAGTTTGCCTATGTCTGACCTATATTAAGAAAATTAAGTTTTTGTGTGACACCCACCCTTTCATGCAAGATAACAAGCTATATATCTTTTAAATACTCTTTTCGGTATGGTTGACTTTAAGTATAAGTTATATAGACTATTAAATAATACTTTAGGAAGATCCCAAAGAAGATATCAGGAAATAGGTAGTGATCTCCTAAGGCAGCTGAAACTGAGATTCAGTGACTGTTTATGATTGAGACATACCAGACAAACAATATGAGCACCAAATTGAAAATAACGAGGACAAATGCTCCAAATCAAATGAAGACAGAGCTGCATCTCATTTAGCCTTCTCTATAGCAATCTGCATGTTGAGTAGCAGCACCAAAAATTTATTTATCTGATGATGGACAATAATTCACTCAAGAAAACTCAGGGGGAGGTTAGCCAGTATCAAATAACCCTTTCACTCATTCATACCATTCATTATTCATACTACTCATTACACAGCATAAAGGTACAAATCTTGGTTACTTGCCTTCTACGTTATGACATTTGCAATCCGCTTGAACAGAATACTAGTTATTTTTACAACGAAAACGCTTTGACTATATTGTCTCTCAAATCTACCCCCAATTCAGTGTGTTTTCTCACTCTACTCACTTCACAAGCCACATACCCCTTCCTGTGCCTTTGGCCAGGAAGGTCTCCACCTGAAATACCCCTCCCCTAATTGTCTATTGAAATTGTTTATCCTTCAAGCTCCAACTCTCAACTCAAATATCACCTTCACTAGGAAACCTTCCCAGATCCCCTCAGTAGGAATTCTTTCCTCAGGGCCCTGGGGTCCCAACAGGCCTGGGCCAATTTTTAGGCTTGTTTTCTTGGCCTGGGGCTTCCCCACTATAGTATAAATTCAAGTTGTACATCCCAATGTGTCACAGAACTCAGGTTTTGATTTCTGGTGACTGTTTTCCAACCCAAGGCCCCAGAAGGACAACAACCTTCTTCAAGGCTTGTCCAGACTAGTGGGGAAGTTTACCTGGACCATTTTCCCTAGAGCAGGCAGTGCTTCCCAGCTCTGATCTTCATGCCCAGACCCAGTGAGGCTCCTCACTAGACCCAGGCTGCACTTCCTGGCCCTGAGTTGGCAGTCCTAGGGCCTCCATCACATCCCATCCCTTTAGGCTACTGCTACCTCACAGTGCTATTGCATGTTGCTCTGGCTTTGGCTTCTTTGTGTCGGCTTCCTACACTTTTACCTTTCTTTTGTGCTGAGCTTGTATTGTGGTGTTGTCCTATGTTATCCAACATTTCTATATTTTGGAAGCTGTGTTTAAGGTTGATGATGCTGGGAGGTAGCCTGCTCACATCAGCTCGTGCTGCCATCTTGCCTGATGGTCATGGAACAGTACAAAGTTCTGTTTCATTGTGGAAGTTGTCACAATTATTCATTCCATTTAATTTGAGTGAATAAAAGGATCCTGAACATGCTTCTTATATCACTACTTCTCTAACATCTAGCTATATAGGGGTCCCACCCGATATTGTTTCTGAATTTTTCCAACTCAAGAAATAGGTCCTGGTGAGGAAAGGTTAAGTAGCCAGAGATGATTGGGAGAAAAGCAGCAGACCAAAGGAAATTTCAGACTAATGAAAATACAATAAATTTTCATTTACCTGGGCAGATGGCACTTTGCCACAATGCAGATAACCAGGAATTCACTTAGTGGCATGGTTCAACTCTATGCCAAATAATACTTAAATTATAATTTAGCATTCTGAGCCAACACTTAGACCACTTTTCATATAAAGTGACTGTTATAACTAGTCAAACAAAGGATGATTTATATTGAACATAGCTTGCATTTTAAAGGCCAAAACTTATTTTAAAGGTCAATGGACTAACCTCATGTAATTTCAATCAAGTCCACAATGGGGGAATAACATAGGACGGATGGTTAGAAGCCATAATAGCAGGGCATTATTTTACTTCTAAGTTTGGGTCTACAGAAAGTTAAGGGAACTTGATCTGTTACATGATGCTACTTACTTTTAGTTATTGTATATATGATACATTACATATATGATATATTGCATACACACACACATGCATACACATACACACACACACACAACGGGTGCCAAAAAAAGGACACATATTTTAAGAAAGGAAAAAACTGTACAAAAATTGTAATATTTAATATAAACTGATAACAAAAGACGAATACAAGTCACGTTTGACTTCTGCAGTTACAAGAGGTGCTCAAACTGGTTACCATCCGCATGCAGATACTTCTGATTATGGCGAACTACTAAGTAATATATAGATAACATCTCTTAAAATGTGTATATATTTTATATGGCACCCCAGTATACATAGTTTACATATATTTTTTTAAAAACTTGAAATAAGTATCCTCTCTGAAGTTATAGATCCCAGAATGAATCCTTGAATTTATTCCTATAATATGCATGACTGGGAAAACACTGAATTAAATCTTTTTGACAGGCAGGTTGTGTTTACTGCCAAGTTTCCATGAGAACAGATACTTAGTGCTGCATTATGTCAGTAAGGACTATAAAAGTGGAGCAAAAACATCAAAGAATGATAAAGGGATCCCATATTTTTCTCTGCTTCATGGGTCCGTAGGGATTTGTAGTCAGATGGGGACTCAAAGATTGTGAAATACGGCTTCATCCTTTTTACACATGTGAAACCTGGCTTAGGAAAGGTGAAATGACTTGTTTAGGGTCACATGGCTAGAAGCGGGGTTGCAGCTGGAACCCAGGCCTTTTCCTACCAAGCTCCTCAGCACATTCATTATTGGAATAATTTGAGGAGCTTTGTATAATAGTACTTGAAGATAATGGGCTCTTTGGGAGTAAATGTCTACATCTTGGCATAATAAGCACTGCCTGTGTATGTGTAGCTTTGTTCAGAAGCAGACACATAATTGGCATATATTTTTTCCTTCTAGCTCTTGAGTCTAAACCATCTGAATGTTCTAAACATTCTGTAATATAAGAAATTGCAACTCATTTCTCGTATTTTGTGCAGGGTGTTTGTGGTATTTATGTGGCAGTCATGTGGACAGGTGGAGAATTGTAATGGTAAAGATGAAGAGGACAGTGGAAAAAGATATTTAATTTTCTTAGGTGAACTCTGAAATATAATATGGCAATAATCAGAGTGTGCATTTTAAGAGGCAGCTGAGATCCTGGTTCCCTGGTACATTCAGCACGCATTTTTTTTCCAGATTGGCAGATCTGCAGCCTCTGCATTTGACATTACTGTTTTTTAGCATCTGGCATAGTCCTCTGCTTTCGAAGCTGTTACAGGACACTTGTTGGTTGACCAATTCTTCATATTATAGAACTGATGAGTCATGAGGAGTTTTTCAAATTTTTATTATACAGTTGAGCAAATAAACAAAAGAAGGAGGGTATAGCTTTAGACTCACGAATTGTGCCGCATATCTGAGATACTTTTTGCAGTTCTAATATTGATCTAGGAGTGTTTTAAAAACATTACTATGGCAACAATCCCTATTCAGTGGGGGAAAACAATGCATTATCTATGCAAAGAAGCCAGTGAAAAGAGTATTTCAGATTATGCCTTTTTACACTCTGCAGATGTGCCCTGACCTCTCAGCATTATTTTTGCTGAGGACAGTTTTTGGAAAATAAAATTTGTTGAGAGTTACTCAGTGAGTCTGGAAGATATCGATTCAAGCACTATGTCATAGGAAATCACATCTCACTGATTTAAGATTTTCCACAAAATAAATACTGTCATCATATTTGAAGTTGATAAAGTTATCATTTGAGAACACCATGAAAAAAAGATAATATTTTCAGCCAGTAGCTAAAAATTGCTGCATAAGATGCATTATAAAGATTAAAGATATATAGCTGTATGTATTCATGAATTTGTTCATGTGGCATTCACCAGCAAGTATTTATTGAGCATAGTCTCTGAGAAAGAAGAGTGCCAGGTGTCAATTCCATCAGCAAGAGTTACGATAGTCTATTGATGCTTTCTGAACATTTACAACCAGATTTTGCTTTTATATCATTGAACAAGTCAAACCTCTGCCAAGAATGATCTCACTCAACATTTCATTTCTTTCTTTACCACAGAAGTTAGGAACAGTAACCCACGTTTATTATTTGTGTTTCAAAAATTAGAAAACTAAGGAAATTAGGCTGTTCATATAGCATAAATTGCAGTGTAAATTGGGCAATTTTCAAAAGTTGCTTGATGTTGCTAGCCAAACCTGATAGAACATTTAAAATATATGTATATGTATGTAGGCATATGTATGCACATATACGCATACACACATATATATATAAGTACATGAATTATCTGGATTCACTAGATAAGTAAATTACTCAAAGGCTCTATGCTTTTGTTACTCAGCTATGGTCCTTGGAACAGCAGCACACACACGCATCACAGGGAGCTTGTGAAAAATGAAGAATCTAAGGCCCCGCCTTAAATCTACCAAATCAAAAAGCCTGCCTTTTCATAAGATCACCAGGTGATTCATATGCAATTAAACTTTGAGAAGCATTGCTGTAACAGATTTTAACCAGCAAAGTGATTTGGGAGTTTTATCTAAGGGGAAAAAAACCCCACAAACCTGTTTCAATTATCTATATGATTTTTTTTTACATGCTTATTTTGGGGAATGATCAGGATGTGGAATTATCTGGATAAGTATCTCAATTCTCAAATTTTTCTGCCTGTGTTGGTACTGCCATGATGACTGTTCAAGGGTAATCATTTAAATCTCTTAAATCCCTAATGAATTGGGAGAGGCATAGCACTGCTCGTCATTTAAAGATAAATTATTTATCGTATAATGATAGGAATTTAAAAATTAAAAAGAAAATCCTATATCTCACCATGTGGCTTTTTAATTTCAATGCCTTGCCAATATCTTCTGTATATTTACATATGATATTTACATACTTGTATCTGTATACTAATTCATTTATTCCAAGGTAAGGGGCCAGTGTGGACCAACTTGTGGAGGTTAAATGGAAAGAATGTCATGTCTGAAGCTTTTGTATTCATTCTTTTTCATAAAGTACTATGTTGAAATAACTAATCATGATTATTAATAACAATTCCAACTATAATCAGACTTCCTAATGGCTGCATCACATCCCATTGAGTTGATGCACAAAGATTATTTCATCATTCTCCCAGTCTGTGGATAGTCAGATAGTTTCTATGTTTTGCTTTTATACATAATTTAGTAATAAACACCTTTGCATAATAATTTAATTCATTACATTTATTTCCGTAGCATTAAATTTATTTCCATAGCACCAATATTGGGATTATTGGGTTCAAGTATGTATAATATTATAGAGTTTTGAAAACTTATGGATAAGCTGTTTTAGAAATGGTCTATAACAAACTTACTTTGAAACCTGCATTGTTAGAGCATTCCAATTTCACCACATCTTGCAACAGAAATAGTTATTTCCAAATTTGCTAATTAATCAGTATACAGCTCATGATTTTTCACAATGAAAATAATTAAAACCATCATTAAAATTCAGGTTTTCTCTCTTGTTTTCTTAGAGCAGAATTTCCCAACACAAAAAATTTTTTGTGTTTTGTGGCCTAAGCCACAAATCGGCTGCACATGTGTTGAGATATTGTGTGCTGCAATATTCTGAGTAGAGCTGGAGATAGCTAAAGCCTCCTGGACGGTCACCCTCCACCACTAACAGATTGAGAAAAGTTTGGAAAGTGCAGCCTTATGCTCACTGTTTTCCCACTTCAAATCTCTTTCTCACTATTTTTGTAAATTAAAAAATTAATAGACTTTATTTTTTGAGCAATGTTAGGTTTACAGAAAAATTGAGCAGTAAGTACAGCGTTTCCATATAGAACATAGGAGCCTCCATCCTCCCTGCCAACCCGCTGAAACCAGTCCCCTATTATTAACATCTCACACTAGTGTGGTACATTTGCTACAACTGATGGGCCAATATTGAACACTGTTATAAAATAGAGCCCATAGTTCACATCAGGGTTCACTCTTTGTGTTGTACATCCTATGGATTTTGACAAATGACGTATATCCACCATTACAGTAGCATACAGAATAGTTTCCCTGCTCTAAAAATCAACTAAATCAACTGTGTGGTCCACCTATTCACTTCTCCCTTACCTTGAACCTCTGGCACCATTAATCTTTGTGTTGTCTCCATAGTTGTGCCTTCTCCAGAATGTTATATAGTTGAAATCATACAGTATATAGCCATTTCAGATTGGCTTTTTAAATTTGGCCATATGTGTTTAAGGTTCTTCCATGTCTTTTCATGGCTTGATAGCTCATTTCTTTTAACTGTTGAATGATACTCTGTTGTATGAATGTACCATAGTTTATCCATTCACCTTTGTTGCTTCCAAATTTTAGCAATTATGAATAAAGCTGCTATAAACATTTGTGTACAGGTTTTTGTGTGGACTTAGGTTTTTAATTCATTTTTAGTAAACACCAAGAAGCTCAACTGCTCTGTGGTTGATGAGACGATAAGAGTAGGATATTTAGTTCTTTAAATACTGTACTGCCAAACTGTCTTCCAAAGTAGCCATACCATTTTGCATTTCCATCAGCAATGAATGAGTTCTCCACATCCTTGCCAGCATCTGGTGTTTCAGTGTTTTTTATTTTAAGTGTGTAGTGATATACCATTGTTTTAATTTGCAATTCCCTAATGACATAGTGTTGAACATTTTTCATATGCTTATTTGCCATCTGTATATCTTCTTTGATGTCTATTCAGATCTTTTGCCCATTTTTATATCAAGTTGTTTGTTTTATTGTTGAGTTTTAAGAGTTTTTTGTATATTTTGGATACCAGTCCTTTACCAGACATGTGTTTTGCAAACATTTTCTTCCAGTCGGTGGCTTGTCTTTTCATTCTCTTAACAGTGTCTTTCACAGAGCAGACGTTTTTTAATTCTAATGAAGTCCAATTTATCAATTTTTTTGTTCATCGGTTACGCTTTTGATGTTGTATCTAAGAAATCATTGCCAATCCCAATGTCCTCTAGATTTTCTATGTTATCTTCTAGTAGTTTTATAGTTTTCATTTTACATTTAAGTCTAAGATTCATTTTGAATTATTATTATTTTGTTTTGCATGTGGATGACCAGTTGTTCCAGCACCATTTGTTGAAAAAGTTATCCTTTCTGCATTGGATTACCTTTACTCCTCTGTCAAAGATCTGTTGACTGTATTTGTTTGGGTCCATTTCTGGGCTCTCTGCTGTTCCACTAAAGAACTATTTACCATCGCTTCTCGGCCTTTTGGCTAAGATCAAGTGTGAAGAACTATTTACCTTTTCTTTCTTTTCTTTTCTTTTTCTTTTTTTTTTTTTTTTTTTTTGGCCAACATCACATTGTCTTGGTTACTGCAGCTGTATATTAAATCTTGAAGTCAGGCAGCATCAGTCCTCTGACTCTCTCCTCTTTTAAATAGTGTATTGGCTCTTTTGGTTGTTTTACCTTTCCACGTAAACTTTAGATATCAACAGTTTGTTGATATCCACAAACTGGGATTTTGATTGGGATTGTGTTGAATTTACAGATTAAGTTGGGAAGAACTGACAACTTGAAAATATTAAGTCTTTCTATCTGTGTACATGGAATATCTCTCCATATATTTAGATGCTCCTTGATTTCTTTCATCAAAATTTTGTGGTTTATCTCATATAGCTCTTATACGTATTTTGTTAGATTTATAAGTAAGTATTTTGGGAGGGGGTGCTAATATAAATGATTTTTCTAAAATTTCAAATTCCAGATTTTCCTTGCCAGTATATAAGAAAGCAACTGACTTTTGTATGTTAACCTTGTATCCTGTAATCTTGCTATAATGCCTTATTAGTTCCAGATGTTTTTTGTTTATTCTTTTGTGTTTTTGCCAATCATGTCATCTGCAAAAAAAGTTTTATTTCTTCTTTCCCAATCTGTATAGTTTTTATTTCATTTTCTTGTTTTATTGAGTTAGCTAGGACTTCCAATACACTGTTGAATGGGAGTGTTAAAAGCAGACATCTTTGCCTTCTTTATGATCTTAGGGAGACAGCATCTAATTTCTCACCACTAAGTATAATGTTAGCTGTAGGGTTTTTGTAGATGTTCTATATCAAGTTGAGGAAGTTCTCCTTTTTCCTACTTGGCTCAGAGTTTTTATCATAAATGGGTGTTGGATATTGTAAAATATTTTTCTGCATTTATTGATATAATCATATTTATTTTTTAACCAGTTGATATAATGAATTATATTGATTGTTTTTAATGTTGAACTAGTCTTGCATAACTGGAATAAATCCTATCTGATCATGTGTAATTCCTTTTATAATGTTGGATTTGATTTACTAGTATTTTGTTGAACATTTTTGCATCTATATTTTTGAGAGTTACTGGTCTCTAGTTTTCCTTTTTTGTAATGTGTTTGTCTCATTTTAGTATTAGAGTAATACTGGTCTGATAGAATTAGTTAAGAGGTAGTCCCTCTGCTTCTGTTTTCTGGAAGAGATTGTAGAGAATTGGTATAATTTCTTCCTTATATGTTTGGTAGTATTTACAAGTGAAGCCACCTAGGCCTGGTGCTTTCTGTTTTGGCAGGTCATTAATTATTGATTTAATTTTCTTAATAGATATAGGCTGTTCGGATAGTCTATTTCTCCTTGTGTAAGTTTTGGTAGATTGTGTCTTTCAAGGAATTTTTTCATTTCATCTAGGTTGTCAAATCTGTGGGCATAGAGTTTGTTATAACATTCTGTTATTACCTTTTGAATATCCATAGAGTCAGTAGTAATGGCCCTACTTTTCCTTTCTGATATTGGTAATTTGTGTCTTCTCCCTTTTTTTCTTACTTAGACTCGTTAGAGGTTTATTGATTTTATCAATCTTTTGGGTTTTGTTGATTTTCTTTATTGATTTCCTGTTTTCAATTTCATGAGTTTCCAGTCTAGTTTTTATTATTTCTTTTCTTCTGCTTACTTTGAATTTAATTTTTTACTTTTTCTAGTTTAAAGTAGAAGCTTAGATTATTGAATTTTAGTTATGTTTCCTCTTCTAGGATATACATTCAATGCTATAAAATTCCCTTTAAGCATTGCTTTTACTATATCCCACAAATCTTGATTAGTTATATTTTTATCTTCACTTAGTTCAAAATATTTCTAAGTTTCCCTTGAGAGTTATTCTTTGACTCGTGTTATTTGGAAGTGTGTAGTTTAATGTCCAAATATGTTGGTGATTTTCTAGCTATCTTTTATTGATTTGCAGCTTAATTTGATTGCAGTCTGAGAACATACTTTGTATGATTTCTATTTTTAAATATCTGTTAAGGTGTGACCTATCTTGATGAATGTTCCAGATGAGTTTGAAAAGAATGAGTATTCTGTTGTTGTTAGATGGAGTATTTTAGAAATGTCAATTAGATCCAGTTGATTGATAGTGCTGTTCAGGTCAACTGTATCTTTACTTATCATCTGCTTGCTTGATCTCTCAATTACTTGAGAGAGGAGTGTTGAAGTCTCCAACTATAATAATGGATTTGTGTATTTATCCTTTCAATTCCAACAATCTTTGTGTCACACATTTTGACACCCTGCTATTAGGTGTATACATGTTTATAATGGTTATGACTTCTTGGACATATAGTCTACCTAGCAAGTCAAGAGTAATTATATAAGATTAAAACAGGATTTAAAAAATCAAATATAAGATGATCTTTCATCTACAACCTCAAAACAGTATTCACAATTCCATCAAATGTATTCTATAAATAAAAAAGAAAAAGAGGAGATGTACCACTATTAAGTCAACTGGTCATAAGTTTGGTGTGAAAAAAATTTCTTCTGAAACACTCGGAAAGGAGGGAGAACGTCCCTATCATGTTATATAGTGTTCAGACAAGTTATACTGCTAGGGTAGAGGCTGGTGCCATTATGATGCTCCCTCTACATCTAAAGGCATCTTTATTAAATAAAATATGAATTTAAAACTCAGGTGATAAGTGTACATGATTCATTTATTTTAAAGGTACAATAAGTCCTCACTGAATGCAGTTTCTTAGAAACTGCAACTTTAAGTAAAATGATGTATAATAAAACCAATTTCACTATAGGCTAATTGATATAAACAAGAGTGAAATTCCTACACCATATTTCTGATCACAAAAAATATCACCAATCTTCTAAAGATGCAAAAAAATTCTAATATTAAACACCGAAATAAATGTGAACTCTACCTACATATAAGAAAGATTAATAAAAACAAGTAAGATAATTATTTTCTAATCTATTTATTTTAGTTCAAGGTTGCAGGTGGCCAGGAACCTATCCCGGCAGCTCACTGAACAGGTGGGAACCAACCCTAGACAGGACGCCATTCCATCACAGGGTGCATTTTCCCTTCTCCCTCCTTCCTTTTCTCTCTTCCCTCTCCCTCTCCCTCCCTCTCATTTATATTGGGACAATTTAGACACTCCAATTAACCTAACATGCACATCTTTGACATATGAGAGGAAACGAAAGTACCAGAGAAAACCCACACAGACATGGAGAGAATGAGCAAACTCCACACAGACAGTAGCCCCGCTGGGATTCGACTTTTTTCTCACGAATGTTATAACAAAATGATATTTAATGAAATGACATTATTCAAGGACCTGCAGTGCTTATAATTGATTATAACAGAGTACCTGCATAAAAGCTTGTCCAACCCAGATCTACCAGGGAAAAAGCCATCTCAAACTTGGGAAAGTTATCTAATGACTAGAAATCATGTCTAATAATGACGTCTATTGGCCACTTCGTCCTCAATACTTGGCTACTATAAGGGAACTACTCTACCTACTAGTCTATTAATGATAAACATGCAGAGAAGAGGCTTTATTTACCAAATCAAAAGTGGTATTTGAGATGTAAAAAATGTGGACTCGAGCAGCTATAAAACTGTCTCTCAAGAGAAAAAGTTTCAGAGCCTTGTCCATAAGAACTAAACTTATCACTGCACTGCAATACAAAGTTGGACTAACTCCTTATTCATAATATTCAACTGGAGCTTTCTGAAAGCCTGAATTTTCTAGATTGTCGTTTAGAGAATAGGAGCACAGGGAAGGAGTCCACTATATCCAATGCTATTCAAACTCATACTGAGCCCTTGAGCCATTCTCTACCACTCGAGTCCGCTTCCATTTCTTTGAAGTGTACTATCTATTCTAATAAACTACTCTTTCACCACTTAAAAAACAACAACAACAACAAAAAAAACTCATATTGAGACTTTGGCTTATGCCAAAGATGGAATATGAGGGATCAGCTTTACCCTGTCATTTCTAGCACACGCCCACCCACCGAAAAAAAACAATACCCACAAACAAACCAAAAAAATAACAAGCAAAAAAAAAAAACAGGAAAAAAAGATATGAAACAACTGTTTTGAAGACACTGGCCATCAGGCTATGAAGTACAGTCATCCATGAATGACAGGAAACAAATGAGGTGAGCCTACAGTTGCCCCATATTGCCCTGTGAGAGTTTCCAGTCTGTGGCACAGGGAGGGTAAAGTTAGGCAGAGCCTGGTGGACTCTGAGTGAGGAAATGGATTTGACATTACATAAAATGATAAACAAGTCAATCCTTCAAGAAGACATTGCAATTTTAAATGTGTATGTACCGAATAAGAGATGCAAAATGTCTGAAGCAAAACCTGATAGAACTGAAAAGAGAAACATATGATTCAAAATTATAGTTGGAGACGCAACACAGCACTCTCTCAGCAACAGAACAACTAGACAGAAAAATCAGCAAGGATGTAGAACAACTCAAGTGCACCAAGAACAAACAGAACATAACTGACATTTATAGAACATTCCACCCAACAGCAGCTAAATACAAATTCTTTCCAAGTGATCACAAAAATTACAGGGGAAATCCGAAGATCAGAACTCTGTTTTATGTATTCATGTGGAGCACATGTAGCTGAGTGGGGCTGTGCACCTATAACCTGAGTAACCACAGAGTGGGCACCCTCTTCAATCTTAGAAATGCGGCTTAAACAACTCTACAAATAAACGCATTTGAGAGTACCACATGCATTCTATCAAGACTTATTCACAATGTGACACTTATTGCTTCCACAAAGTGACACATTTCTTTCGCAAAATACTGATCACCTTTCTCTAGAATGTAATTTAATTTTCAAAGGCCTTTTCAACTCTTGTTACTAAAATAGAGAAAGAACATCTTTTGGGTACTACTCTTCCCTTAGCACCTTGTCAATACTTATTGCCTTAGAAGGCATTTAGAAAGAAGGGCCTTTGTGGGCAGCTCCATTAGATGAGAAAATAAAGGGGTGGGAGTGGCTGAGACTGGAATAAAGAAATGAGTGGACATTTGATAGACTGAGAAGATATACTGTGACGATTTGAAAGCATTATTCCTATGTACAAAAATCCAGGGGGCTTCCTATAGTTTCTATGACAAAATTACTCCATTGTTTAACAATATAGTTTTAAATGACAGAGAATGAGGGCACAACAGGGGTACAATCACTCTGGAAAACAGTGCCATTTTACATTTCCACCAGCAAAATATGAGTGATTGACATTCTCTGCATTCTCACCAACATTTGGTATTGTCATTTTTAAAAAAATTTAGCAGGTGTTATTATATATTCTAGATACTATAAAGAAACTTGAGATTTGGGGGGAACTTTTGAGTTCAGAAATTAGGACAGTTTAGGCTTGTCACCTGGGAGTCTGTGCTCAGAATGCTCATCTATTTTGGAGGAATTAGATGAACAAAACAGGAAAGCAGTTAAGTTGGGTTTGCAATGGGTGCGAGTACAACAGTGTGGAAATGGGATTGTGAAAGAGACCTTGTTCCTCAGTAACCAAAGGAAATCAGAGTACTTGTTCTTACCATGGACTCAAAAATAAAAGAAAGATGCACAATATATGATCACAGCAGGGGTAAGGATGCGAAACAAAAAGATAGGGGAGAAATTCTGCTCTTAAAAACTTGTTCCTGGAACAGAAAATTCTTTTCCCCTGAACATTGAAAATAGGATAAAAGTGGTTTGAAGGCCTTCTCTCTGGGGGGTTATTATGGGTAATGCTTTTTACTAATTCAAGCATATTAAAGCTAAAATCAATTTTGCTCCAATATACCAATTTTCACAAATACTACTGTAAATTAACGTTAGTAACTTTGGCAGTGGTCTTCATCTTCTGGCTTTCTCTTTTTTTCTTGTGGTTATCTCTAACTGCCCCCTGGACATTTCCACTTGATCTCATACATCCAACTTCACCTTAACCTTTTGATCTCCAAATTAACATGTCTAAACAAAACATCTACTGACTTTCCTAATTCCCTTTACTTGCTCCTCTCCCTCATTATTTTAGGCAGCCAGTCCCTCAATTTTGTTAATCCTTCCTTAATAATTTCTCTCATTCATTTCTCTTTTTTTCATTATTATAGTAATCTTTTTTCAGGCCTTTATTATCTTGTGTTTATATTACAAAAACTTCAAATTGGTCTTCCTTTTCAGAGCATGAGGTCCTCCTCTAGGGTAGATAAAGTGGAAACCAGGTAAATGATTTTACTTCCCTCCAGGCATGCCAGGTGAGCTCAGGAAAGGTAAAGGCAGATCAGGATAGGTGAGATAGGTTTGGGTGGAGTGGGGCAGAGAAGTCACAGAAGACTCAATCTCTGCTCCTTGGAAACTGGGGCTAAAGGTGAAGATGTTTACCGCAGGCAGGGTCAGGGGAGCTATGTGAACTGAGGTGAAGTGGGTCAGAGGAACAAATCAGGGATTGAGATTGGAATTCCTGGTCCTTGGTATTTTTAGGTCAGAGTAGGGTCAACCCTTCTGGATGCTGTGTCTTTACCCTCCGGCTAAATATTTACCTTTCACTTATGTGTGACTTTAACTAGATAGCATAAATTTGTTGAGGACAGATATATACTGTTTCTTATAATTTAGGTAACAATATTTTACAGGTGATTTGTATTGTTGCTATTACAGGTATTATTTTAATATTCTTTATTCCAGAGTCAAGTCTTTCAGTTCCTCTTTGAGACCCTTAATTTCCATTTGGATTCTCTTTTGAGCTGTTTATTTCATCATTAATGTCTCCTTGCATCGAATTACATACTTTAGAGTTTATTGGACTTCCTCTGACCAGAAAGGATACTATCTTCAGGAACTGTGTCCTAAATTGACTTGAAATATTCAATAATATTACCTGTGACACTACTATAGATCTTTTTAAAGTTCGTATTTGAAAGCATAACGCCTTACTTATTTTTTTAGCATTTCAAAAAAAAAAAGTTTTGACTCCTTCATTTGGCCAGAAAACAAAAGTCTTTGTGTCTCAAGATCATCCCTCATTTTCCCATTTTAATTTCCCTTGTAATCTTGTCAGGTGCTACATTTTATGGTATTTTAGTTGATATAAAATATTCCCAGAAACTCCTCACAATACCAATTTTAACTTTAATACTGACCATTGTTAGCAGTTCTTGTCTTTTCCTATTTTCACAACTAGAAGCCTCTGTGAGATTAAAATTCAAATCAAAGTTTCTACTTTTGTTTCAAATAATCTATTTTTGTTATAAGTAAGTGGATCTGAAGACTCTCCTAATATTTTTTCTGTTAGTTGTTTACTTGTTGGTCTACTGAGGCCAGATATACATATGTTCCAAAAGCCAGAGTTTATTCCTCAAGTTCACTTCGTAGTAGGTTACTCTTTATCCCATGAATCATAAGAATTTAAACATTACACCTCAAAGTATAGGATAATATATAGAAACATAGCCAAATGAGGTTTGTTACAAGCCCAGATATAAATCCGTTGAACCTCCTACTCATCAATATTCTCTTACTACCACATTGTAGCTATTAGATCAAATCAAACTTGGAATAACAAGATAAAAAATTTCAACCTTATTTTTTTTCAGTGCTTGAATGCTTGACTCCCAAACACCCCAATGAATGCTTCTTTATTGTTAACTTTAAATTACACGAATCACTAAGCACTGGATGAGCATTCTGAGGAGATCTGACTGGTGAGATCCTGCTTTGAAAATCATTTGCTGGATGATTCTGAGTGAGTCATTTAATCTCTCCATTTCTTTATCTCATTTAAAAATGAGGGTCTTGGAGTAGTAGATGATTTCTAAGCTTCTTTCTGACTCAAAGGACTCAAAGGGTCTGTGATTGTTATTTCTAAAGAAGAAATCTGAATGAATTAATAGAGCAGGCTTCTTGAAATGAACATCAATCAACGGAATTTACCAAACTTTATTTCTTTCTATGGCACAATTGGACATGTTGATACTGAACACTATCAAGAAGCTGTGGGGAATTACATTTCCTTCTACGATTTTCTACTGATTCAAGTGGGAATGCCAAGGTATTCTTGCTTCTAGTCTGAATCAACTCTAGTAAAAAACATGGCTCCTTTTTGGTAAAATAATTGATTCTTGGGTTAAATCAGTGGTGAATTAGTGGATCATTGTCAGAGTAATCTCTTAGTGCCCTACACTTGCTCGTTGCCCTTTTTAATATTTTTGTTAGTGACCTGAAGGAGACATGTTTTCCAAATCAAACTTGGGAGAAATATCTAATATGTTAAGACAACAGAATCAGGATTCAAGAGTCCCAAGGAGGCTTAAAAAATAGGTCAAAGGCAAGAGATTAGAAATTAACAGGGGCAAAGTGTAAGTCTGATACTTGGTTCCAAAAGCATCAGCTCGCCAAGTACAGAATGGAGAAGAACCAGCTTGACAAGAGTTGGACCCTCTGCCTTCCTCTCTCCGAGCTCCCCAACCTGGCACAATGAAGCCCCACACAGAGCTGAAGGCACTGCGCAAAATCTTAAAATGTAAATACATGCTCGAGCTACCATAACAATAGTGTTTAGATCGAAGGACGTGTGTGCGCCCCGCTATCATCTGTAAGTCAAGCCCCATCTGCAGAAATGGATCTAGTTTGCGGCACCACAGTCCCTCAGGCTGTGAGGACTCCATCTTGATACACGCCGACTTGCGTGCTCTGCTTAAGGAATTTGAAACCAAGTCACACGTAGAGGGAGTCACAGCGAGGAGTAAACGTAGGAAGGACGAATGTCTTTCAGGAGCAAGCAGGGTGAGCGAGAAAAGCCTAGGCGGTGCTTAGCGGGGGGCGCACGGAGGCCACGCGGGCAGCGGGCCGGGCGGCACGAGCGCCGGAAGGCGAACGCCGCGGCCTGCGCGCCGTCGTAAGTGGTCCGCGGGGCGCCGCGCAGGCGGGCCCGCTCCCGTTCCGCTGGCGCCGAGGGCCGAGGCGGCGGGCCGCGCGCCTGTGACGAGCTGTGACGCCTCAGTGGTTGCCCGGGTGCGCCGTGGGGTTTCGAAGACCAGCGGCTCCTCCCTTGGACACTTTTCGTTGAGAGCGGGCGGCTGCGACTGCGCTGGGGCGGCCGTCGGGGCCGAGAAGCATGAGCCCCGGGGGCGCAGGCTGCTCCGCGGGGCTGCTGCTGACGGTCGGCTGGCTGCTCCTGGCGGGCCTCCAGTCCGCGTGGGGCACAAACGTCACTGCCATCCAGGATCCCGGCTTGGGCGGCGCCGAAGGCGAAGCTGAAGGCGAAGGCGAGGGCGAAGCCGAAGGCGAGAACGAGAATGAGAACGAGGGCGAGGAAGAGCCGGAGAACTACATGGGCGATGCTGAGGCCGTGCCCCGGCCTGAGGCCCAGGAGGATGGTGAGGGTAGGAGGCTCCTTGCTGGGTTCCAAGGCACCTGTTGGAGGGCAAAGCCCGGCTTTGTCCGATGGCCATGAGAATTGTCCCTGTTAACACCTACAAAACCCTCTCCTAGATAGCCCCAAATGTATACATTTTTCGCATGCATAGTGGCCTTGAAGAAAGGTGTGTTAATTCTACAAAGCCACAGCAAGCTAAACAAGCCCACATCTAGAAGTTGCTACAGAAATACTGCTAAATATTGCTCCGGAAAAGGAAAAAGATGCTTCCCCCCCCTCCCCCCACCAAATGGTAGGAGTAACCTTACACCTAGGGGCATTATTTTGACTACCTTTGCAGTTAAGTTTTTCCTTCCCATTGTGGGTTTATTTGGAAGTTCCAAATTGCTTGAGGTCTTCCTCTGTTTCCACATTTGCACTTTGATTTGGAACACAATGGAATTCAGAATTCCCCTCACTGTGACACGTCTAGATAGGCCAATATGCTGATAAAACTACCCAGAAGCCCTTTATCAACTCCTTGCAGCCCTAACCTTGAGCACCTTTGCAGCGTGGTGTTTTATTTGTACGTTGGACCCACAAAGGAACGGGTGGCCTTAGAATAACATCTGTCAAGGGATCCAACTAGTGGCTTTGTTAGATGATGGTGTTAACCAAGGGAGAATGAGCCTGTGCTTGGCACATAAATTTGCCTTACTAGGGTGGCTCATTAAGCAATAAAACGTGACAAGCTGTTGTACATGTTATATTGATTAGTAACTCACATGCTAGTAGGTATAAGGTCAGTTGCAGGTTTGCAGCCATCTAAAGGGAAATGATTCCCTTCCCCCATAAATGACCCAGCTGAGATTCTTTTAATATCCTTGGCAGTCTCATGTCTCCTATACATACAGAGTAGGTTCTATATTTATCAGCCTTTCTTTTATTTCCTGATGACAGATAGTGACCCTCAGTGACAGAAAGAAATTGGCTATCTGAGGTTAATGGTGGGGTTGAGGTTTGTACTGACTTGATTACAGAGAACTTGCAGAGGTCCTTGACTTTGGAAATGTGAAAAAGAGGACTAGAGAAGAAAAGAACATGTTTTAAATAAAGCACAGTAGCGCTTGCTTCACTCTAGTTTTAAAAGTAATTGAATTAATAATTTTAGTACCAAACTGGTCAAGGGAATAGTCCTAGCTATAAATGCTAAACAGAGTTTAGGCTAAAGCCAAGTGATGGAGTTATAATGCCTTAGATTCAAATTCAAATGTAGGAAAGTTATTTATTCTCTCTCCCAGTCTTCATTTCCTTATCTGTGAACTTCAGGGAGTCCATGTACCTTCTGGAATTTTACATATACAATTTCATGCATAGCTGCTTTTTCCTGGGGAGAGTGAGAATCCAGAACTTTAATCTGAGGTATCTGACATCTGAAAATTTCCAGAGCCATTATTAAAATTTGTCCTCTTAACCCTCAGGGGACCAGTATAAAAATAGTCATCACCGTTTACTATCTCATGAACTCTGTTTTTTTACTTTTGAGTCATTTTACAAATAATTTACAAAAGTAAGAATAAAGGAATTGTGAAAACAACTTGCTTGAAATTTCAACAAGAATTTAAACATGGAAAACCCCCAATTATACTCGTTTTCCCTGGTTTTGAAGATATATGGGCAAAGTACTTTAAACACAACTGAAAGCTCATCAATTGTTATGCATGAATCTGGACTATATCCATCTTGTAAGTACTGATTCCAGATTTCAAGTACATTTCTAATAGATTCTAGTTATTAATCTTGTTCTTTTTGCACTTGCATTGTAAAAACACAATACTTTTGAAAACTATGAAGGCACATATTTTGTTGAGAAGACTGCCATATTCTTTCTACATAATTGCAAAACATTTTCATCTTAGATTTATAAACAATTAGAATTATTGGTCCAATGAATTTATTCATTTCTACATCTTCTGTTTTTTTTCCTAATCACCTTTTTATACACACCTGCCATCCTGATTTGTCTGTTTACAAACATTATAAGTAAATTTTGTGGTATAAACAACTTAAAAAAAGGAAAGAATACTGTCCATATCCTTTTAGCAAAACAGGAATCGTCTAGCTTATTTTCCCAAAATATTTCAGGATCAACTCCTTCCTGTTGAAAGACTAACCTGATGAGAATACCATATATCCTTTTCATCCTTAGAAATACAGTGTTCATTTATTGATTCTTGAATTAGAAAAAATTGATGTAGGATATTCATCTAAGATACCATCTCTCATTTTGCTTACACAATCAATTTCACAATCATCATTGGCATCTAAAATGCTACTCTATGTCTGTGTTCATCTTCTGATTCATCCAATAATTGTGAAATATTTTTCTCTATCAGTTTTCTTTTCTTTCCCAGTATGGACAAAAAGAAATAAAAGAAAAATTCTAAAATCTCAGCTGTGTTCAATGAAAGCTGAAAATAATTTGTGAGAAAGGTGCCTCTAGACTTCTTTTATATCTTCCTGAAAGATGATGTGATCCTTTGAGCAAAGCAATAAGAAAACAAAAGGTGATGTAGTAGCTATGATTTATTTCACAATTACATCATCTTTCTAGACAACTCCAACCATTCTTCCCTTTATTATTATAGTCTTTTCTAAAAATGTAGTTGGGAATAATTGATAAGTAGTACTAAAATCCATCATTATGGATGATGAAATAGCAGTGTTTCAAAATGTAGGAACAATTACCAAGATATTATGTTAGATATATACTCATAAACCTTTTATACCCATGTTCCTTTTATACCTTTTATAATATACCCATATGCCTTTTATAAATCTTAAGATTTATAAATTTATTCTTACCCTATTTACCCTTAGATTTATAAAAGGGACCAATAGTAGACCTACATAATAATTGCAAGATAGAGTTTTATTCTATAAAATGAGTTTTATCCTATATATTTTTTATTTTTCTTTGGAAGACTTCTATGGAAGAATAAAAATCATGAAATAACCTTACAAGTCAACTTTCAAAAAAGAAGCTAAAAAATTAAAAATTGGACTCTAATAGTATATACCAACAAAGGGTACTATCCAGAATTGAAGAGAATATTCCAGCATCTGGCCAGAATGACAGAGCAGGATCATGGTCTGCATCATTGTAGATGTCAAGGTTTTATCAGCACATCTAAGACCAAGTAGATTTTTAGGGAAGCCTCAGCACACTCTTGACTCCTATTGAACTCACGTTGAACTCCACTCATATTCACCTGTTCTGCTATCAAATTAAGACAGCCTATAAAGTACCTGGGGAATACCTGGGTTTTCAGCGGTGTACAGGACTTTTTATTTCTCAGGTTTCATTTTGTTATATTTGCCCATTATTCCACCCTGTCATTTTAAGATCCAGATTTATCTCCAAACATATTTGCTATCCTTTCTGGTTTTGCAGAATCCCCAGATTCAGTCAGCATGAAATCAGTATTTTCTGTCATTAATTAAAATG
The DNA here is from genome assembly GCF_964194185.1 of Rhinolophus hipposideros. Taxonomy (NCBI): domain Eukaryota; kingdom Metazoa; phylum Chordata; class Mammalia; order Chiroptera; family Rhinolophidae; genus Rhinolophus; species Rhinolophus hipposideros. The sequence continues at coordinate 63,647,189 of NC_138049.1, read as the reverse complement.
TTGAACAAGACAGAGTCCTGTGACACTGACACATTGACACCAACCGATTAATTAGCATCAGTGGATCTTACTGTTTAGCAAGTTACACATAAAATTTTAGTGACATTAAAACCATATTTTTTCTTTTCACTCATAGGTACACAACGGGAAATTTTGACAAATACCACACTGGAGTCCAGATACATATAATTTCCCTTGTCCCACCATTGTAGGATCCTCATTAAAAAAGGAAGTCATTGAATGACCTAATGGGCACTCAATACTCAAAGAGGAAAGGGACTCTGAAAATAATCTTACCAAATCTCTCTCTCTTTTTTTTAAAAGTTAGGAGAACTTAAGTAACCTTCCCAAAGTGGTATAGGTAGTGAATAATAGAGAGAGCTTATTGATGAAGAGATTTTTTTAGTGGTTTTTGAAAAGAGGTTATTTTAAAAAGTCTAGTACTCATTCTCCTACCTGTGTTTTCTACGTTCAAGATTTGGCTTTTAATTTATATGTCATATATTTCCAGCAGAAAGTATCCAAGCATTTCAAGCAAAAATGTCAATTCAAAATTGATTATGATAGTCCAAATAATTCATTTAATAGTCAATGTTGATTTACTTAACATGTATACAACTAGTGCTTACTATGTATTCAAGGCACTGTATTTAGTGCATATAAGTATAGAATAGAAGTATTTATGAAAGTATTTTACAGTAATCAAAATACAAAACATTTTAGGATTATATAAAGGCAATAAATATGAAATGAGTGAAGTTATATCTTAAGCATACCTATAGCTCTAAACAAGTTACAGAATGTTTTCACATACATTCTCTCATTTAATTCTCACAGTTACCAAATAAGATAGCTTATCCTTTTTCAAATTTTACTGAAGGGTTAACTAGGCCTGACAGTTTAAGTAATTTATTCAAACTCAAAACAGCTAATTAGTGGTAGAAACAGTAATTTGGACTTCAGTGCTCTTTCCCTGGTAATACTGTTGACTCACGGTACAATGACTTTTAAAAATTATCTTCTAATACTTCATTAATATTTTTTCTGTTGAGATTTTGGTCCTAATCTGAGCTATGGAGAATTGGTTATATACTACACAGCTAGTGGAATTCATGCCAAATTTCAGAAAGATTAGAAAAAGAAACACATTATGTGATTTAAAACCAATGATATTTAACTGCTTAAATACTTTTGTATTCCTAGATTATCCTGCTAAATAAAGTGTTGAAATAAATTCTTAGAAATAATTTACTATCTTAACCTGAGAATGAATAGAACCAACCTATAACATGATTTTAATGAACACGTGGTATAAAGACTTCTGTTTTGGATGGAAATGATATATCCAATTTTTTTTTTTTTTGGAGAAATAGGGACTAGAAAATAATTAGACCTTACAATTAGCTGCCTTTTTTGTGTTTTTCTGATCTTCTATAGAACTTTAACTCACCATATATTAAACTAATGAAAAAATTATTTTTAAGTTATATACAAGGTTTAAATATAAACTTTATTTGCAAGTTATTTCATAATTTATTACTTTAAAGGCTTAGGCTTCTTTTTATTTAAACAATAATAGAAGATATACTAAGAATAGTACTGCTTTTCTGATTTAATAAAAAATTTAAAATATCTGCTTCCCACATGATAAGTACTTGTATCCTCCATTCCCAAGTAAGAATAATTTTCATATAATTAAATAATGTGTTTTGCACTTTACGTTTAGTTTCAAATTCGACAGCAGTCAAAGAAGTAGAATTTGGGATGTGCACCGTTACATGTGGTAAGTAGCATAGAGCACATAAACAATATCGTAATTTTTTGGGGAGGAATGGTAAAAACTGTGGCAGTTTGTATTTGTAATTTTTGTACTCTCTCTCTCATTGATTTCTGTTTCTAATGATTCCAGTTTGGAAACTGATTGCTTTAAAAGGTTGCATATGTCAGTTCTAAGTCTTATTTTAAGCCAGCTCCCTATATTTTTTGTCACATAAACTGCCTTCAACCAAAGTAAAATTTTCTTTATCTCACAGATGTTCGGAAGATGAAAGATCTTCCAATACATCTCACAGATGTCTTCTCACATGCTTTGGTGGCAAATCTATGAAATTTGCTTATTTGTAATAGTCTGTTTTAAATTCTACATTTCTCCAATGTATATGTCATATCTTGGAAAAAAGAGGATTGGCTTTGTGGGGAAGGTAATATTCAGGGACTGTGACTTATTTTGATCATTCCATGGATGGAAATTGGCCATAAAATCTCTTATATGAGGATTGGATTAAGGCAACACATGTTTCTCAACTAGTTCAACTGTTCACCCTAAGTGCCTGAAGGGCTTGTTAAAACAGATTGCTGGGCCTATCCCAGAGTTTCGAACTCACTAGGCCTTCAGAGGGGCCTAAGAATTTATATTTCTAAACAAGTTCACAAGTGAAGTTGATACCGCTGGTTACAAGACCATCGTTTGAGAACCACTTTGAGAACCACAGTAGACTAGCATGCTGAGAAGATAATAGATAATACACAGTGAAATTAAGTTTATTCTAAATAGAATCTGCCTTGAAAAAAAAAAAGATAGTAATAGGAGGGAAAGACAAAAACCAGAGGGTAAGAAGACAGAAAATCCATGAATATCTCAATCAGAATGATTTTTTTTGGTCAAAAATTATACCTGAATTGTTTTTATTTGCAATAGCCATGTGTGTGTGTGTGGTGGGGGGGGGGGGTAAACTGTGTTAGGTAAACATAAAACTTACTATTTTAACTATTTTTAAATGTCCAATTCAGTGGCACTAAGCACGTTCACATTATTGTGCGACCATCATCACCGTCCACCTCCAGAACTTTTTCATCATCCCAAACTGAAACCTCCCCACTCATTAAACACTAATTCTCCACTTCCCCCTTTCTCAGCCTTTGGAAACCACTGTTCTACTCTTTGTCTTTTGAGATAGTTTTTAAACCTATTTTTTACCTTAACTTCTAAATGAGTGAAAAAAAATTAAACCTGTAATAAACCTGTGATTATTTATTTGCAATTTATATCTTTCTTCTGCTGCTTGATAAATTTTCATAAGAGAATTATTTTTATATCAAATGGTATTATTTTACTCTATTATTTAAAGATGTGTTTCAGAAATTATATGTTACATTTGTTCATTCAACAAACGATTCTCTGTTTTGGGGGCTTTTAAAAAACTTTTTACTACCGTGTTTACCCGAAAATAAGACCTAGCCGGACCATCAGCTCTAATGCATCTTTTGGAGCAAAAATTAATATAAGACCTGGTCTTATTTTAATATAAGACCGAGTATAATATAATGTAATGTAATGTCATGTCATGTCATGTCATGTAATATAATATAAAATACTGGGTCTTATATTAATTTTTGCTCCAAAAGATGCATTGGAGCTGATGGTCTGGCTGGGTCTTATTTTCAGGGAAACACGGTATGCGCTTGGCATTGTTTTAGTACTGGGAATACAACAGTGAGTAAAGCAGAGAAAATTCTGCCTTCAAGCAGTAGGTATTTTAGTTGGGATAAAGTGATAAATAATATGTAATATATGTAATATATCAGACGGTGATAAGTTCTAAGGGAAAAAATAAACCAGAAAAGGCAATAGTTCACATCTAAGATATTTTTTAAATATTTAAAAATGTTTTCCATTTGTAACAGAACTATACAGAGGAAAAAATGCTGTAGTGAAAATTCTATTGAACTCCCAAAACAATATTTTAGTAAGCACGTTCAAAAAGTTTTCTTTTTCTGGAATACACAGACAAATTTTTAAGTTTTACTTGGACTGAACAGAAAAGCTCACACCTACGCACATCATCGCAATGAACTGTATTTGATTAAATAAATACATAAAACACCTGCTTGAAAAATATTTATACATGTCAGAATAACTCTGTGCTTCTAGAGAAGTACCTTTCATAAATTCAAGTGGAACCATGACTGTAGTCATTCTTAGGTATTGCTTTTAATCAAAAGAAACTGTTTATCTTCCAACCTTCTATCTCCTTATCTCACATGGAATCCTCTTCCTTGCTACTCACAGTTTGGTCCAGAGACCAGCCACATCAGCATTGCCTGGGAATTTGTTAGAAATGTAGAATCGCAGAACCTACTTGAGACTTGCCAAATCAGAATTTCATGTTAGGAAGATCCCCAGGTGATTTGCATGCACTCTGAACTTGAGAAGCACTGTTGTAAATTCCAACTTTCCTTTGCCCTTGAGAATGGGTTTTATGATTACCACCTTGTAGGAGTTGAAAGAGGAAATCTGGGAGACAAGGAAACCAAGATGGACAGTTCCTTGGCCTATGACTATTGTAGTTATCATGGGTCCTGTCGACATAAGAAACGTCCAAACATGTGGGGAATTTTTGTAAGTTTATTTGAGCCAAACTGACAATTTCCAGGAAGCAAAATTTCAAGGGATTGAGAAAATGCTCCAGAGAATGGCAGTTTTGCAGCTTATTTTATACATTAGAATAAAAGGAGGATATGTAAAGAGGGTTACATGAAATCCATTGGTAGTAGATTAAGGGGGTAGGAGAAAGCAAACCAGGGAAATCTCTGGGATTGGATAAAAAGTGAAACAGAGAGACACATTGGTGAGTACAGAGTAGTTAATAATAAACATTCACAGCACATACAGATGGTATGCGGGGTACAATATAACAATGAGGGGTTATGTGGTCTCATATTCTCCTGGCCCAAGGTTGGGCCTTAAGGGGTCTGACAAAGAAGATTACTCTGACATTTCAAAAATATGTTATCTTAGATGCAAAAAGACTCTCTTATGGTAAAGACTGACCTTTGTCAAGGAAGCTACAGGCCTAGGACGTGACTACCCTCCATGACCCGCTTTTAGTTAGGAATTTTTATGTTCAAACCATCCTATGTGGTTACTTTTGGTCTCTGAGTTTGTAAGGCCTGCCATGCAGACCTCTCTGGAGCTTGTCAGGTTAAGTATGTGCGCCCGTTTTTGTCCACAGTCATTTGTCACAGAACATGTTCAGCATGTCACTGCTGCAGCATTTTATCATCTCCCTCAATTCTGGTGATGAAAAGCAAACTCAGTGGAAATTTGAGATCAGTTACTAAAGACTTGATTTCTTGTTATAAAAACGTGGCAATTCTAAAAAGAATATCTTGTTGGAAATAGAGATTTGATTATAAATACTTTGTCCTGCTATATTTATTACCAAACTAAATATTAAAAAGCATCATTTATGTTAAAATGTGATTTTGGAATTTCCTCCACAAACTCCAAATCCCCCTCTCCCTCCTAAAAGTTCCATGGTCAAATAAATTTGGGAGATCCTGTGTACTACTGTGTTTCATTAAATCTAAGACTTTATTGGCTATAAGAAGCACATTTTATACACCCCCCCCAAAAGGAAAAATGCTGCCAATTTGTGACATGCTGTCAATTGTAAGATGCATTATGATTTCAAAGATGTTAGAATACAAAAATTTTACATCTTAGATCAATGAAAGTTTATACACAATAGCACGTTAATTTATTAGCATATTAAAAGTCTCCTGCAAATTGTGTAGTAAAGAGGTCCCTTTAATTTTATTTAATGTATCTTTTTCAAATGTGTATAATCGTGGAATTCTTTTTCTTATGGTAACAACCAGAGGAACTAGTGTTTCATGTAACTTGCTTTGATAATGCTGTTTTATGAAGTAATTCAGAATGAGAAGCCTAGAAACATTCTAAACGTTATCACCTTGAATTTAGGAATTTAATTTCTGAAATTAGAAGAAAAGTCTCAAAAGAGATCTAGATGGAAAAAAAAGAAAAGATTCTCTGGAATTAGTTTTCTTAACATTTGCTGATTTCTTTTACCAAAGGTGTTGGTATTAGAGAAGTTATATTAACGAATGGATGCCCTGGAGGTGAATCTAAGTGTATTGTACGGGTGGAAGAATGCCATGGACCGGTAGACTGTGGCTGTGAGTTGGACTCTGTGTTGGTGGGGAGGCGGAGGGGGAAAGAGTTTACTCTGGGGAGATAGCCTTAATCTCAGGTTGCCGTGAAGAACTGATAGACTGAAAGGAAATCGTAATAAAACTTAAAATTCCATTTCTCTAGACAGTTTCAGCTCTGAGTAACTTTCTGTTGTTGCTTTATATTTTTCAATGATGTCTAACATTTAACATATATTCTCTGGGATACACTGTAACCTTATTGTATGCAGGGCCTATGGTCAAGCTGTCCTATAGTGAAATGCATTGGACATGTTAGTCATGACATTGTATCAATAGATTGGTCCACCCTAAATTGGTAACTTTAAGAGATGTTCTATATCATATAAAGTACACTATTCTGAGATTTCAATATTTCTAATAGAGGCCCCTAACCAGTAAATTGGAAGCCACTAGTAGACGTCAAAGCTTATAAGATCACTAAGTTGGTTGCCCTTACTATATCTCTTTTTCATAATTTATTCTGCAGAAGGAGCAGATAGCTGTGGTGTCTCCCACCTGCTGCTTTTGGTGACTTCTTCTTTGCACCCATCACTCCTCTCTGTTCTTCTATACCCAAACACTCAATAAATTTGATAACTTGCAGCATATAATTGATTTTGAAATTGGAGGTGGCTTTTAAAAGTAGTATGGTTTATAAAGCAATTTACAGTGCCACATGGTATTTGTGTATTTAATTTTTCCTTTTTTCAGGGGGTAAACCAATATCAGAAAGTCTTGAAACTGCTAGACTGGCATGTGTTCATACATCTCCTGTAAATCGTTTCAAATATGTTTGGAAACTTCTAAGGCCAGACCAAGTGAGTAATGACTATGTAATTTGGTGCTTCCTAGTGAGTTGTAAAATTTGTTTCGCAGTGTTTGATGACTGTCAGAAAATCTTTTCTTTAACAGAAGTTTGCAAAAATGAAGTTAAAATCATACAACTTTATTGTTACTAAGATTTAAGTTTTTTCATTATTTATATATTTATATATGTTTTAGGGTTAGTTATCAGAACTTAAAAACATCCATTTTATATAAAGTAGCCTATTTTGGAGCAAGGTTTTCATTTGTATACATAGGAGTTATGTAATGATAACAGTAACTAACATTAATTGAGGGCTTATTAAGTGCCAGATTGTCGTGAGCGGGATGTGGTTATCAAAGTAGCAGTCTCACCCAGGTTTGTGTCTTTCCACAACATCAGCCTTTATTAGAATAAAGCCCTGGATCTAGTCCTACTGACTCTGTTTACCACAGGCATTAACCAAGGCTCTGGCCAGAGGATGGCCCCAATAGTCAGGTTAGAGCGGTTTCACACAAGAGGGTCACACAGGTTTGCAAGCAATAGGGTTAGGCAAGGGTCTTATGACAGGAGGATGAGAGAGAGTCTGGTGTTCAGCAAGAGTACCTGTGGTGCTGGGGTTCGTAGCGTTGGGCCTCAGGCTGGGCTGGTGAGACAGTCAGGAGACAAGGCTTCAAGATCTCCGTCTGGGATGAGTGCAGATGCGGCTGTCAGCTCATCAGTGAAACCTGGGCGATGAGCCGTCAGAGAGCTCTGATTTTATGTTCAACACTGGGTGCAGTGCATCCATCTGCAGTCCAATAAAGCCGTCCAGATGGTCACACTCCACTCTGCATCTGGAGTTATCTGGTTAGGGCATTCACAAGGTATTCCTTTCACATGATGCCCTGGCATTGCTGTCACTTTGCGATTGACATAGCTATCAGAATTATTAGAGTCCATTTTGTGTTCATAATAAATGCTCTATACACAGACATACGCCGAGTGTTAGTGTTTCTTTTAACACACAAAGCAATCCTATAAGGTAATTCCTATCACACACCCATTTTACAGATAAGTAACTGAAATGCAGAAAGTAACTTATTCTAGGTCATACAGGCAGGAAGTGGTAGCATTGGTACTTGATGTCTGGTTTGTCTGACTGTAAAATTCATGTGCATAATTAATTACTGTCCCAGACTGAGAGACAATGACTCTTTTTGACAGGAAATAAAATTGTTTGCTGATCTTATGTTTACATGAAGAGTGTTGATACTTTTTTTCTTTTAAAATAGCAACCCATTGTACTTGCAAATGATTCAGCAATCCTGGATGTACACAGGGAAACACATCCCTTGGCTTTTGAGTGTGATACCTTTGATAATAATGAAATAGTAGCATCTATTAAATTCACAATCTATACAACAAATGGTAAGTGCCCAGCAATGTTTTGGTTTCCTCATATCTCAAACTTTAAAGAGACCTGGGGGGCTTATTGAAACACAGATCCATAACCCCGCCCACCAAGTTTCTGATTCAGTAGATTTTGGGTGGGGCTGACACAAGAATTTGCATTTCTAACAAGTTCCCAGGTGCTACTGGGAGACCACAATGTGAGAACCACTGGTATACCATTTAGACTTTCTTACAAGGTAGTGCTTAATTTATTTTTCACAAAGTAAAGCCAGATGTGCCTTACTTTGGGAAACTGGTGTATTCCTGAAGTATCTCCAAAGAATAGTCCTCTAACTTGTATTATATTCTTACTTTTACTTCTATCACTAAAGTGAAAATGGATACATGGAATTCTTATGTATGCTAACAAAATTTTTTGTACAGTAAATAAAATTAAGAAACATTATGTCAAGGCATGTCTCTTTGAAAATTATTCATTTAAAGAAAATGTTTTTGATGAAACAATAATAGTCATTGATATGTCACAAAAGGCAAATCTTGTCCTGAATGTAATTTTACATGTTAGAAATTACTTCCCTTGTGAAATGGATTCATGTGCATGTCCTTTCAATTTAAACTATGATGTCTTTTACATCCAAATAATTATTTCTTTTTATTCAGTTGCTCTTAACTGTTTTTATTGTTGTCGTCATCTTTGTTGTTAGTATGGGGGATTGGTCCTACGGTGTTTTGGAATCCAATCAAGCTCAAGAGGCTTTTCCCAGAAAAATACCCACATTTACAAACATGCCAAAAGTTACCTGTAATTTTAAGGGAGTTCATGGATTTCTTGAAGCTATTTCTTAATCCCAAGTGAAGAATTTATGCTGTAGTCTAGAGATGCCATACAACAACATAGCACCTTTTATTGAAATGAAAACAAGCTAAAATATTTTGGGGGTGGTTTTTAAAAATAAACTGTAACGTTTTTTGATGTGTTGTCTAGTGTCTTTGAAAAACATCTTTATAGTGAAGGCTAATAATCTTACTCCTATGTTGGATATCAGGTGTTATTAAAAGGATAATTTCAACAAGGTGCTATAAAAGCAAAAAAGGACCAAGCATCATCAAACTAAAAAATATCTAATTGAGTCCTAGTTCAGGACATCAAAAGTTTTGGGGGCCATTTTCAGTTTTTGTCCTCATAGCCTGGTCCTTGTAAGACAACTCAGTGGTTAGCTCTTTCCGTGATTAGAAGACAACATGTATTTGATAGTATATAAGCTAAGGGCTGGAACACGGACCCCAAAATGTCAGCCCTTAAGTGAGACAAAGTTGATTCTTCTTCCGTAGCACTCTAAGGCTGGTGGGATAGCTCTGCCATCTCAATACATGTACTGGTTAAACGATAAAGTGTTTTCAGAACACTTTGATATCTATTAGTTTCTTTTTAAAATGACAATTGGGTACACCATGTGACAGACCCTTTTGGTTGTTTAGACATCAAACAACTGTGTTGGCTATAAATGTGCACACAATATGGTACTGGCTTGAAACAAATACATACTTGAATATTTTTAGGGTAAATATGATTTAGTTAATGAAAATTTCCTATCATATTAGATTTTTCATTTCCACAATACTTGTCCTTCATAATTAGGCATTGTTTTGGATTGAATTGTATTTCCCCTAAAAAGATATTTTCAAGTCCTAACTTGTAGAACCTCATATTTGGAAACAGGGTCATTGCAGATATAATTAGTTCAGTTAAGATAAGGTCATACATACATACTAGAGGGGGTTTTTGATCTAATATCACTGGTATCTTTATAAGAAGAGGAAAATTTGGATATAGACAGAGAGAGAGAGACTAGAGGAGAATGCCACGTGAAGACACAGAGACACATGGCGGGGTGGGGAGGGTTGGCGGGCGAAGACAACAGAGTTGTCTTATGAAAACGGAGTCAGAGATTACAGCCAAGGACATCTACCAGAAGCTGAAGAGGAAAGGAAGGATGCTCCCCCAGAGTCTTTGGAGGGTACATGGCTGTACAAGTACCTTATGTTCAGAATTTTAGCTTCTAGAACTAGGAGACAATACATTTCTGTTGTTTTTAAGTCAACCAGTTTGTGGTACTTTGTGATGGTGGCCCTAGGAAACTAATACAGACATAGGCTTAATTTTAGTAAAAAGTGAGCGCATCAAAATTCAGCCTGTTTTTTCATTGGAAAATTTCAATAGGAACTGCAGCCTTTTTGTTGTTATTATATATTGTCCTTGTAAGAAATGTCCAAACTTACAGAGAATTTTTATAAAAATTTATTTGAGCCTGAAAGAGGATACACCTGGAAGTAAGAGCTCAACCGACTGAGATAAATGCTTCAGAAAATAACAGTTTGCATTTTTTTTTATGCATTTGAGATTAAGGAGGGAACATAAGGGAGATTACATGAGGGTGGGAGGAAGCAACAAGGGATGGGATTGCAGGACAGTTAAGAATCTGTGCTGTCTTGGGGGTGTTTAAGGTTTATTTCAAAGATGTATTAACCCAGCTAGCTGCACAGAAACAATGGACAGGGCTTGGTTAAGGCAAAGATAAACCTTTTACTAAAAGTTATATACTCTGGGGCATGGCTACCGACTGTGACCTGTCCAATTAGGAATTTATGACTAGATCACCACGTGAGATTACTTTCCACAGAACCTCCTTTTCTGTCCACAATATAAAAGTAATCTAAGTGACCCTTGCAAGAAGACTGCTATTGAAATGAGCTAAAATCTTCATACCCCTCATTCTCCACCCTGTCTTGGCTAGTATGGGAGTAGTGGATTAATGGAAAGGAGTTTTGGATTTCTTCTCAGGTTTTAATCCTAAAACATATCTTTTTTTTGAGCTTAAAAATCCCTCTGCTTCTGTAAACCTAAAATTATCAAAGGTAAAAAGATTTTTAAAGTCCAACAATGTTGGAATATAAATATCATGTAATTTCTCTATCATATGTGGAAGATATCAATTTGGTGATCATTAAATTGAATGTATAACTCTAGAATTACTAAGGAAAATGGAAAATTATACTCTGTGGTATTTAAAGTGTAAAAAGAAAAGTTCAGACAAATAAACGGTTGAGATTGTTCATATAGTAGACTACTTCTGATACAATGGTACTTACCAAAATTAAATATTAAAATACATAAAACATAGCTTGCAGAAATTATTAAATCTCCTTGGACATTGTTTTACTTGTCAGTATGATTCAACAGTTGCATCTCTTGTCCTTCCCCACCTAAATATTTTATGATTGTATGATTTAGGGACCAGGAAGAGCCACAAGAAAACTGTATAATTCACAAAATGAGTAATACTTGATGTCAATTGGCTTTTCACCAATTACAATGTAACAATGTTATATGATAGGCTGGCTTTGTCTCTTTAATAGCCTTATTTTCAGGAAGAGCAGAAAGATATAGGAAAGAATAACTGATTTAAACGCGATGTGTGGGTATTTGTATAAAAAAGAATGAGTTTCTATACCCTCCCTTACAATATATACAAAAATTAAAGATGTAGCATAGTCCTGAGTGTAAGAACTAAACCCATAAAGCTTTAAAAAGGAAACATAGGAGAATATCTGCATGATTCAGGAGTAGGCAAGGGTTTCTTAGATATGACTCAGAAAACAATCACCATAAAAGGAAACATTGGTAAAGTAGGCTTCATTAAAAGTAAAAACTTCAGTTCATTAAAAGAAACCATTAAAAAATGAATAGGCAAGCCAAAATCTGGGAGAAAAATAATTATAAAACATGTACAGTCAGTACAATCAATTTAGGAAAAGATCTTGCAGTTTCTTGGAAAACTAAGTGTCCCTCTACCCTACAAACCAGCAGTTCCACTCTTACATATTTATCCAAAAGAAATGAAATATGTGTTCACAAAATGACTTCTACAGAAATGTTCATAGCAGTTACTTTATAATAGCCCCAACTGGAACACTCTTAGTATCCATCAGTAGGAGAATGAATATTTAAACAAATTGAGGTATACTACTCATTAATAAAAAAAAATTTAAAAAAAAAACCAGTAAAAAAACTAGTGATACATGTGCCAACAAGGGTGAATTTCTAAAATATTATACTGAGTAAATAAGCCTTACACAAAAGAGTGCATAGCATATGTTTCCATTCCTATGAAGTTCTGGAACAGGCAGAACTAATCTATGGTGAAAAAGAAAATGAGGACAGTACTTGCCTCTGGAGGATGGGGCAGGGATTAACTGGGAGAGGCTCGGGGGAACTTTTTGGGGTATAGTAATATTCTGTGTCTTGATAGGAGGTTTAAATTACACGTGTGCTTGCATTTGCCAAAACTAAACAAATGTACATTTAGGATCTTTCAGCTCTTCGATCTGAAATTTTACCTCAAAAGAAAATACATAAATAAATACTGAACTCTGGTTAATGATATGCCTTGTTGAAAATTTTTGCGAAAAGTATGTAGACATCAGCAAATTATGTTGAAATGCATCAAAAATATAAGATGTATTAATGGATTGATAGAAGCATGAATAAATAGATAGTAAAATATTGATGGTAGTAGCTACCGTAGGTGGTGGGACTGTAAGATGTTCATTGTCAAATTCTTTCAACTTCTGCATGTTTGAAACTGACATTTTAAACATGCAGAGCAAGTTAGTTAATAACTTTCTTTCCACTGATTCTTTTTGCATATTTCTAGAGTTGTTTTTCAGATATAAAGTTTCAATTTAGATGTCTATTTCTTTTTTTTCTTTCTAGTAGTAATAATAATCATCAGGTGTGTGTTTTTTCTCTAGAATTGCAGATGAAAAGATCAAGGCAACCAGACACTGATGCAGTCCTAGTTTTTGTGCTGACCATAGGAGTAGTTCTCTGCATATTTGTGATTTTTGTACTGATCTTCATAATTATAAACTGGTAGGTGAAAGACTGAAACTGAGTCTCACCCTTGACTGATGTCCTTCTATCTGCCCCTCCCTTGTCCCATGAATCGAAAGCCCTATCATTGATGCTTCTCACGTGTGTCTTCAAACCGTCCAACTCCTGTAATTCCTCCTGCGACTGTCCAGGCTACCTAATCTCATGACTTGCTTCCCCAGTCATGAGAGAGCTTTTAAATGCAATTTTTAAATTTTTGCATAGTAGTTGCTAAAAAAAAAAGTTTATTGAATGAATATTTGTGTTGTCAGTTGTAGTTATCACAAGTCTAACATTTGGTTAATTGTAATCTACCAATGCATTTATATGAAAATATTTCTAATAGTTACATGAGTATCACACCCTGATACATCTGAGGGCTCACTTATTATCACAATGTAACTGTTGCACCACAAACTGGAAATATATTGTGACTAAGGATGCACTTTTACATAGAGAAAACTAAACAGAAATAGATTCATAAGAGATTTTTTTTGTTTTTGTCCCAGGGCGGCAGTCAAGGCTATCTGGGGGCCAAAAGCCTCAGCTGCTGAGATACATTCTGAGCTGAGTTCAATGAGATACAAAGATTCAACTTCTTTTGACCAATCACCAACAGAAATACCTGGACAGGAAGATGATGCCTTAAGTGAATGGAATGAATGATGTATGGATGATATATAACAAACCAAAGGAGATTCAAGCATATCAGATTCATTATTATAAAAATAAAATATATAGTGAAATACTTTAATAATATTGCAGGTGATTTACCACAGTCTAAAGGTAATACAACATGAGAAGAGGCTGTTTTAATCAGTGCATCTTTGTGATGGAATTATCTAAGACTATTTTTAATTTGTTTTCAACATTTACCATTTCAGATGATCACTTGGTACATTTATCTAGATGTACACACAAACAAAATCTTCTAAACACATTTTTTTTATGACTTTGATCACTTCTAAGTTGATTTTCCTGTTCTGTCTCAAGCAAGAAGAATGTAATGTAGAAGATGCCTTGCATATTAGACTTTATCTCTGCTGGGAACACTCGTTTGAACTTGCTAAAGCTAATCATATTTTATGTAATTTTTTAAGATTTTTATTCAAATATCGCTAACATCCAATATTACATTAGTTTCAAGTGTACACAATCATTTAACATTTATAATCTAAAGAAGTGATCACAAGTCCAGCAACCATCTGACACCGTAATATGTAATCTCAATATTATTGACTATATTCCCCATGCTGTATGTTATATCCCATGACTTACTTGTTTTATACCTGGAAATTTGAATTTCTTATTCACCTTCACCTTTTCCCCACTGTTGTTAATTTCTCAACTACAATATTTAATATTATTTTATATTAATTTCAGGTGTACAGCATAGTGGTTAGACATTTACATAATTTAAGAAGTGATCCTCCTGACTAGTCTAGTACCCACCTAACACTATACATATGAGGTCTGACAATTAAGTTCGTGAACTTGGTGCAACAACGTTGCTAACCTTTTTTGGATATCAGAGGGATTATTCATTATGAATTTGTACCAACTGTACAAACAGTTAACCAAGTTTACCATTTGGAAGTGCTGAAAAGGCTGTGTGAAAAAGTTAGATGACCTGAGCTTTTCCTCAACAATTCATGGCTCTTGCATCACGACAATGCACCAGTTCACATGGCACTGTCCTTGAGGGGGTTTTTAGCCAGTAAACAAATAACTGTATTGGAATACCCTCCCTACTCACCTGATCTGGCCCCCAATGACTTCTTTCTTTACCTGAAGATAAAGAAACTATTGAAAGGAAAATATTTCGATGACATTCAAGGACATCAAGGGTAATACGACAACAGCTCTGATGGCCATTCCAGAAAAAGAGTTCTAAAATTGCTTTGAAGGGTGGACTAGGCACTGGCATTGGTGCATAGCTTCCCAAGGCGGGAGTCTTCGAAGGTGACCATAGAGATATTCAGCTATGATGTATGCAGCACTTTTTCTAGATGAGTTCGTGAGCTTAATTGTCTGATCTTCGTAGTTATTACCATATGATTGACTATATTGCTTATGCTTTGCTTTACATCCCTGTGACTATTTTATAACTCCCAATTTGTACTTAATGCCTTCGCCTTTTGCACTTTGCCCCCCACCCCCTCCCATCCACCGTGTTTCTCTGAAAATAAGACCTAGCCAGACCATCAGCTCTAATGCGTCTTTTGGAGCAAAAATTAATATAAGACCTGGTCTTATTTTAATACAAAATCAGGTCTTATATAATGTAGTATAAGACTGGGTCTTATATTAATTTTTGTTCTAAGAGACACATTAGAGCTGATGGTCTGGCTAGGTCTTATTTTTGGGGAAACGTGGTATCACCCCAATAAATCTAGTTCCCATTTGACACCATACATAGTTATTACTACCAGGGTGTGAAAAATATATACAAGTGGACAGTTTGGTCAACATTGCTCAAGCAATAGTTTGCTGTAATCAGAAGTGTGGACACTGATGGAAACCATTTTGAGCACCTCTTGTAATTGCAGACGTCAAACGTGACTTGTATTCGTCTTTTGTTATCAGTATATATTGAGTATGACAATTTAAATATAATTTTCCTTTCTTAAAATGTATACATGTTTTTGGCATCCTCTTTGTGTGTTATTGACTATGTTCCTTATGTGATACCCTACATCCCCATAACTACTTTGTAACATAAAATTTGTACTTCTCAATGCCTCCCCCTTTTTCACACTGCCCCCAAGCCTTCTCTCATCTGGCAACAGTCAAAATGTTCTCTGTATCTATGAGTTTGTTTCTATTTTGTTTTTTAGATTCCACATATAAGCGAAATCACATTGCATCTGTCTTTCTCTGTCTGATATACTCCACTCAGCACAACACCCTCTAGGTTCCCCATGCTGCCACAGATGGCAAGAACCCTTCCTTGGCAAGCAATATTGCATTGTATATATGTACAACCTCCTCTTTATCCATTCATTCATCACCAGATACCCTCGCTGCCTCCACATCTTGGCCATTGTAAACAATGCTGTAATGGACATATGGAGGCACATGTCCCCTCAAAGTAGTGTTTTGGGTTTCTTCCGATAATTACCCAGAAGTGGGGTTACTGGATCTTTCTTTGTTTCTCATAGCTTTTGTTTTAAAGTCTATTTTGTTGGGTTTAAGTATTACTGCCACAACTTTTGTTTGTTTCCATTTTCATGAAATATCTTTTTCCCATCCCTTTACTTTCAATCTGTCTGTGTCTTTTGATATGAAGTGAGTCGCTTGTAAGCAGCACATGTCAGGGTCTTGTTTCTTATCTATTCAGCATTTACTCCATTTACATTTAAAGTAATTGTTGACTGATATGTAGCTATTGCCATTTTATTATTCATAATTTTGATTTTTTTTCTATCTTAAATAAGTCCCGCTAACATTCCTTGTAATACTGGTTTGGTGGTGAGGAACTCCTTTAGCTTCTTCTTGTTTAGGAAGCTCTTTATCTGTCCTTCAATTCTAAATAATAGCTTTGAGAGGTAATCTTGGTTATAGGTCCTTGCTTTTCATCACTTTGAATATTTTCAATCCTGTCTAGCCTGCAGTGTTTATTTTTAGAAATCAGCTGGCAGTCTTATGGGAGCTCCTTTGTAGGTAGCTAACTGCTTTTCTCTGCTGCTTTTAAGATTCTCTCTTTGTCTTAAACTTTTGGCATTTTAATTATGATGTGTCTTGGTGTGGGCCTGTTTGGGTTCATCTTGTTTGGGACTCTCTGTGCTTTTTGGGCTTGTATGTCTATTTCTTTTGCCATGTTATAAAAGTTTTCAGTCATTATTCCTTCAAATAGGTTTTCAATTCCTTGCTCTCTCCTCCTTCTGGTACCCCTATGATGAGAATGTTGGTGTGCTTGTTATTGTCCCAGACGTCCCTTAAACTATCCTAATTTTTTTGGATTCTTTTTACTTTTTGCTGTTCTGATTGGGTGTTTTTTGTTACCTTATCTTCTAAATCACTGATTCGATCTTCTGCTTCTCTAATCTGTTGATACCCTCTAATGTATCCTTTTCAGTTATTGTAGTCTTTATTTCTGATTATTTTTTATGTTTTCTATCTCCATTTTTATGCTTACAATCTGTTGAAGTTGTCACTGTGATCACTGAGCATCCTTATAACCAGTGTTTGGAACTCTGCGTCTGGTAGATTGCTTGTCTCCATTTTGTTTAGTTCCTTTTCTGGAGCTTTGTTCTGTTCTTTTATTTGGGACATGTTTCTTTGTCTTTCCATTTTGGCTGCCTCCCTGTGTTTGTTTTTATGTAGGGCTGCTATGCCTCCCAGTTTTAGTAGAGTGGCCTTAAGTAGTAGGTGTCCTGTGGGACCTGGTGGTGCAGTCTCCCTGCTCACCAGAGCCAGGTGCCCCAGATGTATCCCTTGTGTGGATTGTGTATGCCCTCCTGTTGCAGTTCAGACTTGATTGCTGTTTGCATGTCAATCAAAGGATTGACCCTCAGGCTGATTGGTTGTAAGGACTGGCTCTGACTACAGCAGAGGAGCTGTTGTGCACAGGTTGACCCTACAGAGCAAGGTTTGCTTTAGCGGGGCTCTGGTGCCTGCCTAGTCTGCCCTATGGGTTTGTTATCCTTGGAGGTGGCCAGGTGATGCTCTGGCCTAGTCAGAAGCTGGCCACTGGGCCTACCAGCCCTGGGTCCTCCTAACCACTGCAGGCCAAGTTCAACTGCAGTCTGTGCCCTGACTCCAGCCACCAGGCATGAACCACAAAGCAATCCAGAGATAGTTGCTGCCCACATTGTGCCTGGATGTGCCCTGAGAGGCCCAGCTATGAAACAAGACTGGCTGTTGCAGTGCAGGGCTTCGGGCTGCTCAGCCAGAGCTACAAGGACACACTGAAGCCAGATCCTCCTTGTTGTTGTTTTTTTTTGTGAACCTTTAAGAGATTTTAGGAAAGTCTGCAGCATGAGCCAAGGCAGGCCGTTTATATGGAAAAGCGAATGAAAGCGGCTTGGGTGTGCTGTAAAGTTATGTGGGGCGTGGTCTCAGGGAATCACTAGGGCGGGGCAGATGAAAGGTGATAGCCAGTTTGGCGGAGACGCAGTTATGACATCTGCCTGCGTCTGCATGAAGGGAGGGGGAGGGCCTAACAGAGAAACAATGGCTTCTGCCAGCTTCTCCGTCCAGGAAAAAGCTGCCGCTCCAGCTCTCAGCCTGATTCTAGACAATTCAGTTCCTCCCTGTATATCTCTGGAACCCTTTGAGCTGCTGCCCCAGCGCTGGAACTCAGAGCGAATGAGTTCAACAGTGAGTAAGTCGGTGTGCAGGCTTTTTAAGTGGAACACCTGGGAGTGCAGCCACCCTCTGTCTCAGCCACAATCTCTCTGGTTTTCGCAGCCAAAAGTTATGGGGACTTCTCTTTCCTGCACTGAAACCCTGGCTTGGGTAGGGGTTGGGACCCCTCGTTCCTCAGGGGGGTATCTCCACAGCCGAGATATATCCCTCCCGATTCTTAATGGTCACATGGGGATGTGGGACCAGCCTATTCCATGTCTCTGCTCCTCCT
The DNA here is from genome assembly GCF_964194185.1 of Rhinolophus hipposideros. NCBI lineage: Eukaryota > Metazoa > Chordata > Mammalia > Chiroptera > Rhinolophidae > Rhinolophus > Rhinolophus hipposideros. The sequence goes on along the minus strand of NC_138049.1, from coordinate 63,628,481 downwards.
CCCAGTCTTGAGGTGGCTTCTAGTTGTGAGGCTTTGATTCAGCTAGACTTCAGGTGATTCTCAATGATGGTTGTTCTGTTGTTTAGTTGTAACTGATGTGGTCCTGAGAGGAGGTGAGCACAGCATTTACCTATTCCACCATCTTGACCAGAAATCAAGCCAATCATTCTTCAGCATCTCTGCAAGGCATGAGATATACAAAATATCACTTGTAAGACGTGAAATGATAACATACAACACTTAGTGACTACTGTGTGCCAAACATTGCCCAAAGCATTTTACATATATTAGGTAATTTAATTATGATTGTATATTGGAAATGTGTAAAGAAGAACTGGGGACGAACTTGAAGGTGGCTGAGTAAATGTCATGAATTTAACATACCCTGTATTCCTCACAGAAATAGTGAATTAAGGACTTTTGAATAATCACTAAGTACCTTCATTGTATTTGGTATGCAGATGATAACATCTCAAAACCAAGGTCCTTATTTCTGAACATCACTGCCTTTTTGTCTGGCATCAAACAAGATACCAATGCATTAGATAACTTGATTAGGTAGACGCCATCGGAAATTAATTTTCAGAGGTTATGATAGTAGCACAAAATACACAATTTTTTTGTTTAGATAAATTCTATGCCAACTTCATTGCTATTATTATGGGATTTATCTAATGATAGAATTATCTCTGCATATCTGTGAAGAAGATATTGTAAATGGGCATTAATTCCTCTAGCAGCCTAGAAATAGGCTGTGTTGTGGAATTATCCATGCTTTCTATTACATAGTATTTGTACTTGAGAGAAGCAATAAAAAAATGGCTAGAAAATGATTTTGTTATCTGTTGTGAGAATTCCACTAGAGATTTTAAGTGAAAAGAAATTGTTTTCATAAAAGATTCCAAAAGAACTTTTTTTTCTTTTTATGACACCCTCCCCTAGATAAGTGAAAAAAATTAGCCTTCTATTTCTTATTTCTGATTAAGTATGGTCATGCAACTTTAGTCTAGCTGGTAAACATTCTTGAACAGTAATTATTATCAATCCTTATTTTTAAAACCATGAACAGTGGCTTCCAACTGTATTTCAATGACCATCATTATTCAGTCAGGTTAACAAGGTTTGGTTGTCAGTGGGCAAGTGGTAGAATAGTACCTCCTCAGCCCCTCATGGTTGAGTGGGGCCATATGACTAGTTCTAGCCAATGAATTATGAGCCAAAACTTGAAATGTGACTTTCAGACTAGAATATTTCATTGTGAAAATCTTCAGAGCTCACTGTTTGCACATGCAGACCCAGGAAAAAGCCCCAAGATTGAAAATCTACCTCAATAAGTAGAAGGCAGGGAAAGACCAAAGAAAGAGGGTGGCCACTCCAGTCCAGTAACAGAGTTTATTAAGGGAAACATACGTAGGAGACATGTCCTGGGCATGTGCAAGACAAATTGGATCTGCACCACTTGGCAGACACCATAGAATTATACAGGTAAGAGCGATGGGGCAATAGAAAGGGATACTAGATGTGAATGCTACCAGGTATGGAAATTATTTTACATGCTTGACCAGGTCAGAACAATAACCTGCTCCAGGAACCAAAATGAACATCAGTTACAATCAGTCTCAAAGGGAGAATCTGTGGAAAGTAAGCTCTGTTCTAGCCTGGATCCACCTCACGGGACAGACGGTGGTCACATAATGAAAGAGTCTGTCCTCCACACTCACCTTCTCTCTGCTAGAGCAACGAGAAATGCTCATATGGTGACTGCGCTGACATCTTGATCCCAGAGTGAGGGCCACATGGCACAGAATGTCATCAACCAACAGTGACTATATAGCATGAGAAAGAAAGAAACTTGTTATGTTAAGCCACAGGGCTAGAGGTTGTTTGATACAGCAACCTTCCTAAGACTATTCTGACTGACACATAAATGTTTTCTGAAAAAGTAAGTTTTCATAGTCAAATGAGTTGAAGATTTCTTTAGTGCACGACTCCCCATCAATGTGCTTTTCACATTGTTACTCTCCAAAAAGGAGATATAGGTGCAATATTTCCAAATTTATTGGTGGTCTGTGGAACTAAATGAAATATGCATGAATGTTAATACTATACCAACTCAGAAATACACTTTTGAGCAGGAGTGTCTGATAGGTCTGTCTACAAGAGATCAGAGCTCAGTGAGCTAGTCTTTCATAATGTATAACACACAGCAAATCAGCAAAGTACTTGACAATAGTAGCGTTTTTCCTCTTAGATCTCTGGGTGTTACTTAGACTTTGCATTGGTCCAGACCCACCTTGACAGCCTTTTGTAAAATCATCCTACTCCCAAGACCAGGGGCACCTCTTAAGTACTGTGACCACACTGCATTAGGTTGAAATAATAAACTTTATATTGAAATAGATTATAATATGCTCCAGGTTTCCATGAAATCACCCCAGGTCTCACAAAGACCTTTTGTCATTTGCCGCTTATTGTCTGTGTGTTGGGGGGCTCTCTGCTTGCCATAGTCCATGAGATCTCCATTGCACACCACTAAATATTAAAGGGGCCAATCACTTCCCTCTCTGAGCAGACTGAGCCAGAGGCATCTTCTAATTCTCATCTACTCTTCAATTTTAGGCACCTGTTACTTTTCCTAGTCACCAAAATATCCACAGGGAAAGCCTTAAATTTTGCATTTGGTTCCCTGAAGTAAATCAAGCCAAGCAATTATGTATCAAAAAGAGTCTTTCCTTTTGGATCCCAAGACATTGGTCTCTGTATATGCAGCAGCAGGATTTTGTGAAGTGTTCAAATAATACCTTACTCACCAAGAGAATTCTTCATTCATCCTTTCATTCAACTGACATTCATTAAGCTATTCCTATGAGCCAAGTACTGTACTAGGCACTAGGAATATAGTTTGTGTGAGTGTGTGTGTGTGTGTGTGTGTGTGTGTGTGACAGAGAGAGAGAGAGAGACAGAGAGACAGAGAGAGAGAGAGAGAGAGAGAGAGAAGATCCCTCTTCTCTAAGAGTTTGTCATTTACCCAAGACACAGACATTACAATTAACCACAACTGCGATGAATATATTGAAGGAAACCTGCAATTGTTTGTGAAGCTGTTACAGGAGGAACTGGCAAAGGAGGCTGAATAGGAATTACAGCCTGAATAGGAATTACCCTGGTGAATGGGGAAGAGGGCCTAGGCAGAGGAAGAGCAGGTGTGAAGGCTCTGAGTTAGGAAGGAGCATGACACGTGAAAGGAGGCTGGCTGGCCTGGAGTGTAGAGAAAGGGAAAAAGAGTTGTGGGGGATGAGGCTGGGATGTATGCAGCAGCAGGTGTGTGTGTGTGTGTGTGTGTGTGTGTGTGTGTCTAAAATAAGATAGCTACATGACCTGAGAACACATAACAAGGCAGTCAGTGTTGAAATTAGCACTCCTGATTTTTTTGCTGCACCGTATTTGCCCACGCCTTCCTGGAATCTATTTATTGTTGGACTTTTGACAAATGATGACTGTGGATCCTTACCTAGATAGTTTATACTTTAATCTGGATTCTTTTGAATCTTACTGAAATGCAAAATTGCATTAATTAGACCTTAATTCTCATTTACAACAGTTCCCAATTTATTCTTATATTATGCAGCTAAGAGCTGGATACAGGAGATTAAGAGCTCCCAACAATGACCATGGTGGGTGGGCGTACCTCTGGGGCCAGCGGCAAATGATAAGGTGGTTGTTAGACTTAGTAGGCTGCAGTTTTCTACTATCTTGGACACGACATTGAATAAAGCAGATAGTATTACTCATCCTGTTAAAACACATTCCAATTTCTTTCCTTTAACATATGCATAATGTTTCAACTCAAAATGGTTTTCTTCCCAGAGTGGTTTTAATACAATCTTTATGTTCTCTGTTTGTCTTCTTGATCTCTTAAAAATTGATGTGATTTATCCATTTTAGTTCCACTTTAATTATATTTTAAATCTACTTCTTCAGTCATCTTTTGTTATATTCTTGAGGACAATCTTTTTGGAATTCATAACCCATCACTGTTGTGATCCACCATCTGTCTCCAAAACAAAAAAGAACCCATTTACATGGTTATTTAGGCTTTGAGGTTTGTGCAATTTTATTATCTGTGATCAAGTCATTTGTATGAGAAAAACAGTTTGTCTTTGACCATTTTCTGATTCTTGCTGAAAATGAAGCTTGGATATAGAAAATCAAAGGTTTTTTCTTTTCACCATTTAAAGGAAATAAAATGGGAAAAAAAGTACACATCTTTCTTTGATGTTCAATTTCTAATTTTGTGAAACTATCACGTGCATTTAGATAAATGATTGGTATTCAAGTCTTTTTTTTCTTGTTAAGAAAATTTAAGATTAAGCAACAATCATTTAAATGATGCGCTTAGAAACATATATCCTAGTTTATTTCTTTTCGTATCTATGTATTGAAATATTAACATTACTTGAAATTAATCCTCTAGGCTCTGAAGTGAGTATGATTATTATTATTATTATTATTATTATTTTATTAGAAATGAAGTACTGAATACTTCTGCTAAGTGAAACATGCATGAGCAAGGTTTCAAAGGCAGTAATGCAAATTGTCGCTTTATCTGATGACAGTACGATATATGCTTGATAAAAGTTTCCATAGCTGTAGAGGAGTTATGCTGACCTATATATGATGCTCTCTGAATTTCTCTTTCACTTAGATACTTTTTTTTTGGGGGGGGGGCATTATTTTTTGAGGACAATAGAAATCACAGCTTTTTTTCTGTACATTAATCTTCCCCCCACCTTTTTTTATTTTTTATTTTTTGACAGATATTATCTTCTTCCAGCATTACTAAGACAAAACTCAAGGTGCTTTTGAACAAACTGGTTGGGTTTAAGCCCTCTCACCGAAGAGGCATTGTCAGATTTGTATTATTTATGCAGTACCCCAAGGTAACGCCAATAAGTACTTTACAAGGAACAGAAATCATCCAACAGTAATGAAATCATGTTTTTCCAGAACAAACAATATAAGGCCCTAGAGGTAATAGGGATAGGAAAGAGTACAGTACAAGCAATACTCTTTTGCATGCTCTGGGGAAAAGCAGCACATGGCATACAGTTATTAGAGCTAGTTAGCTTCATAAAGGAAGTAGATATGCTCGGTTTCTTTGCGGCAGGCAGGAATAGGAGCTTTGGTCATGTGCACACGTTGGGAGGTCTGCAGGGGAGGATAACGTAGGGCATGAGCCTGAAGTTATGAGGGCCTGAATTTGATAGTTCCACATGTCAGAGGAGATGACAGGGCCAGAGAGGAAGACGTGGGGGTGTGGTGAAGCCTGGGGGCTGCAGGAAGGATGAGGAAGAGTTGTAAGCAGGTGCAGAGTCGTGGGGAGGCTGGAAGGTGAAGGGAAGCCAAGGCAGAGTGGGAGAAACATAGTCTGAACAGCAGGAAAGGAAAATGGACTTGGCAGTAACATTTGGCAAAAATTACAGCAGGGAACTGATGAGAAAGAGGCCAATGAGAAGGAGCTTGTGTAAATCAAGGCAGGATGTGATGAGTGTCTTGGCAGCGGAGAGAAAGAAAAAAAGAACAGATTTTAGGGAAAAAAAGATTTTAAGTAAAGCTAGATTGAGGATATAGAGATAAAGAGAACATGAACCCTGGAGCCAAGTTTAATCTCTTTTCATAGTCACCTTCCCGCTCACCATTCTCATGTTAATTAGCTCCTACTTTGTCAAAAATCTTCCCTTGACCTTCAATCACATTGTTTTCTTCTTTTCCACATCTATCTCTCTGTCATCCCTTTTCACATGGCTTTAGTCTCTCTTTCTGATGCCTCTAATTATATATCTCCAACCTGAACAGATCCCCAGAGCTTTAATGTCACATTTCTGCTCTTGGGTATTTCCTCATCAATGAATGCACTGCTATCATCTCAGAGTATATAAAACTCCGACTTTCTTTATATGCGTATATTTTTAAAGTACCTCTTCTGTGGTATCATTATCCTCCAGTCATCTAGGCTCAAAACCTCACCTCTACATATCCAAATAGTCAGCAAGGCCAGCAAATGTCTCCCCCAAATCTGTTCTTTCTTTCCATCCCAATTCAGGCTCACCTTTCCTTTGCCCTCCTAGGGGTATCTCTGTGAGCTGCCTCTGGCCATTCAGTGCCCTTCAGACAGATTTTCTATTAAAACACTGCTCCCATTTCCTATGTAAAGAATTTTACTGTACTTAGCTTTTATTCAAGTGCTTCCACTATTTGGTCCAAACCCAACTTGAACTTTGTTATCCCTCCTATGTGTATATCTTTAGCTTCAACAAAATCAGTCCCTCAACTCTCCCTCAAGTAGGTCATGTACCCAAAGGTATGACCTTTGCTCTTATTTTTCTTCAAGTGGGAAATCTCATTTTCTTTCTCTCACCATCCTTCATTTTCACTTCCCTTTAATCTAAATCTTCTCTTTTACCACTGTACAGGTTAACCTATGATAATAAGGAGACCAAAGCATTCAATAACTCAAATAAGACAGAGATTTACTTTCCTCTCATGTAATAGCCTAGAGGTAGGCAGGCAGTCTGGAATGGCTAGGCCTCTGTTTATGAGATGATTCAGAAGGCTTCTATCTTGTTGCTATACTCGTTCACATGATGAGAGCTTCGTAAGGGCAAAAGGCACAGGTCCATGTTCCAGACTACAGTAAAAGTAAGAGAGAAAGTTGAAGTGAGCAGCTACATTTGGATTTCGCAAATCATTTACCATTCTCATCTCATTGGGCAGTACTTAGTCACAGGACCACACTTAGCTACAAGGGAGGTTGGGAAATGTAGTTTCTGTCTAGGAGTCCCATCCAGGCTATTAGGTTGGTGCAAAAGTAATTGCAGTTTAAAGGTTAATAATTGCATAAACCGCAATTACTTTTGCACTCACCTAATAAAATTCAGAATCCTATTACTAAAAAGAAGGGGGGAATTCAGGGTTGGTAGTGCAGAGAGTGTTAGGGAGCTGGGGGGAGGAAGTAGCACCCTATATAACAACCACCAACTCCATGAGAATCTCGGATCTCTACTGACTCTTCTGTACTGATCTACTTGCTATACGAATTTATGCTCCTTTCTTTACTTTTTCTTTTACATTTTTTCTTAATTCTCTACCTAAAATATAAACTCCTTGAGGACTCCAACAGCATGATATAATCTATGTGTCCTGTGTACCTAGTACAGTACCTGATATATACTGGGCATATTAAAAGGATCATTCTTGCAAATTCTGGTGATGATGCCTTTTGGATCTGTATATGATTGGAATGTGTGTCTCAAGTTGAGAGAGAAGAATCTATTCTGGACAGTACATTAAGACTTTTTGGTGGAAAGAATGTAAAAAACTCCAAGAGTGGACATGCTGCTGTTCTCTTGAGGTGATTACTCTCATATAATGAGGCTTAAAATGGGAAATGGTGGGATCCAATATGGTGTATATGTTTCTCAATTTCCTTTTGCTCATGGGGAAAGTTTTCCTACACATTTAGAAAGTGCAAGCATAATACATTCTTCTGGCTGCCATGTCCAAGCCATGGGCTGCCTAGGGCACTCTGTTCAGTGGTTGACTTCACAAAATAAAAGTAACTCCTTCTCTCCTTTGTACCGAACCAGTGGCAGCACCAAGGGGAAGACTAGTTTGTGTGTGTGTATGTGTGGGGAGGGCAATGGGACCTTCATAAGCTTCACCAGCTCCACCAATTCTCTGATAGAAATAATAGAAGATTCCCCAGTGCTACGCAAATATAGCACTACTTAACCATCCCCTCCACCCCGTACTAAAATGCTGCCCCTAATTCCTGCTTTTACAGAAACTCTAGAGCTATTATGCCCAGATAGGCAAGGTATTAGAGCCTGCCCAGGTGCAATAGATGGGAAGATAGCAGGGAAGAGAACGATCTGATTGTATGGCACATACTTGGTACACATGTGAAATCTTTTACCTGAAAGTGCTTCAGATCATTCAGATAACCTTCTTAATGTCTTGTGAGATGTCCTCAAGGATAATGATAATCAGCAGACCTGAGGAGTTTATGTCCAGGCTTATGCTCTCAAAGAACCCTTCTAACATCTGTGTGAGGTCACTATCTGCCTCCTCTTAAAGATGAGGAAACTAAAACTTACAGGAGACTAAAGAATTTACCCAATATTATGTGTAGTTTAGTGATAGATTTCAACTCTGTTTTTTTTTTATCTCAAGTCCAGCTCCCTTCCCACACACCACCAATTTATGAGAATGCTACATTTAAGATGGCAATAAGATAAGTAGAAATTCTGAACAGAAATAGGAGTGATGTTGTAAAAAAGAGCAAGGAAGAATTTAATAGGCAAACACATGGAACCCAATGAGATCATGCAGCCAACTGTACTCTTAGCTGAGAAATTGGGTGAGACCTAACAGAAGCCATATTGTAGTATTTTCATGCAAATGGAGTAAAAATACCCCATTACTGTGTTTCCCCGAAAATAAAACCTAGCCGGATAATCAGCTCTAATGTGTCTTTCTTATTTTCTAGGGGAAAGGCTAGGTCTTATTTTCGGGGAAACACGGTACTTCAGAAGGCTATAGGGTCATGGCTCTACATGCTATATTGTTATTGACAAAAATTTCAGGCCAATATATGATTCTGTGAGCAATCTGAAAAGCTAAAATGAGCAGTGCAAGATGGTCTGAGAGCAGGGCAAGGGTTGGAGGGTTTCAGAAAAAAGGAAGAAGGGATTACAGGTGAATGGTCAGGGAGTGGTCACCCTGTTGGTAAGGGACTAGATTGGGATACAAAGTCCTAGAGAGAAAAGCCAGGGTGTGTGTGGAAGGAATCATGTAAACGCAAGGAAATGACCTCTCAACAAGGGCAATGGAACCTAGGAGCATGGGAAAATAACTTACTACAGATGGCCAAGAAACCATTTACATCATTAATAAGCACTACCACATTGAATGAAATTGGCAAAACCTGCTCTAAGCTCATTTCTTAAAGAAGGAAAAGAATTGTGAGGTACAGAGATAATTGCTTAATAATTTAAAGGCTTCTAGCAAAATTGAGGGGTCAGAAGAGGCTGAGTGACAAAAAAAGTCTTTGAAGTGGCAATTTTTATACAAGGGACCATGCGTTCAAGTGGTGCTAATTTCACCCAGGAGCACAACTGGATCCCATTTCTTCTGCTGTATCAGTGGGAACTCACAAAGCCTTCCACTGCGGGATTAGGAATAACCAAAAATATGCTTCAGTTTTTCACTAGGAAAAAGAAAAAGTGTCTTCTCCTAGTTTTTCACTAGGAAAAAAAATTAAAGTGTTTATTAACTTACTGATATAATTCTATAATAATATCAGAAATCTGTCACAGAGATTTTCTTTCTAGAGATATTCTCCTATAATATTGGAAGAGGGACAACCATTATAATTTTGGAGGGCAAATTTGATAGGATCAACTGCTTTTTGTCTTGTTTTAGCAATGAAGATGGTATGGTAGTATCAACAATATATTGCCTATGCCTCATTTTACAGGATGCTGTACCTGAGACTGGCCCCTCTATATTCTTTGACAGAATTGGGAATACAAGTCTGAAATTTCTTTTAGAGGTGGAGATATGAGTTCAACTTTAAGAGAAAATTGCCCCTGTTTGTATTGGGAAAACATCTGTTAGTTTAGTGCAAAAGTAATTGCGGTTTAAAAGGTTAAAAATAATTGCAAAAACCGCAATTACTTTTGCACCAACCTAATATTTTGGCTTTATGATCAAGGAAGATGAAGCCAAAAACATTTTTTTTTAATGGTAAAAGTTGGGAGGATGAGTCCCATAGCACAGTCCCATTTGTCCCTTTGAGAGGTGTCATATCCCAGCAGAAGCTGCTCTGAGTCTGGGGGTGAGAGGAAGACCCGAGGAGTCCGGGTCTCAGATTGGGTGAAGAAGAAAGGTCAAATTGGCCCTAAGTCATGATCTAAGAACAGAGACACCAATGAGAGATGCTGTAGGGGCGTAATCTAGGGAACTTGGCCAGAGTCCAGTTTACATTAATGTTTAAGTTTGCAATATTTTAATTACCTTTTGTGACTCCTAAACCTGCAGTAAGATTTGGTGAAACATGATTACCTGGTCTTAGCTGTGCTTTGGAGAAGTGAAAGATATGTGGGATCTGTGCCCACACTTGGGAGAAGTAGTGAGAGGAAGGAAACAGTGGGGTGAGCAGACACCGGAGCTGGTGAGGGGTCTAGAGGGGGTTGGTAGAGCCAAGACAGGTTTGTGGACCATTCAAACATTCCTTGTGGGTTCTAGAAATGATCAGTGAGGGAAGCCTTGTTAGGGCTAGACTCCTGTGGTCACGTGGACTGGAAGCTAGAGCCATCACTATCCTTAAAAGAGGTGCCATCATTGAAATGCAGAGAGATAAAAAGACAGCTGTATTAAGATGTTTACAAAAAAATGCAAAAAACTTGTCCCCTCTGTAAAAATTTTACATATATCAGTTCCAATCATCAACTAAATAAATATTAATAATTCTTTGTTTTTTCTGATTGGTTCACATAATGTCTTGAGACAGCTCACCTTCCATCTTTTTTCCCTTATTCTTCTCTGTCTAGAACAAGAGGCCCTCATGCAGGCATTGGCTGGAATCAGACTATTATTTCTTTCTCTGCAGGCTGGAGCATATTCCCCTGGAACTGGTGAGTTTCCCTTCGATCAAACCAGGCATTTGAGACCTCTGAAGCCAGGTTCCTCCTTCACACTAACTCGTAAACCAATATAATCCCTTATGTCTCCTCTGCCATTTTTTCAATGTTCTAGAGAGCAATCAGAGACTTATAATCCAGGGAAGGTAATACAGGAATGTGTTATAACTTCAAGGACTCAACGCTCATTTAGAAGTCATATTCCTTTTGGGTGACCTGGGTAAACATTATAAAAGATAAAGCTTCCTTGGTGAGCCAATTCTTGGAAAATTTTATTGGACAGATAGTATCTTCCATGCAATATTCTAGTTCAAGGGCAACTCAAGAAAGGAAAATCTAAAAGAATTGTTAGCCAAATGTCACTGTATTTTGCCTTGGCCTCCCAGCTTATCAGGCCATTTACCAAAAGGGACTGGATAAGGAAGGCTGCCTGACGCTACCTAAGTGAGGAGCTTAGTTCTCTGTGATAATCTGTGGTTTATCATCACAGATGGATGGGTTCTTCGCTGTACTTCAAAGAAACGTATTACCTAAATTTTACCCACCAGTGGACTAAAAATCTAGAAAAGAAGAAAGTCATTTTAAACTAATTAGTTGAGATCAGCTGAAAGAAGATGAGGACAGGAAAGTTATTATGCAAATATCAGGTAATCCATTAAATTTAAGGTTAAAAAATCTTATATTGGAGAAGAAAGAGGCAGTTCCAGAGGTTTTTCTTTTTAACAAAAATTTACTTCCTATGTTTTTCTGCTGCTGCTTTTAGCATTTCCTGTTCTGTTTCAGTAGTAGAAAATAATAGGCTTCTGAAACCTTATTAACATTTGTCAAGAGAAATAATATGAGATTTGAGATTAGAGAGATATAGAAATAAGTTTCTTCAGAAACTTATTTTTCCACCTGTGGGTAAACTTCTATCTCATTTTTTTCTTGTTATTCTGGAAGCTCTTATCAGGATATAGCTTGGGATTGCTTATTCTGTATCATCTTTTCTGCGTTGAGATTTTTCTTTCAACCTGTAGATTCAATTCTATCAATTATTCCAGAAAAGTTTTCTTCTGTGTTGTGGAATACTTTTCTCTATTTCATATGTTCTGTATTATTCTTCAGAAATTCCTTTCATATGGATGTCAAGTCTCCTCAGTTTGGGTCTTATGTCTACCAACCTCTGTCAAATCACATTACCTGCTTTTCACATAGCCACTCCCAACTGCCTGACATATAGCTAAATCTTGCTCTTTTAATCATAACATCCTTAGATGGTCCTTTTTGGGCAGTGACAGTTATTTTTAGCTCATCTGTATTTTGCCACAAATCTGAGGAAGTACATGTTATCTCTCAATGCCCTTATTTATTTTGACCCCAATATAATAGTTGGCAGATATTTTATAGTACGTGATTTGGGGTTGTTGCCGTCTCCTTGTTGTAGCCTTCTTGTTATTCTGGGTAAGTTTTGAAAGAAACAAATTTCATCTTTAGCTGAAAGTATCAGAGTTGTTTATAATAGTTGTTATATAATCCTGGTACAAAGATGATGTGATTGGAAATGATAATTTTCTCCTTGATGCTTGCCGTCATGTCCTTACTTTGTATGGAAGTCATGTGATGGGGTGACTGGGGAGATGACCTCAGTTTCAGGGCATGGCACATCCCTGAGTATGAAATTGGTTCAAGATTAGGCATGTGACAGTGAGATGTGAAATGAAGTTTGCAAAGATTCTGGGAAATATCTTCTCCATCTTAAGAAAGAATGCCGGAAAGGACAGCCCACATGTATGTGAAGCCCAGAATGATTCAGCCTCCTTGATTTCATCTTAAAGATGAGGCTAACATATGGTATATTCAGAGACATAAAAACCTAAGGGCAAAGAAACTGGATCCACTAAATTATGCTAACTCGCAAGTTGCCTTACCTTTGGACTTCTTATTTGAGCCAATGCCGATATATTTTCTTATTGTTTAAACATGCTGAGTTTCCTGGCACTTCCAGATTAAAACCATCCTAACCAAAAAATACGGCAATATGGTTCTTTTCTACTGCAACTGGGCCTACCCTGTGTGACTGGTGTTCCACCTCAATATGAAGCTCACCTAGAAATATGACAAAGCAGAACAGGTAATGACAGAACAGTGGCAACAAATGCCGAGGACCATGGTATATGCTCTGAAATGTCCCAGCGAAATTTTAAAATTTATTTTCATTGTAACAATTATGAGCAAAGTAATCATAGATCAAAGGCATCATTGGCTACATCTTTGTGATTTTTAGTCATAGTTGTGATTTACAACCTATGAAAAGTAATACTGAATATACATGTATTTCTTGTTCTCCTTCTGGAAATGTTTGATGGAAGTAATGGTGTCAATAGAGATATTTGGGAACTGTAGAATAATTGAAGAGTGATAGAATGGACCACATATGACTAGAACAGGGTCTTTTTTCCAAGTCATTCCCTTCCATTATAGCTAATTTTACATTGGGGGTAATTTTGTTTAAAAAATAAAATTAATCTGAAATAAAAGTGATTTTTCCATGATAAAAAGGGGAAATCTCTTTTGTAATTCCACCTCTGAATTTTTAAATCAACTTGCTATATTTTTCATATTGAATTATTAATTCTTTTGTTCAATAGACATCTATTGAGCACTATTTGTTTGTTACATAGCCAGACACCAGGGTTTCCAGGGGAGTAGGGATAAGAAAACATGGGGATGATTAAGGAGATTTTCAGTCTTTGAAGAGCTCCCAGACTGTGGAGGAAAAGATTTGAAGAAACAATCCTTCCCAAGGTAGTTAAGAGCAATAACATAGTTAAAAACCCAAAGGTGAAAATGGTAGCTAATCTAACAACTAATTTATGCTAATGTGTTAATACTGTACCTTATTCATTCTTCCAAAGATATCTTTTTTTTTTTTTTTGTAAGAAGAACTTCTTGGACACCATGTTTTAGTTCTTAGAAGAAAAAAAAAAGGATAATGAATAACAAAGAGGAATTTTGAAGAAAATAGTCCTCAAGTAATAGGATTCAGGGAGCCACTTCCTCTGTCCAAGTATACTAAAAATTAGACAAGGACATTTGCATTTATTTTTAGCAAATGGAAATAACAGTGAGTTTGAACTAGCATTTACAATGTCACACATAAACTGAGGTTTCCCATTGCAAAACTCTTCTCAACCCTTAAATAAATTTGGAGGTTACATTCATTTTTTCAAGTTATTCAAATGCTAATCATTAAATAAAAGCGGCAGTGTAGTATTCAAACACCAAAGACTAAAAGTGTTAATTCTGCTTCAAAAGATGCCTGACTTGTATTCAGGAAATAGCTTAGAATATCTAGTTGACATTTATGCACGTGGTTTGGAACTCTCTTTGACAGGTCAGAATATATCTTCAAACTCTATTATCATAAACACAAGTGACTGTTGGAATGGAATTTACAGGGCAAGGATTATTATATGTCTAGCTTTGGGATTATTTTTATTTTAGAAACTAGCACGGCTTTCCCTCCCACGATTAGCAATGGACGTTAAGCAATAGTGTTCAGGAGAGGCATTAGCCTATTTCTTGGTAACATCTTATAACGGTAACTGGCATTCAGGGTAATTGATACATCAATAAGTGATTTCTGGGAATTTTACCCTGGAGAAATAGTTAGAGCCATACGTCACAATGTCAAGCCTTTTAGATGATGATTGTATGCTGTTACACAGTTTTCCATCCTAGTTCCAGATTTTTCTATTGAAAATGGAAACTCGCAAATGGAATATAGAAATAAAGCTCAGGATTGCCCAAGAATGTTTTTGTGAGAGTACTGAATTTGCTTTCTTTGTGGCTGAGCTCACAGGCTTGCATTATTCCTCGCTTCTGTAAAACTAGGTGTAAGTGGAGAGGAAGCTCCAGTTTAGGGACTCAAGGTCCCTGCCAGAGGCCATATTTTCCAGTCTCTTCTAGTAAATGTGATTTTCAAATGCTTAATAATTTCTAGGCTTATCCAAAACCAACTCCAATCACAAAACCACACAGGATATCCGTTAAATGTAGGCCCTTCCCCACCTAAGGTGAGCTGACACAGCTGTTTCCATCCTACCAGTAACTCTCAAGAGATCATTAATGAAGGTGGTCCCCTAACAAGGCTTCATATGGAACACTCTTGTGTAACTTTCAGCTCTACTGCTCCCCAACTTCCTAGCCCTAGCCCCAAAACTCTTCAGAGGCACATGGAATTGAGATGATTTATTTCCCCTCCAAAACTTGAGTCAGACTGTCTCTGGGAATCTCCTTGTTCTGCTAAGGACTGACCCCCTCAGACTACCTGTGACCACAGGGAACCTAATTTCACCAACAGATGCCCACATCCCCACTCCTCATCAGCCTTTTGATATAAAGACCAAAGGAAACCTGAAGTTTTTCTGAAAGACTCGGGAATACGAACAAAGGAGCCCCTCCATCCCGCCAGTTCGGCTGAGCCTGTGTCCAGAAAGCCAACCACATTTTCTGCTCTACATGGGAATCATTACAGGTCTCACTTTCAATTTGAGCAAAGGCTTGGGAGTAGTAAAGGAATAAACTGTTGAGCTGGAAGAGCCACAAATATCACTGTTGACAGTTCATGCAAACTTGTAGAATATCCGCCACAGGCAGGACACCCAGGCAGGCAGCCTGGTCCCACACTGCCCTCTTCTTACGCTCCCAGTACCCTGGTCTGATACCCCCAGGCTTTGGATGCTTCAAAGGACACACAACTGACTATCAGAACTTTATGAACGCTATGCCTTTGCTTCCAGAAAAATCTCCCTTCTCTTGTTTCTTCCTGGCCAAACTACTCTGTGCTAATATTGCATTCTCCTTAGTGAAGGCTACTCTGCCCCACCTCCCCTGTAGTACTTTTGCCAAGGTTACCACACAGATGGTTTTCTAAGAAACCGTTCTTCATTACCTGTAAAGCTTTGCCTGAGAACATTATCAGCTGAACCAGACCCTGCCTTCTAGGCAGTGTCCCTGTAAAATATTTCTATCAGTTAGATAGGAGGATAAGCTTTGTCTCTTATGATGATGAGTGGGTATGTTTCCTAATTCTAAGTGTTATGTTCCCTTCTTTGCCTTTACTGTCAGGAAATGTAAAGCTAGGTTTTATATCCCTTCTCAGTAATGGTTGGGGTTTTAATACCTGCTTTGCTCCTCATAACCTATTCATTCTCTATTTTTATTTCCATTGTTAATTCTTTGTATTTATCATTTTTGTGAACAAACTCAAATTATATTTATAAATAGGGCATAAACAAAGACAAGACCGAAGTGTTACATTAAATGATTCTTGGAGAAATTATTTCTGCGAATGGAATATAGGGATTAGGTCCAAGTGGATAGCCTCCCCAGAACTGAACTTAACTTAGCCCACTAATGGAGCACTGAGTGCCTGGGAAAGAAAACGGGTATCTCCGAAAGTATCACCCTTACAAAACCATCCCTTTAACTGGTTTTTGGATAAAAGCTAAATATCAGGTGATTTAAATGAAGGTATTAGTAGCTTCAGCAAATTGAGTGCAAGAGAACGTGGATCTATAACTTTGGGCCAAAATGGGGAGAAGACACCTAATTTGGGAAACTGTGTCTGAGCCAAGTGATTTAATAGAGTGGGTCCACACTGCAGCATCCCCGGATAAACTTTTACTCTGTGGGGAGAGAGGCTTATGCTGCAAAATTCTTCTTGCCTTAAATTCAGCAGCAGATGCCCCATTGAGTGGGAGTCATAGGGGTAGGTTGAGATGAGGAAAGGAAGATTCAGTGAGTTCCACGCTGGAGAGAGAAGACAAAGGGAACGGAAGTAAGACTTCCGTTTAGTCAGACGTTTAGTCAGGTTTGGACACATAGACTCCATGCTCATGCTTTCGTTGCTGAGATTTTTAATGACCAGTATCTACATGCAGTCCAGCCTAATCCCTCTCAGTCTGTCCCTGCATCACCATTTTTAGCAGGAGGTACCTCTGAGACTGAAGGAAACCAAAAGCAGGTGAACCCCAGGGCCCACTGTCCTCATGAAGCCCCCGCCGTCACACCACCCCGTTCTGTTCACTACTACCTCATTCCTACCAGACACCTCCAAATCCCCTGTGAGGAGAACCTGGGGAAGGGAGAGATGTGGATCTAGGGATTCCTTTTCTCTTTCAGGGCTGCACTATCGAAGGGAGGCAGAGAAAGGAGAGGCAAGCCTCGTTCCTAGTAGTGCTTTAAAATTAGGCATAAATTCTTCAAGTTGCAGTAATCTTCTGAGGATGCCAAATACTTAGCAGAAAAGTAGGCAAAACGATTTTATTTTTCTTAATACCATTCCTGGGCCAAACAGTGTCAAAAGAAACAATCTTAAAGTGGGGGACTACCAGCCACGAATGTCACTTTCTGTATATGGAACTATCATTCCCCTGACACCACCAGTGACAGAAACTGCCAGCTTCCTCACCCCTCAATTTCCGCTTCAAGTTCTTGTCTCCAAAGGCGACTCCAACACTCACCATCTGCCCGTTTCTAATCCTGGAGGGGTGCTCCCACTGGACATCTTGCCAGAAAAGGTGATTGTTTTAAACCCCATTTCTGGTGGAGATGGTGGCAATGATGGATTCCATTTCTAATTTATCTACCTTTCCTCTGTCTGTGTGTCAGTCAGTCTCTACCACCAATTGTATCTTCTCTGTGTCTCTGGAAGCGACCCTTTCCCTGATAGCTACTGAGTTTCTCATCAAAGGACAAGCAAAACATTTTCATCTGCTACAGAGGGCACCTGGAAATCTCATGTGTTCTTTCCCCACCCTTTCTTTCTCAAGATCCATGAATATTGAAATGAATTATTTCCCAAATCAGCCCAGGTAGAAAACTTTATAAAGTATTTATTATCTCGATAGTGATGCATAGTTCATGGGTCAACTTTTATCATTAATCTCACCATTGTTTGTTTCTTTAAAAAAGTTTCCTTCAATATCTGAAATTAGAGATATTTCCAAATTAAATGTTTACATAGTTAATTTCCTTCAATTCGCTTTCATGTTTATTTAGGATAAAAGAAAACATAGCATCTTGAAAATGCACCATCTACTTAATTGTATATCCAGAAGGCAACCCTCTGTCCTCTTCCCTATTAAACTCAACCAAAGAAAAGAACTTAAGGTGAGAGATTAGATAAGAGAAACAAGTCCTAATCACATAAAAGGTAGATTAGAGATCACCCTCAAGTTGAATATTTATTGCCAACTCTCTGTTGTCCACCCAGGTGTTTTTTTCTGGATTGCATCTTGACATTTTTGCCCCAAATGAATGCAAATAGTAACAACGAGGCATCTACATAGTGATGCTCAAAAATGTCACTGTGGCTTGGTCTGTAAAGCAAAATATAGATATGGAAGAAAGACAAAATTTACATTTATTCTTTGAACCATGGTGCATTTCATCAGAGGCTTTAGGATGAGTCTCAGGGTCTTCTTCCGTTGGTCTATTTGTTTTGCCCTGAGACTGTCTAGGAAGTACAATAGATTTCAATGATGAGAACTACTCTGGTTTAACATATTGATGTCAGTGGAGCTTACTTCAGATATTAAATATAACTGAAGTGTAAAAATACCTGACAGGAAGGAAAGAAATAAACATCTAATCCTTAAGTATATGTTTGTAGTGTGCCTCTGACAATATGACAGATGATTAGACAAGCTTGATTTCTTTCCTAATATTGAAAAACATTTCCCCCCAACCACTAGTATGATTTTCTTTTTCGTATAAACTTTTCCACAGTTATAGCATATAATACTATGATTAAAAACACAGAATGACATTTTGAAGGACTCAAAAATCTGCTGTCCTCAAGTTGTTGCACTGGGCATGACAAAACATGAGATTCATTTATTGCATATTCCGTTTTGATGAAGATCCTTCTGGTTCTAAAGCAATACTATTAGCACACATCGTGTCACTGGCAGGAAACATTCATGGAATACTGTGTCAGATAGAGTAATATCAGGTTTTGGGTAAATATGGACTGTATATGTGTTTTCACTTATTTAGGGGAGGTTCAAAATCTTTCAATTTGTTAAAGAAATAACTTCTCAGTTCCCTTTTTATAATCATCTGGGGTTGGTAATTGATCTGGCAATCATCTGAGGTTGTTCAATTTCATGGAAAAGTCAGGCATAGTCTGGTCATGTACGTATTTGACATTGGCTATGGAATGGGAGAGGTGGTTGATGCATAGGAAGGAAGACGAAAACTTGCCTCCTATAGTGGAATGTCCATATTCACTACTGCCAATTCTGTATATGATGCCCACTAATGTCTTGTTAGTGAAAAACATGCATATAAAATCATCGACTTGATATAAGGATGAAGTCCACATGTTCTGCCGTGAATACAAATAACCAGTGAGAATTATTATCTTTCACTAATTCTAGGACATTCATCAGTTAGTTTTCTTAGAAAATGTTAAGAATATTACATGAAATGAATATATGAATTGTAAGGTACATATTCTTATTTCAGAAATGTTAAACTGTGAAAAAATGTTTTTTAGAATTCAAAAAATATATTATAGATTCAATTACTGACATTGTGTTAAATGATAAAGGAATATAAGAAACAAAATCCATTTGAATAGATTATACATAAACAATGACTCAATTAGAAAAACAAAGACTCATCTTGTTGTTATACCAAAAAATAAGTTATACAGGTTATAATCACTGAAACTCTGATTAATGTAGAAAATGAAAATAATTTGAGGAGTGATTGGAGAAAAAAGAGATAAGAGAAGGTATTTATATTTGAAAAGGTAAATCAAGAAAAACCAAAGTAGTGGAGTATTTTTATCTGTTTACATATTCCTTGACTTTGAAATTTAGAGCTCTTTGACAAAGCTTTAGAGAAAACATTCCCCTTAATCTCCCACATTTATATCGGGGAGAAAGACTTAGCTCCTCAAAGTCACGCAGTGAGTCTAATAAGACATTCTGTAAAATAATTTTAGTCTCCAGAAATCGTTAATGCAAGGAAAATAAGATTTAAAGGGAATATATTGAATAATAAAAACTCATTTCTTCTCTCTCTCTCTCTCTCTCTCTCTCTCTCTCTCTCTCTCTCTCTCTTTCTCTCTCTTTTCTCTCTCTCTCTCTTTCTGAAAACTGATTAATTTTCAGGGCTTTCTGATGGTTCATAATAACTATACTTCTACATATGTTCCTTGGGATTATGCCATCTGGGAAACTCACATATGTTCTTGGGATACTGTATCTCAGCTAGAGTCTAAAGTATTTCTGTTTGTCTATAACCCACATTTTAAAGTTATAATTGCTAAACTATTCAGCACATTGCCTAATGGTTTTGAAAATACACTTGGCAAGACAAACAGGTGGCTGGGTGGTGTTGGGAACAATAATGCTGCCAAATTAGCTCCTTTTAAACTTAAAAAAAAACACACAACAAACCAAAGGCAGTGAAATTTCAGTGTTTAGTGTTAGAAGACACTTTTGAATTCTAGTTTACTCCAATAGCGTCAGATAAACTGTCAACCTCTAGAGCTGGGCTCTGGGCTGTGATATTTGTAGAGAGCTGCCCAGATAACTTTTGACAAATGAATGCAGTTATGTACCCATCATCAAAATCATGACACAGGCTATTTTTATAACCCCCCAAAGTTTCCTTGTGCTCCTTTGCAGTCAGTTCCCTACCATCTCCCCTGGCTCCAGAACCACTGGTCTGCTTTCCATAGAACTGATCGGTGAAACCACCTGAGCCAGGAGGTTTTTAACTATAAATTCAAGTTGTTTAAATAGATATAGAGCTATCCAAGTTTGATATATCTTCTTAAATGAACTTTGGTAGTTTATGTCTTTCAAGGAATTTGTTCGTTTCATTTAAGTGTTTGAATTCATGGACACAAGATTTATTTTATAACATTATTCTTTTCATGTTTATATAATTTTTACTGAATAATCCCCATTTTATTCCTGACATAGGCAATTCCTGTCTCTCTCTTCCCTCCTCCCCCAATAATTCTGACTAGAAGATTAGCAATTTTACTTATTTTTTCAAAGACCCATTTTTTAGGTTCACTGATTTTCTATCTACTTCTCAGTTTTCTATCTCACTGATAATTTTTCCTCTTATTTTCATTATTTCCTTTCTTCTGTTTACTCTGGGCTTACTTTGTTCTTTTTATTCTAGTTTAGGTGGAAATGTATTGCATTCATTTTGGTTTAAGCACTTTTTAGCTACATCCCACATATTTTGATGTTGTATTTTATTTTCATTTACTGAATTGCCCTTGTGATTTCTTCTTTGGCCTGAGGGTTATTTAGAAATATTTCACATATTTGGGGTGTTTCTAAGGTATTTTCTACTATTGATTTCTGGTTTAATTACATTATGGTCCAAAAATATAACTACTGATCTACTATGACTTACGTACTTTTAAGTTTATTGAAACTTGCTTTATCTCCCAAAATATATTCCATGATGGTGACTGTTCATATACACTTAAAAATAATATGGAACCTTCTATTGTCGGGTTGAATAGAAATCCTTACAAAAATATTGATAAATCAAATCCAGCAATATATAAAAAGGATAATACTGGGGGTGCCAAAAAATGTATACACATGACTTGTATTTGTCTTTTGTTATCGGTATATATTGAGTATTACAATTTTACTATAGATTTTCCTTTCTTAAAATGTGTATACATTTTTTGGCACCTTCTGTATATCATGAGAAAGTGGGGTTGATCCCAGGAATACAAAGTTGGTTTAACATTCAAAATCAATTGATAGGTCATGTTGGTTGATAGTGTTGGTAAAGTCTTCTATATTTTTAAATGGTCTTCTATCTACCTGTTCTATCAATTACTCAGAGAGGAGTGTTGAAATGTCCAACCTTATTTGTAGATTTTTCTATTTTTCTTTTCTGTTTTATAAGTTTTGGCTTACATATTTTGAAGCCCTGTCATTAGGTTCATACACAGTTAGGATTATTATGTTCTCTTGATGAATTGACACCTCTATGACTATGAAATGTCTTTATCTCTGTATATTCTTTTTTTCTGAAACCCAATTTGTATGACCTCAATATCCTCACTCCTACTTTTCTTTGATTCGTGTTTGCCTTACATGTCTTTTCTTCCTCTCAGATTGACTCTATCTATGTCTTTCAGTTGATTTCTTATACAAATTTAATTCTTTAGTTGTTGCTTTAGGGTTTACAATGTGCATTTTTAACTTATAACCTGTATTCATATAATGTTATATCATTCACATATAACGTAAGAACCTTACAACAGTATACTTTCACGTTCTTTATGTTTTTGTCATCATATATTTTACCTCTATATATATGTTATAAACTTCAAAATACATTGTTATTTTTTTTTTACTTTAAACAACCAATTATCTAGTAAAGAGATACCCACATAAAAATAAAGTATATTTACCCATATACTATTTACCATTCTTCTGTGTAGATCCATCTTGTTTCATTTTACTTCTGCCTAAAGAACTTCCTTTATCAGTTTTTTGTAATGCACATTTGGTTTTAATGAATTGCCTCAGATTTTTTTCTGAAAAAGTCTTTATTTTGCTTTCACTTTTGAAAGATATTTTCTGTGATATGAAATTCTCAGTTGACAGGTTTTTTCTTCAATACTTCAGATATGTTGTTCCATTGTCTCCTAGTTTAATTAGCTCCTAATGACATCTGTTGTCTTTCTTAATTTTGTTCTTCTGTACATAGCATGTCTTCTGTTTGAATTTAAGACTTTAACACTAATGCTTATCAATTTGCTTATGATGTGACTTAGTGTGGTTTTCTGTGTATTTTTTCTACCTTAGGTTTATTGTCTTTTTGATCTTTGAGTTTACTGTTTTCAAGAAATTTGGAAAATTTTCAGCCATTGTTGCTTCAAATATTTTTTTAACCACATATTCCCCCCCACCTTTTTTTGTGACTTTAATTATATGTGTGAGTGACTGCTTGCTACTGTCCTGTAGGTCATTTTTTTTTAATTCTTTTTTTTCTCTGTGTGCTTTATCTTAAATTGTGTTTATTGTTATGTTTTTAGCTTCATTGACCTTGTCTTAGGAAATGTCTAATCTTCAGTGTTTATCTTATCAAGTGTGTGTGTGTGTGTTTAATTTCAGATACTACGTTTTTCATCTCTACAATTTTTATTTATTTATTTTTTAATCTTCCGTTTCTCTCTTCATCAGATTTATTCTTTGCTGGAAAAACCTATAGAAATCACGAGACTTAATAAAACCTATGGAATCTCTAATTAAATATACACAATTGCTTATCAAATATGTCTATCAGAAAGTTCTTCTATTATGAGTCAATCACATGAAAACCCTCTAAAGACTTGAAGATAATTATCATGGCTGATCAAAAGCTTTCTTGCTTCCAAGCTGAAAGATTATCTTCTCCTATGTGTCCCTTTTCCCAGACTCTTCATCCTCTTTTTCTATGCATTCCTCTAGGTATCCCTCCAGGTTATTGGCCATCAACTTAAAATGAAGCCTCAATGCTGAGTGCAATGCTACATGTCTGTTCTGATTATATCCAAGCAGAGTAAGATCTTCCATATTCCAGACTCCAGTTACATGTAAATGTAATTTAGGACTTCATTTTTTTTTCAATCTTGTTGTGTCATGAATCATACTGCACTTGAAATAAACTAAACATTTTACCCATTTTCACACATATAGCTATTTAGTAATTTCTCTTGTATCTTGTGCTTGTGCTTTTGAAATTTGTTTATTCCTATTAAATGTCATCCTCTTTAACGGGCCGTAACATTTCTGTTTCTGTTGAAACCAATTTGATCATCAAGCACTTCACTAAGGTTGGTTTCTATAATTTGTGATCCCTCAGACATCCAACACCACTAACAACACAGCAAATTGGCATGTTATCTCAGTATCTATTAATCTGTAACAACCCTGAGGTCAGAGACAGTGCACTCCTGCTTTCTCTCATTTTAATAAATTCCCAGTGCCTGTGAATGTGCCAGACACATAGTATGTACTCCATACATGTTGTTTGTTTACAAACCTTGAAAGTTGAGTCATTCAATGCAGCTGGAAATATTCAGAGCAGTTAAGTGTGTTTCTTTGTGTCTGTTTGCTAACCTTGGGCTGCAATTCCCTCATATCAATGTTAATTTTGCCCTTTCCCATCTGACTGGCATTTCTTCTTGACACAGAAGACAAAAGAAAAATAAGAGTTGAAACATTTTACTTTCTTTCTGTCATTCAGGCTTTTTCATGCCATTGATCCAAATCAATGAAACAATGTTTTACTTTGTCTTCTTGCTCCAACTACACTTTATAAAGTCTTTTTGATTGTCATGAGCAGTATCTGCAAGACTCAACGCTTTCCAGTGTTTTGCCTTCTTTATATTTGTAGTAGATTAAAAGATGGCTGTAAATTCTTTGTCAGTCCCACCAAGACATGGATTTCTTTCTCAAACCCTTGAGACTATACTTGTGACTGCTTGGATCGTAGGGTCCCCGTGGCAATGATAGACTACCAAACTGGAGATGCCGTGGGTCCATGAAAATCTTATGCATATGAGCAGATTCATATGCCCTCAAGCCAGTGGACTTTTAATGTAGAGTGAAACAACTTTATTTTGTTAAAGCCACTGCTATTTTGAATCTGTTACATGGAGCTGAACCTAACCTAATGGATAGACCGTCTTTGTTAATCAACGTTTGATCTAGAGTAGCAATTTCTAAATACATTTCTAAATTTTGAATGTTATTGTTATTCGTTTATTTTATATTTGTCATTCAAGCATTGGAAAGGGAATAGGGGGATGCAGAATTGACTCAGACAACAACCTAGTAGATATGCCTCTGGAACACAGGACTTGAGATCTATAGTAAGAGTTCTAAGGGGTTCTTAATTTTTTATGAGAGAATTATGATTTTTATGCCCATTTTCTTTTAACCTTTCTCTGGGAAAACATTAAATCTTATATAGAGCACTAGACTTAATAGCACAAAACTCAGTGTTATGATTTCCTGTAATTATTTCTTATATGTTAGCCTTGTTTCTCTGATATAGTGAGTAATATGAGGAAGGAGAACATATCTTATACTTTCTGTAGTATTCATAGTATTGAGAACCCTGCAAAGCACATAATAATACTGAATTATGTTCAAATGCCTACTATAGAGTCATTGGAAATATTGTCATTAAGTTGGCTTATATGTTTTCTTTTACATATCTCTTTATAATGCTCAATAATATTTTATGACCTATTCATCATTTGTAAGAATCTGTTTCAAAGGGCATCATATATTTATGATGCATTTAAATGTTTTTCTGTAATACTTATTATCATTTTCTCCTCTAGAATTGTGAACATTGTAAATGGCTACATACAAGGAAGTCATCATAATATGTGGATTAAAAATTATATTTCCTTGAGAGATGAATTACATTCGTCTAATAATTTAAAAATATCTCATACAAAGTCATACACTTTTAAAGCACTAAACAACATTAGTATTTATGTAGTCTAACCTCAGTAAAATACCAGTAAATAGAAACTTGGTATATTTTCCTCCAGCAAAATAAAATAAATGGTTAAGAGTTTGTGAAAATCATGTCCTAACCAAAATTATGCATCATAAATAAAAATTTATGTATGTAATTTTTAATTCATTCAAAATCTTAAAGAAAACCTCAATTAGAATGAAAAAAAGATTTGAAAAATAGGATCATAAATGCTTTGGGTTGCTTCTGGCAAATACTAAATAATCAGATCCTGGCTCGTGATTAATATGTAATGTACTGCAATAATGTTAATATTATGGCAGAAACAAGCTTAGATCATTTTCCTGTTTATTATTCATTATTTTTAAAAAATCACATCACATCAAAAATTGGTGATGTGTGGGAAGGTATTGTGGATGGATATACAGTCACTCTGTGAGATGTTAGGTAAAATAAAACCTGGTCTACAGATTCAAGCTCATTAGATATAAATGATAACGTCGTTAGTAGGAATATACAAAGTTAAAAAAAAAATAGTTGAAGCTCTGACCACCTTTCCTCTTTTGCATTGAAATAGTTCCCTTTATGAACACTGTCTTAGGAATTCTTGGATTGTAGTTTGGGAACTCTTTCAACCAAGAGATTGCTTGCACCTGAGGGCTGTAAGGTTAAAACATTAGGTCACTCTTCCCGTCACTTTTTTTGTTTTGTGAGGCCACAGGGAATTTTTACGCAATTTCTCTCTGTGCCTTTACTTAATTTCTACCATTCTTCACCTTCTGCTGCTCATCCCCATCTCCTGCGTTTTTTTACTCTGCTCCCATTGCATCAACCCTGTCCTGACTACTCCAAGACAGCACTTTCCTGATCCTGGTATTTTGGGGACCTACCAGAGACAGTGTTCGTAGCGAACTTAAGAATCTATGTTGTGATTCCAGGCACAGTTAGTTCCGTTTGTTAAATAAATAAAAGTTTAACATTCAGTTTTGCCTCTTTTATTCCCTTTTCACTCTAACTGGTATCTTTCCTAACCATATTGTCTCCTCTAAGAATTTATATCTTCCTATCGTATAGACCCTTTTTCTATCCAAACAGGGACAGGTATGAAGTTACTTACATCTTGACCATCTCATTTGCACCAATAGTCAGAAGTTCTGCATATTAACCCCCTTATCTGTGGAATAAAAATTTTTGACCTTGGTTAAAAATTTCTGCTTCCTGGGAAAGTGCTGAGGTATCTTTTTGAGCCAGTCAGTCCAGCAAGTTGGAGCATTTTAGAGGGACTGGAGAAGCTAAGTAGAAAGGACCAATCAGCTCCAGTCTCTTTCTTTCCTGGATTCATTCTTCTTATTGCTTTTATGCTATGCTCAGTTCTGAATTCCAGGTTCCTATAGTACCAAGCTCAGCCTCACTATCCCTCCTGGCTTTCCTTGTGCCACTTCTAGTGAGCTTTTCACCATAATCTCCCCATCTCTCGTTTGAGATTACTTTTCATCTATTGCTCTCTCCTTCCTGGAACACTTAGCTTCATGCCCTCCATTCCTCAAGTCTCCCTGTAGGGCTTAAGCTTAGAGGGCTACAGAATCTGTTAGATTAGGGATAAGAAAAGAAGCAGTCATGGAGAAAGGGAAGAAGCATAGGACCCTGTCTGTGACCATGTATTAATGGTGGTGATGGTGGTGGAAAGATAAAAGGATTAGGATCATTGATAATAATTCTTGATAATCATAGTCATTAAAAAGAACAGCATAATACTGGGAACCACATAATAATAAGGCAGGAAAACTGACAACGTGAGATGAGAAACAGAAAATGCTATGGTGATATAAGAATGCGACAAAAAGTCAGCTATCTGGAGCCTTTAAGGATTAATAATAACAGCTACTTAGTGAGCAATTGCCAATGAGGCAGACATTTTGCTACCTTCAGGATAGAGCAGTAAAGATTAACTAGGTCTGCCTATAGTAGTTTCTCTCTTGCTTATGTGCTGATAATATTAATAACAATAATAATAATTGTTGAATTTGCTGAACTTTTATTATGACATTGAGTTAAGAATTGTGCATTATTTTATTTAATCATAACACCACACACCCATCCGCCAGTGAAGCAGGTACTATTGTTGGCCCCTCTTTGTAAATGAAAAAATTGAGGCTTAGAGATGTTTAATAAATTATCTAACATTACATAGCTAATAAATAGTAGGTCAGAATGTGAACCCAAGATCTGTTTGATTGCACAGCCTATTCCACCCTGCTTTCAATTGCCACAGGATAATATGTAAAACGGCAGACTCTCCAAGTGAGTTACACCCAGGTTAAAGAATGGGGTTACCTGATGGGAGTGGTGAGATGTGCAAATGAGCTGTGTGGTTAGAAATCTTGGTCTAAGACCAGGTACTGCAATTAAGACAAACTTTAATTTTAAAGTTCCTGGTAATGAAGTATAATAGGAATCACAACTTTTTTTTGAGGTAGAGCTCTCTTAATTAACAAAGGCACACAAAGCACATTAAAAGTTTCATTCATTCAAACACATTTTCTGTGAACCTGCACCATGCCTATTATTTTGTGAGACAATAGGAATGAAAATAATAAGACCAAATTCCTCTCTTTGAAGGATTTATAGATTAAGGAAAAAAATAGCTACATAAATAAACAATATGAACATAGTGTGATAAGGCAAGTGCTGGTGTTTTGGGAACTCCGACTAGGGGGTCATAGGCCATCCTGGAGGAACAAGGAAGGTTTCTCAGGAACTTGTGATTCCTGAGTTGAATTATGAAGGACCAGTTGGCGTTTCTAGGCAAAGAATGGAGAGACGGACATCCCAAGCAGAAAAGCCCTGGTGAGAAGGTCTAGACATGACACTGTGGCTTATTCTAGAACATGGCAGAAGTAAGGTAGGAGGTGAAGGTGAGGAAGTGACAGGGAGCAGACTCTTAAGAGCTTCTTATGGAATCCAGAAAGTTTAGATCTTACCTTAAAGACACTGAAGGAGCCATTGGAAGGTCACGGGGAGTGAAAAATCAGGTTGCTGCTTTACAAAGCTGATTTGGGAAATAGGTTAAAGAGAATGAAGCCATAAAAATCCAGTTAGAAATCTTGCAGGAATCCAGATGAGAAATGATGAGCCTGAACTCAGGAGACAGAAGTAGGTAGAGAAAGGGGTGGATGTGAGAAATAGCAAAGAAGCAAAACTTAGCCACCCGACTGGTTGTGGGGGTGAGAGTGTGGAAGGTGTTGAGGATGATTCTGTCTTGGGTAATTGGAGATGTCATTTCCTGAAGCAAAAAGAGCATCAAACCCAGGAGAGTGGAAGTGTTAATCATGAGTTTGATTTGCACAGGTTGGGCTTGAGGTGCCTATGGCACAACCAGGTAAAGCTGTGCCAAGGCTCAGGGAAAGGACGTCTGCCCCTGTGAGAGTCATCGATGTGCAAGTGGCAGTTGAAGCCGTGTGAGTGACTGCTGGTGAATTCACACTGTCCTTTGTGTAAGCAATGTTGAACCAGATGATGGAAAATATTTTCAAAAAGTGGTTTCACAGATGATATAAAACCATTGGTCACACTTGCATTCCTAAATTCAGCTACAAGAAAAGGTACCGGCAGAACATTAAATCATAGTTGTATGAAGATATTTTTCCTAGGGGCTATTAGGTTGGTGCAAAAGTAATTGTGGTTTAAAAGGTTAAAAATAATTGCAAAACCCGTAATTACTTTTGCACCAACCTAATAAAATAGTATAATTTAGACACATCGTGTTCTAATCATCTAAAAGCATTTTAAAATACCTGGCTGCCCATTAGAATCACTGCAAGTGCTTCTGCAAAATTCCAAGATGTGCTAATTCTGTTATCCTGGGAGAGGGGCCCAAGTTTATAATATATATCTTTTTTCTACCATAACGTAACTTTACCATGTAGCTAGAAATAAACAATAGGCATGATATCCCCATAGAATTGCTCTTGAATATCAGTTGTCTCAGCTGGGTTTTGGACAAGAGTTCTAAAGCAAGTAATTCAAGATGAGGTGAGTCATACACTTTAGATTCCAAGCATCTTGTTAGCAAAGATGATATTTTTGCATAAAAATTAAATTTCTGCCATAGGTCTTGCTTAGCCAGATGGAAAGTGTCCGTCTTCTGCATAGAAGTTCTGCAGTGCAGAGAGAAGGACCAAGACATTTCTTTGGAAGCTGCTTAAATGTACTCAAATGCTCATATGGCGGAATTGAAGACTCAGGGTTATGCCTCATAAAGCAAATGAGAGAAGACCTTGACAGGAATATTTTGAAGATGAATTCTCATATATGCTATTCATAGATCACCTGTGAAATGAATGAAACATCATTAAATATATTAAACACTAAAGTTATCCTGATTTTAATTTAATCTCCGATGATTCAGAAGACACATTAGGATCTGAATGTCACCAGGTTGTTATGCACGTCAGTGATTATCCTGCAATTGCATGAGAGCTGGTTAAAAATATTTATTAACAAAGTTTGCTGTATAAAATGCCATTGAAACGTTTGCTTCTGGCCATAAGGAACTAGCTCGTAGAAGATAATTCTTCCACCAAGACCAAGTAGAAAAGCTGGATAAACTTTAAAAAAAAAATCTATTTGGAAGTTACCAAGGCAGCCAGGATTTAGGGTTTAAGACCATGGAGAAAAGGGAAACTTGAAGTGAGTTCAACAGTTTCCATTGTTCAGGAACTTGCTAACTCATAAATGGCAACTGTGGAGAGAATGAAAAGATAAATAGAAAGTAGTTGCTAAAGGACAGAGAATATGACTAGAGCTTTCAGCAGCTTTATAGGACAAAAAAGATAAAAAATTGAAGTTCAAGGCTAGTCAAGGGAGAGAAGCCCTGGAAAACACCTAGCGTTTCAGTTGATTCTGGAGGTATGTGACCTATGAGTTTGGCCAAACTGAAAATAGAGCAGCCTTATGGAGGATAAAACCCAGCCTTAATTGGCTTTGTCTCTGATTGGATTAAGATGATTGTTTTCTGCTCTAACTGCCTACTACTAGAAGTTATGAAAAGATCCTCCGCATATGTAAAACCATCATTTAGGTTTGCGGTGTCAATAATAAAATAAATACAAGGAAAACTACACTTCACCACATTGCAGTAAAATTGCTGAAAACCAAAGACAGAGATAATATTAAAAACAGCTAGAGAGAAAAAACAATAAAACACATTGCCTTGAAAAGTGCAACATATGAGACTTACTATTAACTTTCCAAGAGGAAAGATGAAATCCAGAAGACAATACAAAGATATCAGTAAAGTGGTGAAAGAAAATAACTACCAATCAGAATTTTTTCAACTATAGGGAAGTGCAGTGGAGGACAGAATGATCTTTTCAATAAATGGTGCTGGGCCAATTGGATGCCTATGCTGAAAAAGGTAAATTTTAATTTTAACTCCTTACTTATGTCATGTATAAAAATCCTCTTAAACTGGAATACAGATGTAAAATATGGAAGGAAAATATTTTCATGACTTTTGAGTATGCAAATATTTTTAAAACGGGATACAAAATGCACCTACCGTCAAGGAAACGATTAATTACACGAAATTAGTGAAATTTTAATTTCACTAAATTAAAATTAAGAACTCCTGTTTATCAGAAGCTACCATTAAGAAAGGAAAATGTAAGTCATAAAGTAGGTGAAGATATTTGCCATAAATATAGCTAAAAGAGACTCGTATCCAGAAAATACAGAGAATTCTTTCAAATCAACAAGAACAATCCCATAGAAAAATGAGCAAATAACCTGATTTTTACTTCACAGTAGCGAATATCCAATGGCCACTACTCATATGAAAATGTTCTCTACCTCATTAGTCATCAGCAGGGAAATATAAAATAAAGGCTCAGTAATATATCAACAACCACTAACTAGAATATCTAAAATTAAAGAAGGGAGGGGCATGGAATACTGAACCAGCTGGTAGGGATATGAACTCGTATGTGGTAGCAGAGAAGACATTGTCAGCACCCTGCTGGTATCTTCTCTTCATTTACCATTCCCATGTACAGTAGCTCGACAGTTTCCAACAGCAAATACACATAACTCATAACTCTTTGTTTGAGAACTTCCTCTGGATATCAGAACTTGTTTGTTCCAAACATGGGGCAGGCCAAAGAGCTGGGGAGTTAGTATCCCCTGAGAGATAACCTCAATAAATGACTTATGGAACTTAATAAATAAATATCCCTACCCCACACCCTTCAATTGGGATAACTCTGAGGTTTGGCCTACATTACCTCCCAGAGTTTCACAGTGGGATTGGGCCTCAGTTGTCTGCAGCAGGAATCTGTTGAATATAGCTAGAGCAATTTCAAACTCAACTTCTGCCAGGGGTCCAAGGAGTTTCACTGATACTGGGCTAGTTTCTGATGTGAAGTCTTTGGCTTAATATTCCTGTACCATAGAGATAGTATTAATCCAGACCCCACATCTACATGTGGTACAGGCCTGGGGTGTTCATATCCCATAGGCTCCTTGTACAACTCCTCAGCTAAAACCCTGCACAAGCAGCAGGCTTCTTTTTGTTTCTCTGTACTAGTTGACACAGATTTTTAAAGCCCATCTTATGAACAAGGTAGTGTTTCGGGCTAAGGGTGCTCTACAAGGAATTCATTTCCAGCGTCACACCTGCCGAAGTTCCTATCTTTTGTCCTCAGCCCGTAGACGTTAGAGCTCGTATCTGATCTGAAATTCATTTGTACAGTGGTATTCACTTCTGATTACTGCTTTGGCTGTGATTTCTCTCTTCATTTTTGCCACATAGAGATTTTACTTTCCTTTTTGAGCTCAACAATTATAGTAGATGCTGTTGGCCCATATCTTTTTAGCACTAACTCTACATGCGGAAGGCTACCCATTACACTCAATTCTGACTCTCTGCTTTATATTGGCTGTGAGCACACTCAGCTGCAGGTAGGACAAGCTAGAAATACCAGACAGTCAACGTCCCCCTGCAATGTGCACCTCTCAGACGGGGATTTGGTAGATAAATATCCTCATTTTTTCACCCCTCAGTTGGGATAACTTAGATACGTTCTATTAAGCTCCAGTTGCTCACAGTGATAACTTGTTTACTGATGCACTCTTTAAGGGCTTTATTTCATTATCTATATCTACATTTCCATTACCAATGCTTTCTGGGATTACTGCCTAAATAAACTATTTTTTCAAATCTTTATCTTGGGGACTGATTCTGGGGCATAGGCATCAACAATGAAAGCTAATGATGAGTATAACCTGTGACCCAGCACTCTTCTCCTGAGTATATATACAATGAAAATGGATACAAGTATATGCCAAATATTGTAACATGCACAATAATATCTATAGATGCATATCCATAATGCTCCAAGCTGAAAACAATAGTACATCAACCGTAGGATAGATAAATAGATGGTAGTATATTCACAAAATGGAATACTACACATCAAAGTGAATGAATGAACTTTCATTAAACAGCAACATAAACGAATCTTGCAAACATAATGTTGACCTTAAGAAGCCAGACACAAGAAAATAAATTAAACCCTGTTTAATTCATTGAATTCCTACATCATAGTATTGGTGCTATATTTTTATTGGGGTCAATAACGTAGAACCCAGAGTATAAACTATATAATGAATTGAAAATGAAATATTTTGTTCATGCTTTGAAAAAATAAGGAAGAGTTAATCTGAGTTTTTATCTCCTTAAACATGATCTAAACCATTAGGTTATCATGTATGTGAGAATATGTATTATTTTATAGTATGAGGCTAAATCCACCATATTCTCTTATTCACTGATGTACATTATAATGCTAATATCTTAGTGGCCTTTTTTTCCTGTCAGCATCTGATTAATTTTGTGTATTCAATGATGTCCGTGTTATGTATGTGACTCTAATTTTAATTGATGCAATTAAAAATAATTTGGCGCTGATTTTTCAAATTTAACAAGCAGAAATTAATAAATGGATAGTTCACATTTTAAGTCATCAACGTATCAAACAGCAACCAGGGCAACTGCAGGTAACTTTTGGTTGAGATAATTGGTTTGCTGCTCCAGATTGAATCCTTTGGGGGTCATCAATTTGTTCAGTAACCATATTAGCATATTTTCATACCTGTTGAATCTAGAAACTCACTAATATGCTTAGTAACTGGAGTTGCTATTTACTCTTATTAACATTTTCAATCTTCATCCTGGCTACAAGATTCTGAAAGCATTGTTAAAATCCCATTACAGTAACAGAATTTCTGTGAGTGTTTAAGATTATTCTGCTATAGAACAAGTAGGAAAGTATAATCCCACCTTTTGGAGAGAACATTTTCCTTTAAGTCCTGGGCTCCTATGCCGGCTTCCTGAGAGGCAGTTCAGGTTGGGGTCTGGGATCACATGGCACAGCTTTGAATACTGGCTCCATTACTTAGTGATAATGTAGCCCTCACTTAGTTACTAACATCCTTGTGCCTCAGTTTCCTCATCTGTAAATTCAGAATAATCACACTACAAGTTATTAAGAGATTTAAATAAATGCAATGCTTTTTTAACTGTACCTGGCATAAAGTTTGGTACCTTCATTTACTCAACTAATACTTATTGAGCACCTACTATTGCTAAGGAATATCTAGGCACTTGGATATATCAGCAAATACAACAAAGATTCATTCTCTAATGGCGTTTATTTATATTCTGCCAAGGAGACAAACAATAAACACAGTGAATAAGTCACGTATATAGTGTGTTAGAAGATGATGAGAAATATGGGAAAAGGCACATGCAGAGTAGGTAAGGCAGATCAGGAGTGCCAGCAGGGGCCAGGCAGGTTGCAGCGAATGCAGTGGTCAGGGAGCGTCTTCAGAGAAAGTAAAATTTGGACAAAGTCTTCAAGGAGACAAGGGGGGTTAGCTAGTGGATATGTGGGGGAAGCAAGCTTCAGGAAGAGGAAACAGCTGGGTCTAATGTGCTTGGTGTATTCAAAGAACAATGAGGAGGCCAGTGTGGTTGGCTGTGGCTCCTTGCAAGCGTTTAGGATTTCCCAAGTTCTCCAAGGACAAAAATCATGAGTTGTTTGCCCAGTCAGGGTCGTGTTAGATCCAGCCTGTGTGAGTGTACGTCCCAAGGCCAATCAGCCCTGTCACTTGGGAGTGGAGGCAGTGGCAATAGATGCTGGCTGACCTTATCTCTCTTTAGGAGCATTTCTATATTGGTGTGAGTAGGCTGTCAGCCACCAGCCCTGTGACTAGCTGTAATTCAAGGAGGAAGCTCCTCTCGACACTGCCACACCTCACCAAGCCACTTCCTTAAACCACATTAGTGTAAGGACACAAAATCCACTTAAATCGGGAAGAAGGGATATGGCATGAGCAAAAGGAAGTTCTTTGTTCTGTTGCCTCTCTATGTGTTCCAGATCCCTGCTCTTTTTCTATGGCGTGCATGGGTCGTATATGTGTGTGCAACTTGGCGTGTGCCTGCGTGAGTTTTAAGCAACGCCCACGGTTGAAGCTATGATGTCTTTGGTCAGTTATACGTAAAACATAGTAGCAGTGGTTTTAGCAAATTACAGGAATAAGTTAGCCAAAGAGTTCACAGAACATTCCAGAGGGCGTAGAAAAAATTAATTGCCTTTCCTTGCCTGTGCCTGGCTTTTGGAGGATAACCTCAGCTGCTTTTCGAATGAAAAGCATGCCTCACTTCATGATTCTCCAGGTAACTGGCCAGTTTCCCCTGCTGAGTTGATTTTGTTCCTAGTTTTCTGTGCGTCTTACACAAGATGTGGTGACTCATTGTTTCCCAAGTTCTTTGAGGTTCATAACCAAGACAGATTCTTCAGCTGCAGTCAAAGTGATTCTATGCCCTATCTGTCCAGCGTCATGGCTATGTTGCCTTTGTGTGCCTTGGGGCCACACATCTGGAAAACTGTAATCTTCCTCTCAGAACCTCCCTACCCTCCTTCAGGAAGTTGTGGAGACTTTGCCAAATGCGCATGAATGCGAGCACCAAAACGTTTTTTGTTGTTTCAGCCATTTACAAATAATTTAACAGCCTACAAATTATTTAAAAGCAATCAAGTCAGAGTTCTCAGAATCTCCAATCATATTTCAGTACTTGGTGCTATGACGATGTTTGGGCATATTTTCCCACTCCTGTGGGCATGTCATTGGCTTATTTCTATGATCTCTTACGTCAACTTTATATTTGCCTGCCCTAAATTTTGAGGAAAACATGACCTTCTCTTTCTTTCTTTCCTCGGGCTTTCCTGTGACAGCCGGCAGAATTCCACTGAAGAAGCTTTCCTTTTGCAGTCCCTTCGTCTTTCTTTTGCTGTTCCCCACCCCACTTCTCCCCACCCCCACTCCCAAATAGTTACTGAACATCCTCTACTTGCCAGATGTCCTCCCTTCCAATCCTCAGGACAACTTCTCAGGGTAGGCGTCATTGTTACCAATGAGGAAACTGAAGTGTGAAGCAGGCAAGTTATTGCTGCAAGGCCACTCAACTACCAAACCAAAGAGCTAGGATTTGAAGCTACACCTTTTATTCCATGGCCCTTGCCTTGCCTTTTCCCCCAGATGGCTCCTTATTCTCAGAACCTCATCCTCGATGATAGAGCCAGGGGCTGTCTCCATTTGCTTTATCTAGATCTCTGGACTGGAGTCTAGCCTCTCCCAGCCATATCTGTGAGCGGAATAAAGGAAAAGAGTGTTTATGCAGTCTTATGGGTGTGATGCCAATCAATTCCCCTCCAGTGAAAATTCTGGTATATCTCGACATGGCTGTGCCGATAGTATTTATTAACTATGGCCCTTAGCCCAGTCAGACCTCAGGGGCTGGATCCTCTTCTTCACATCAGAGCAGGACTAGCTTGGCACTCTCTGGAGTGCAGGAGGAAGACAAACCTGCCTTTATTTCCTACGCCAAAGTCTTAGGGCTTTGGCAGTGCTGAAGGGCAAAGGCAAGAGAGGCTGGCATTTGGACCAGTTGGAGGTTGACAGAAATGTCTTTAAATGAAAGAAATCCAGGGAACCGGAAATCTAATTTTTCATCTTCTACAACAAGATGCCAAAGCACCCCCCCCCCCCGTAAAATTACTTACGTTTTCACGGAAGCTGGTTTCTCTGTGGAGTATATGTGTGTGTGTACCTATGTGAATGTGAGTGGGAGGGAAGTAGGAACGGAGAGTGAGAGAACGAGAGAGAGAGAGAGAGAGAGAGAGAGAGAGAGAGAGAGAGAGCTATAGCTCTCTCCTAAAGAGAGTGAAATTGGGGCAAACTCAGATCAGATCTGCAGTGCCTTTCTCTACATCCACATTTTTCATTTTCTGTTGCCTCAGAGGATTGAGACCCTTGCTTTACGGCACCCTTCCTTTCTCCATGCTTTGGCTGGTTTTTGCCTCCTATTCGATTAACCCACTACTCTTTGTCTCTCTAGCACCTTCATTTTCTCCCTCTTCCTTGTATATATTTTCTCTATCTTGAAAATGTGTTAGTGTCTCTGTCGTTCTCTTACCACCACATTCTATCTCAGTATATCCATAGCCAAAGTTAAAAAGAAAGCTGTATACAACTCACCACACCTCGCTGTTTCCCCCCATGTCAACTGAAACTGTTCTCTTAAAGATTATCATAACCTCCTGTTCACCCACCTGATTTTTTCTGCTCATTCTTCCTGGACGTTCTGCAGCTGTCATTACCTTGACAGTGCTCTTGCCTCTGTTTTGAGAGTTTCTTCCTACTCACCTTCAAATCTCTCCTTCCCCACCTCAAATGCATCTGTCTCCCTCTCCCATTCTCTCAGACTCTGACTCTGTTTGAATCTCTCTCCAAGGGACTCATCCCTTCTCAAGAACTCAAATAGGATTGCTATGCAGATAGCTTTGAAATTTACATGTCTAGTTCTATCCTTTCTCTTTGCTCCACCTCTGTATCTATAACTATTAAATATTTCCACCTAGATGTCCCAAGATCACCCTAAAGGCAACATGTCAGAACAAAGACCTTTTCATTTTCTCCAGATTTAGTCCTTCCTGATATCCTCATATTTGGTAATAACACCATATCCTGTATGTCACTACAGCATAAAAACCAGCCCTCTAGTGTTTTTCGTTGTTCTACAGATGATGTAAATTTTCCTCTGTGACATCTTTTCCATGAATGTTTTTCTGTCTCTTTTCTTTCATGTCGCCTCGTTCTTCCTTGATCTGTTGCTAATCTATTTTCCTTTTTAGTGCTAATTCTCTGTACTCTGGGTATAATTTCTACCCACTTTCTTTGCATTTTGCTACCAAACTAAAAGACTTCCACTCATCTCCTCAAAACCCTTTTCTGGCTCCTCATTGCCCACATAACAGGGCCTACACCCTTTAGCTTTGCATCCAGAGTGTCCCTACCTACGTGACACTGACTCCCCAACCTTTCCAGCCTTACCTTCTACTTCTTTCCCACATAAACCTGCACACCTATAGTTGCTCTGGTCTTACCTTTCCAAAACTAACTTGTACCCTCCTGGCAGGTCTTCTTTACTTCTTGGAATGCATACCCTTTATCCTCATTCTTTTCTTGAGAAATACTACCACCCCCATTTTATTCTACTTCTTCCAGGAAACATTCCATAATTCCTAACTGCAGTGGCCTCAGCCCCCATGGATATCCTAGGGTAATTATCTCTTATGTGTGATTACACACATGTCTTGATTCCTCCCTATGCAATTCCATAGTTCTGTACATTGGTTATTTCTAAAAGTGTTGTTTTCTTCCTAACTACACTGCAAGATCATTTGCATTCTCTGTGACACTTAAGATAGAATTGTTCACTTATTTATTGAACAAGACCAGTCTCCTCTGTGTGTGTGTATAAAGGTAGGGAGAGGAGTTACACAGACTATTCACTGAGATGGGGGGAAGAAAATATTAGAATTCCAACTTGTATTTATTTTTTCCACATTTATTTACATTTTTTTATTTTGTGAATGTTTTAGAGTGAAATAATATTTGAATACAGTATTTATATATTCAACATTTATATGCAGTATTCATTTTAAAAATATACCTGAGAATTGCCTTAGATTGGATTCACTAGAAACAGCCTCCAAGATAAACAGTTGCATTTAGAAGGTTAATTGGGAGAGCTCTTGGGAGAACCACCTCTTAAGAAGGGAGGAGGCTGGATTGGACAAAGGGAAAAGGTGACCAGAGGTGTGTTTGCAGCTGAGGCTTCAGTAAATCCTACTGCCAGCTTTGGAGCAAGGAAGACACTTCAAATTTTTCCTGAATTAGGTCAGGGAGCTGGGCCTTCCTACTTCCACACTGGCCAGTCATTAGCCATGGGCCACCTCCTGGGAGGAGCATATTTTGAGAGAGGCAGTTCCTTTGAGCTGAAAGCAATACCAGTGATGCTGCAGCTGTGACAATCAGTAACCCATATATCCATTAGCAGGGGATTATGTGCATCAGCCCTGAGGAGGGGATCTAAGGGGAGCACCACCGTATCCACTACAATGACACCATCTTCAATTTTTCATTCTTCCCTTCTCTCTCTTTGTTATTTTAACTGATGGGGGAGTGCTATTGAAAAAAATCTTTGGTGACTCCTGGATCAGAAGGATGAGGGAAAGCAGAGTAGGGAAACTAACACTGCTTAAGGCCTCTCTGCTTTAGGCACTTTGCCAAGTACTCAACTTACTCTTCTGCTCCATTTCCAAACATAAAGGGCAAAGAAAGAATAAAAAGTGATTAACATCCTTCATGTGTGTTTCATGCTGCCAAGAAAGTGGACTACACATTGAATTTCATTTTCTAAAGATGGAGCTATATGATTCACATGGGGATGACTCAAGAATGAATAGTATGTAAAGAAAGACTGTCCCCATTTCCTCCAATGGCCACCTCCCAAGTTGTGAGGAGATAGTTCTACCCAATTATATTCCCTTTAATGTTCAGTACAGGTGTCATTCAACAAAATTGGGTATGTATTTCCACTATGGGGTGCAGGGCATGAACAGGTATTAAACTGGCTAAGGTTTTCCTTGAGAGTTTGCTTTAAACAATTATGGGATCCTTTCTTACTGATAAATAACATCTTACTTTATCTCATATCTGAGATCTCTTCTAAAACTCTCAGAGATTGAGAACACTCACCTCCTAATCCTTTCCTCTCTGGTCTTTTTAACTTAAGTAACTCTTCAATTGCTTTTCCAGTCTATATTTGGAAGAGACAGTGCATCAGGACGGTGGAGTGGAGACTCCAGAGCAAGACAGATTCGGG
Source organism: Rhinolophus hipposideros (assembly GCF_964194185.1). Classification (NCBI taxonomy): domain Eukaryota; kingdom Metazoa; phylum Chordata; class Mammalia; order Chiroptera; family Rhinolophidae; genus Rhinolophus; species Rhinolophus hipposideros. The sequence continues at coordinate 63,588,962 of NC_138049.1, read as the reverse complement.
TTTGTTTGTGGAGCTGTGTACCCCGGGGCAAGTGACTTATGTCTGTTTAGCACTAGTTTCCTAATCTGTGAAAAGGAGAGAAGATTAGTACCCACCTCACGGGTACTCTATTACTGAAAATCCACTCTCATGGGGTTGTGGTAAGAATTCAAGAATAAAAATCATGTAAAGTTCTTAACCTCATGCCTGGCTTATGGAACGTGCAAATTAAATATTAGCTATTTTTAAATTTCTGATTTTTCTTTTTTCCCTTCGCTTTTCTTATACTCCTTTTATATTTTCCTTTCTATTCCCTAGGAGGTTGTAGCATTATGAAATCTCAGAGTAGAAGAGACCTAAAGGGTAACAAGTCATACTGCCATCTCCATCTTTAATTGTCTTTTCAGCACCCTGTATGCTTTGCTCTCTGGTTCCCCCTCCCAACTCCGTTTTTAATAGCCTCCTCCTTCACATTGTCAGTTTGAGCATCAGATTGCACCAGGAGTACTTTTCTGTTTCTTGATGCCCAGAGGACACCCAAATGCTGGCACCTGTGTGGTGCCAGGCCCTGGGCATGGCCACCTGTGAGAGGCCAGCCTGCTTGCTCAACTGCCTGGTGTGGATTAAAGCCCATCAGTGTCTGACTGCCATGCTTGGAGTCATGACGGTGTTAATCCAAAATGAAACAACTGGTGCTCACTGTGACCATGTTTCCTAATGCAGAAATAGCACTGGCTCAGGACAGTCAAAGGAGAGCAGTTTTACCCAAATGTAAAGAAAAAGGATTAAGGGAGAAATCATGTGAGCCAATAACTTTATGTTGCTTTGTAACCCTGAAACTATCAGTGTAAAATTATTCAGTCTTAAAAGTCCTGGTTAGCAATTACGTGTCTTGGTTGCTGACAACAGCTGAACTCCTTGCTCTACGAATACCTGGATAGGTTCCCCCTCCACATTGAACTTTACACTTACATTTCTTGGTTTCCTTTTTGGTGTGAAATGAACAGGCCAACTCTCCCCTCATTTGTCTTTAGGCCAAGTTTCCAAGGAAGGCATGTACCTGCTCATATCCCACAGCTCACACCATATACACCACACACACACACACACACACACACACACACACATACACACACACACACATAAAGCAATACCCAAATCATATATTTCTCCAAAGGCATAAATGTCTTTGTGTCTACTTGTTCCAGGGACTCCTTCCATTTGCCTGTCTGTTTTCTTCACCCTACTCATCTTGCTTCTCTTGCTGCTTTATTTTTGGAGATCCAATCTTAGACCACATTCCAGGAGGACTCAGGGCCTTTCCAAGGCCAGATTCTTCCCAAGGTCTTTCCAAGCCCAGGTTCTAGGAGTCTACGGGAGTTTCCCTTTTGAGCCTCCCCAAGTGACCAACAGCCCAGTGACATTGACAGATTGCCTATTCTCCCGGTCAGTTGCATTCTGGCACTGGGCGAGAGGTAGAAAAATTCCAGTGTGAAGAACAGCTGTTAGCCAGTTCTCTCTGACTTCTTCTGGCCCGAACTGACCCCAGAACACAGTCTATGGAGATGCATGGTGCAGAAATAGCATATGCATTTGTCATTCTCCCAGAGATTTTCAGATCCTTTGAACCAGGAAGCAATCATCTATATGCTTTTTCTTTTTCTTTATGTGGTAGCTTTCTCATACATTCATTTCCTCTGTAGCATGGATACCTTTTTCATTTGTGGTCATTTTAGCAGTAATCAGAACTATAATAATGTACAACTTTATAGCACTCTTCATCCAGGAATCTCATTGCACTTTATAAACAGTAACTAATTGGAGAGGGACTGCTGTGTATTTATTTAATAATACGGTTGTATCTTCTGTTTTAACAAAATGTTCGGTTCTCTAATGTTTATTGTCAATGTAATTTCCTTCACATAATACAAATTAATGAGGAGAGAAAAAGCAAATTTGTTTTTCATTAGTTACTAATTTAGGTATTTCCAAGCTGATTAATCAGAGTTCTTTTAGCCTATCCCACCCTGGCTCTCATGCACTCAACTAATCAACCATTTTTCTTCCTAAGAATATCATTTGCAGTTAAATATTTGTATTGATTCCTTAACCTATACTAATTTTCCATTTGCTTATACATCTACATTTTTTACAATTCTGTTTTCTCTTCCTCCTTCTCCTTCAAAACCCATGTGGACATGATACAAACCCGTACACACCCATTCCTTCTAATTTCTCCAGCAACTCCCTCTTCCTTTTCATCTAGTCTCTCAATATTATATCTTTTCCTTCCTTTCTTCCTTCCTTCCTTCTTTCTTTCCTTCTTTCCGTCGTTCTTTCCCTCCCTCCCTCCCTCCCTCCCTCCCTCTCTCCCTCCCTCCCTCCTTCCCTCTTTCCTTCTTTCCTTCCTTCTTTCCTCTGTCTGTCTGTCTGTCTGTCTGTCTGTCTGTCTGTCTCTCTCTCTCTCTCTCTCTCTCTCTCTGTCTCTCTCTCTCTCCCTTTCTTTCTCTACCTTCTTTCTCTACCTTTGAATTTAACTCAGTGGCCTCAAGGGTGATAATTTTCAGTTGGAGTTATTTCTAAATACACACACAGACAGATGATAGCTTTCTGCTGCTGGGGAGATTATTAACTGCTCAAATGACTTCATCACAGAATGTTTTTTGTGTCTGACAATTGCTTGTAAAATTTGTATTTTTCCTCCAGTTCTCCAACAGTTTCTATCATCATCATATATCTTCTCCTTTATTGGGCCCACAGGCAAAACCCAATTATTATTAATTGTAAAATACACAGCTCTCCAGTAGGAGTGTCCCTCTCTTGTTTTATAGGGACTACCTAGCAAGGCTGTCTTCAGGGGTGTGTGAAGCTGTACAGGGTCCTGTGCTTAGAAGGACCCCATGCTTGATTTAATGCTTTGTTGTCAGTCTTAAAGTTCTTAATAACTTTTGAACAAGGGGACTTGCATTTTCATTTTGTACCAGGCACCACAATTATGTAGTCAGTCCTGCTTCCTCAATAGTATTTGCTTCTTCCTTCTATTTAGAGGTCCTGGGACCCCATGTAAAGTCAAAAGGTCAGACTGGCCCCGTGGTGTGTATTATTGTCATGGAAGAGGACACAACAGGCCCCTCACCAGTAGGAAGTTTCCACCATCCCATTCACGCCCAGTGAGAGTATCTCCTGAGTCTCCTAGGTCATTTGGTGACTCTTACTATAACACAGTCTTTTTCCCAGTCTTAGACCTCGGTTACTTTTCCTCCTAGGACTCCTCATCTAAACTTTGTCTCATCCCCTTCCACGTTCAGGTCACTCATATTGATCAGGTGATTGGGGATGACCCAACTCAGTGATTCAATGGCAGAGTGACTGATCCTGAGGTTGAAGAAACTCTAGATCTTAAGTCTGAGCTGAAAATATTCAGCACAGCCTAAAAAAGACTTTCCTGATAGTGACTAAAATGCAGTCTAGAAACAACCACCACCAAGAGGTGGGCTGAGGGGAAAAGAAGGAAACAAATACTTTGAAAGAAAGTGATTCAAGGATGATAAGAGAGTCCACAGGGATCAAAAAGTAACTAGGTCTAGGGAAGAGGCATATGTTCATCACTTGTGAAGATAGAGGCAAACAAGATCCAAAACTGAGTGAAAGGAGATGGAAGGTCCCCTCTGAGTACAAAACTGATTGAAATATCAGCTGTCATCTGTTACTTAAGGGCCCATTGTGAAGGAAATCATGAGACTCTACTGGAAAACAAATGTACAAGAACTGTACAATGTCTTTCTGTTTAAACACACAGACACATATATATTAATACATACAAAAATGACAACAACAATCATGACCATCTTATTCTACTCTACTCAACTTATTCTGTTTGCTGGTCTTAGAAATCAGGGTTTTTATATTGTTTTTCTTAGGCACTGCCATTTATCACAGTATCTAGAATTAGTGTGTGCTTTCAAAATACTAGTTCTTTCTGTTTAGTACCTATGTATTTTACATGGGCAATGACACTCAATGCAGATTCAACAAGATTTGAAGAGTAAAGAGCATGGGACATACTGTTTGGCCTCAGATTCCTGTTTTGCTGTTGCCAGCTCTGTGGCTTTGGACACATGTCTATAAACTTGTCTATGCCTCAGTGGCTTCATCCATAGACAGATGGTTGTGAGAATAAGATGGATTAATATACTTAAACCACTTAGAATGCCTGGTACGAAGTACTCAATAAATGTCAGCTGTTATTATTGTTGTTGACTTTCCTCTTTGCCTTGTGAGAAAACAGAGCTGGACTCTGCGAAGTATGTAGTAAGGCCCTGCTTTTTAGAGCTTCAGAGCCACATTTCCTGCTCCAGACAAGGCCTGTAATTTTCCCAGGGTTCCAAATCGTCCTCACCTCTTATGGCAGGAGCAAGGCTTGATTTAAATGTACAGCTCAGTGCCTTCTTCCCCTTCGTTCATCTTCTGGGAAAGGTGATACATTCCATACTTATTTCCTGAGGAGATTTGCCAGGAAGAATGTTTCTGACCATTCACATCAAGAGCAGACTACAGACTTATGACTGTGCTGTGTGGGTAATGTTATTTCCAGATATTGATAAAGCTGGTGCAGTGGTGAATGAGACAGCTAGATGAGGATGATATATCCAATGCATAAATAAGACCAAAACATATTACACTGGGGGAAAACCTCCCTGGGAAATCAGTGGGACCAAGTGGTAGAAATACTAACATAACTGATAGAACTAGAGCACCTGAAAAAGGGTAGTTATCTTGCTCTCCACATTTCTGCAGCCCTTAAAAAGCAATAAAATCAAACCAATTGCCCAATAAATTATTTAGAACATATTGTTTAGTTTAACTTGCTAACACAATGATAGACCTTGGCATTTTCCATTGCTTATAGTTTCTTTGTGGAAAGAATTCACCCCATTAGATGACAGCTGTCCTTGATACTAAAATAATATTCAATTCTCTCCTCTTTTTATCAGATACAAACCAGGCACATTTGTGACTTGCTTTCATAGAATCTAAAGCACTTAGATTTTTTAATTGATTATTTTTTTAAAACAGTGTAACTTGCCATTGGAGAATTCTTTGAATTTTTAGACAAAGCCCAAAGCCACAGAAACCCTATAGAGTCCCAGAATAGAGCAACACTATATCCCAGAGAAAGCATTTGATTTCAGGAACAGCCATGATAACATTGATCAGCAATATCCTTTACTGCTCCTAGTAGATGCACGTAAATGGACTCCTGCTGGACGAGATTGTCATGTTCTACAACCTTCCAGTTCTCTCTCTACACAAGCATCAAGTTCTCAGACTACGTTTACTGATGAGTCAGAGAGCTCCCAGAGAAGTCAAATTATTAGAAGGCAAGGGCTTTGTATAGAAGCCAAAGGAGAAGAAAAACAATCTCTGTGTTCCTTAACCCCTTCATGTGAAGGAGATACGGGAGAGCATGTGGGGGAATTATGACCGCAGAATCATCTAAGTTACCTTTTCCCCCTGAACACTGTGCATTATAAACTGTGAAATTGCCAGTTGTTTAATGTAAACATTTTGAATGCTTTTCATTGGTAATAATAATAATAATAATAATAATAATAAGAAGAAGAAGAAGAAGAAGAAGAAGAAGAAGAAGAATTGGTTAAAAGAATAGCTTCCTTTCCTAACATTTCTTCAGATCACAGCTGGGTGACTCTTCATTCTTTTCTTTTTGGTGCAGCAGCCCAGAGCAGGAAGGGACAACAGAGATATAACATACTAGAAGAATGTCTTTAACCCAAATGTACCGTGACCCTAATGGAATACATCTCAGACATGGTAATATTAAACTATTTGCATTAACTCTCCCTTGTTGCTAGCAATCATGCTGTGACAAGTGTCATCTTCAGCAAGAAGATAACTTTATATATTCAATATTGGCACAAACATCTTTTACCAACAATGAGAAATCCCAGAAAAACAAGTGCTTCTACATAGATTCCCCTTGTATCCACTGACATTAGGTAAGGAGACACAAAGTCTGACTAATTAACAAGATGTTTTGAAGCTAATACTCAGAAGTGCCTATCTTTCTGATTTCTGTTAGTAAATATTTTCTTTTTTCTCTGCTTGTAATGAAATTTGAAGCTGGTAAGACTTGATTGGCTTTAGGAGTTATTTTGGGGGAGGGGAACAGGGGGACAGAATTTCCCTCATTGTAGTGTGAGGATATGTCACTTATTCTTAGTTTATTCAGAATGTGGAAGAAAATATTTTGTGTAGGGTTTCTGTCTACATTTGCAATATCTATTCTCTTAGTATTTCTTTTGGTTATTAGTATTAAAAAGGTTTGATCTCCTTTCCTGTATGGAAGATGGGAATGTGGCCCTTTGAGGTTCAGCTAACAGAGTGTTTCTTATTCTCTCTTGAGGTTTTCAAGGTGAGAAAAAATTTCCAGAATGTGTTCCCGAAAGAATTGTAGTCAAGACCAAGGGAAACAGTTGGAAGCAACTCACTAGATCCAAACAATTAAAAAAAAAAAAAAAGCCAAGATGCAAAGCCAAATGTTTCAGAAACCCAAAGGACTCAATGAAAGAAAAGATTTGCAGTGAGCTAGGTGAGCCAACAGAATTCTCTGATTTAGGATTCTGAGCCTCACTGTGGCTTTTTCAGGGTACCTGTGGCCCCTGAGTTGGGTGTGTTGAAAAGGGCCATTTCCAAGTGAACAGCATGACTGTCTTCCATATGTGGGCTTCGTTATTTTTACGTGGGACCCAGACATCTCAGAGCACAATGCATTTGCATAGTTTTCACCCCATGGAGAGCCAGTATAATAATACGGGTCAACAAAGACAGAAAAGGTACACAGTTTCTATAATGAGCATATCATTCTTCAGTAGATGCACTGGTCTTTTAATCATTCTCTTACCGTTTAAATTGGACTTGTCTTCCTAATTTCCTCCATTCACTGGGTGGAGAAATCATGTGTGAGCATAAAAGATGAAGTTAAATCAGAAAGATGTAGGGTGGAAATGAACATCTTCACTGTAATTAGGCTAGGGGGGATGATTCTGGTGGACAAAGAAGACTGGGTAAATTCATGAAGTTTAAGAGACAGGTTAGAAGATAGCTGAGTGGAAAAGATTGCTTAGTATATTTGAGAATGGTAGATATTCATTAAAAGGATAGAGATGTAGGAGAAAGGAGTGGAGCAAGGTAAGATCCAAGGGAATAAACCCAGGTCTAGAGCCCACAAAAGAGCAAATTGGTGGTATTCTTAGGACCACCTACCAAAAGGCTATCTTTGCCTTCCCTAGGTATTGATCGAATCCCTGGGTCTCAAACACAGCATTAGGCTAAAACTAGTTTGAAGTTTTCAAGCTGGTGAGGCAACTTATTTATTATCCATGAGCACTTAGGTAAGATTCTTAAACTATTTTTAATCTACATAGTTACCTAGTGTAAGAGGGCCTACTATCTGATTAATCTTTCTTGAGAGTTATTAGGTGGATCGGTTGAAAAAGCATATGAAAGTATTCTAAAAATCAAAAGTGCAACTTTCAACAACATGGAAGACTAAGAAGACAAGAGTGAAGTTCAAGTGCTGGAAAAAATATTTCTCCACAAATGATTTAGTGCATAGCTCAAAAAAATGAAAAGGAAATCCTAAGTGGCAGAAATTGAGAAGGGAAACCAAAACCAGAGCAATAAGTAGGAGTTGATACTACCTGTCCATGTGGGTTTCAGATCAGATATGCACCTAGAGTCCAGAGGTTGGGACAAGAGATATGCCCTTGGATATGTGTGAGGTTGGGGGCCTGATAAAGAACTCTGTGCATAAAGCTTGGAGTCTTAAAAAGCTTCCCTACTTATCTAAAGAGATCTAAAAAAACTTTTCTTACCAATTCAGAAAGACAGAAAAAAACTTACTATTTGTTCAAGGCCTTGAGGGGAAGGGGAAGAGTTGCTTATGAGAAATTTAAAGCCATAGCTGGTTTGTACCAAATGTAGGTAGAGAGTCTGAATTTATTCTACAAGAGTGGTACAGAAAACTTAAACCATGAAATTAGCATTAGAAGCTGATTTGGGGCTATTGAGTAACTTGAAATCCCTAGTGAAATCACATCTGAAAGGACTCAAAAGTGTTTTATTTTTTCCCCCCACATTTGGAGCAATCAGGATCTCCAGGGAAAAATAGACTTTGCAAAAGATGAGTTCGCAAATTAAAAAATTACAAACCACATGAGGAAATGAATCACCATGAAGGAGAGTCAAGGCATAAACACAAATGAAAACTAGCTACCCAAGTCTTAAACATAATAAATTTGAAAGTACATGGATTTTGAAAGAATTAAATAGAACTTCTAGAAATGAAAACAATAAAGATTGAAATTTTTAAATGCCAAAGATATGTATTTGTATGATGAGAGATTGTATATCATTATTTTATAAAATAATGATAAGTATGAGAATAAGGGAATCTTATGTAATATATCTTAATGCCTACTACGAAGATCTATATTAAGTTCTGAAGATACTAAAATAGGGTAAAATGCAGTCTCTGACTTTGTGGAACTCATATTCTAGGGCAGACCACAATAATGCAAGGGAAAAAAGGAATAAAAGTTATAGATGAGTAGAGTACAATGTGGGTATAAAGGGGGAGTGGTCAAGTCTATCTACTGGGTTTGGGTAGAGGGTAGTCAGAAAAAGCCTTGTAGCATTGGAGTTGCTGGAGTTGAGTCTTGAAATATGGGTGGATTTTTTTCCAGAGCCATAAAGAGGGAAAGCCATTAGAAATAGAAGGGGCATGGTAAAACCACACAGTATGTCTGCGCCACTGGATGTGCAGTTGAAGGAAAGGGCAGAGAAGCAGGCAGGGAAGAGCATGATTCCATTTTAAAAACAGATCTTTTAAACCTAAATTCGTCCTCTGAAAAATCCATGAAAACTTGTAGGCAAAGTAATTTTCCATGGCTCCATTCTACCTTCGTAGCACACAGTGATTTTTAGAGAGGTATAAGGAAAGCACAGTAAATAGTAGTTAAAAACCTGGAGTCAGACTTCCTGGTTTAAATCTTGGATCTGCAACCTGTCTCAAGTTACTTAATCTTTCTATATCTCAGTTTCTTCAATTGTAAAATGGGGAAGAATAATACAAAATCTTCAGAAGAGTTCTGTGATAATTCAATAAGATTATGCACGTCAACACTTGGCACAGTTTCTAGTACGTTTTAAGCACTTAACGAATATTAGCCCTTGTTATTATAATTACTATTCCTTTTAAGACAAGAGAGGATTTTGAGAGAAATGAAAGCAAACAGCAAAGTAATAAATATTGCAATATTTATTCAGTGAACAAATATCTGAGACACTATGTAAAGAACTAGGGTTATTGTCATGAACAAGACAGACTCAATTCATTCCCTCAAGAAACTTGCATTCTAAAGGGGAAGACAAATACTAAAGGGAGGCAGAGAAAATGCAGTGTCTTAATCAGCATCACCTAGGAACTTGTTATAAAGGCCATTTCTCACATTCCATACAGACTCACTGAACTGAAAACTCTGAAACCCTACTGAATTGTAAACTCAGCAATCTGTTTTTTAACAAATATCCCAGCTGAATCTGATGCAAGCTAAAGTTTTAGAATCACTGCACTAGGCTTTTATTTCTTGTGTGTCTGTGAACATATTTTTTTTTCCCTCTTACATGGAATTACAAAGCAAATGGGTGCTAAATTTTATAAGAAACTGCTAAATGGTTTTCCAAAATGGTTTTAATATCTGAGAATTTTATGAGAATTTTATGAGAATTTTAGTTTCCACAGATCCTCAGAAACGCTTCGTATTGTCAATCTTTTTAACTTTGGCATTCCAACATCTGTGTGGAATGCTGGTTTCTGTCACAGTGTGGTTTAAATTTGTATATCCCTAATGGTTAACCACTTCATGTGATTATTTACTTTTTTTTAAGTTTAATGGAGAGAGCTCTTCATTGTAGTTGAAAATACCCTAATAGCACCTGGATGCTGTTGAATGTAGAATGGAGCCATTGAAAATTACTTGGCTTCAGGTACTCTTACTTTTCTTTATTTTTCTTGGGCTTTTCAGAGGACTAATTTAGGTTCTAAAAGACCTTGTTTTTAAAATTGAATCTTGGTAAAATCTTAAGAAAGAAGTCAATAGCTAATTATAGTCTGTATGATTTCTGCTTTCTGCTACAGTCAGGGAAATAGAATATGGGCCCATTGTTTCCAGGGGTGGGGGGTCCATGACCATCTAAAAGGGCAAATAGACGGTCCCTACCCAAGACCAGGAGTGAGTGCCAAACATACACACAGGCTGACTCTGCCAAGAATACATTCTGTGGATCATGCCAACGGTCCAGCCACTTGCATGCTACTTAAAGCACATAAGTGGTCAATTATAAAGTGCCTCTAAAGAAAGTAGGTTCAGTTAATCACTGGGCCTTCAATTTTGTGATTGGGCATACAAATTGGGACAATACTACTTTTGGCCTTACTTTTTGACCCTCATCCTGAGTACTACTCAACCTTAAATATATGTTGAAGAAATATTTAATGTACTAATTTCAAGGGATGCCAAATAATTAGCCTGCCCAGGGCTACCACAGGTCCAGGTCAGGCCAAAAGAAATGGGCAGTTCTGTCAGTTTGTTAAGAGACAGACAGGTAGTATGCTCTTGATACTTCTCTGGGACTGCTCACCTCAAATGAAAGTCAAGCTGCTGACCTCACCAGAAGTTTAAGCAGTAGTTCCAGATCAACACAGCATCGTTGAGGTTGCGTTGAATCTAGGCTAGAGGTAATTTTCCTGACCTAAAGTTTGTTTGTAAGGTGGTTGTTTAGCATTTGGAGGAAGTTTCCCGGCAGATACTTTGTTATCTATGGTTATTACATGACCAGGTCAATCCATACTGTAGAATAACATCAACAGTGCTGCTTTTAACTAGACTTTATCATCACTATTTATAAAGGAAAAGGAAGAATGCATTTGAATGCCAAGAATACATCTACCTTCCTTAATGGCAGAGTCACTAAAAGCCATGTTTGGTCACTCAGCATTGGGCTCAGGGAAGAGTAGAGGAGAAGAGAAGATGCGTTCTTTCAAAAAGGATGTAGTGTTTTTCTTAAACCTCTACATCTCTAGATGTGGGAGGAAAAATAGTTGATATCGAATATAAGAAGTCCTCTCATGATGTTCTGCACTGGGGACTGCAGGTATTTTGATGCGTGGGAGGCTGGAGGGGTGGACGGGGCTGTGCTTTACATCCCCACGACTGTTCTTAGAACTGGTACTTTGTACATCTTAATCCCGTCCCCTTTTGCATCTCCACAACCTCCCTCCCAGCTGGCAACCATAAAATGTTCTCCGTATCTATGAGTTTGTTTCTGTTTTGTTTGTTCATTTATTCTGTTCTTTAGATTCCACATGGAAGTGAAATCACACAGTATCTGTCTTTCTCTGTCTGACTTATTTCACTTAGCATAATACCTTCTAGGTCCATCCACATTGTGTAAAAGGCAAGATTTCATTCTCTTTTATGGTAGAGTAATATTCCATTGTATGTTAATACCACAAATTCTTTATACATTCATCTAACGGTAAACACTTACAGAACCTCTATTCTTAATTAGCTAAACATCCATAAACTTAATTGCCTCTTAGTCTCTGGATGTATGGGAAAAAAAATAATGTGGCAGCCTTTAGCAGTCTAACCTAAGGTGAAGGAGCCTCTGCAATCTAAACTTTGCACTCCTCCTAATTAATTCTGCAAGTTCAGATATGCATGCAGTGAGATTGAGGGGATTCAATGCATTAGTTTAATTTGGACGAATTCCATTGGACTATTTATCTTCCCACTAGTCTCCACTCACTTTCCCCACTATTTCTTTGTCATTTAAAGAGGATATTACAGTGGCTAGAACACTTTAATTACTAGATCTACTATGTATTTTTACATGACCTTAAAGTGGAGAAATTCTCAGGTGATTCTACTATCTACATCTGTAAATGGCAGTTAATGGCTATTGCCTGATGGTTTTTAAAAAGCAATTTGTTGGTAAATGACTTCTGGCTTTTTGGGTCAAAGAATTAAATCAATTAAAACAGAAATGAAATATTCCGACACAACACCAGTTATTACTGGGAAATAGAAGAATGTACCTACACTAAGGGCCATGGAAATCAAAGGGCAAATGTATTCAATCACATGAAACTAAGAAATTATTGGAAAATGCTTTTCAAGTAGAAGAAAATGTCATATGTATGGAAAATAGCATATTATTAACTATAGAAGAATATAAAACTTCTCACATTGCAGCCCATTAAAATCAACCTTTTTATTCAGGAACAATGATTTGCTACAATGTTTATAATTAGGAGCTAATTATGCAGTTAGATATTCTCATTATGAGATCAGCTACTACAAGGTACAAGGTACAAGGCAATTTATTTAGAAACTGAAAATCTCAGTGCAGAATAAGCACTTACTTCATTGCTGGAAGTCTGGAAGTTTAAAAGGCTTTAGACTGAGGTGATGAAAGCAGCCTCCTGGTCTTTTCACAAATGAGATCAACATGCCCAGGAGAATTACCAGGAGAACCGAGGGTTGATCTGATGGAGAAGCTGACAATAGATCAGAACTACATAGTAGACATGTATTATTTAAAACATAGGCTTTATATCGTATCATAAAGTATAGGCTCTCCCCTCCCCAGTTACGAGAACCATGTGGCTTTTAAATCTGACTAGTGATACCCTAATGATTGATGAAGAAAAATCCTCTCATTTCATATTCAGTCAGAGGAAAAGAATTCAAGACCTCTTACTACCCTCTGGTTGTTCAAAGCCTTCCAACTTCCTCCAAAAACTTCATACTCTCCAATTCCCTATCTTATACAACTGTCGCATTAAATTTTAGCTTCCTTAAGCCAGACATTCCCAGCCAGAAATAGGTTTTACAGGTGTTGAATGTCTTTCTTTTTCCAATCCGTAGGGTGGCTGGGTCAGGTCTGAGGGCAGCGGTTTGTAGCCAGGAGCAGCTTCAGGAGTTTTCTCTAGTAAAGTATTATTTTCTATGTGCGCTGTGGCATTTTTTAAAAGTTGGGGAAGAACCGTCCTGAGAATTGCAGTTAGATATTCTTATTATAAGATCAGCTAATACTGATTTAGAAAACATTTAGAATAGTGCCCAGAATCGTAAGTGAAATAAAAGTGCTTATTAGGAGAAATACATATAATTGAAGCTATTATTTTAAAACATTTACAGTAAGGTATAAATGACTGATAAATTCAGTATGTTGTTAATCTGAATTCATTTCTAATTGGAGGAATAACAGCTTCTCTTTCTTTGCCTTGCAAGCTAGTCCCGTGTGGTATAAAATGTACAGAATTAATACTGTTTCTTAGCAGGAAGTCTCGTGCCACCTACACTTCTCTTTCCTAACAACTCTACAAGTGACTTCATACTTCATGGGACTTGATAAAAAAATTGTCATTTTTGGAGGGAAAAGTAAACATTGGCAAGAACCTAATGGATATTCCAAATCAAGGAATGATAGACCCATGATTGCAGAGCCTCACTTAGGTACTACGAATTATCACAGAACCATATAACCTCCACGGGGCTTTGAGTTGTCTTCCCAGCATAGGCCATAGATTTGCATAAATGTTTGTTGAGTGAATAACATATTAATCAACAAGTAATCAAATTCTAGTTGATTCACATCAACCCTCATTAAAGAAAGTACAGAGTAAAATAATTTTGTTTTTGTGCTTTAGCCTGGCTAAAAAGTCAAGGATAATGTAGCAACAGGCAATTATACCAAAACAGCATAATGCAATATTTGAGAGGTGGGAATCAAGGTAAAATCCTGTTTTTGAAAGTCAAATGTACAAGTTAAGTTTTCAATCTACATTCCCAAAATTGATGCCCAAAATTAGATCTCAAATCGGTATAGTCACATGAGTGGTATCAGTCACATGGAAAAGTTTCAAGTATGCTTCTAAATTCTTTGGGAATCATTTTTTTTTTTTTTTTAATTCTTGGTGCCTTCAATTTTTTTGCGTATCTATGATCTTTGGAAAAAAGTAATATCCATTGCAAAGATTTTGACTTTATGTATGAATTTTGTGCCCAGAGATTGACTCCTACTGAGTCATCCAGAAGACTCTGGGAAGAGCTAGGTAGCACTGAATTTGATCATAGAAGACAGAATCATATTTTTAAAAGAATTCTCCCAGCAATTCAGCTATACAGCAGAGGTTTGCCACTTTTCTTTTCAGTGTTGGCTGCAAACACCTCATTTCCCTTCAGGCCGTCAGTGCTCTTAGAGGAAGGAGAGAAGGTGGAACAGAATAAAGGGATTCATTCTTACTGGAGGTCCATGGGCAGACAGTCCACCTGACCTTATTTGAACTGCTATCTCATTTTCTAAACCCTCGTGAGCAAAACCTTACATTAATACGTCAATTTATAGACTTACAGTGTGGCCACAGAAGTGATCACATTTAATCACAATTCTAGCCCTTTGGCTCATAAGCAGCCACGAGAAGGCTTGTTGGGGCCTCATCTATGGGGCAGGGAAAGAGTACAGCCAAGATCAAACTAAGTCTGGCCTTGAAGCAGGTCTGGCATCGTTTCCACGGCAGCACGGCGGCATCACTGAGTCGCGGCAGTTTTAGAGAGCCACTGTTGGAGGAGGCAGTCTGATACTGATGGCCATGCTGGGGAGTCTTGGGATACAATCCAGGGTACCAAGCAGGCCGAGGTGCTTAGTCTCCTCAGCATCCGGGGGGCAGGAGTGGTGCTGTGGATGAAATCATTACTAAATTGAAGTAAAGTCCCCTCTGGCTTGCTTCTGCCTTGTTTGTGGTCTTCTCCCTCTTATTGAGGAGCTAATTATGCAGTCCGCTGAGTGTCTCTGCTCCCAGGCCTTGGGCTGCCTGCTCTCACCACTTGCCTGCCTATTGTCTCTGTCAGCAGACAGAGGTCAGTGAGAGGAAGGAGGTTTCAGGTTTTAATCAGCCTCCTCTCCCACTTGCTAGCACCAGTGGAAAAATCTTAACAGAATGTTTCATATTTGGCTATCAAGGATTTGGACATCTGAGGATAATTTATGGATTTCATTACTCACTTTGTTGCAATCACTATTACTGTGAATAGCTGAGGTTTGCCTATATCCCTAACAAAATTTCAAATCTGTAAAGGTAGTCCTGTAGCCCTGAAGAACTGAACATGTTAGATCATCGTATCTATCCACGGTGAACAATTCTAGGTTACCGAATACCGAAGTGTGTAGAAAACTCTTCTGTAGGATGGGTAGAAAAGTTTTAAACTATGGGAACATCTTACTTTGAGCAATAGAGCTATTTCTGAAAATTTCTTATAAACTGGATTTATGAACATTTAGCTACATTTGAAATCCCCCAGTGGAGCTGACAACTCAAGGCACACCCTGCTACAAGCATTTTTGCAGGTGCAAATTATTTTTGTGAGGAAATAATTCCCTCCTCGTTCGTCTTTTTTATGAATTTAAATTTGAATATATCAAGTTGTCTTAAAACACCTGTAGAGCTAAATCTGCCAAGATGCTTTTCATTGACTACCTGGTGAATGAATTAACTGATTCTCTCTTGGGAACGTTACAAACTATCTGGCTGATTGCACTTTCAAAAATGATAAGTACTTATCGTAAATTGGACATAGGTTTTTAATGAGCCACACCTGATTAGATTTCTATACTTTTTGAACGCTCATTCTCTGTATATAGGAGAAAAGCAAACGAGACCAGTTCATATAGCCAGGTTTAGAAGTTTCTACTTTATGTCATGCTAAATCTGTTGGTTAATGTGTTTACGTGTATTTGAGTAAGAAAGACCTATTTGTTTTTAAGTTTCTAAATCTAGTGTCTTTGCAAATACTTTAATCACTTGCCTATAGAATTTTCTTTTAGACCCAAAAGTTGGAATAAACTCATTTTCATTTATAAATTTTATACTCTTTTCTGCTGTTTATACCTCATCTTTGCTCTTCTATTCCTAGACGAAAGCCAGTGTTTTCAGCTCCCATTTCCCAGGTGATTGCTCTGTCTTTGCTGTCTTTTATACAGATGGCTTCAGAATTCCAGCACAAACATATAGTGCCATGAAAAATAAGCCAAAAAAATCTGAAGTATTTCAAGCATAGTAAAGCTGATTTTTGCCTACGGTTTTAGTTTCTCTTGGCCCACTGCCTGACATCCATTAGGTATACTCTGAAAATTCTAGCCCTGGACACAAAGGAAAGAGCTTGCTTTTAGACTGGTTTGTACTATTTACTGTCAGAATGATAGCAGTGAGAACAATAGCATTAAGCCTTGTTGCCAAGTACCTTGGTTCATCACTGTTCCCTGGCTCTGGTTTTCCTTCTCATCTTTTGCATCGAAGATGAGAAATTATATCTTGGTTACATGCATAATCATTTTTCGAAGCAGACTTGGAAGAGCTTTCGGTTGTCCTTCAACGTTAAGAAAGGCAGGTTTGTGCCTTTCAGGAAAGGAGAGTCATGGAAGCTGATTCCACTGATGGGCACTGCATTTTAACCATAGTATTGTTTGTTTGTAGCGTCAGACTACCAAGAGTGGTCTGGTATGTACACAAGTCCTCAAGAAGCTGCCTGCTCTACTATAAGCATCTCCTAAGGTCACCTTGTTAAAAAATTTACTTGCATAATCAGGTTCTAAGAATCAATATTTCTTTTCCTATTTCCCTCTGCTTGGACATAATGTGATTAGAACCAAGAGCTTTCATGCTTTGGGACTCTCAGAATTGTTGCTAAAGAAAACACTGTCCAACAGTCCTCCCTCGCATATAACTCTACTTTTCTCCTTCCACTTGGATATCACAATGGCTGTGAGAGCTGGGGAGCTCAACCAAGCGAGCTTGGAACTGGGGCATGAGGGGAAACAAATGTGTCCCCATCTTCTTGGAAGGGTCTCTTGAAAGGGCAACTTGTACCAAAATCTTTGTTGACCTATTCTTGCTGTAACAGCCGCATGTACTCACTCATATCTCCCTGGAGGCTGTCCCCAGGAGACACTGGCATTTTGCAGCAAGTGCGACCTAGTCTGGGTCATTCAAAGGGATATTTGGATTTATTTATTTTGGTGAATATTGCTGAACTACGTAGGGGTTTCCCCTCTGTTAGGAAATGGAGGGCATTTTCTAAGGCTTTTCATCTCTAATTCCTCAATCAGTGGGAAGAGATTCACACTTGAAAATATTTGCACTGGGATGGGATGACCAAGTAAGATAAATTGCTCATAGGTTAAAAATATTTGGATTTAACAAGACAAGCAATCAGAACCTGAACTGAACAGCTAAAGGGTTTCAGTCCCTTTCTAGAATAATCAGAGATTTGAATGGGGCATTTAAATGAAGCAGAAAAATTGTTGTTAGGTTTATACACGCAGGTAATAAAATGTACAAGAAAAACGTATGGCAAATCTCCCCTTCCCTTAAATGACACAAAATTTATATGTATAGATTTTGTGAATATACATATGATGAAATCTTTACAAAAACTGTGAAATGTGCAATTAATTTGGACAGAGATTAATGCCAGAATATTTTAAAGCTTAACTCCCCTAATTCAGCATAAGATGTTTTCAGTTCTTTCCTTCCCTTTAAAAACTCAAACTCCTGATTGAAAAACAGTTTGTGTTATTCAGTATGAATGCAGGAATTAGGCGTTTGTCAGGTGTAGGGTTGGGTTGCTTTGGACAGTTTTTAAAGAATCTCTTCCTTAGTCCTTATCTCTCTGTTCCCTGAAGAATTTCTGTATCCGTTCAGGCAAACCAGGCGGTAGTAGCAGCAATCATCTTATTTACAAAGCGGGCAGGAGGCCAGAGGGTTGAAGCCCCAAGGGCTGGTGTTCAATGCTGTCCTGTCATCCTGAGATCAGAGGGTTTGTCCCAGCAAACCCAGGTGAATAATGACCAGGAGCATTTTGTGACTGATGACTGCTCTGTTTGGGGAGCTAATTGACGTCCCTCCATTCCTAGTGAATAATGCTCTTTCTAGCGGTGACAGCAATATCATCAGAAGGGAAAATAAGTGCCAGCCAATGACGAAACAGGACCTACAGCCCCCACCCCCACCCCTGGGTGCGCTACTGGGCCAAGCAGGAAGTGATCATTTTACAGATATATACAATGCTTTGTAAAAATCTCTTTGAGTTAGCAGAACTAGGGAAAACCCTATCTCAACTTGGAACTTTTGGACTGGTATTATGAATCTGCTCAGGCCTGTGCAAATCACAGAGAAGTGCGCAAAGAGCAGTGAATCTCCTTAGCATCTATGGCCCTTGGTGATGTGGGTTCTGGCCCTCATCGTCATTACTCTCCCCTGGGTACCAGGGCCCAGCCAAGTGAGACTTTGTGTAACTCTCCAGACGTATCACGCTTGCTTCAATCTCTCTCCTGTCTTCCCTACCCCACCATTATTTCTCTCCCTATGATACCCTTTATCTCTATTTTTCCCCTTTCCTGTTTTCCGGCTTGCTCCTAGTTGGTTTTTGATACTCAGCTGAGGTATCCCCTCTTCTTCCTAAGTCAGTTCCTTGTGCCCTTCCTGGTTTCCCAGAGCTCTCTTTTAGCATTGAGTGCACTGCATTGAGATCATCTGTATTCAGTATTCACCTTCTTTCATTAGATCTTAAGTAATTTGATGACTTATGGGTGGATACTCAATAATTGTTGCTTGAATTGAACAGAATAACTGCACAGTACAATTTGCTAAATGGAAATTGGCTTGTGGCTATCAAGTCAGTAATATAGTTAGTGGCTCAGAGCAGATCCAAAATCTACCACACACTAGTCATGTTACTGTCTATCAAAAGGCAATAATAATATTTCACAGACTGGTTGAGAGGTTTAAATGAGATGATGCATCTCATAGTAAATGAGACAAATGTTAACCATTGTTATCAGCACCAAATACAAGGTAGTAAATGCTTGCTAAATTGTTATTTTACAATTTCAACAAGTTACGTATCATTAACTAGATGACATATCTAGTTACATACCATGTGTCCTAGATGCCTTGTTCTACATATAAGTTAAAAATGAAAACCAGTTTTTTTGTTTTTTGTTTTAATTAAAAGAAACTGTGCTGTAAGAAGTGACCAAAGAGCTAGAAACAGCTACTGTACGTATTTTTGTAGCACCCAGCTCTGGGGATAAAATAAATAAAACTTCTCCTCAGACAGTTTCAGCTACCCAAAATGAGTGATGATTCATGCTAGACAAGTAATAAAGAACACAAATTTAATTTATTTTGACATCCAAAATAGATTTGATAAAATTTTTGAATTGCTGCCCTCTGGAGAATGAAGGAAGGAAAATGCATGTGTCTGGTTCGAGCTGTGCACCTCATCACACCCCGTGTTCCCCTGCAATGTGGTGTGATGGAAAGGTCCAGATTTTAGAGCCACAGGACCTGCATTTGAGCACTAAAGAGTCAACTGACAACTGACTATCCATTTAAACTTGAGCAAGATACTTGACCACTTGGGCCTACCTATGTGAAAACGTACCGCAAAACACTGGAACTTTGGGCATTAATTTTACTAGGCGTTCTGTAAGCAAAGTTCTTCATCTTTGCATTTCCTAGCACATGGGAAGTTTTCAGTAAATACTTGTGGAATATATGGCTTTGAATAAATAATGAATGAATGGCTGGAGGCACTGTGGTTTAGTAAAAATAGTATGGGCTTTGGAATCAAGAAGGCCTGAGTTCTAACCTTAGCTATGCGATCTTTACCGCACTGAGCTTTTGTGTCACCTATAATATGAAGTTAATAATATATACATCATAGAGTTGCTCGAGGAGTAAATAATATATAGTGCCAACGTAAAGTGCCAGTACAATGCCTGCCACTCAGCAGGCACAAAAAAGTATCTTCTTTGTTTCTGATTATTAGCTAAAATGTTGGTGTAGACATTAACTGAATAACTAAGATAAAATTATTTAATATGAATTAATTCTAATACTTTATATTGATATAGTCCTTCACAGTTTTCAAAGCTCTTCAAAACACTTTATATCATCTGATGCTACTGATATTTTCTGAACTGGCATTTTTACTGATGAGAAAACCAAATCAGAGGTTGTAGCTTGTCTAAGGCCAAACAGCTAGAAAGTGACTGATCCAGAACCATATCTTGGACCTAATATTTTTTTCTCCAGTGTTCTTTCCAGCACAATAGCTGCCTCTGTCAGTCAAAGCTGGGTATATGACGTTTGTTATGATTCTGATGTTAGCCAAAAGGATTGTGTACTGGATAAGAAACACTGGAACATTTTCAAATGGATTACACTTACCCAAAGATGTTAGGAATTCCATTATTATTATTATTATTATTATTATTATTATTAATAACTGAAGTGCTGCATTAATAATCTATTTCTTAGCATTAACAGAAAAATTATTAATTTGCTCCACAAATATTTGAGCACCCATGTTCAAAGCAATAAACAATGTGCCATAATTACTAGTGGGGAGTCCCAGAATCTCATTTTTCTCTTAATCCAGAACAGAAACTATATATTTTTTAAAGTACTCATCCCACTTGTCATTCTGCCTACCATTTTCTTTTCCTTTGGATATGTCACAGAGAACTAAGTATCCGATAATCCTTCGTATTTATTACTTAACCTTCCCCCAAAACTTCTGAAGTGGTTAAGGCAGTAGTAGCCTAGTGACCAGTACTTCTGAAATGTCCAAAGATATGCCCGTTCCATGTTTCATTACCCCCTAAGTTAATCAAATATGTACACTCCAAATTTCCCTTACCAGCATTCCAGAGACAGGGAGTTTAGGAACAATGGTGATGTGTATTATTCACTTTCTGTATTACAGGATGGAACCTGGAACTTTGCAGCTATCATCTCCAATCCAATCTGTCTAGAGGTGGGTGTAAATTTTCCAGTTTAAACCATCTATGGGGACACTGTGGAGATTCTTGCACACTTTAATTGGTTTTCTGGTTCAAGATAATTTTAAATGTATGTTTTATTATAGATAGCAACAGATATTATTAATCAGGGATCAGTTTTTGAGTTTCAAGATGCTATGTGAAAATCCTGAAGTATCTTATCCCCATCTAGCCCAAGTATAAAACTTAAGAACATAGGTCATTTGCTTTTTGTTAGACACATTCTATGCAGTTAACCACAGTGTTTACTAAAAGAGGCAGAATGATGATTTTTGTATTATAGTTATTAAAAAATAATTTAAAAATTTTAAATACTTAAATAATAATCTATTTTTAAATATTTGCCAGTTTTGAAAATTTAAAGCCTTCTTTCAAAATTGACTGCAAATATACTTTATTTCAGACAGTAATAATGTATAAAATTAATTATAAAGCTTTTTTTTACTTCATTATAAAGTTTTAAAACTTTTTCTGTTATTGTTTGAATAAAAGTTGTGTGAGTTTTTATAAGCTATGTAAAAAAGTAATCTCTCTCACAGGGTTCAGAATATACGTCTTTAAATTCTTTAGACATATAGTTTACTAAATCTGTTAAATTCCATTTAATTTATACATTGTGAATAGTACACTTGTTTAATTTATTGAAAAATCATTAAACTCTTTAATGAAATAATGCTTTATTTTAAAAGGCATGGCAGGCTTTTATCCTTTATTATGTAAATGATGGCTTTTGCATGATTTTCCCTATGTTAAAAATGAATATATTAATCCAGTCTGTTCCCATTTCTCAAATAAAGTTGTAAGTGCTTTTTGGGAACTGATAATCAGTTGGTTAACCATTTTTTAGAACTTACATTCTGAATGTTCTAACATCAGACTACGAAATAAGGCAAAATTCAAAGGTATTTTGTGTGCTTCATGATAATCTAGAATTTTTATTTGATTCCAGGTAACTTTGGACAATAAACATGATGGGATGTTTTTTTTTGTAATTAACAATTTATAACAATTAATTTTGTAAATAACAATTTAATTACATAATTGAAATAAAATATAGTGTGGGCTTACTACATTGTAAATATTACAGAAGTACTACTTTGCTATAGTAATTTAATGACTGAAGCTACATTGAATAACAATCTTACTAGTACTTGTGTACAAAGTATTATACAGATTACTAACGAACAAATTGCAGCGGTTGCAAAGATGTTACCAGCTCAACAAACATCTAACAATACAATATTCTTCTAAGAGGAAAAGTAATCGTGGATTTACAGACAATAAAGAGTTGTGTTTTCCACTTGAAACATTGGAAGTAAGAATCCAGATAGTCTGGTCCCTTGATTTATATTATTACAAGAAAAGTTTTCCTTTCTTGGGGACTCCAGTCCCCAGCAGGCCTAGTACACTAAGTTTACGTGAAGATAGTTTTCAGGATGCCACAGCAATATAAAGAAACTCTTCTATCTGAAAATTACCGATTTGTAGGCAACTGCTTAAACATCTGACCTTTTTTTTTAAACCTATTTACATACATTCAGCCCAAATCAGTAGATAAAATGTTTTGTATATATTACAATAGACATTTCATCAGAAGGCCAGTGCAAGACAATTGTTAATAGCCATTGCCCAGCATTTAGGAGATTTTAAAATATCATACAAATATACAGTTTGATTGTGAAAAATCTAATTTTGCACGATATCGGTGGTCTCTTTTACACGGAATGGCATGAATTAATCAACAGGACAGTAACTAGAATGTTACTCATCCAGGGCCTAATTCTCATCTGGTGGTTGGACCTATTTCCTGCAGGGTGAGGTTAGTAGACAAAATTCTTGGACACTTAATGCCAGATAGACTTGACTCAAAGTGATGGGGCGGCTTGGGAATCATCTCGAGTGTAGGCATATGTCTGCAGCTTCTCCCAGATCCAAATGTCTTTTACATGCATTTCATATGTAATGGAAAATTAGACATTCTTGGAGACAGCCTTCCTTGTCTAAACAAAACTGTTAGTCTAGAACTGAAAGATTCATCATTACTCTGAAGAAATTGAGCAGGTTGGAAATTTGGCCCTTTCTGAAGACATATGTGATGGTGAAATGCAGTCAGGACAAATATATTACCCTAGAAGAAAGGAGATAACTCTGAAGTCGAACCTTATAAAATTTATTAAAACCTAAAGTATATTTAAATTAATGGGTCTAATTAAGGGACTAATTAATGAATGACACTAATAAATGGTAACTCTAATGAGTATATTCATGGGGAGAATGTACATCTGAGTAACTGGGGTTAGGAAATGATATTAAAAGTGTCAAAATGAATCAAACTAACTTAAACGTTTTCAAATGAAGGTAGTGTAACATACGTGATATTTCACAGATATTTCTTAGAATATAAGCACCACGTTTAGTGCTATCAGCCCCATGGTCCCTTAATTTACTATATATGATTTAGATCTTGCAAGCACAACACACTGTAAAATCTACATTGCATACACACAAATACAGTTTCAAAAATGAATTCTGGAGTTTTTCTACCAATAACTAGAATTTTATCTTCACCAGGTCTTCCTAGCTGTGAGAAGGAAGATGGTACTGCCTGGTGAGCTCTGAGCCATGTGGACTAATATTCAGGACAACACACGACAAAAGCGGCATTTCTTAATGGAAACTAGACTCTGGTGAGTTGTTTTAATGTATCTCTCTATATAAATAATCCTTTCTCCTTCTTCTAAAGAGATCTTGTTAATCCTCTAGCACCCTGAGCCCTTATCTGCATAGGACAGAGAGGTAAGGTAAGGGTCCAGGGGTGGATTCCAGCTGTAGACAGATGGTTAGAGGTATCCCAGCTTTGTCCACAAGCCACATTCAGCCTTAGACTATACACTGCAAGCAGACCCCATCACACTGCATGGGTGGTCGAACACCCAAAGATCACCAGGGAAATACTAGCTCTCCACTTCACTTCATGCTATGCAGGCCTCTGGATCCTGCAGGAGCCATGCTCTATCTGTATAAGGAGAAGATTGTAAGTAAAGTTTGTCAGAGTCAAGTGGTTTCTTAAGCAATATCAATGCCTACAGGGAAAGGGCCCAATTCTGAGCACCCACGGCACCATTAAGGAGTAAGAGACTAGGGTATAAAAGGAAAGAAAGCGGTGTTCGTCTTTATGTTTTAGCACATCTTCGTATGTGGGAGCAGAGCAGAGGTTTGTCTGTTCCCTAGCCTGAACCTACCCAGACAAAGCTGGGTGCTGGGTTGTCCCCAAGGGCATCTGGGTGAAGCACAGACGCAGCCATATGCTATCCAGGCCTCTCAATCACAAGCGTGTCAGCTCCTCACTGAACCTCTTCTGTCTCACCCACTGTCCGATAGCACTCCTTAGCCACAGGGCCTGACCTTGTTGTCTTACTTCAGCAAGCGGGGTATAGGGCTACTTAAATTGGGATCACACTGCCTACAACACAACTGAAAAGTGTTACTACTGAAGGTTTTTTTTAGAACCACTTCCCTTATAATGACTTACATGTCCACGGACTTGATTGATATGAGGTGCTCAGGAAACCAAGACACTCTCATTTCCTGACAGTTACACTAAATACAGACCTTCACTTAAATGGTCATCAGTGATTATTGCTTGCTAAATACTGGTCTTATGGAATACCTAAAGGTCAATTTAGTAATACGTGACCCAATCTCTTAAAGGCGGAAAGCGGGGACAGGAGGTTCTGAACCTTTATGGTCAGTATTTTTATCAACAAGATTTCTGGATGAGGTCAATTTTAGAAACTGAATTCATGTACAAGAGTGCAGCAAGTGGTACAGTTTACACTTGGTCACAGTTTTCTCATTTTATGACATTACTGTAACAGTTACAGGATAGAAATACACACATACACACATTTATATTCACACTCACACGTAGTATAATTTTACTGATCCAGACAACAATTCTTTTCAATTAAGAAAAAATGAAGATTATTGTTTGGCGACCCAGGCATGAAATCTACTTAAACCTGGAATATAAGAACACAATACTCTTCAAGTAAACAGCAATTGCACAGTGATAACAATATACATTAAGATTGACACATGCTGTCTTAAGAGGTCCAGTAAGAGCTAAAGACAAGAATGTCAGAGATGTCAGTCAAAAAAAGTCAATACGCCTTCTCTCTTCCATTCTAATTATAATCCATCACCCACGAGAACAACTATGGTCCAGAAGATGTATGTCCTCATATGAAAACGTAGAGCTAATAAAATTTTGTGTCAATGAATTCTGCTCAATACTTTGGGTAGTCTTCAACTTCTTCTTGTTGTATTAACAGAAAAATAAACGTTTATGGTTATTTCTAATGTCAAATTTAAATAGAGAGGTTTGAAAAAATATTAAGGTTTCTAAAGTTATATTGTGGGCAACATTTTTTTAAAAAACTGGTCTCACTGTCACATATCCACTGCTTGTGTTCACTGTTTTCATAAAGTTCTATGTTTCAGTTTTGCTGAACTAGACAAATATAAACAACACATGGAAAACACTGATACATCTCATAGGACACAACACATCTTACAAAATAACTCTACTGCAGTACTCTAACTGTTGTAAAATGGACATCTCTGATACTGATGGACAAAAACGTTTCACATTTTAACGAAAGTTGTGGTTACAAAGGCATTACTCATTTGATGGCATTTTTTTATCGGTACTTAGACTTCAAATTGTGTAGCCAAAGGTTTCCCTCCCATTTCATTGAGACTTTGAAGGACCCTCCAGTCACTTAAGCAACAGGCTTTCTTCACTGTAAACCCCTGGACAATTGAGTTTGAGAACCTACACTATCGAAACGTTAAGAGAACAGAAAACTGATCATGGTGACAATCACCTTTTCAGGGAGCATGGTAAACTTAAAAAATATAACCGATGAGACAACAGACTCTCCTAGATTTTGAGCTTAGGGAAAAACAAACAAAACAAAGCCTTTCTTTTCCTGCGCTGCCAGGGCGGCGTCAGGCTCACACAGCCTCAGCAGACGTGTCTGTAGACACAGACATGGTCACCTTGGCAATCTTCACCGTGCTCTTGATGCAGCTCTCTGCGGCCCTGTGCACACTGGCTGTGTTGTTTGCGTGTTTGTGCAGGCAGTCCGAGTCCCCCATGCTGTTGTCGAGAGGCTGTGCGGTGCCTTCACACGAGGGGAACATGCTCCGGAAAGCATGTCTCAGGTCCTTGCTCCGCAGGGCGTAGATGATGGGGTTCACCGTGGAGTTCAGCAGGCAGAGCATACTGCAGAATGCGAACACGGTCTTAATGAGCTTGTTCATCTTCCCAAAGACATCATACACCATGATGGCGAGCAGAGGGCCCCAGCAGATGATCAAAACCACAAGGATGAGGACCAGGGTCTTGGCCAGCCGAATGTCCATGCGGGTTTGGTCCGGCCGCGTCACCTGTACCTTGCCGTCCTCTGACGTGTGGATGATGATGCTCTTCTGGGTGCCACGCTGGATCATGCGGACCGCGTGGCTGTGCGCCTTCCAGAGAATGTACATGTACGCATAGACGATGAACAGCAGCAGCACACTGGTGACCCCGATCCAAAACATCAGGTAGGTTTCATCAATGAGCGGGAAGATGTCCGAGCAAACGGACTGCAGTTTCTTGCAGTTCCAGCCCAGGAGAGGCAGCACGGCGATCACAATGGCGATGGTCCACATCAGGCAAAACGCCACCACGGCCTTGGGCCTGGTGACGATTCTCTTGTAGGCCAGGGGCCTGTGAATGGATATGTATCTGTCGATGGCTGTGAGGAACAGGCTGCCCACTGAGGCAGTGAAGGAGGCTGTGACGCCGCCCAGTTTGAACAGAAACACGTTGGGGCTATCTTTGCGGTGGAACACGTGGAAGTCGACGAAGCTGTAGACGAAGATGACACTCCCCAGGAGGTCTGCTACCGCCAGGCTGCCGATGAAGTGGTAGGACGGCCTGCAGCGGAGGCTGCGGGAGTGCAGGATGACGCACAGCACCAGCAGGTTCTCCAGAACCGTGAAGGTGCCCAGCGTGAGGGACAGCACGGCGATGGCCAGCTGCTGGCTGGGGTTCAGAATCATGAAGCATTCCATGTCCATGAAGTTCTCCCCACACTGAATGTTCTCCTCATTTTCCTTGAAGGATGAAAGAGACTTGTTGTAAAATTCGGTAATGTTCACCTGGTCTGCTGGGACTAACTGGGGGTTGTCTCCTGCAGTCATCTTTTCTTGGAAGGGACTTCCCCGAAAGGAAGTTAAAGGAAATTTCTGCGGGAAGTACCCTAATTTGGATGCCATGTCGCCTTTGACGTCTTCGTATTGAATGTCATTCGAGCCCACGTAGAGGAGGTCTGTGGTGATGGTGCGGAAGGTGGTGTCTGCAAGGCCATCTAGCATCGACTTCATAACCTCTGTCTTCGATTAGACCGAACTCAAGATGACTGAGAAAGAGACCCGCAGCAGGGAATCCTAACGGAGGGAAAACAAATAAGCTGAATGGTGAGAACACCAGACTAAAACAAACAAAACATCCTAATGAGTGCCATCATGTTACTTCATTTTTGTCTCTGAATACAGGTAAAATCCTTGTCATATTCAGTCAACGAAATGAGTCAGTCACTTAAAGAAAAGTCACCCAAAAGTTGGTGATGTGGCACATACCGGCAGCAGGTGTTTCTTTCCTTACGTAAGCTCTCTGGGAGTAAGTCACTGTGTGACTCCTGTGTGGACCTCCAGGGTCTGAGAGTCAAGTGAAGAAAATGGATCTTGGGTGTAGCAGGCAATTCACAGTCGCATTAGGAAGTGTTTACCACCTGGCGTCTACTGTCACATACACAGTCTCCTAATGCTGGTGCAGGACAGGGGGAAGCAACAA
Source organism: Rhinolophus hipposideros (assembly GCF_964194185.1). NCBI lineage: Eukaryota > Metazoa > Chordata > Mammalia > Chiroptera > Rhinolophidae > Rhinolophus > Rhinolophus hipposideros. Next base: position 63,561,082 of record NC_138049.1, on the reverse strand, counting down.
TGTGTCACACAACCGCTGCTCTTGAAGGGCTAACATCCTATCACGCAGGTAAGACTGAACGTGCAAGACAACCAAAGAAGATGACAGTGTGAAATTAGGGAGTGAGTTGCATGGCCTATGTGTTGACTATAAAGAGAGAGGAAGGGACTGCTAACACTTACAGGAAGCATGTGGCCATGGGAGGAAAATCCAGGTTCCCATCCTGGCTCTACCACGCAAGTTTCCTCACCCAGAGGAGATGTTTGGACTAAGAGATAAACTTCTCAAATGCCTACATCAACCAAGAAAAATGTCACAAAGGGCAAACTTGCACCGCGGCTCCTGGGAAGACCACGAGCTTTATCACTGGAAAGTGGGACTTGGTGGTCTACCTAATTACACAGGCCAAGAAGGAGAACTCCAGGGTAAGTGGACCACGAGCTTTATCACCGGAAAGGAGGAGTGACGCACAGTGCTTCCTGGCAGTGTTCCCTGGGAGTGGTGTGGTGACACAAGCACACTGGAAAACAGGAGACAAGCCTCCTCACCCAAGGCTTTCCATGTGGATAGCACTGGAAATAAGGACAACTGAGAGGAGAGACCAAATTGTAGGAGCTCTTCAATTCTAAGCGAAGCAATTTGGTTTTGTTTCAAAATAAACAGCCAAGAAATTGGTTTTACTATTTATACACGTTTAAATGGGGCTATTATGCTTTTTAGCTTATCTGAGTGATACCTATAATAATTAAAATAATTATAAAGCCAGTACTTTATTTACTGTCTCTGTTGTTCCTAAAAATAGTATACTGTCCTGGAGGGGGGAAAAAAAAAGGTAATTATTATCTTGGAAAAAATTTTAAAGTTCTGAATCCTTCTGCTAAAATACAGAGTTCCTACCCATCGGAAGTAATAATTCATTTATTCATCCATTCAACAACGTATGGAGCATCCACTGTGTGCCAGGCGGTGTACTAGGCACTGGGGACATGACTATGTCAAGAAAGAGTCCCTGAGCACGTGACGTCCAGTGTAGCAGAGGAGACAGGCAGCTGACCCCATCATCACAAGAAAGCTACAATTCGGGACTTACAGGAAGGATGCTTGGAAGCAGCCAGTCGATGGGGTTAAAGGCGGCTTCCCCGAGGAAGGACTGTTATGCCAAGAGTACGTATTAATAGAATTAGTGTGGATGGAGAAAGAACGTCCTGTCATTTAATCCTGAGTTAACGTATTTATTTCCACGACTAGAATTTGGTTGCCAAACACAGGAATGGTACCTATTTTTCTTATGCGATTCACCAGCCTGATAATGATAGCAGACGAGAGACAGCTGGACTCCCTTAGAAATGTCCGCGTGAACCTAACAGGCGACAGTGAATTGTATGGACTGGTGCATTCCAGCAGTAATTTGATAATATTTATATGCCTTTTCTTAAAATTAAAGGAGAGAAACGTAATTAATTCAATGGATACTTGACCCCAAAACCAAAGCCTGAGCCCAGCGTTTCCAAGCAGCTACCTGGAGCCAGTCCATCCCATAGGTCATTTTCTCTCAAGTAACTAACTCTCCCTTCACACTTCTCAATTAAAAACTAATTTATTTGAAACTTTGGTTGTATTATTACATTCCAACAATTCCAAAGGTACAAAAGGTACAGCAGTCAATCGCTCTCATCCCGATGTCCCAGCCAACTAGCTTTCCTCCTCAGAAGCAGGGTGTTTCTTGTTACTCCGTCCAGAGACACTCCACGCATATTCAAGCAAATACACATATACATTCCCCCTTCCTTGCCTTTGAACGAACTCTAACATACTACACACAGAATTCTGCACCTTGTTTTTCCACTTCAAAGACAATTCCACATCAATCCACAAACCCTCTCTCCCTGTAGCAGCTAAGTCCCCAGGAGATGAATGTGATTAGTCTGCTAGGGATGGAGGTTTAGGCTGTTTATCACCTCTTGCTATTACAAAGGTTGCTGCAGTAAATCACCTTCGGTCATAGCACTTTCCACATTGCTTATGGTATTGTGAATCATCTTTTTAGTAGTCCAACCTAGCTCAGACCTTACACTTACCCTGGACTTCTCCTCCTTCTTGGCCTCTATAATTAGGCAGACCACCAAGTCTCACTGATCTTCCCGTGGTGAGCACTGAGGGAGAGTGTATGATGTGCAGGTGGGATTCTGAGACTCTTATGTGCATCAGATTGTTTACTTTCACAATGGCCCTGGGAACTGAGTGCTGCTATTAGCCCCATTTTACAGACAAAAGGGAACCGAGAGGGGAAGTAATTTGCCATGTGCACAACCGGTAGGTAGCAGAGCCAAAATGAACCCAGATGTTCTAGTTCTAGGGCAGTGCTGTCCAAAAACAATGTAATATGAGCCACATGTGCAATTTTAGTTTCCAGTATCTAGGTAAGAAGAAAAACGTAAAAGAAGAAATTAATTTTAATATTTTATTTAACCCAATATATCCAAAATATTATTTCAAAATGTGGAACTAGCCACATTTCAAGTGCTTACTAGCCACATGTGGCTAGCAGCGCCATATTGGCCAATAGAGGTCTGGCACTGCTTTTACCCTTCTGACACACCATCCCTCTAACCTAAGACAGGGATGCTCCCATCTCCCTTCACTTCCCCCCTGATTTCCACCAATCAAAGCACGAGTAATGGAGGGGAAAAAGCACTGAGTTAGGAGCTAGCAGACCAAGATCAGTCTTTCAAAACCTCAGTATTTCATTTGTAAAATGGGCAGAAAGAGGAAGAAGAGGCAGGAGAAGGAGGAGGGTGCCTAAATTACAGAATTGTTCTGAAAATTAAATATTTAAAAAAAGCACTTAACATAATGCCTGGCACAAAATTTAACTCCTCAATAAATATTAATTATTATCATTACTTAGGGCTATGGCTTTTTGCCATATATTGTTAATTATATTTCAAGATAATTCATCGCCTTAATTAGATCATAGGCTGTTTATTCAATTTTTATTTCTGTCTCAGCACTTAGCACGAAGCAAATAGAAGATATACACATGGGTGAGGGAAGAGGAATGTCTATTAGTATATTCCAGGTATTGAGAGACTCTATATATAGTCTATCGTTAAATTGTCATGAGGGCTCTACCAGGTGCTTATTTGTAATTCCTATTTCACAGACAAGGATATGGAGGCCATTAGATATTAAGTAAATCGTCCAGAATATGAAAAGTGTGTAGCTGAACCCACGTCTCTCAGATTCCAGAGTTTCTGCCTTTGAACTGTATGCACTGTTTTAAGGATTAACAGTAACTAGGATAAAGCCATTTTGCATCTTACATTCAAGTCTTCTAGTTTCTTACAATCACAAATTGAGGCATTTTGTCAATATGTAGTAATTAAGACGATGTCTTACTAAATCACTATTTCCTCTTCCAGCCCATCTAGTGGGTCTGCCTAATGGCATGGCCTCAAGGACTAAAATTTTAGTATTTAGAAGAGCTAAAAAGTGAAGAAAAAGGATCACAGACCTTATTTCCACAACGTAAAACACGTATGCCTGTGATTTACTGTACAATGATCACAATTTCCCATTTTCATGTAACCAAGCACTTTCATTAAAACAAACTAGCTTGTTAAAATCTGAGCCAGAGCATGGGGTGGTTGTGAGATATAATTTCTGTCCAATATAAGCCAACTTTAATTAAAGAATACAGTTAAAAATATACATGAATTTTGTGCTGTTCAAGGGTCTCAGTAATGTCCAAATACCACTGTGCACAGGCTAGTTTAGGTTAATGGGATTATGGCAAGAAAACCGTCCTTTGCATTTCAATAATTCTTGCCTTATTTCTACATTTTGATTATTACAGTAATTTCCACCTGCTTATTTTTTGCATTGAGAGTTTTCTTTGAGAGTTCATTAGTAATATAGTTTAGGCTTTGGGAGATGCAGTTGCCATTAATTTTTTGTTTGCTACTGGGAAGATCATAATTGGAAATTTCTAGCAAGATACATAGATGCTCCTATTAAAGAAGCAGTTTTTATTACAGTAAAAGAATAATTCAATAACATTTAAGGGGATTTTCCTAGAATTTTACTTGCATATAACCAACATATTCTAATAATTTAAGCTATACATCATGCCTTTATAATAACAGTATTAAAAACATTTTGATGATTTCCATCCATTTTTTTTTAAACTTCAATTTTTTTAAACTACCACCACCTGTTCTTTTTGTCCATCTCTCTATGCACACCTGCCTGTCCATCCATCACCCCAAACTTATACCAACCAGCAAGCTACGGTATCACCGAAGAAATTTTATGGGCATGGCATTAGCATGGAGTATTTTAAAAAGTCTACCCAGACTCTATCTTTGTTTCTATAATTATCAATGGCATGAAACATCCATGTTCTGATTAGGGTAAGCATCGAGAAAGTCCTCAAAACAAGACTTCAAATAGCATCTTTTTTATATCAGTAAATTTGATAATAGGTTATTTTAGTCTTCATTGCCCAGCTGGAGACCTTTGTTTTTAGAGAGACATTTCAATAATTCAGATATTTTTCACTGTTATACCTGGAATCAAAATCCTTGCACTTCTGGCCTGTATACCATCTCTGGGGGAACAGACGGTAGGCAGTATTTGCTTCCTGCAGGTTTTCCTGTCCAACAAGGCAGATAACCCACTAGAAGCATCAAAAGGACTGATGCTTCCAACATAATTACAGACCATATCAGCCCAGCAGGATCCTTCTCTAATAGTCTAAGTTTATAAATGCTTTAAGGAGACAATGCAAATTCATAGTTTCTAATTAATAGGAGTATAGCATATCGCATGCAGGAGTCCCCGGCCCTGGCTTACCTCTGTTTCTTTCCCTACTTTCTTTATTCGTTTTGTGTTGTTCTGCTTGGCTAACCTCGTAGAAGACCCTTGTGAGGGGTTCAATAGAATGACAGTGCCAGTGTATATATATTTGTTATTTTCCATTCATTTCTGGGAACAAGTCTGGTTTCTACTAATTTGATCAAGGAAAATAACTTGCTAATTTATTTCTCTAAAGTTAGTAGGGAAAATTTTAGTTGATGCTCATAATTGCATTACATCTAAGTCATGTCCTCAATATACATGGCAGATCTCACGGGCTAAATCTTAAGTTGATGAATAATATTTCTGCGATAGTTGAGTGGGCAACTGAGTCTTTTCTAACTCTTCCCTAACCATTAGAGTTTTGGGATTATTAAAATAGTTTGGTGACTCTGCATTATCTTCTATAGCAAAGAGAAATAAAGGATTGACGTTATTATCCTGATAATTCAGGCAAAAATACATAATCCTTCTTCCTTGTATTAATGTCAGCTCCTTTTACCATATATAAAAGAAAATTCCATTATGCTGGTAGTGCTTGGTTGGTTCTCAAAGCTTTAGTTTTTCATTTATTTTGTAATGTAGAATAGAAGTTATTAAATGCACTATTGTCTCCGGTCTAGTCTTACTAACAAAATAATTGTTAGATTTTTCATAAAAATGTATCAATTAATATGAACTAAACAGACAATAAGACACCTATGAAGCTATATTTCTTTTCAAATTTAACCTGAAGTATGCTTAATTATTTAACATTTAAAGGCTTATTAAAACTTAAAGAATTTCAGAGCTCTAGAAATGATGCCTTTAAGCTACATCAAATTAAACATTCATTAAACTAGTAGGTGATGATGCTATGGGACGAGCCTATCACAAAGGCAAATTAATTATACAAATGAAATGATTTGCTGACTTCTATAACCAATTTATCATTTAATTTTGCTCTGCTGTTTTGATGTTTCCTACTAATAAATAATTTTGTTTTTTGAGAATCTTTTCTACATAATCTGTAAAGAAAGTAATTAAGTATAATTGAAGCAGCCTTCCCTTGAAACAGATCGTGCAAAGTTTTCAATTCAGAGAAGCCCAGTCCATATATAAAACACTCCATGAGATGTCTCTATAACGCATGTGAGGTTTGGTCATTAAAGATTAAAAGCAATATATTATTCTGATCGATAATATATGTAGAACCCATTAGACAGGTTACCTTTACAGGTCATTACAAGGACAGCAATAGTTTCAAGTGTGCTACATGTTGTCCGATGGTGAAGAATACTTTGCGGTTTCCTCATTCATTCTTCAATGAGGGGTACTTTCTCTTTGAATTCATGAGCATACAAATTAAGTCCAACCAAAAACAAAGTCTTAATTCTCCAGGTTCAAACTTCAAAGAATCTGGGTGCTTTAAACGCACAATAGAGAAAATTCCAATTCCCAAATATTTCAATAAGAAATATTTGAATGTTTACGTGCCAGGTATCATGCTAAGCATATATATTATTTTTTAATATATTTTAATTTTTATTATATTTATATTTATATTTATTATATATTTTTTAATTTTAATATTTACATGGAATAGATGCTATTACAATTCCCATTCTACATATGAGAAAACTGAAAGGTAAATGCTCTGTCCAAGATCTCCAACTAGAGGGGCAGAACTTAAACTTCTACCAGGTCTGCGTAACTCAAAGTCTCTGCTATTAACTTTGAGGTCCAGGAACCATTTAACAAGACACTCTTTCTCCATTTCTAAGGAAGGGGGAAGAGTTCATTTTGGAAAAAAAATAATAGAGAGCACAATAATTTTACACAGTGAACAAGTAAAATGTGGAGGAATGATCTGTTGACAGCAAAAAAACACTGCCCATGGCACTTGCAAATCATCCTTGCTCCATGACCTTCAGGGACAAAGTAGGACAATTAGCTATAAACTGTAAATCCTAATCCTGAATTAGCACCTTATTTGCAGTGACTGTTGGCAAATGATAAATAAAATCAAGCTTGTCATTTCCACTATTTATTTTTTAACTAAGTAGTTTTTTCCCCCCTTCATTAGTCAATTGTAAGGATTGTGGATGGTAATGAGTTTCCACACCACAGAGAGGAATGAAAAGGGCACCTTCTTTAGGTCTGCATGAGACATGACTGTTGTTAGTAAACAGAAGCTTTAAACATTCATTCTCTGTATGGAGAAATTTACTCACTTGAAATTGTTCAACTTCCCACCCTGAGCAGTGTGATTTTCTTAGACCCAGAGAGGGAAGAGGACTCTCCATGACTAGTTCCTAAGAACTTGGTTGGAATCAAGGCAAAAGAAATTATGTAAACCATAGTAGGACTCCAAGAAGACAGTGCTTATGACAATTCTTGGTGCCCAAAGGGCACAGAGCTGGGTTACACAGCAATGTGCTTGATGGATATAAAGTTACAGGTCCTCCAAGGCTTCACGTAACACATTTTTATTGTGTGTGTACGCTGTGCCCAGCACCATAGACATTACAGATCCATGCATCACACTTGTGACATAGGAAGCAATGGGAACGATTCTCTATTCTACCTCACCCCATCAAATAAAGCTCACCCATCTGCCCTTCCTGTCCCACAGATGACAGAACTGGATATGAATACATGTAATAGACACACGATTATTTCATCATCACATCGTATTGGGTTGTATAAGTTCCCTTCCTATAGATGCTTTGAGGTTTTTCTCCCCGGAGATATGATAGGCACTGCTGAGCCATCATTCTTGTTTCTAAACGCTTCAGATCAAGTACACCTTGATGTAGGGACCTGTCTTACGTGGCCTTGTATGTCTTCTGCCTGGCACAGGTCGGTACTCAATGATACTAAATGAATGTTGGTGCGCATGGGAAACACGGCAGATCTATCTTCGCAGAACGGCTTCTAACTGTGGATAGTTTTCCTTAACATAAAGTCAGTTGATTGTTAGAAACCTTAGTCTTGATCTCATATAAACTTCCATCTGGGGGGAAAAAATTGCCCAAATGTAAAAGTTACATAAAAGGCATCAATAATTGTCTATCCCAGGATCTTTTAGCTCAGTATCAAATAGTAGTCATACGGACAGCGAGTCAAGGTGATGGACAAAGATCTGATATTTTTTATTCTCATCTTTGTTTAGCCCAGGTACATATTATCAGCTGCAATATTTAGCCACATAATGATAATATATAAAGAGATCTTTGTGACATGCACAACCCCGAACAAATCCTAGTTATACACTGTTAATAGATCTTTAAAAACAATATATGAAATTCTAATTATAATGGAATTTTTCCTTCCCTCAAATGCATGCTATTATACATTGATCTTTCTCAAATGGGTTTCTCCATGTGCAAGTGTCTTCAAAACCTGTCAAGAGAAGTTATGTGAAAATTCAACCACTAGATGGAGTGGCTTTTATAAGCCCTCAGGAAGCAATTTGTTATTCTACTGAGGACATACTTCTTGCTTTGGTTGAGCAACTTCTCCTGCTACATTTTATGCATTTTACAACTGAATTAATTAAAACATAAATAAGGAAATATATTATGGAGGGTTAAAATGGGTTATTACTACTGACTACAAAAACCAAATTTCAAATTGCTTTTCTCGGGCAAAAGGATGTTGAGAAAATTTAATACATTAATAAAAATTAATTGTGACTATTTGGAATTCTGCCTCAAGAAAGTAATTAAGAATGAGTAAAGGAAAGGAGTTCTACTGAAAACAAATGATATGTTTATGCCAAGAGATGCTAAAAGTAAGAAGAGAATGTCTTAGGAGCCCAAAATCAATTCTAATAACAAACTCAACTGATTTCTATTTTATGAAACATTTGGCTTTCCAATTTTCAAATATGAAATCACCAATACAAGTCATAACTCTGTGGTGAAAAAGAATGGAACATTATTTTCTATTATTATAGGGGCTAAATTGAAAAATTTCACAAAAGAAGTGACTATTTGTTTAAATATTCATACAAATTGAGAAGGATACAGCTTTCTAAACAATTCAATTTCCTTCCTATCATTTTCTTGCTGGAATAATTTTAAATGAGTTTTGATTATTGTGTAAATCCAGGGTTCTGTTCAGATATAATTTTAAAAAACTACGTACTTATGTATCACCTACTTTAGTCGAAATGTTAAATAAAAAATTTTCAGTGTGTACTAACAATGCAAGATATAAACAGAGAAATATGCTTGCAAGACAAGTAATTATGCACAAACAGAACTCAAAGAACTAGGTTTCAGTAAAGATACAAAATACGCTTTGGAAATGTAGTTATGATTAAGAAGAAAGTATACAAATTAGACACAAGTACAGAATTTTTATGCCATTGAAAACACGGGGTAGTTCTACTATACTCTTTCAAGGTCAAATCCTTCCTAATATTTGTGTGATGCAATCATGCAATTTTGAAACAGAGCTGAGGAACCAAGTATTCAGAAAAAAATGACATGGAGGTAAAGAGTTAGGAAATAACACTGGTGAGAACAGGCTGGGAAAGTCCAATATACATCCTAAAGAACAGTCTGAGAAGTCTCCTAGCTCTTTGTAAGCATATACAGAGTTATTTTAGAGTCAGTGGCTCTCAAAGGCTGGTCTCCAGCAACTTCAGTATCACCTGGAAACTTAAGAGAAATGCAAATTCTCAGGTTCTACATCAAAGCTACAGAAACGCTAGGGTTGGGGTCCATCTGTGTTTTCCCAAGGCCTCCAGGAGATTCAAACACACTCTAAAGTTTAAGAACCATTGCTAAAGATTCTGCAGACCTATGAAAAAGACTAACGGGGAGGTGGGGGGGGAGAAGAATTAACCTCTATGAAGAACGGAAGTTAGACAGCAAGAAAGACTATTCTGTGAGTATAGATTTTTAGATCATTGAAATAGATTGCTAAGTGAGCCTGCTCATGATAAAGTAGTCTCTCACGGAAGATCTTTAAAACCAAGGCATTTCTATTTGACTGGAATAAAATAATACAGTCTAGCCTGAAAATAAGCATAAGAAGTTGGGAAACTCTCAAGGTGTTTCAGCCTACAATTCAGGGCTTCTCTGCACTTTTTCAGGAAACTCGCTGTTACATATTTTGTCCAATAAACAAAAGTTCAAGATATAATATGTAAGTACCCAGTATGCAGGCATAAATTAAGAACTCCACACCATTTTCTCTTAACTCTATTTGACAAAGTCTATGTAAAGTTTCAGAGGACTGCCAGCCATTTCTTTCAACACCACTGTGAGGGAACCCATGGTTACCAAGCATAAATGAACTGGAAAAAAGTAAAAATAGTTAACATTCCAGCTGTTGTTTTAAAGATGGAAATGTTTGTTTCTGTTGTTCTTTTCCCAAAACCATAAAATAATGCATCAAAGGAGATGAACCCCTCCCCCCCCCAAAAAAAAAAACGACAAACTAAAACAGAAATTTTGCAGTAGACACAAATAATGCAGATCCACTGCAAATTATCTTACAGAATTACCCTGGTAATTATGCAATTTATAATGCTCAGAGATAGCAAGTATCTTTCAAAAATACCTAAAAGTTATATATATATGGAAATGTACCCCAAAGCACTAAGGTATTTGACTGAGCAGACTGTTCCCTCTCTTAAATATTTCATCAATAAAATGGATCATAGATTGATTACTCATAATTCATTTCCTCAGCTGAGAACTAAAATCATTCAAAGATTTCCCTTTTTATAATTTTGTAAGAACTTAGATGTAATTTCCAAAAAGTAGTTATATATTTTCCAATGTTATATTCCCATATATGCAAAGATACAGAATTCTCTGGACAATCTTTTGCTTACTTGGGTTATGTGTTAAGTTGTTTAGTTTTCCTTTTTCTCCACATGCATATTGCTTGCTCACCACAACTTATATAAAAGCTGGAGAAAACATTTACAAATTCTGGTAGCAGTGCATTACAAGGAGTTGAAAATCTGGTCCATTTAACAACCCACACCAGAATAAACCAAAATACACAGTGGCATTAAATTAAGTCTCGCTTGTAAGGAATAAATCAAGTTGATTTATTTATTTATTTTTATTTATTTATTTATTTATTTTATTTATTAGTTGAGTTGATTTATTTTTAAATATATCAGAGTTAAAAGCAAGCAAGAGTGACAAAGGCACACTATTGATGATGTTGGTTCAATTGCTGTATTAAAAACATCGTTTTTAGCCTCTTGACCAACAGAAATCAATGTTACAAAATTCCTAGTACAAATGTCCATATGTGAAAGTAGAAATTTGTCTTTTAAAGAGCATAATGGAATTTGTCACCAATTTAAATGTGAAACTCCTTGTAACAATTTATAGAACTCATTGATTCAAATTTTCTTCTCTAAATATATAGTCTAAAAGAACAAATGAAGAAATGATGAAGGAAAGAGGGGAACCGTCCCATTTAAACATAAACTTTGACAAACATTATTTCCTAATTGTATTTTATTTTAATTATCTTTAAATATACGACTGACATATACAATTTGTGAAAGCATTTGCCAGTACACTCAACTACCACAACAGATTGCCTGGCACATCTTTGAAAAATGCCTCTGCTTTTCTTTAAAAAGCAATAGCATGGAATTTGCTAGTAGGAATAAAAAAAAACAGATATTACACTGTCAAATTTAGGAAACTATACTGCACTTTATCTCCTGAAGTGATGAAACAATTTAAAATGCTCTTCAGAGTTGATAAGGGTGGCAAGGAATCAAGCCAAAGATATCAAATTCCTGTCCAACGAATCCAAACTCTAAACAATTATGAATGTAAATTAGAGTGGAAAAATAAGACATTAGATAATAAAATTCTGGACTCTTAGGGGGAAATGATTTGCCATCTGTGTTAGGAAAAAAGGAAACTTACGTCCCTTGTTGCATTAAAAAAAATGCAAAATCAACTTTAGGAATCTTATTAAAAAATACAGACTATAATGCAGTAGCACAATAGGTTAAAAAAGAGTTAGCTAAAAAATATTGATTCCCACCTAACCAGTCTCAACTCAAATATTCAAAACCAAAAGCAAACAAACAAAGCAAAACTTTGAAAGCTTTTCTAAAGTGCAGGTGTGAAAATTACACCAGCTGGAGCTAAAATAGAATTCACAGCATTCTGGAATAACTACTATTACTCTGCAGGCCCTTTTACTCAGTTTGGTGAGTAAACAATTCTTCCCTCAAAAACCTATACAAACCCAACTATGAATCTGAAGAATTCTATGGTCACTAAATTATGTAATAATTAACCTCTCTAAGTGAAACTTTTAAATTAGAGGATATCTCAAATTGATACTATAATCTATATGAAAAATATATACAACATATCAATGAAAACTAGATGAAGAATATATTTATTATTGCAACTGTCCTAGAAAAACTATTATAATGAAACGTAGTACTTTATTTTCTATGAGGTAACCTGTTCAGTGGAGAAATATGACCTAGGAAAACTTTTGGTAAATATTTTGTTATGAACTAAAGGTAATCACACTGATTACTTAATGTAATAGTTTTGACCTATTATTAGTGATAGGTCCTAAACATACCTGTTATTCATGCAGGCCTGTTTGAGATACAAGTTCATCGAACATCGATCGATTTGAGTAGTACCAAGAGAGAACAGAAAACCATTAAACACAAACCTCCCTTTCCCCACACCTCACAAATTGCCTATAGTTGTTACTTACTTGTGATAGCAACTTTCTATATTTTCTTCCAACTTTCCTTCAACTTTCTTCCCCAAAATAATAAACAGTTAGCAAGATTGGTGAAAACTGTGTTAAATCCATCAATTAGTGTTCATGATAAAACTACAATCAAATGTGGTTATGTTATCCTGGCATCTTTGCAAGATTCTTAGAACACATTGGACTGGAACAGAGTTTCACTATCTTGGAAAATAAGAACAGCCTTGTTTTGATTCAAGATAGATACTTTCTTTTGCCTTGAGTCTTCAGTGTCCATCTGCACAGCTACCCTAAATTTGGACATTTTCCCAAATCTATAGTATTTATTTAAAATTGAATTCTATGTTTAAATATATAAACATAACATGTCCAATTTTTTTTGGTCATGATATACATCTATTAAAAAGTTTGTTCATACCTAGGTATAAAAGTGTGTTTGTATATCCAGTCATCTAAAATTATTCAGTATATAATTTGATATACATATTCTGAATGACATCTCTTGTTTCTTGTAGTCCAGAAAATATCTGAGAGAAATATGAGTTGATCTATATGTTATAAAGTTAATCTGATCTAATTAAATGATTATCAAAACATTTAATAGCAATTCAGTGGCAAAGTGTTGAATTTCCCTATCCCTCAAAAACAGCATTCATGAAGTTATAAAGTTAACGTTATTTTAGAACAGGATTAGGAAACAGCTGAAGATTCAGAGGGAGAAAAATGTAGTTAAAATTTTGCCAACATAAAGTACATCAATTGGTTTTGATTTCCTCTTATTCTTTAACTTCTCTACCAATCTTCAGTCAAGAAAAGAAAAATCAACAGAGCTTGCGGTCCCTCGAAATATAGATGCAATCTATAAACCTGGCCCCAACACAGTTTTTGAAACAATATCAGGTCCAGGTAGTTCAGAGTCAAAAGCAGAATTATAAATAATTTAAACCCAAGGGCTGGATTCATTCTAACTAATTTGTTGGTTCAATTAGAAAATGATGAATACAAAAATAGAAGAGACAGACTTACACTGGTGGAGACACGGCATCCTTTTTTTTGCAGGAACGAAAGCTCTCATCTGTGTTCTTCATGCAACTGAGCTAACATAATTACCCACTAGAAGAGGCAGCAACCTAAACGACTGTCTCCATCTTACTGGCCAAATTCAAGGCGCTATAACCAAATCAAATCTTGTTCTACTCATCATGTATTGTTAGGGATTTCCAAATCAATTTATCACTCTTTTTTTGCAGCATTCCTGGAGAGCAAATTATGGGAAATAATCCCCTTCCTTATTAGGCCAACTGTTTTCTGGGAAGAAACATTTGTTAAGTGTGGTGACCTATAAACTGCTATTATATGTTCCATTTCAAAATAGTTTATTCATATGCAGCACAGTTTTCCAATTCTAATTCCAATCACTAATATGCAAGACAACTAGAGAGCCTGCCTAAATTTCCTGGTGGTTAATGTTAATTCTGAGTCAAAGCAAAGACGAATATCTGACAACTGTTTTGAAAGAGTTTTTCAGGCTTTGCCTTAGTAATTAATAAGCTGACACTGCATACTAAACACTTATCAACACTAATCAATGGGGCTGCTTTTTTCTGGAAAAAACAGGGAAACCGATTCAAGGAGTTTTCTTATGGAATAGACTGCTTTATGCCACAAATATAGTGGTTCTTTTGGAGAATTTCATTCCCAGCAGTTTCATCTTGGTAACATTTAACAATTTCACTATTTTAACATTTTGAAATGGCAAAAAGAACACACTGATCCTGCAGCTAGGCTTATTAGAGAAGAACAATCTCACACGCGAGACAGGGAGGCACATAGTCCACAGGGAAAAGGGTAACAGAAAAAGACAGAAAACAGTGGATAACAAACAAAGCCCAGCACTACTCCAACATGAGATCGAATTTTCATCAGAATGGAAAACTTCACACACCAAATTAAATACTATCACCTATGGTTTATTGAAGGGACTAGGCATAACATTCTTTTTATATGCACAAATACTGATGCTATCTATTAAACCTGGGGGGGGGCGGTATGATTATCTAATTTGCCTTCATAACAACCAGTATGCAAGCATAGGCATTTGATTTTTGAAAGGTCAGAATAGAGCATTTCCCCGTTGCATCATTTTACTCCCATTTACTCATCATTTAAGAACACAATGAGACATCTCCCCTTCGGACACTCGATACATACCTCAGTCAAGACTGTTCCTCTGTCTGGAGTGGAGACATCTTTGGAACAAAAAGAGTCCTTTTACAGTAAGTTCTTTAGATAACCTAAAATGGATTAGTTTTTAAAAAGCACGTCCATCGTTCAGCCTCTTGCCCACTATGGTAACTGCTGTTGTACCTACAAATAACCACCTGCAGTACACAACACTTAAAATTCTGGAGGTGTGTGGATACTGTTCCCACACGTATGTCTATAATCACAAAATACTTTGTTTCGCTTAAGAAACTATAGGTGACCTTTTATTTTGATAAAATTGCTCTAGCCTGAGTTAGAGAGTGGGGGAGGGTGAAGAAGTACCAGGGAAAAAAGGGACAGAGAAAAAAATCAGTGTATCTTCCCTTGCAAACCCTCAGTAGGGTGGGATTAGAAAAACAAACCTTAAATCAGATCAAGTCCTGTGGGAGCCTTAAAGGTTGGTTGCTCTGAGATTCTCAGTATTCTGCAAAATAGACTGATGGCAGTGGTCACCCTACTGATACTCAATGTCCACTCAGTTTCCACTAAGAAATTGCATTTCTCACATTGTTCAAAAGACCTTAACTGGGTAATAAAAATGAGGAGAAGTTATGGGACCCATAGAGATATCTTTCACCACCTTTAAAAACAGTAAATCTAATCTCTTACTAGATTACATGCCTGAGGATGACTAATCTATCAAGAAAGCAACAACAAAGGCCAGAATAGCACTTATTTGAAGAAGAAAAAAAAAGGTAAGAGACAAAATGATTAATAGGTGACTACATTTTTTTCCTCATCTGTTCAATTTAGAATTAAAATTAGAAACATGCATGTTGCTTTTAAACTTTCAAATGACCACATGACAGTTTCTCACGTCTATCCCAGCAAACATTTGAATTCAGGACGTGTTCCATTTATGAGTGTGAGCCTCAGCAAGAAATCGCTTTTAAAAGCACATCAACTTGTTTCAGCTAATAGCTAGTCCTGAGTTACAAGGTTCCAACAAGATTCAAAGGTAGGTATTAGTTACACGCCCAATTAGTTTTCCTCGAAGAGTGTTCCCGTAGCTTTGTTTTTCTATATCAAAAGATCAAAAGTTTACTTTTTGACATACTTCTTTATATGACATTTAACCTTTTGCATTAGACAGTTTCTAGGTTTGGTGCAGAGATGGATGTATATCTCTGGGGAGACTTAGCGCTGACATCGTTTACAGACACTAAGCACCAACCCAAGCGCCTATTTTTCAAACAGGCACAATTACACATTTCCCACACACATCAGCGCATACAGACAGCCAGCTGCACACAAATTCAGTGTACTAGTAAATGGTAGAAACCTCCAGAAGCAGCACAGACCACCGTGAACAGGTTCGGGCTACACAGCCAAGTAAACACTGAGGCATGATTCACACGGAGTAAGAACTCCACGATGGACACCTGGGGACCACACTGGTCAGGACCCAAGGGAACAGGAGGCGGAACAAGTATTTCCCAAGGCAAGTCTCCAGGTCTTACCCTTGGCATCCCCTGGTCCTTGAGGGAGATGCTCCCTCGGCACCTCTCGCCCGGCGCCGGAGCTGCTTCTCTGCTAGAATGAAGCGTCCCCTTTGACTCCACGGAAAGCTCTTCAGGGAGAAGAGGCGCCCCACCCGGGCCGGGAGAAGCACTGGCGCCGCGGGAGCCTAGAAGAGGCGGAGGCGGAAAAGAAGTGGAGAAGGAAGGGGTGGCCGCAGGAGTAGCGGGAGGGAGGAGGCGCCGGCGCTGGGATCCGGGCGAGGTCGAGTGGGGAGGAGCGGGGTGTGCCTCCGTCCGTCGGTCAGTACGTCTGTCGGTCCGCGCTCCCCGCGAGCCGGCGTCCCCTGCCTGCAGCGCCCTTCTGCGACCAGGACCGGGACTGGCGCCCCCTCCGCTCCCGCCGCCCGCGGGCCTCGCCCCTTCCCAGGCTCTGCACTGGGTCCTCCCGCTCGCCCCGCCCGGCCCGGCGTGGGGCCGCCCGTCGCCTCTCCCAGCTCTCGCGCTCCCCGCCTCTCCCTCCGCTCGCGCGCTGTCTCTGGCTCCCTCTCGCTCCAGTCACATTTATGAAGCGCGGTCCCATCACGTGTTAATGAGCCTTTGTCCTGCCCTGGCAGCGGCGGCGGCCCAGACCCCGCCGGGGGAACTGCGCGGGGAGGGACCCGCGCACCGCGCAGCGTGGCGCCCGAGGCTTCAAACTTTGCCGGCGGCCGGGGACCCGCCGCGGCGCGCGACCCAGGGCCAGAGGGGAAGAGCCACTCCGGTCCACGTCACCTACTTCTCGTCCTCCTCCGCCGCCGCGGTCCCGGGGGCTCCCACGACCATGACCTGCTCTCCCCCCGGATACCCTCACACCCTGGCCGGGCTGGGGAGAGGCGTGTGCCTCCGCCGCCCCCAACCTCGGGGCCATTAATCACGCGCGCCCGGACTGCGCGCAACGCCGACACCTTGCGCGGGGGTCACGTCTGGGGCAGCGGGCTGAGCCGGAAGGGAAAGGGTAGTGCGAAGGGAGAGGCCGCGGCGCCCCGGGCGCGGGGTGCAGCCTCGAGCCCCACCCCCCCCCATCCTAGGCCGCCCCTGAGGCGGGCAGCAGCGAGCCGGGCCCAGGCGAATCCGTGGGACCGCGCAGCGCAGCCCTCGAGCCGTTTGCTACCTGGCGGGGCCGCGCGGCCACCTGTCCTCCGCCCTCGGGGCACCGCCCGGCTTCGCGCGGGGCGCCTGCTCCCGCCGCCGCCCCCGCCCGCCGCGGACCACTTGGGCTCGCCCCACTCGCCCGGCCCCGGCTGCAAACAGTTGGGCACGTAGGCGGCTGGCTCTGCGCCTCGGTGCCCGGCGGGCCCCCTCCCCAGCCGCCCTGAAGCCCTCTCCTCACACCTGCTTGCTGGAGGTGGACGCCCCACGCCAGGGCCGGGCGGGGACACGCGGGGCTCCCGGGCAGCCGCCGTAGGCGCCTGGGGATTCGTGGTGCGCCCGGCAGCCGTGGCAGGAATTAGGGGACATGCTTGTTAATTGGTTCCGCTATCAGCCGCCGTCTGCCTCCCGTGTGCGCGGACCAAACCTTAATTGGTCTTTACATTTATCATGGTGAATTGCGAACCTACAAACAAGCCCCCGCCAATGCTTCAGCAGAAAAATCGTGCCCCCTCCCCCCGGGCCCAGACAGGATTTGTGGCAGCGGCAATCGTGGTTATTTAGACATCTTTATCTCTCCTGAGTTGGGTTGAGGGAGGACTGCATGGTTTCCACCTGATGGAGCCACGCCGCTCCGGCCCCAAAAGCCCCGAGGAAGGTACTTGGTTCGGTTCCCTGCTCTCCTCTCCGTGGCCACCTCAGGGTTCATTTTATGACACCTCGTCACGGGGCCGGCAAATTCTGCCCCAGTCCTCATCCCGCACCCCCTCTAGTACCCACCTCCACTCTCCTCTCGCCCCAGCCCCGTAGCCAACAGCAATCGTAGCAGATGTGTTCCCCGTATTTGAATTACGTGCTGAGAATCCGGAAAAGCGAGCCTTTGGAGGAAGGGAGGAAAATTGGTGGGGAGGAAGCCCAAGGTTGGTGGGTACAGAGCCCTGGAGCAGGGAAGGCTGTAAATGCCTTTTGGAAACATCAGGCCAAATCCTGGAAAGGTGTCCTGTGGAACGCCGCTTGTCTTTGAAAATCCCCCTAGACTGCTTTAGGTTAGAAAAAGTATTTCCCGTTTCTTCACCAGGAGAATGGCCATTTGAGATAGAGTCCACGGCTGAAAATGATCATTTCTACCAGGTAGGCAGATGGAATCTGTTATAAAGATCTGATAAACCCATTAATAGATGGAAGAATGACTGATAGGTGGGTATATGTGGAATGAGCCCTGAGCATAAAACCTGACGCCTCTGCAGGCTCTACTCACCTCAGAAGAAGCCATTGTCAGCCGACCTCCACTGCGAAGACAGGTGCATCTAGAGATTCATGAGAGGGGTCTGAGAGGCTTCAGCATCTGCTGCCTTTTATTTTCTTTTAGGGGTCATGGTTGTTAGATTTTTACCTTCACCTCACAGGCAGGAGGAAATATTCACAAAGTTTTGCCCTCATTTTGCCTTCCAGACTCTAATTTCCCAAGTTGGTAACTTGACAAGAAATAACTTCCAAGTCTCACCACTTCCTGGTATCCCCGGTTCAAATGATTGCTAGTAATTGAAAGAAAGGACCTAGGCAGCTCTTCTGGCTGTGATGAGGACATCTTTCAGTCAACGGGAAAATATGGGAAGCTGGGATCCTGGAGGGTTTTCGGGCAACAGGCTTTCCCATGGGTGCTGCCACCCTCCCCTGTAGCCAGTGATCTGTGCTCTTGGGGTGGCTGTTGTGTTTAGCATACCTCAGATACACAACAGTGGGACATTCTGGGGGTGCCCCTTATAGGGCATTCTCCCACTCTTCAACCTACGGCATGGGGTTCAACATCAAAACTAAAGATAGGAACCATTTACAACCTTGGAAGGAAC
Organism: Rhinolophus hipposideros; assembly: GCF_964194185.1. Classification (NCBI taxonomy): domain Eukaryota; kingdom Metazoa; phylum Chordata; class Mammalia; order Chiroptera; family Rhinolophidae; genus Rhinolophus; species Rhinolophus hipposideros. The sequence continues at coordinate 63,541,824 of NC_138049.1, read as the reverse complement.
TCTGTGGAAATCTTCTATCTCAACGCAGCCACACCAACTTTTGCTTTTTCATAAAGAGCAAAACAAGTATCTTACGTGTCTCTAAGTCACCCCAAATCTCTTGATGGATGGTGGATTTCTTCACTGGATTCTATGAAATTCCAAGCAGAATTCCAAGAGGGTATCCAGGAAGGCACACCTACATTTGTTGAGTGACTCGCCAAAATGACCTGTGGACAGAGCCAATCATTAAAAATCTAATCAACTAATGACTAGAGCAGCTATCTGTAACTGTTTAGCCTGTTATTCTGTTGTTCATGTTAAGGTAAGGCTGGAGCTTGACAGCTGGTGAATTGTACTGCCTTTCCATTTAGAACTCAAAGATAATGCTCAGTAATGGAGTCAAAATTTGACTTGTGACCTGGCGTTTTATCACCACAAGTGACTGTTTTGTTGAAACTGAGAGAGGTATTATGTTGTTTGGAAAATGACATGCTCATGGATATGCTTGTAGGTCTTTAACATTTAAAGTGTCCTAAGATCGTCAGGGTGTTATACTGCCCATCAAAGAGCTGCTATACTTTTTCCTCAGAACTGGAAGAGATACAGACAGTAGACAGTGTGAAAGCATGATGCTCTTTAGTGCCTCAGAGTTTACATTGTGCAAGATCACCTTTATATGGGAGCAAATGATTTAGTTTCCACATGTGTATCTCTCACTGTATGCCTAAGAGAGGCAGCAAGAATGACAAATGCAAGCTGTCAGCATCACTATTAGGGACATTATGTTGAAGGCACACATACATTTAACACAAGACATTGAATGGTCCTTGGTCACCACAAACCTATGTTGAATTTGAACCCATGACCTTCTGGGGATAGACTGTGGCAGCCCCTTAATGGGCTTCACTAGTCCCTGAACTGCTATATGTGAGGCCGTCTGGTTTTTCAGTTCTTTATCCTTTTAAAATTAGAACAGGGTTATGATGAGCCAATTTACTGCTGTTCCATGTAATTTAGATTATTCACTCAGCGATATGTAGAGGATGAGAGCACAGCTAAGGCTGCATATTTCACCTTCAAAGAAAGATCTTTGAAGCATGTCCTGCCTCCCTGAGAAGGCCATTGATCCTAAAGGAGCTGTGCTTTAAGATTTCTTTTTTCATTCATTATGGTTGGTCATGCCTCTCTCCCATTCCCCAAAAATGTGGTCTGTTGGGAATGATGAGTAATGATTTCCTGGTTTGGAAACTGGTAAAGCAAAAACATCATTCTCTCTTAGAGTTCTGGGAGTTCTATCTGACTTTGGCTCTCGTGTTTTATTTGGTATTTTAGGTGTGATACTCACACCACAGGGCTGGAATGCTCACTGATTAAAGACATTTTTGGAATGATATTATGACTACATGATTTCATTCTAATTCAGAGCATTGCTGTAGAGTTTTGACAGCTGTTATCGACTCTCCGTTGAAGCCTTAAAACATTTTGTTTTTCAGGGGCTCTGCACTGCTAGATGGGAATTGGATTCTTCATTCCCAGTCTAAAGGGCAAGTGTCAGCAAGCCTGTGGCCCAGGCTGGGGTTCTGTCATCCTGAGCTTGAGACCTGAAATGCTTGCTCATGAGATTCTCTATCAGCGATACAAGCAACCTAAAGAGTCTCCCGCACCACTTCTGCATGTTGCTCAAGAGCACAAGCTAGTGATGAGAAATGACATTCTTTTTTCACTCCATCATCAGAAATTAAACTTCATACAATCTATTCTATGTGGAGAAGCCGGTTGCCAGGGTAGAGAAAGAATGGATGAGGAAGGAAGGTGATGGGCTTCTTTGACCTGGGAGGACACTGCGTTACATTAGGCACAAAGAAAATCACTGCCATTTCTCAGTGATCTTTCCTTATAACTAAACACATGCTCATTAGGGCTTTTTCTTCACCTTCTCACCTTCTTTCATTAAACCCCACTCTTTAACGTCCCAGCTGAGCAGCAGCAAGGAAGGCTGAGAAATGACAGGAAGGCATTTTTCCTTTGTTCATATGTTTTGTTTTGTTTCTCATCACCAAGCAGAAGATTGGTAATGAGGAGATGGATCATCCTTTCATTTCAAACCATATGAGGAGTATGTTCTAGCAGATAATAAACAAGCACATAGTGCAAATAAGGAGAGTGAGAAAACAGGTTAATAAAGCTTTTGTTCCCTCCTGATTAAACCCTTGCAAAATAGTCATCAAAACTCTATAATAAAAAAGGCTATAAAATTATATGTCTAAATATTTTGTTTAAAAAATAAGACAAGCAGCAGCAATATTATGTCAAAATGTGGCAAACAATAGAAAAATAGCACTAGAAGATGTGTACTTCTTAAATAGTCACTTGGCTGGCCATCTGAGTAACTCTCTTCCTAGTATTCTTCATGGTTTTTTCAACTTCAGGTAGGAACTTAAGAAGAAAAAGAAATGACCATCTATCTTGAGTTATGAGAATGAAATCAAATAATAAACAGAAAACTCCCAGCCTGGTGCCTGGAACTTAAGATCTCAATAAATGATAGTTGTTTTTATTTCTCCCACCACTACTGCTACACTGTAGCTGCATGTCTAGCAAATGTCTGGAGAGGACCACAGCATGGCTGGGTGCTCTTTAATTCTCAAATCACGGGGTGGGCAGCTGATTTATAAATAAAGTGCTCACATTTCGAGGGTTTCTTGGGGCTCAGCTTTGACTTCTTTTCTGTCTTTCCCATTCTAAACAAATGCTGTGGATTATCTGCTTTACATAGTGGTCTGGATATACTGATGCCTTGAGAAGTCCCCATTATCTACTCCCTGCAGTTCACACTCTTTTTTGAAATGCAGCTGCCAGTAAAAATGAGAATTGGCAGAAGCCAATGGGGTGATTCGTCTGTGGGTTCAGTCTTGTCTGTTGTATCCAAAACATGTTAAAGAAACAGGTACAGCTCAGATTTTATTGTTTCAACAGCAATTGAAGAATTGAAAGTATCATATTGTTTTCTAATTTTTGTCTAAGGAACTACTGATTTAGACAGGCTGTAGGTGAGATTTGGAAACAAAACATCAGTGGATATATACAGATTTAACCCCTAGTATGGCAATGATGACCCAGGCGATCACTTAGCATTTCTATACCTCACTTTTCTATTCTGTGAAATAGGAATAACACTCATTTGTCTAACACAGTCTCTGAGAATGTCTAATAAGATGATAAAAGTAGAAACACGTTGAAAAAAAGCTTCAAAAAAATTTCAGTGAAATAGTTTATTACTCTCAATTTATCTGATGGAATGGTCCACTTATTTCTTAGTTGTATCAAATTACATATAATATTTTAATTATTATGCTTATTTCAAGAGAAAGCAATAATAAACAAATTGTGAATATGAGAGCTTTGAAGGCATTGATTTTGTATCTAAGGCCCAGAGAAGAGAATGCAGAGTGCTAATAACTTCGCTGAAGACTCATAAGCAAGAATACTGGACATATGTCCAGGATGATCTTGTATATTGAAAAGAATTTCAGTTCATGGCATGAAGATACATCTCTTGAAGCTGATAAATTATTTGATCCACCGGTGGTGATTTCTACTGCATGTTACAAGTCTTTGCTCACTGGGGGTTACTTTTTCAACTCAAGGGGACATAGTTTCCTTAAAATCAGGAAAAGGTGTGATTTATTATTCCTTTAAAAACATCATTTTCCTCAAAACTGGTTGCTGAGTGTTAAGGCTGCATAACTCACGTTCTCCTTATGGTAGATACTGAGTAAAATGAGGGTAACTTCGTCTCTATGTAATGTGTGGCTAGGCATCAGAAGAACAACTGTATGGGGAGAAATCCCATGCAAGAAGTTAATTTAGAAGATGTTAATAATTTGTCAGATATGATCTCATGCATGAACTCAGCACAAGAGTCTAGAAAAAGAAATCATGCGACACTTTTGTACTGTCAAAGTTATTAAAGAATATGGAGAGGGGGGAATGAACCATCAGTAAATGTCATTTAGGAAAAAAAAGAGAAACAACTTCAGTTCTGCAGTTTTCTATCATAATCTGTTATGAGGAGAATTCTAATGTCAAGGCCACGCCTCCACCACTCTGAAATATTCTCTCCTTTGTCATCTTCTACAGGATGGCTTTCTTTTTCCTTCTCTAGTTCTTTCTCCCTTTAATGAATGTTTTGTTAGTAAGAAGCTCATTGAGTGGGTAGGTGGGAGATAGAGAAAAGAAACAGGAGGAAAGTAGAAAATAAGAAAGATTTCTCAAGAAATTTCTCAAGAAATTTATATCTCTGGGGGTCTTTTAAATACTGAAAATGAGAAACTCGAGATGTGAAATTTGTGATTTGACACTTTGCCTAATATGAAAAAATAATAGCAGCCCCAAGGGTCCAACTTTGGAGAATACCTGGTGTCTTCTGTTAGGCAGCCCCTGACATTCATTTTTGCTTTAAAAGACCTCAGAGAAACAAACAACCTTGAAAGAGCACATTGAGGTAAAGTATGGATATTTAATTTTATTTGATTAGGAAATGAGTCAAAGATAATACAATGTCAAGATAGCATCTTTTACTGACATCACAATGATATGTTGGGGCTAATGTGCTCAATTTGATTAGGTCAGATAAGCAAACCATGCGTTCATTACTCAAGGCAATCATTTTATTCTCAGCTTTTATTATTCTTAAGCAAAAATAGCATTTAAAAACTACTGTTTTAATAAAAGTGAAATATGCTCATTACAATGAAAAATGATGTGGTAGAAAGTAAAAAATCAAACACCCCAAGTCATAATGTCCATCTTCCAACTCTTTACCTAGAGGTGTTTGCAGTTAAGTGTGTTGTAATTCTTTTACACATTGTTTGCCTATATAATTGGTTGAGTGAATTAAAGGACAAATTTCTAGAAATGGAATTTTGGAGTGTGAGTTTTATGTATTTCAATTGTTGAAAGAAAACACCAATTGTATACAGAGCCGTTTAAATTGACGTGATCTCCTATATCAACACATTGCTAGAGTGACGTGAAAAGCCCGTCGCGGCCCCTTCTCTAAGATAACACTGGGCTAGCTCAGAGATGGTAGACCCATACTGCCCCTGCGGAGTTTGGAAATTTTTAGGAGAAGGGGTAATCTGTTGTCACCATGATTGAAGGGTGGAATAAGGGGCTGGGATATTAGACAAGCAGCAATGCATAGGGCAGTTCCACACGATTAAAAATGGTCCCGTGTCCCACACAATTTACAAATGTTTTGGTGGACATTCATGTTGGTGAAGAATCTTTTATTTTTCTGGGCCAACAGCCAAACTAACATTTTATATATGTCCATCCAAAGTTTTTGTTTGTTTTTCTTTGTCACGCTTTTTAATATATATTGGATTTGCCAGGAATACAACCACCATGTAAATTGAGAGTTAAATACTTTGGAAAATTGTATCATTGTAGCATTTAAGTTCTAAATCAACATGTCTTTATTGGTCTCTATTTATAACGAGTGCATTCTATGTGTAATTTGACAATACCACCACTATGCCCAAGCTTATACATAATAATATATATAGAGAGATGTTATATAAATTACTTTCCTTTGTTTTTTTTTTATATTTTATTTAAGGTGTGATGTTAACTTTTTTTAAAATCATGTATGTAGTAAATTATATGTATGAATTTAATATCACTTTAAAGTTATGTAATAGTCACCCCTTATCCATGGTTTCACTTTCTACAGTTTCAGTTACCTGCAGTCAACTGTGATCTGAAAATATTAAGTGAAAATTTTCAGAAATAAACAATTCATTAGTTTAAATTGCAGGCTGTTCTGAGTAGCATGATGAAATCTCGTGAGGCCTGCTCTGCCCCTCCCAGGACGTAAATCACCCAACACATCCGCTATAAAAACTCCCAGCTCGGTCAATTAGTCACTTAGCAGTAGCCATCTTAGTTCCGCATCAGATCATTGTTGCAGTCTCCCAGCGCTTGTGTTTAAGAAACCATTATAGTAGACTAACACTAGGTCATAATGCCTACGACATCCACCTCACTTCATCTCATCATACTGGCATTATCTCACATAATCATGAGAAAGGTGAGTAAAGTACAAAAAGATGTTTTGAGAGGGCCAGGGAGAGACTACATTCACATAACTTTTACTACAGCACAAGTATACCTTATTTTATTGTTATTTGCTTTTTTGTGCTTCACAGGTGTTGCGTTTTTTCACAGATTTGAAGGTAAGACCCTTCACCAGCAAAACGATTACGACTCACTTCATTGTGATACTCTGTTACGGTGGTCTGGAACGGAACCCACAATATCTCCCAAGTAAGCCTCTCTATTGTAATAATTGTTCTATTTTATAAATTGAACTTTATCATAGATGTGTGTATGTAGGAAAAAACATAGTCTATATAGGGTTTGGTACTATCCATGATTTTCTGGCATCCAACTGTGGGTCTTGGACTGTATCCCCCACAGATAATCCACCATTTTGTCATTGGGTTCTCAATTGACCTAGATTCCCTAAGAGATGCTGTCTTATGGTAACCAAACTCACAAGAGACTGATGTATATAAACTAAAATGACAGTGAATGGTGAGAAATGTACTTGTGATTCTACTGACCAGCACAGTTTTTCTCAGTGCATAGGAAGTTAAATTATTATTAGAAGGTAGTTTGTAGGCATGAGAACAGAGGAAGGAAGGCTTGTGACCTTACCGGCAGCTGTCATGAGGCCAAGGAAGCCTGATATACCCAGCTTCATTATAAGAACCTCCTGATGGAGTGCAGTAGCCCTGTCAGCTGCTCAGGGCACCTCTCAGAGAATCAGTTCTTGTTTTGACCTCATGCAGCTTTCCCACGCCTTAGTAACAACAACAGAAAAGAGTATATGTGATATAAGTAAATTATGAAACATTAATAAATAAATTAATAAATAAAATAAATACTCATGAACATAACTAACTACCTTAAGAGTCAGTCAATTTCTAATACTTTTTACAATGTGTATTTGTACTCCTTTTCCATCACATATGCTGTGTCCCCATCAGAGTAACTGATCTGAGATTTGTATTATCATGCTTTGCTTTTTTTTCTTTTTAGATGAATTTTATCACATAATTATCACCAAAAATACTGTTTTCAATATTTATAAAAATGATATTGTAGTGTAGATTGCTTATTTTACTCAGTATTATGTAGACAAGATCTATTCAGTTTTTTTAATAGCTATATTTATTTTCACTTTTGAATAGTATATCTTTGTGTGAATATATGACAGTTTAATTTGTTTTCTTTTGAAGGATGCTTGTTGCTATAAACATTCTTGTGCATGTCTCCAGATAAGAGACAAGAGTTTCTAATGGAAAAATATACATAAGAATGGAAATGCTGGGTTATAGTGTATGAACATATTCGACTAATGTTTGTAATGCCAAATTATTTTCCGAAAAATGCAAGTATACAAGTATGCTTGTAGAATACTTCTGCTTGGTTCACATCACCATCAAAATTTGGTCTTGTCAGACTTTATTTTTTCTAAGTTAGTTGTATCTCATTTTGTTGTTAATGTGACTTTTCTCGATTACCATTGAAATTGAACATCTTTTATGTTTATTCACATTTTTATTCCCACTTCTGTGAAATTCCTGTGCATGTCTTTTGCCCATTTTTATTGTTTATATATAATATAGTTTGTTTTTTTTCTCATTGATTTGTAGAAGAGAGGTAGTGAGTGAGAGAGAGAGAGAGAGAGAGAGAGAGAGAGAGCGAGCTAATGATTCTGGATAATAATGTGTCATTGGTTACACATGTTGCAAGTATCTTCTCCCATTCTGTGACTTGGCTTTTTCCTTTCTTTACAGTCTTTCAATAAACAGAAATTCTAATTTTATCCTTCTTCTATAACAATTTATTGGCTATCTTTCATTCTTTGATTTTCAACATAATTTTAGAATCAGCTAGTCAATTTCCCCTATTACCTTGTTGAGATCTTGAAAGAATTATATAAAATCCATACATTAGGGAGAATTAACATCTTGAATCTATCAACATGTGTATAGTTCTAGTCAAATCTTCTTTAATATATTTCAGTATTTCATAAAAGTCACCATAAAGGCCTTGTATATTTTTTGGTAGATTTATTCCTGGGTGTTTTGTACATTTTATTGCCACCATAAATGTCTCTCGTTTCAAAAAGTTACTTTTTCTGTGCATTTATAGAAATGCAGTTAATTTTGTATATTGATTGCATATCCAGTCACTTTGCTAAATCTTATTTTGTCTAGTAATTTGTCTGTAGCTTTCTTTAGATTTTCTATGTAGACAGTCATATCGGCAAGTAAGGGTTGATTTGTTGTCTTCATTTTCAGTCATTTTGCTTTGATTTCTTTTTCCTGTTACCATACTAGCTAGGATTTCCAATTCAGTGTTGAACAGAAATGTTGAAAATGGGCATGCTTGTTTGTTTCTGATTTTACAAGGAATGTTTCTAACTTTTCACCATTAATAATAATGTTTACTATATTTTTTGGTAGATACCCTTTATTGTGTTAAATTTTATCAAGTGCCTTTTCTCTATTAACTGAGAGTATTATGTGGGTTTTCTCTTTAATCCCATAATGTGATAAATTTCATTAAAATGTTTTCTAGTGTTAAACTACCCTTGCATTCTTGACTCATCTTGGTCATCATATATATTTTTATACACTGCTAAGTTCATTTTCTAATATTCTTTTTAATTTTTTGTAGCCATGTTTATGAGTAAGATTGTCCTATAATTTTCCTTCCTTATACTGTCTTTGTCTTGCTCTAGTAATCCAGATTTGCTACCTTTATAGAAGGATAGAGATGAACTTCCTCTTTTTCTATTCTCTGAAAGGCTTTATGTAAGATTGAAATAGTCTTGTTTTTTGAAAGTTCCTTACATTGCCTGCAAAACCATCTGGGCATGGTGTTTTTTTGTGTAGGAAGATTTTAAACTACTGATTCAATTTCTTTAATGATTACAGACATTTCTGGCTATTTTTTTCTTGATTTGGGTTGATTAATTTATATTCTTATAAGAATTTTTTAATATACAAATTTCTAAATGTATTGGTATAAAGGTTCCATATGTTCTTCGTCTTTTTAATCTGTAGAATATTAGTACTAAGTCTGCTCATTCTTTCCTAGTGTTGTTTATTTATGCCCTATTTCTTTTTTTCTTGATAATTTTTGCAAGAGGTTTGATTTAAGAGATATTCAGAGGCCAGGAATTTTTAGAAATTCCACAAAGAGCATCAATGACTTCACTGACATTTGCTTTGGTGCAGTTACTTTTATCCACAAATTTTTAACTGGTCAACCAAATTATTATTATAAAACATGCTTATGCTATGAACACAACAATCTGTTATATTTTTGTTTATTCTTTTTATCTTCATTTCTTTTCTTTTTCCTCCTACTCCCCTTCATTTTTTTTAATGTAAAGGTAATCCTTATTAATGGATAAAATCATTTTTGGATTTTTCAATTATGAAAGAAATACTGGACATAGAAAAAGTTCTGGGGTATAAAATTCAAAATCAAAGTCTTCCTCCTTTTTTTGTATTGATATGCTTTGATTCCTCTCTTGTTTATTTCTTGTGTAACTTCTATTGGTATTTTCTTTGTGGTTACCATGGGGTTTACATAAAATATCTTATATAATAGTCTATTTTAAGACTATTTTGTATTACATACAAAAACTCTACACTTTTACTTCTCCCCCCACACTGTTATTGATGTCACAATTTACCTATATTTATATTGTGTAGTTATTGACATATTTATTAGTTATAATAAGTTTTTATACTTTTATCTTTAATGTAAGCTATATAAAAGTATCTATATAAATTTATATATAAAAGTATATGCTTTTATAAAAAGTATCTTTAATATTTTTATGGTAGAATTAAAATGATGTACTGTATTAATACAGTAATAATTACATTAATGCAATATCCTATATTTGTCTATATATTTACCTTAGTAATGAGTTTTATACTTTCTTACATTATTAATTTCTGTTTGGCATCCTTTCATTTAAACTGGAAGAAATCCCATGAGCATTTCTTATAAGACAGTTCTAGTGATGAACTCCTTCAGCTTTTGTTTGTCTGGGCAAGTCTTTATTAGTTCATTTTTGAAGGACAATTTTCCCAACTATAGTATTATTGTTTATTAGTTTTTTCTGTCAGCACTTTGACTATCACAGTCTCCTGACCTTCAAGATTTCTACTAAAAAATCTGCTGACACTCTAATGGGAGTTCCTTTGTATGTGGCAAATTTCTTTTTCCTTGCTGCCTTCAAAATTCTCTCTTTATGTTTGATTTTTGACAGTTTGATTATAAGGTATCTTGGTATGGGTTTCTTTGAATCCACTTTATTTGGTTTTCTGTAGATTTCTTGGATCTGGATGTCCTATTCTTTCCCCAGCTTTAGAAAATTTTAAACCATTACTTTTTTAAAATAAGCTTTCTGCCTGTTTCTCTCTCAGTTTTCCTTTTGAGACTCCCATAATGCATCTATCAGTCTGTTTGATATCTTCCATCACCCCTTAAGATTTCTTATTGCTTTATCTTTTCATTTCTTTCTTATTCTTTGATCCTCTGATTGTATAATTTCAAACAACCTGCCTTGAAGTTCACTGGTTCTGTCTTCTACTTGTTTCAATTTGATATTGAACCCCTTTATTGAATTTTTTAATTCAATTATATTCCTCAGGTTCAGCATTTCTGTTTGGTTCTTTAAAAAATTGTTTTCTTTTTGTTGAAATTCTTACTTTGTTTATGCACTGTATTCCTGAACTTGTTGAACATTTTTATGATGGTTATTTTGAATTCCATGTCAGGTAATTCCTATATGTCCATTTCATTATGGTCAGTTAGTGGAGTTTAATCTTTTTCCTTTGTTTGGATCATATTTCATTGTTTCTTCATTTTTCTTAACTTTTTGTGCTGGTATCTGTCTACACATAAGAAAAAACTGCCACCTTTCCCTGCCTTATTGATTGGCCTTTTATAGGAGAAGACCTTAACCAATCAATCCAGCCAGACCTTCTGTGGACTTCTCAAACCTTTATGCTAGACCAAACCCTCATCTTTGTTATTAGTGGCCCCAAGTATCTAGAGTATGCCAGGTTTTGTCAGCACTCTGAGACAGGCAATAGAGAAGCCAGTCCTTCAGGCAGCACCTAGGAAAATTGGAATATGG